>NC_133658.1:21425865-22041365 GCF_037893015.1 Macrotis lagotis
CATGCTAGCCATTCTGGTGCAGATTCTGGGAAGGGGGTCACATTGTGCATTGGAGGCTTAGTAGGTGATTTCCCTAAGGTCACCCAGGCAATACTGGGGATAGGATGTGGGCTCTGGCCTTGCCCCGAAAATTAACTTGATGAGTGACCTTGGGAAGCATTCTTGAGGTCATAAGACCTGGGTTCAATGACTGGGCCCCAAAGAAGAACAAGGTGCACATGGTGCCTACTTTCCCTTCTTTGCCAAAGTAGCGGACTACCAAAAGAGATCACTGCTCATGATGTCCACTGCAGTGATGGTGGAGTTCCTTTTATTCTCCTTTTCAGCCTTTGTTACAGGAATGGTGATGACTTTCAGGTTGGCAAGGTCAGGGAGATTATATTGAGAAATGAAGGTGATGTTAAGACAATGAATATCAATTAATTTGAAGAAGAGACCACTTGAGTTCAGATCCCAACTCTGCCATTTGTTTTTATGGGGCATTGGCTAAGTTGCTTACACTCTAGTCCTCAGTTTCCTCTGAGGGTTTTGACTGGAGGTCTCTGGGAACTGTTCCCATTCCCATTCCCCTAAACTGCCTCCAGACTTGTACTTTGCTCCCTTAGCTGAGGGCAGCCTTCACAGACTTAGATGGGAGGTGGGTTCTCGGGTTCTTTAACTGCCCATGCCAGGCTCGGTCTCTGCTCTGTTCCTTGCTCCTGGTAGGGGCACCTAGCTCCTGCCACAGTGGCACAGGACGTGGGCTGGCCATGCAGGGGTGCCTTCTTGACAGGTGTGAGGTCACAACCATTGGAATTAGATATTTAATTACAGGGTAAAGACACTTTGGCCAGGGAAGAAAGGTTAGAGATGGGCTGAAGCTGGAGCTGGAGCTGGTCTGTGTGCCAGATTCTGGGACAGGCTGTGAATGCATCTCTATGGGGGACACTTCATTAGAGCAGGCTGCTGGTCCCTCCAAGTACACCTCTCCACAGCCCCCCCCCCCCCCCCCCCCAGCTCTACTGTGTGCACAGAGGATGGGAGGGACTTGGTGATCACTTTGTTTAGTCCTTCACAAAAGAACAAGGAGCCCTTACTCTTGAGCTTAGAATTGGGGGTAGGGAGACTTGAACTTGGACCAAAGCCTTTAGTAAGGCTGGGAGACCAGGGAATATTTGGGAGCCTTGTTTGTTACCCCATCCCCTTTTTAAACAGTTGATAACTATATTTATAACCTCTTTTCTGTATCCCTCCTTCAGCCTCTTCTTGGGAGCCATCCCTTACGAATAAAACAAAGAGAGAGAAAGGGAAAAATGTTGCAAAAAATAGCTAATCTATCAAAAAATATATAAGAATAATATAATGCTCCCACCTCTACAAAGGAGAGATGACTTCTCTTATCTCTTCTTTGAGTTGTTATTTCCCAGCTTTCATTTTCTTTTTTAGAAGTCAGTTTTTGCTGATGTCTGTTTTTTACATTGCCCTCCAATACTTGCCCCCCCCCATATTAACAGGGGCTATTTTTTGAGATAGAGAGGGAGAGGGAGGGAGGGGGAGAGAGAGAGACAGACAGATGGACAGAGAGAGAGACCGGGGGAGAGAGAGAGACCAGGGGAGAGAGATAGAGATGCACTCGCGTGTGTGTGTGTATGTGAGAGTGTGTAAGAGACAGAGACACCTGTGTGTGTTTGTGTGTGTGTATATGAAGGGGTGTGTGTGTGTGAGAGAGAGAAAGACAGAGAGACAGAGAGATCAATGAAACTGGCATCTAAAAATACATGCAGTATACTTTAGGGTTCCCTCCACAAAGGATCAGGGGGTCATCTGATATCTCTTAATTCAAGTCATGCTTGTTTTTGTGTGATTTTGTCTTATTTGTATGGGATCTTTTTGGTGTGTGTAGGAACTTCCCATTTCATTGTCACAGTCACTGTGAACCTCTGCATCAGTTCGTGTAGTACTTCCCATTGCTTCTCTGTTTTCATCACACATCATCTCTCACAGAAGAGGAAAATTCCATTATGGTCATGGACCACAACTTGCTTCACCCTTCCCCAGGCCATGGGGCTGCCTTATTACAGTCCTTTGCTGCTAAGGAAAACTTCCCCTTTGCTTTCTCTCTTTTCTTGGAGGTTGATCCATTGAGTTACACTATTGTAGCCTCCATATGGATTGTTTTTTCTGCTGCCATAAACTTCTTAAGATTTAAATTCAATGTCACTCTATTC
Organism: Macrotis lagotis; assembly: GCF_037893015.1. Taxonomy (NCBI): domain Eukaryota; kingdom Metazoa; phylum Chordata; class Mammalia; order Peramelemorphia; family Peramelidae; genus Macrotis; species Macrotis lagotis. Next base: position 21,428,073 of record NC_133658.1, read on the forward strand.
ATCATATGTATTGTTCTTTATAGCTCAGAGTATGTGGATATTTTAAAGTTATCTCTTAGCTACTATCATAAATAAGGACATTTTACCCATGTCAGTAAGTGCTGAGGTCTCACGGGAAGCCTCATAGCTGCAAATAACTCACTCATCTCCAGGTCCCATCCTCTGTCTGGGCCTCAGATTTCAGATGAACTAGTTCCCTACTGGGATAATAATATAAATTCCTTTGTTTGGAGTTTAATGCCCATCATCATCTAACCTCATATCCCTCTCACCTTGCCAACTTTGGAAGCCAGCTCTTTTCACAAGGAATAAAAGGGCCTATGGAGTAACCCAAACCATCTTCATCCAACTGCCCTTTCCAGGCTATGACTCCAACTTACCTTTTTTTGGGGGGAGGGGGGCTGAGGCAATTTGTCCTTTCTGTCTGCAGACGTATTCTGTTCCCTGGAGGATCCATACCCCAGGTAACAGAAATGCAGTTTTTTAGTGGCCTTTGCTGACCTAGTACTGCTCTGAAGGTCTGTTGGCTCTTTCCTTTTGACTTTGACTTCCTTAGGGTATGTTAGACCCGAATGGGAGTGCTGGGTTAAAAGGCAGGGGCTATTGGATCACTTTTTTTTGGCTGATTTGACTGGGCTACCAGCTTCATCCACAGGGCCTCAGGGTGCCTGTGTCATCTCTCCAACCAAGACGTTCCCTGCCATGTCCTTTGCAAGGTTCTCGGTTGGGGCACCCTCTGCCTCTGCCTGTGGGGTTGCCCCAAGAGTTGCAGACAGAGCTAGAGACCAGCACCTTAGGAACAAGAGGCAGGGCAGGCTTTGGGTTTCCTGGACTTCTTTCTGGGACCTCTCCCACCCCCACAGTTCTTTGCTGAGTAAAACTGAGGCAGGGTCAAGGCTCTTTTGAATTTTTTTTCCATGGTGGGGGAGGGAGGAGGGCTTCTTTTGGTAATGATGCCAAATGAGCTGGAATCTGGCCAGGGTTGTTATAGAAACTCTGGAGAATCCTTTCGAGAAGTGGGGGGGGTGGGAAGTGATGCGAACACAGCCCCATTCATTCCCCCATTCATCACTCACAGAGCTTCATCCAGCTCCATGGAAGCTGCCTCAGTGACAGGAAGCAGGCTTGGAGAAGAGGCAGGAGTGGGCTGGGGTGGGGTGGCTACTCTCCTTGGGGGAGCTTGGGGGACCCAGATTCTTTCTTCAAGTCTGCTGCTTCCATGTCCCCCCACTATGGCTCCCTGGCATATCAAATTCAGCCAGTTCAAGATGGATGTTAGTGTCTTTTCCCTGAAACCTGCCCTGCCTTTTAACTGGTACCACCATTCATCCTACCCGTCCTCTTTGAAACCTTGAGATTCTCTTTGATTTCCTCTCTCACAGCTCAGATCCAGCAAAATAACCTAATTATCTCAGATTCAGTGGGGCGGGAGGCAAGAAGCAGTGTAGTAGAGCAGACAGAACACTGTTCGACCTGAAGTCAGGAAGCCCTGGGTTCAAATCTGAGCCCCAGGGACTGGGAAGCTGTGTGATTCTAGGCCAGCCACCACCCACTTTTGTGGTTGTTGTTCAGTGGTCTGTTGTGTCTGACTCTTCTTGACCCCCTTTGGGGTTTTCTTGGCAAAGACATTGCAGTGGTTTGCCATTTCCTTCTCCAACTCATTTGACAGATGAGGAAACTGAGGCAAACAGGCTGCAAACAGACTGAAGTGACTTGCCCAAGGTTATATAATTAGGAAATAATGAATATCTAATTTAAAAGAGCCTTGATCCTGCCTCAGTTTTACTTATCAATGAGCTGCGGTGGGTGGGAGAGAAGGAAACATCACTAGAGGTCCCAGAGGCTGAATTTAAACACAAGAAAGTGAATTTTCCTGAGTCCAGGTCCGGTCCTGTATCTGCTCCTCTACCTAGCTGCGCTACCTGCTCTAATAATCTAATGATAATCGTTATTATCTAATCTAAGAATGTATATAATGTAGGGCAGTTAGGTGGCATAGTGGATAGAGGACTGGCCCTGGAGACAGGAGGACCTGAGTTCAGATTAGGTTTCAGACACTTAATTACCTAGCTGTGTGACCTTGGACAAGTCACTTAACCCCATTGCCTTAAATAAAAAGAAAAATGGTGGGGGGAGAAAGGCTGGAGAGGTCAGAAGGGCCTAGGTTTTAAGGGCTTCAAAAGCCAAACAGGACTTTAAATTTTATCCTGGAGGTGATAGGGAGCCACAGAGTTTGTTGAATCATGGGGAGACATTGTGGATACAGTTCTGGATTTGAAGTCAGGAAGACCTGGGTCCAAATGCTACCTCTATTCTTGAGTTTTGTGACCATGGGCAAGTCCCTTGAACTTCACTGAGCTCATTTCCCCACCTATAAAGTAGGAATGCTTCTTGGAGTTCATATCAGCTCACAGGTTTTGTGAGACTCTTGTCTGAGTGGATGCAAACTTGATGTTGCAGTTGACTCTGATGGTTATTTATCCTCTTCCACCTGGCTCTCTGACCCTCTAGGGCTGCTGGAGGGATCTTGTTACCTCCGCTCACTCCCTTGCTGGAATAATCTTCCTTGTGCATTGATCGGGTCCTGCCACTTCACTGCTCTGTAATCTGCAGTAGCTCCCAGCTGCAGTCTTCAGAGATTGAAGACCCTCTATGGTCTGCCCCAACCTCCCACCCCAGAGTTGTCTCTTCTGCATTCCTTTGCTCTCGCAGCTCTATGGGGAGCTCTTTGACCCCTGGCTGGGGTCCCAAGGCCTTCCCAACTCACTCTCTATTCTCTCTGCCTGCTAGCCCTCCCTCTTGGTCTTCACTTGGCAAATTTCTGCCCATTTTTAGAGTCCAGCTTTGAAACCTTCTAGTATTCCGTGGACCTCATGAAGAATCCTCTTCCTCCTCTTGCTTCTCCATTGCGTTGCCCAGATTGTGTCTATCTCTGGCCTGGTTGGCCCCATTGCTGGGGAGCCGGCAGAGCAGGGCCCAGCTCCACCAGCACCAATCATGGCGTTCCACATGTGTTTTATCTACACCCGCTGAAGGCTGATCCTAGACGTGTCCGTGGATCCTGAGCTACCAGGATCCGTGTCTTTCCCATGTTCCCTCCTTGATCATACAGTTTGGTCAGGGTGGGGCAGAGGAGCCTAATGAAATAAGAAGGTGGTGAAGTTTAAGAAGGCAGCCAGGTTGGCCAGTGGAAGAGAACCGGGCCTGGAATCAGGAGGACCTGAGTTCAAATTTGACTTTAGCCTCTACTAACTGTGTGACCCTGGGCAAGTCAGCTGTCTGCCTCAGTTTCCTCATCTGTGAAATGGGTGTAATAATAGAACCAACTTCCTATGAGATATTTGTTAAGTATTTACTCCAAAGCAAGCTCTTAAGAAATGCTTATTCTCTTCTCCTTGCCCCTCCGGCAGGCTCAAATCTTGGGTCACTGAGTCCTCTCCTTCTGGCCTCTTGCCCACTCCTCTATTCTGGGTCACAGATGCTTTGCCTGGGACTGACCCCCCAGGCTGTTGTGACTCTGGCAGAATCACTGTAGCCCTTCCCAGATCTGTCTGTCCATAGAAGCTGTCCTTGACTAGGCTGTCCCTCCCTCCCATTCCTGACTCTCGCTGGTAGTCTGAGGGCCAGAGCAGATAAACTTTCTAACTGGTCACCCTGATGGGCAAGGACCTTTACTGTGGGCTTGCCAATGAGCCACCAAGCTTTTAAAATTTTTTAAATTTTTTTTTGCAAGGCAATGGGGTAAAGTGACTTGCCCAAGGTCACCCAGCTAGGTCATTATTAAGTGTTGGAGGTCAGATTTGAACTCTGGTCTTCTGATTCCAGGGTGGTGCTACCTAGCTGACCCTGACACCAAGCTTTTTGACCAAAGAATAAATTAAGCATATGATGAGTATTTATTAGACACCTGTTGTGTACAAGTAGCATTCTAGATGTTGGAACAAAGACCAACCTCAAGTTGAATAAACTTGAGAAACTACAGAACTATGTTCATAGAGGCTTATCCAGGAAAGGCTGTCTACTAGATGGGGGGGTGAAGGGAGGAGGAATACAGCAGTGTATGAAATGGTGGATCAAGACACGTGGGCTGCAATCTGTAGGTTGTAGGTTGGCAGATCATCTGTGGGATGGTCAGCAACCTACTCTTTGGAATTGGTGTTGGGGGAAGAGAAAAAAAGAAAATCAGTCATTCATTCATTCTGCCAACATTTATTAAACACCTGTGGGGATCCCATGCTAGTCCAAAATGAATCAGTTCCTGCCCTCAAGGGGCTGACATTCTAGTCTCCTTTCCAGAGCCTGGCGTCCCAGTCCAGATGGACATTGGGGGTAGAGCTCTCCTTGATAATCAGCAGGGATAGATATTGCAACTATGGGATGGCCTTCTCTAGAATCGAGTTCATGGATTTCCAGGCAGGGGGCAGCAGCCACAGTGGCTGGCACAAAAGAAAGAAGAAAGCCCCCCCCCCCCCCCCCCCCCCGCCCTTCTGAGCTCAGGGACATTTTCTAAAGCTCTTTGTAACCCAGCATAGTGGGAGCTTGGCTGGCTGGGAGATGGGTAGAGCTGGGTGGAATTTTAATGGGCAACCAGGCACCCCACTCATGTGTGTCAACAGGCCCTGCTCAGACACCGGGAGAGGCCGAGGATCTCCCTTCTCTTTTTGGATGATTGCTCCTCTCTCTGCCCCTTTATCCTGATTGGTTGGTTCTTGTTCTTCATTATCGAACAATATCAAAACGACACATTACGTTGGAGACAAGTTGCAGTGTGTCCGACTGTGACTGATCAGACCAATGTGAATTCGGAATACTCTACAGGTCGGGCACATATGGTCTAGGTGAACATCTGGGGAGGGTTCTCTAAACTTATGCATCTCACCTTTCCTTTGAGCAGTTTCCATTCTGTCTTGCTCTTAGAGCAAGTTATCTTAGGCAGGTCCATGGGACTTCCTCCTTCCTCTGTCCATTAGCCACTGCCCTCAGGAGCTGTGATCTTGGCCTCCTCTTCAGGTTTGGGGTTCAAGTATTGGGGATGGCTGCTGCTTTGGAGTTTAATTTGGTGGGGCTTGAAATTCTCATTCCCTTAAAAAAATAATCTGACACAAATGCCTCTTATTTCCTAAATTAAAGTTAAATAAAAACTGAGATGTTAGGGGCTAATATTGGCTCTTATCTTGGGGATCAGATTTGGATAGGGTGGGGTGGGGAGAATACAAGGAGGGACTGGGGGCACCCTGGAAGGGGTCAGTGGGGTCCAGGTAATACTGGAATTGGAGGGTACTGTGCATAATCTCTTCCTTCTGATCAGGGATTTGTTGTTTTTGTTTTGGGGATCGGTGATATTTATGGCACAGAGATCTCCTGATAAGGAAACATACTTCATCAACATGGTTAGCAGCCTTCTGCAACTTTGAATGTTATCTATTGACTGAGAGGTCAGTGACTTATCCAGGGTCTCCCATATCCAACTTGTAACTGAGATTGTGGCTGAGGTCTACTGAGGCTGCCTCTCTGTCAGCAAAGGAACATGAACCCTCATCTGACCAGGCTTTTTGCCCCAAGTGAAAATGAGTTCTTTGGCTATCCTTAAAGCTGGGAAGACACTAAGGGCCCTCCCAGCCTTCTATGGCTCTATTGTCTGAAGCCTCCAAAAGAGACAGGGAGGGGAAGGATTATATCAGGAGGTTGGAAGACTGAGTTGCTATTTGGGGGAGCCCTGTAAGTGCTGGAGGAACATCCCCTCTATAGCTCTGGCTTCTTCAGAACAGCTTGGGAGGCAAGGGAGTGACTTAAATGGAATTCAATTCTACCAATTCTTATTAACATAGTAGGTGCTTAATCAATATTTATTGACTGTCTACTGTGAGCCGAGAACTACACTAAGCATTGAAGAGACAGAGAGAAATCGAAACAATTCTTGCCCTTAAGGGTCTTACAATCTATGAGGAGAAAGCACCATATACACAGATGAGTCTATGCATAATAAATTCAGTGTAAACACAAAATAATACTGTATTTGGTGGGACTGAAGGGAAGATTTCTAACAACTGGAAGGGAATTGGAGAGGCCTCACTTACTGAGTCTTTAGGAAGCCTGTGGAGGAATAAGTATGTTTTATTTTTGGTCATCCAATTTGTCTAAAACAGAGAGTGAGTGATTTGTAAAGATGGGATGAACCCCAAATGTGGAGATTCTTAAAACCAAACCAGACTGAGGGGGTTTGCATTTTATCATGGGGCAGGTGGAAACAACTGATACATCTTGAACAAGGGAGAGTTATGGTCAGAACCCTGTTTTAGGAAGATCCATTTGGCAGCTTTTTTGAAGAATGGATTGGAAAAGGGAAAAGCTTGAGGCAGGGAGATGTTCCAAGGCAGGGGAAGAAAATCTGGGAGGATGCTCAAGGCAGTTTTGTTCTATGTGCTTCACAATTTCATCTAGGCTGTGATATAGTTGTCAGTATATAAGACACCCTTGAGAGCTTCTTATGGTCCCATGGGTATGTTTACTTATGGTTATGTTGATCTCTTAGACCTTCCCCAACAAGGCAAATTCCTTAAGGACACTTATTGTCTTCTTTGATTCTCTACCCATTTCTCTCTAGAAGTCATGCCAGTCATGTCTTCTTCTTCCCTCAGACCCCACCTGACTACAGCAGGTATCCTTTAATTTTTAAAAATTTTATTTTTATTGATAACTCTACATCACCTCATTTCTAAATATATCTAATTCTCTTCCCCTCCCTAGAGAGTCATTTGTTAAAAATTCAAAAAGAAAAAGAAAAGAGGAGAAAATATATTTTCTGTAAAATTAATCAAAATATCAAACATCCAAAATTACATGTTCATAGACCTCTACTTCTCCACACAGGGGAGTGAGAAACATTTTTGCTACTCTTCTCCAGGGCCATTGAAATTAATGACCAGGTTTGGAATAATAATTGCATAGCCTTTAGTGTCCCTGTTTTGGTTCTTTCCATTGACATTGTTGTAGTCTTGCATTTTGTTTTCTGGTCTTTGGTTGCTTCACTCTGTCAGTTTAGATAAACCATCCCATACTTCTCTAAATTCCTCCTATTCCTGATGTAATGAAATTTGACTGAAAGGACCTATGAGGATATCAGTTCCAACCCTCTCCTAGATCTGTGACAGTTCCCTAAAGATTTCAGTTGTCGACCTTTGTCAAGGATGTTTAACAGAAGTTATTTCCCCAATCATATTTCTTGATTTAATTCAGTTTGTTTAATTTGTTCAAAAACGTTTATGTCATATATCACTGTGATGTTCTATTTTGTCTTTTATGACCACTTCTCTTTTGACTTTTTCAAAGTAGTGGTGTTAAGTGACTTGCCCAAGGTCATACAGCTAAGTAAATATTAAGTGTCTAAGGTCAGATTTGAACTCAGGTCCTCCTGACTCTGGAGTCAGTGCTCTATCTACTGTATCACTTATCTATCGCTATGACAACTTTTTTTTGTGTCCCCTTCTCCCATCTATGACTATGAAATGTGACTTTTCATATTTTGAATTTGTTTATATGTATGAATTTATGTATTTTGTGTTTATTAATTTTGAATTTATTTATGATATGGTAGAAAATGTTGGTTTGAGAGATATGATTATAAATAACCAACTTTGGGGCAGCTAGGTGGCACAGTGGGTAGAGAACCATCCCTGGAGTCAGGAGTACCTGAGTTCAAATGTGAACTCAGACACTTAATAATTAGCTAGCTATGTGGCCTTGGGCAAGTCACTTAACCCCATTGCCTTGCAAAAACCTAAAAACAAACAAACAAACAAAAAATAACCAACTTTGAGGAAATCTAGAAGTCTCCCCCTCCTCCCTTTCCAAAGTCCTGATTTTAAAAGTTCAGTCTCTTGAAGGACATTATTGATGATGATGAGATTGTACTAACTTTCTTAACAATCTTGTTCAGGTGAAGAAGCCATTCCATTCTACTCAGGTTTGGGTAGGAATAAATTCTTTACATAGATCACCCAAGGCTGGGGTAACTTAGAAGTAAATGCCATAATCATTTGAATAGGTTCTGTCTCTCAATATAGTATTAATTATTAACCAATCAAGAGTTTATTGCCCCCCCTCAGGAAAACTCCTCTTCCAATGAACATATAAGCTGTGAGCCCACCACTATGACTATTTTTCATTTAAGAGAAAGAGAGATGGCCAAATGACCATATGTATTTTTTTTAGTTTTTCAAGGCAATGGGGTTAAGTGACTTGCCGAAGGTCACACAGCTAGGTAATTATTAAGTATCTGAGACCGGATTTGAATTCAGATACTCCTGATTCCAGGGCCGGTGCTCTATCCACTGCAAAAGTGACCATATCTTTTTAAAAAAATATTGGTATTATTAATAAAATGATTAAATTACTGAGAAATTATATCTCTCAAACTTTTTAATCATCACAGGTTTAACCAGTTTTCCCAGTAATTATTAAGGAATAAAGAGTTCTTACCCTTGGGTTGATATAATACTAGGTGGGTGTGTGCATTTGTTTTTAAGACTCTGGCCCAGCTAGTTAAGAGGAATGTTAGATTTGAAGATAGAGGACTTAGTCACTCTTGTAACTTGGGGCAATGGGTCTCAGTGACCTCCTCTCTAAAAGGACATGGTGAGACGAGGTGATCCCAAGTTTGCCTTCGCTCGTGAATCTCAGATCCCATGCCTGGGGGTATTGCAGGCTCAGTGTGAGTCAGCAGTGAGATGTGGTGCCCACCACCCCAGTGGGCTTATTAAGAAGGGCAGAGCAGGAAAGGAAAAGTCCACTGGACTCTGCCCATTCGGACCAGGTGTCATTTGGAAGATCTTAATTAGTTCTGGTGACCGCAGCTGAAAAACGGTCAGGAGAGTCCGGAGAGTGTCCAGAGGATAGCAGCTAGGATGTTGCAGGGCTGCCTCCTGGTCATGTGATGAGCTGAGAAGACTCAAGGGGGAGGTGGCATTTGTCCTCATGGATAGGAAGGTCTTTTGTAGGGAGGAATAGCCCTGGGTTAGATGACCTCCAAAGTCCCTTCAGCTCTGAATCTATGGACCATCCTATTATTGTGGATATGTGGATATGGATATTAGAAAATCAACTGCAAATTTTTTGAAGTTGTCAGTTTCACATATATTTCTTCTTTGTCTTTTAAATATTTTTATTTCATTTAAAACATTTTAAAAATTCATTTAAAATTTATTTAATTAAAAAATAACCATTCCTTGGTCAGTGCTTTTGATAGCTTGGTGGGTCAGTGGATCAAGCTCTGGCCTTGGAGTCAGGAAGACTTGAATTCAGATCCAGTCTCAGAGACACTTACTGGCAGTGGTACCTGGGCAAGTCTGCCTCAGTTTCCTCAACTATAAAAATGGAGATAATAATTCTCCCTCACTTCCCAGATAATTGTGAGGATCAAATGAGATCATCATATTGGGGCGGCTAGGTGGCGTAGTGGATAAAGCACCGGCCTTGCCTTGGAGTCAGGAGTCCCTGGGTTCAAATCTGGTCTCAGACACTTAATAATTACCTAGCTGGGTGGCTTTGGGCAAGCCCCTTAACCCCATTTGCCTTGCAAAAACCTAAAAAAAAAATGAGATCATATTTACAAAACCTTTAAGCTTACTATCTGACACCTAATAGATATTAATAAATAGTTGTTTCCATCCCATGGTACTCATTTTTCCCCCTACGATAGATCTCTAGTCCTTGCCCATCTCTCTTGCTAGATTGTAACCTCTCTTAGGGCCAGGACTGCGTCTTCTCATTGTTCTATCATCCCAGGTCCAAAATCTTGGACTAAGAAAGAGACTCAAGAGAATATGATGGGGGTGGCTAGGTGGCGCAGTGGATAAAGCACTGGCCCTGGAGTCAGGAGGACCTGGGTTCAAATCCGGTCTCAGACATTTAATAATTACCTGTGTTGCCTTGGGCAAGCCACCTAACCCCATTTGCCTTGCAAAAACCTAAAAGAGAGAGAGAGAGAGAGAGAGAGAGAGAGAGAGAGAGAGAGAGAGAGAATATGATAGAATCTGACCCAATGAATTATTTTGTATTTATTTGTATTTATCTCTCCATGTTTACTCAGTATCTTAGTATGTACTTAGTGCATGCTCCTTGTTCTCTGTGTGGAAGTACAAGTCTCTAGTTTTATTCATTATCATAGAAGTATTGCTCATCCTCTCCTTAGCCCTTATTAAAGCTACTATATCTGTTTTCATTTTTTATAGTTCTGTCCTGTCTATGTTATTAATTGGAATGGAAGCTCTTGGGAGGCAGAGTTTGGGGGCTCTCCTGGTTCCTCACACAGCACCCTGGGAGTTTGAGAAATGTTTGTCCAAATTGAGAAAGAAGGAATCAAATTATCGATTGGACTTCTTTGGAAGCTTTGTACTCCTAACCGCTCCCTCTTATGTTTTCCTTCCGTTCCTAGAGTCGTCTTAAAGAAGCTGTGCAGCTCTTAGAGGATTACAAGCATGGGACGCTGCCTCCTGGGGTCACCAATGAACAGGTAAGCCTGCAGATCCCCAGGTTGGAGTGGATCAGGGAAGAGGGTGATGATGAGACAGGGGAGTGCTAGAAAGCTGAGCCATCTGTGGGCTCACATCCTTCAAGATGAATCTCCAAACCTTATTTCAACCCCAAGCCTTCCATTCTTATTCCCACAACTGCTTCTGCTAATTCTGGGAACCTCCAAATGTTTTGGAACCTACTGGAAATACCCCCTTTGCCTCTTACTTTTGCTCCCATCCTCTGTTGTGGGAGACTGGTGAGCCAGTAAGGAGGTGTCTCAGGTGAGTGAGACACAGACTAGAAAGAGTGACAGCACTGGATAATGAAGTTCTGGATAAGGTGGAGAGAAGCCCCTGGCTTCACCCAGACCACCAGAGCCTGGATTGACTCCTCCCTTTTCTTTTCCTTTTTCCCCTTAAATTCCTTGCCCAGGAAATCTGTTATTCAGGGATAATTTAGATGGAGGTAGGAGAAAGAAGGAACGTCGGGGGGAGAAAAGAGAGACCAAATTGAAAAAGATGACTTTAATTTTTTTCTGAGGTACTCTTTCTTATCATGAACCAGTACTAACTAATCACAATTAGCTTCCATTCTCTTCCTGAACAAATGAGACATTTTCACATGTCCTATGGAGACCGATAATTCCCTCACAGTACTTGAAACCCTTGAATTCTCTTGAAAACTATGCTTCTCTCCCATTTCCGTATAAAGCTATGGATCACATCAAATGGTTTAAGGGGGTGGGTGTTGTAGTGTAATTAATAACTGTATTAATAACTGGACCCTGCTACAGTGCTTTAAAATGTTCAGCTTTAGATAACAGTATGCCATCCAAGCATCATCACACCTGATAAAGTAGGGACTAAAGGTCTTATTATTTTCATTTTGCAGGTGAGAAAACTGAGATTCCAGGTGTTAAATGACTTACTCAAGATCACACAATTAGCAGTGTCAGATGGGATCCAAACCCAGTTCTTCCTGCCTCCAGTCCCACATTCTCTGGACAGGGCCAGGCTGCCACAGTGGCAAGGACACTGGGTTTGGAGCAATCATCAGTGAGTCAGTCAGCCAATAAACATTTATTAGGCTGTAGTTCTCAGGGTACAAAGAAAGACAAAAAAACAGCCCTTGTTCTCAAGGACCTTACATCCACAGCTCTGATAATGACTGCCTTTGTGTCCTTGGGCAGGTCACTTTTAATTCCTTCAGACCTCAGTTCCCTCCTTTGAAATAGAAGGGATTGAGACTAGATGTTCTCCATTCTCTTAAGATTCATCATTTTTGAAAGTTACTTTTGAGTCTAGAAAGGGAAAAAAGGTAATATATGTGACTATTCACACATAATCAATACACACGTACACATATATGTATAGATACACACACATGTGTGGGTATATACCTTTGAGGAGACACTTAGACGTTATGGTTTCAGTTGCCTTACCACTCCCTACTATTCCAACCTTCTTACACATGATGCCCCCTCACCCACACCATGCTCCTGCCGACTAACATATGACACTATATGGCCACTCCTTTACACTGGCCATCTTGCCTGCTTTCAATACTTGGAATCCATTTTCATCTTAGATTCAGGAAAGCCCAGATTTCCTCCAAAGCTCAGCCCAAGGGCGTCCCCCTATCACCCCTGTAACAAGGCAGTGTGATTTCAACAACACAGAGTATTGTCATATTGGAGAGTAAATACAACCATAGCCCACCACTTCTGACAAGAGGCAGGAGGCCTGATTTTTCACCATCAGTGTTCTCAGAAGCATGGTATGCTTTTCTATGGAAACATTAGCTATTTCAGATAACCATTGTCCCCTAGATCCAGTACAGACTGATACCTGGAGCCTGCGTACTGATGCCTTCTCTTCTGGTCCATCATTTGGCACAACCTTTGGAGGTTGCAAGGGCAGATTTTTGTTTTGTCTGTAGAGGAAGCAGAGGGATGAGTCACTTAGAACCACAGAATGTCAGAGCTGGAAGACTGTTAGAGACCACCTAGCCTACAATACCCCATCTCAGACCAGCAAAAGATCTCACTTCTCACCTGGGATTTCTTGTCTCCCCAGTTAGCAATTTATGGGGTGGATTTGGGGAACCAAGGAATGGGAACTGGAAGTTGGAGGAGGAGAAAGAACTCATTCAAGTTATAGATTTTATGAAATAAGGTCCCTGGGAAGGAGAAATTTTACCTGCCATGAGACTGTGCCAGTTTCCAGACTAGCAGATGGGAATTGCTGATCCTCAATTTTATAGATGAGGATAACTGAGGTCCAGATGGTAAAAGTCACTTGCCCACATTCACACAGCTAGAAAGGTACAAAGCCGAGCCATTCTACCTCCCCTAAGTAGCTGACCAGGTTAGGGCAGAGGCCCAAGACTGGCTCCCCTAGATCTGAAAAGAACCTCTCTGAATCCAGGGACAGTGATGGGGGTTAAGAGAGAAGGGGTACAGGGGTCATGACTAGCACACATTCACCTTGATCATTCAGGTGGATGGATCCTCTTCTCAGCTGGTGCTGAAAGAAGACCAATACAGTAGATTTTTTTTAAATTAAAGATTTTATTTATTTTGAGTTTTACAATTCTTCCCCCAATCCCACTTCCCTCCCCCACCCCCCCACATACAGTGGGTTTTTAAAAAATATTTTATTTGTTTTCCAATTATATAAAATAGTAGTTTCTATCATTTTTTGGGTAAGGTTTTGAATTTTGAAATTTTTTTCTTCCCCCTTCCCTCCCCCCACCCCTCCACAGAAGGCAATTTGATAATCTTTACATTATTTCCATGCTATACATTGATCAAAATTGAATGGGTTGAGAGAGAAAAAACATAACCTTGAGGAAAAAATAAAATATTAGAGAAAGTAAAATTATGTAGTATGTAAGGCAAATTTTTTTTTTTTAATTGAAGGTGTCTTTGGTCTCTGTTTAAATTCCACAGTTGTTTCTCTGGATACAGATGGTATTCTCCATCGCAGATAGCCCAAAATTGCCCCTGATTGTTGCACTGATGGAGTGAGCAAGTCCATCAAGATTGATCATCACCCCCATGTTGCTGTTAGGGTGTACAGTGTTTTTCTGGTTCTGCTCATCTCACTCAGCATCAGTTCATGAAAATCCTTCCAGGCTTCTCTGAAATCCCATCCCTACTGGTTTCTAATAGAACAGTAGTGTTCCATATATATTCCACAGTTTGTTCAGCCATTCCCCAATTGATGAACATTCACTTGATTTCCAATTCTTTGCCACCACAAACAGGGCTGCAATGAATATTTTTGTACAAGTGATGTTTTTACCCTTTTCATGACTCCAGAGATAGTTTTGTTGGGATGGGAACTGCTGAGACTGCCTTCACCAATGCAATAGAAGCAGAAAAGACTCTCCTGGAATGCTCTTCCATACAGGAGAGACCTCATCTCCCCAGATGGGTCATGCGGATGTTCCCCAAAATGTTCCCTTCTCCATCTGGACTTTGATGTAAAGACAGACAAGGTGTCTCTTTTCCCCAGTTCCATACTCTGGCCTTTTGAAGCACCAAAACTAATTGGGAGGAGGGGAAAGAAGAGAAATCCAAAAGGATTGGTCCTCCATGAGTCATGAATGAATACACGATGAAGTCTTTATCTAGCAAAAAAGTCTTGGCTACCAGATACTTACTTATCTGAGTAAGTAAGAAAGTCTCTTCCCTTGAGGACTAAGGACTTCATTCAGATTGGGGAGGCAGTATGGAAGGAGTAGCTGAAGAGGGCTTCTGGGGTAGTGGCATGGGGTGGGAATGGCTGGGGGGTAGATGTGGAGGCCTAATTTTGAGCAAGGACAGTTAAAGTCCACCCATTAGGACTGAAGGACAGTGTTCCTAAGTGGTTCTGATCGGAGGGGTTGGGTGCCCATTGGATAGAATGGTGACCCACCAATGTGACCTTGGGCTGGGGGCCTGTGAAGTTCCTCCCATCTGTATATTCTCCAAGCTACAGAATTGGGGCCTATCATGCCTCACAGATACTTCTGTTAGTACTGACATTTCTCCTTGGACATTGAGGCAGGGCTCCCAGTTTGGGAATGCCAGGGTAATCAATAACAAAAAACAACAAAAATGGAAAAAGGAATCCCAAGCTGGCCTGAAGTCCACCACAACTGGAACACATGACATTAACTTTTAATTCTTCTTTGCCTGAGTTCAGACCCCAGCAAGAGTTTGTCAGCCTAGAGCCAGTGCCCAAGTTAATTAATATTCCCTGGGGGCTTTTGTTCATTATGTCGATTATTGGTGTGACTTCCCCATGGAGATGGAGCAATAGGCTTGAAGGGATTCCACTCCCATCCTTGTCTGCCTCAAGTCCACCTTTGTACAGCTCTCATCCTCAGGAAGTTTTCCTTATATCCAGCACATGTTTCCCTATCTCTCCCTCCTGGTTTTACCCCCTGAGGCCAAACTTCAAATCTGGGCTTCTTCCACACTTTCCAAAGCCTCCCAAGTTCTTGAAGCTTCCTGAGCCTTCTTGTATCCAGGCTTCAACACTGTCCGATACCTTCAACACTGTGGCATATTCTCCAGTACTCTCAGGGACCCAATTTCCTTCTTCCAGACATTTTTTTAGCTTATTAATGACCCTGCTAGGATGCAGTGCCTAGAACTGGACCACCATCATTCATGTAAGGCTTGACCAGGCCCAGGATAATAGAACTCTCTAACTGGATTAAGGCAGTGTAGCCTAAGTATACCATACCGTGGGGTTTTTTTTGACCGGTCTGCTCCATAGATTGGCTTGTATTGAATTTGCCATCCACTAGAGTCCCTAGAGCTTTTCCAAGCACCCTTCTCTTTAGCCAAGCCTTCCCCACCCTGGATTTTGAAGTTTGCTGACATTTATCCCGAATTCATTTCATCTTCTTGGAGTTAGCCCATTAGTCCAGACTGCCAAGATCTTTTTGGATCTGGACTTTGCCTCCAGTGTGTTAAATCTCCCTCCCAGCTTTAGGACATCTGCAAATAGAAGAAGCCTGCCACGTCTGCCTTTATCCAAGTCATCGATAAGGATGTTGAGAAGCAGAGACATCTTCAATTTGTTAACGGTCGCCCTTTGGCTCCATCCTTCCTTGGACTCAAAATCCATTGAACTAGATTTTTCTCTAGCCCAGAAGGGCAGCGTGAGACTTTTAAAATGTTTTTACTGGAGGCATGACTTGAAATGTTTTCTGCAGAGGATTTAGTCTGAGGATGGAGCTGTGGCAGAGAAGAATTGGGCAGCCTGTGTCCTCTTTTTTTCCCTCCTCCTTCCCCTGTATGTGTCTGAGGTGGGAATGGGATTCAGGTCTCTTGGCTTCTGGACCCCTTTCTATTTTGTGGTGTGGTGTCCCAGCAAGACAAAGATGTAAAAGCAAAACTAGTGCTGGACCCCCATTGTAACAAGGGAGAATAAGCCCAGTGGGAAGAACTTTTCACTTCAAAGTGGATGAAAGATCCCCTTCTCTGGAGTGGAGGTGGATTTTGAATCCTTTTCCAAGTGGGAACAGCTCACCTATTAGCAGAGCATTCTTCTCTGGAGAGAATGGGGATGGTCCCAATATTGCTTGGCATAGACCCATGCTCTCTGGAATCCTAGGTCCAAAGATCTAGAGCTGGAGGGATCTCAGAGTCCATCCTCTCTCCTCTTTACAGATAAGGAAATTGAGGACCAGAGGAGTAAATAACTCTCCCAAGTCATCCAAAGGTGCATAGATCCAAGCAGGACTAGACTTCCAAGGACAGGGAGCTCAGTGCCCTCTTTTTAAAGAGAAGAAACTAAAGTCCAAGGAGCTCCACTCACTTGTCCTTATATTTCAGACCCCCATCTCAATCAGCAAGCATTTAAGTGCCTACTGTGTGCCAGCTGGTGCTGTTGGTACAACTGTCCCTGTTCTGTCACCTGGCCAGGTTCTAGATAGAGTTCTATTGCTGTCTTCCCTGCCAAGTCATCACACAGTCTCTAGCCCTCTAGGTTCTTAATAAATACTTACTAGTTGATGGATTGACATTGGTGCAGCACTGTGGCGTCTGCAAGGTGCTTTCTCATTTGAGCCTCATTTGAGGCCACTTTCCAGCAGAGCAACCTGAGAGCTAGAGCTGGAGGGGCCTGTGACTTATCCAAGGTCACGGACAATAGGTTCCAGAGTTGGAAGTTACATCCTGGTCTTTCTGACTCCACTAATGGCAGGCAGAGATGACCCTTCTTTATGGATTCATGAGCAAATCCCAGAAGGTTTGAATTAAAAGGTAAGTCAGGGTTCATCAGCCCCAGCCTCCATCTGCAAGGTGAATCTCCTCAATACTCATTCCTGCCAAGTGGCTCTGGGACCTTTACTTAAATATTTTCTGTGACAGAGAACTCACTAAAATGAGTCCTAGAATGGTCAGATTTTGAATCGAAAGGGTCCTTACAGATAATCAGGTGTAATGTCCTCATTTTGAAGATGAAGAAACTGAGGTTGGGAAAAGTGAGCAGCTTGAAGTAAGGTGATACAGACTCTTAAGAGGAAGAGCTGGGGTCTGAGCCTGGATCTCCTTGGATTCCAGAGTTCCTTTGTCCTGTTATTCTCTAGGCAGTTCTCTGAACCCTTCTACATGCTGTCGTTGTTTACAACTTGGAGTTCCCTTTGGAGGAAACAAGTCCTCCATAATCATTCTGTTCTGGGGAATGGAGAACTGATGAGATTTGGCCTTCAGTGGCCTCCTTCCAGTCCCTTGAGGGGTTTGGAGGTGAGGCTTCTGTTCCTAGTTGCTGAGATTTAGGGCCTGAAACTAGGTCTCCCCCCACCATCTTTTGATCAGTTCATAAAAGTCCACCCATCCCCTTTTGTCTCATTGTCTTCCTGGAAGGAACATATGCCCACAGGTGGGGGGGGGGGATATAGAATGGTCATAGGAAAGGAGGTAGGATGTGGCATTCCCCTCCCTTCCCATTCTGGTGTGTGCTAGCCATGACCAAGAGGCCATCTGGTGGCTGGTGGGGAACATGGGCGTGTGTGGCACGAGGCGGCCGCTCAGTCCCTCTGCCCAGAGAACAGATGGCCTCCCCCACCCCCTCCCAGCTGAAGCCTCCCCCCCCCCCACCTTCCCAGCTCCAGTTAGAAGCACTAATTGGGCTCCATCGGCTGTTGTCGGTCAAACCCAGCTCCTTCCTCCTTGGGCCCTGACCAACCAAGCCATATCGTCCTTCTGGTCCTTGACAGCCACAAGAAGGGAAGGAGCAAATGATGAAACAGGGCCCACACTTTCTGGACTCCTCTGAGATCTGGTCTTCAGGGTCTCTGTTCCCCCAACCCATCGGCCTCCTGTAGAAACCTGGCTCTGCACAGTGGTAGACTAAGAATCTCTCTGAAAATATCTGGATGGTTCTTAGTCCACCCCACCCCCCACCAGACTTTGGTGGCCTTCACAGTAAGGAATTCCTCTTGTGGCTGGGCTCTTCTTAGTATTACCCTTCCCTCCACATCTGACTGTTCAGAATTCCCTCAGGTCCTGCCTGGGAGAAGGGGAGCTCATCTTGCTATGACTCAGATATGGTGGCCCCCTCCCCTCTTCCAGGGAAGGAGGAAATGAGGGCAGCAAACCTGTTCGGGCCCAGCTGAAAATAGCAGAATGTTTTATCTCTCCCCACAGTAGAAGCCTTAAAAATACCTTCTAACCCAAAGTCTTCTGGGCTAGGCAGTAGGTTTGACAGAAGCTTGGAGGGTGGCAGGGAGGGGGTGACTCATCTCCACTGCAGCTCAGTGAGAAGTACATCCCTTCCAAACCCATGTACCATCATTCTAAGTCCTCTGTTCACTGGTCTTCCCCTTTGAGGCCAGCCTGCTCCATGGCAGAGAAGTTTTAACATAAGAGCCATTGGTTTTTTGACTCTCCCAAACAGATTAGTCTCTTTGCTATTCTTCTGTGGCATGCCATCTCCCACCTCCTTGTCTTTGTCCAGATTGTCTACCATGCCTGGAAAGCTCTCCTTCCTCACCTCTGCCTCCCTTCATGACTCAGTTAAAGGGTACCCTCATAGCTTCCTTTATAGGAAGCCTTTCTTGATCCCCTTCCCCAGTTATTAGAGCTCTTCCCTCCTGTTGGATTTGGACATGTTTTGCATTGATTTCCCTGGGAATATCCTGTTTCCCTCCATTCCATTATCATTTAATTCCTGAAAACTATTAACTTTCCAGAATGTCACAGTTTCAAGGTACCTCAGAAGCCAGCCGTGTCAAGCCAAACTTGACCAAGAATCTCTGTCTCAGAACCCCTGAAGATTGACCATCTCACCTGGTGAGATGGGAGCCACCCACCTTCTGAGGGTACCCTTTCAGCTTCAGAGGGCCCCAAGCATTAGAAACTAGTTCCTGGTGTGTGGCCTCTTTTGGTTTCAGCAGTTTAAATGCAGTGCCCCTTCTGTGGCCTGGGGCTCCTCAGATCACATCCTCTCCCTCCTCCACTTGATTAATGCTGCATTCTACCTTGATCTCGCCCTTTTAAACCTTACCTCTTAAGATGCAGCCCATCTAAGTAGGTGGCTCCTGGATGACCCAGTCAGGGCCCAATTACCCACAGGCTGCAGCTCAGTCCCATGAAATTTTTGTCACGGTGTAGGTATGAGCAGAGCACCCAGACTGTCCTTAGTCATCTCTCATTTGCTTCCAGTTATTGGTGGCTCTGATGCCATCCTTTCTGCTGCTTCCTCTTCATTTCTTATTTATCATCTGTGTCAGTGAATTGTGCCCAGTGGGCACCTTTCCATTGCCCCTTGACAATTTCATGAGTCTTTTAGGTAAAGTCATCAACCTCACTCCTCCAGGGGTCTTCTTCAGGTTAAATATATCCAGTGACACCAGCCTGAGGCCCTTCATCATCCTCCTACTGGCCAGAGCCCTTTCTGGGGGGGGGTCCCCAGAACCAAATATGGTCATTATTGGGACCTTCATTGGAAGGGTACAAATCAGTAACTGGTGGTTGTTAATTTTTCAACGTAAGTCCTTTGGGATTGTCTTGGATCATGGTATTGCTAAGACCTCTAGACAAATCAACATCTAATAGTATCTATTCTGAGCCAAGCCTATGCTAAGGGCTACTATTGAGAATCCAAAGGGAAACACAGGCCCAATTAGTGATTTTGCCAGTGTTGGCAAATATTAGCCCCTAATGGAAGAGTGAAATAGTCGCTGACAACAATAGCATCTATCAAATCACAATCAAATCTCAAACTGAAGAGGAAATGACAACTCTGATCTAGGCTGCTGCCTTTCTGGTCGATGGCCGTGATCCAAACCTCAAAAGGGAAGATGACCATTGTGATGATTTGCTATGGGGACCGGGACCGGGACGGGGGAGAGATGTTAACTTGGAAGGATATTCGTCTTCCCTGTTTCCCATCTAACCTGCATCCCGTTATCTCAGGGGCTTGCCTTCTGACCAAGTGTAATAAATAGATCTAAGCTAATAGTTCTTGTATTTGTGGGGCAGGTTTAGCTGCTTTGCCCCAGTTCTCTGCCTGGTAACATACAAATATTAAGAGGGTCTTCCTGGAGATTATACCTCTGATCTTTGTTTACTTAAGGATACATTTTAAAAGACCATATTTTTAAAATTTATCACCAATGAGCTCTAGAGTCATGTTTTGTAGACACCTTGTATATAAGTATATATAACTATTTATATAGTATATATTACATATGTAAAGTTGTATAGTACATATTACATATATAAAGCTATATTAGATATAGAGTCTATATGCATATATACATATAACTAGAAAAATAGCTTTGCTGATCAGAGGACCTTTGGCTGGTGCTTTATTTTGTTCTACAAAAGGACTAGGGAAGAGGGGAGCATGAAGATCATGCTTTCCAGGTTTACAGAGAAACGCTGTGGGACTAGAGATGTCTAGTGACTGAGGGCATGATCAGCCTATGTCTGGGACTATGGTTCTGGGGATCAGACTTCTAAGGTCCTGAGGAATCATCAAAAATAAACAGATAAGTGAGGGGTGGGGGGACTTATCAACCAGTCAGTCATTAAATGATGATGATAATGATGATGTTTGTTCTTTGTTCTTGAGGAAGACCAGGACATTAGGGAGGTGATATCATGACATGCAGGTGAATTGAATTTGAGTGAGGGGGGAGCTGGGCTAAGTCATAACCCTTACTGGCCCCTCCAGGGTCATCTGGCCCCAGTGGCCAGATAGGAATCAGGACAATTGGAGATGGCCTTGTATGTGAGACAGAGTTAAGTGACTTGCCCAGGTTTACCCAGCTAGGAAGAGTCAAGTGTCTGAGACTGGATTCGAACTCCTGTTCTCCTGACTCCAAGGCCAGGGCTCAATCCACTGTGCCACCTCATTAAATAATAACTGCTTAATTAAAACACCTCCTAAGTTCAAGGAATCACTTAGCATATCAAATTAAAAAAAAGGTAAAAAACAGTCCCTGCCCTCCAGAAGCTCACAGTCTAATGGGGAGACAATGTATAAACCACTAGAGACTGTGCTCCCTATCTTGTTCAACTATTTCAGACAGTGCTATGACCCCAATTTGGGTTTTCTTGGCTTACTTTGCCATTTTCTTCCCCAGCTCATTTTACAGATGAAAAACTGAGTCAAACAAGGTGAAGAGATTTGCTTAGGGTCACTCAGCAATGAAGTGTCTAAAGCCAGGGGCTTGAACTTATGAAGACGAGTCTCCCTGACTCCTAGTCGGGCAGTCCCTCTCCTCTGTTCCACCACCTAGCAGCCTCAAACTAGCTCTATGCAGGATAAATAGAAAATGAATTAACAGGAAAGATACTGGAATTAAATGGGGCTGATGAAGGTGGGCCTTGAAGGAACCCAGAAAATCAAGGCAGTAGAAATGAGGAGGTGGAGAAGATGCCTGGAGCCTCTGCCAGGAGGCCAGTGCCTTGTATGGAAGAGTCCATAGCAGAGAGAAAGGTGCAAGAAGACCAGAAAGGAAGGGGGCAGGTTTATAGGACCTTGAATACCTGCCCACCAGAGCCCTTGATATTTCATGCTGTAGGTGACAGGGATTCATTGTAGTTTGTTTTGTATATGTGTAGGGTTGCTGAGAAAATTGCCACTGTTGGGAGATGGACCGTTCAAGGATTGTTCAAGGAATGTTCAAGATGTTTATTCAAGGAACATTAGGGCCGCCAGTATCTCTGGATCTCAGAGTATGTGGGTGTGGGTATTGTTTGTAAGGTGTGAGAAGACTGAGGGAGTGGGTGGAGACAGGTTATGAAGGACTTCCAGTGCTAAATAGAATATTGTATTGGATTTAATCTGCAGAGAATAGGAACTGCACCTAGAGTTTATATGTGGGGGGAGGGAAGAGGAGAGGAGACATGGTCAGAGTTGTGTTTTGAGGAGATAAATTTGGAAACAGTGGAGGATGATCTGCAGTGGGAGAAGGACTTGAGACAAGGTGACCAAGCAGCAGGCTGTTGTACTAAGCCAAGTGTGAGGTGCTAAGGGCCTCTACTAGGAAGGCAGCAGTGTCAGAGGAGATAAGAGACATAGATGAGAGATATTGTAAAGGGAAAATCATTAGGCCTCGACAACAGACCTGATTTGGGGTGATGGTGAAAGAGTGGTGAGTGAAGGATGACATCTAGATTGTGAGCCTGGGGGATTGGTTGAATGGTGCTTTCCTCAAGAGTAATAGGGAAGTTAGGAGCAGCTAGATTTTGAGGGAAAGAAAATGAATGGATTTTTTGGACATGTTGAATTAAGATATCTATGGACATCAAGTTCATGATGTCCAAATGGAAAGTTGAAGATGTTAGGTAAGGAAAGAGTTAGGGAAGGACATGGAGATTTAAGAATGATCAGTATAGAGATGATAATGAATCCATAGGAACTGATGAGATCATCAAGTAACATTATATAGAAAGAAGAGAGGAGGACCCAGAACTAAGCTCTAGGACACTCATAATTAATGGATTTAACTGGATAGAGATCCAAAAGAGGCTGAGGAGGAACAGGAGAAAGTGTTATCAAGAAAACCTAGAATTTATAGCAGCTCTTTGGCTAAAAAATTGAAAATTGAGGGGATGTCCATCAATTGGAGAGCTTTTGAAAAATTTATGGTATATGATTGTACTGGAATGTAATGGAATGCTATAAGAAATGATGAGCAGGATGCTCTCAGAAAGACCTTGAAAGACTTACACAAACTGAAACAGAGTGAAACAAGAAGGACCAAGGAAAACATTGCACACAGTAATAGCAATATTATATGATGAACTACTGTGAATAACTTGGCTATTCTCAGCAGTACAATGATCCAAGACAATCCCAAAGGACTTATGTTGAAAAAATACATCCACTTCCAGAGACAAATTTTTTTTTATTTTTATTTTTTGCAAGGCAAATGGGGTTAAGTGGCTTGCCCAAGGCCACACAGCTAGGTAATTAAGTGACTGAGGCTGGATTTGAACTCAGGTACTTCTGACTCCAGGGCTGGTGCTCTATCCACTGTACCACCTAGCCACCCCTCAAGGCAATCTGAATACAAACCAAAGTAAACTTTTTTTCCTTCCTTCCTTCCTTCCTTCCTTCCTTCCTTCCTTCCTTCCTTCCTTCCTTCCTTCCCTCCCTCCCTCCCTCCCTCCCTCCCTCCCTCCTTCCTTCCTCCCTCCCTCCCTCCCTCCCTCTCTCTCTCTCTGTTATCCTATCTCTTTCATTATTTTTTCCACAAAATGACTAATTGGGGAATGTTTTACATGATTGCACATTTATAACCTCTATCAGAGTACTGTTTCAGTAAGAGAGGGGGGAAGGAGGAAGGGATAAATTTTGGAACACAAATCTTTAAAAAAAAAAAAGAATGTTAAGAATTTTTACAAAAAAAATTTTTTAAAAGAACTTGAACTATGAAAACTCTGGAAAGAAGAAAGCATCAAGAGGAGGATGGTTAATAGTGTCAATGCTTTGAAGGCGTCAAGAGGGAAGCAGAAAGGGAGGGCTGTAGAAAAGTGTGAAACTCCAAAGTTTGCAAAAGGATAACTGGTGACCACTAACTTTGCATGTAATTGGGAAAATGTTTGGAGTCATTTAAAAAATAAATAAAAACAGAGGGAGGAAAAAGAAGTCAAGAAGGATGAGGGTTGAGAAAAGGCCATTAGATTTCACAAGTAAGAGATCACTGGCAACTGGAGAGAGAACAGTTTCAATTGAGTGATGATGTCCGAAACCGCACTAGAGAGGCCAGAAAAGAAAAGAAAGGAAATGGAGGCATCTTTTGTGGTCCATTCAAAGAATTATAGCTAATGGGGATGAATGGATTAAATGAGGATTTTGAGAATGGGGAGTCCTGTGCATGTTTATAGACCTTTAGAGCGGAAGAGACTGCATTTAACTGAGAATGATAGAGGGTGCCACCTGCTAGTGAAGACAGCATGAAATGAAATCACTTGTGTATATAGTGCTAAAGTGTGCTAAGTGAGTGCTAGAGAGAATGTTATATTTAATTTAATCTGCAGAGAATAGGAACTGTACCTAGGGTTTATTAGATATGTGGGGGGTGCCCAGTTTGCCTGGGTAGGGAGAAGGGTCACTTCAGTATGTGAGACAAGGTTGAAGGTGAAGATAGTGGCAAGAAGATATCCAAGTGATGTGAAATAAGGAGAAAGACGAAGTGAATGACCCCAAGTTTTCCCAGTAAAATATGAAGCAACATTATCACTGAGAGAGTGTGGGTGGGGAGGGAAGCTGGGGGAAGTTTAAAGAGAAATAAAAGGATTTGAAAGACTTTCTCAGATGAGCAGGGAGTGAGTTGATTAAGGAAATGTTAAGAATTGCCTTTTAGGGGCGGCTAGGTGGTGCAGTGGATAAGGCACCAGCCTTGGAGTCAGGAGTACCTGGGTTCAAATCCGGTCTCAGACACTTAATAATTACCTAGCTGTGTGGCCTTGGGCAAGCCACTTAACCCCATTTGCCTTGCAAAAACCTAAAAAAAAAAGAAAAAAAAAGAATTGCCTTTTAGCAATGAGAGCCCAGTTGAGGTTACATTAAATGAATTTGTAATGGATCCAATCAACACAGTTGTGTGATTTTCTTCAACTTTGTTTAGCAACATAGGAATAGAGTGGAGTAATCCAAGCCTGAGAGTTGGCCGGGCACATGGTTGGTTTGGAAAGGGGGCAAGGGACTGAAGAGGAGAGTACAGAGTATAACATTCACCAAGGGACAAGTTTGGGTAAAGAATGGGGGTCCAGCTAGTGCAGGGATGATGGCCTGGAAGAGAATTGAGTGAGAAGACTAGTGATTAGCAGTTGTAATGTGGAGGAAGAGCAATATTTGAGCAATGAAGAGCAATGGAAGGGAGAAAGAGAGGTGAAAAGTCAACAAACTGTGGACAGATAAAGGCATTTTGGAATTCTTGAATATGGAGGTAGTGCCTTTCTGGGTGTCGCAAGACCAAGGACACAATCATCTGTGTCCCAGGTGGGACTGAGGAATTGACTATGTGAAATGAAGAAGTTGAAGAAATGTAAGGTTAGGCTATGGGGGAGGGATATCAATATGTCTATTGAAGTTATGGAG
Source organism: Macrotis lagotis (assembly GCF_037893015.1). Classification (NCBI taxonomy): domain Eukaryota; kingdom Metazoa; phylum Chordata; class Mammalia; order Peramelemorphia; family Peramelidae; genus Macrotis; species Macrotis lagotis. Next base: position 21,453,146 of record NC_133658.1, read on the forward strand.
GGAACTGCCCTGCCAGGTGACCAAGAGCTACCAGGATTGTTATTATGTGATAGATGAGATTTTCATGACCATCCAAAGAGGAGGGGTGAGAAGTTGGACATTGCCATGGGGAGTAAGAAATATTCCAGCTCCTGCACCTTGACCAATGAGGTGAGGGGAATAAGTGAAAGTACAAATAGTTATGGAAGCTGCAAGGATAGCTGTGTCAACACAAGGAAGCCAGGTCTCATTAAGAGCCAGAAAATGGAGTGTGAAAGGGAAAGATTGAAGATGAAAACCAGTTTGTTGTCTGTGGAGGAGGCATTTAGGACAGTTTGACGGAAGAGGTGGATCTATTTAGAGTGGGACTATGGGGAAGGAGTTGTTTTGAAAGGATTAGGAATGAGGAAGTAGGTAGTGAAAAGGGAACCCAGTTTGATAATGGAAGATGGAAGAAGTTTCAGAATCCTTGTGATATAGAGGATATGGAGAGAGAGAGAGAGAGAGAGAGAGAGAGAGAGAGAGAGAATGTTAATCTTTGGAATGAATTTGAATTAAGGTTCAATCTTTGGATGAAGCTTCTCAAGGTCTTGGGTAGTATGAATGGACAATTGCTAGAATCTGAAGGAGTGGTGTTACCCCTTTTCCCCAAGGCTATAGACTTGATAAAATAACCTTTCTTCCCTTCCCTGGAAGAAAGGAGTCTAATGTTCCATGTTGCTGAGGGAGGCAGGAGACCCAATGGGGGAGAATGTCTATTTTCTTTTCCAGGAGAAAGATGTTGAATAGATTGGCATTTCTTCTCTTTCATGGGAGGTTCAAGAGAGAGAAGACCTTGAATGAGTCTGAGAAGGGGATTTTACTTCAGAAAATGATTCCTTATAGCATTCTATGAGGCAGCATGGTATAGCAGATAGAAGGCTATCCTGGGAGTGAGGAATGTCTGGGTTCAGGTCTTACCTCTGACACATCCTGACTGTATGACCTTGGACAAGTCTTGGAACATTTCAGTGACCCAGGTAGCTCTCAGGGACAGTTGCCCTAGTGGGAGGAAGTTTTTCACCCACCCAAGTTCAAATAAAAAAAGACAGTTTACCTTCCATTTAGTTCCCCAGTAAGCATTTCAAAAAGGCCCTGATATAAGTTCTTAGGTAGTTTGGCAGCAAAGGGATTGAGGAGAAACTAGAGCCATTTATTTCAGCAGGTAAGAGGCTTCATAGTATGATGAGGAGAACTGAATCCATAATCAGGAAGTCCTGGCTGGGTGACCCTGGACCAATGATTTGACACCTAGAAGGTGCCAACCTTCCTTGGTAGAGAGACTTTCCTCACCTGGGAATTCTTCAGTGAAATAATGGGTCCATACCTTCTCCCTGGGTATCAAGAATTGCTGTGGATAGATACGGAGCAAAAATAGGAATGGGATACTTACATTTCTACATTAAAGTTTACAAAGTGTTGTGTCTACAGTATCTTTGAAACCATCCTGAGAGATAGGTGTCGGAGTAGTCTTAGTTCTGCAGATGAGGAAACAAATTGGAGAAATGACCTAAGATCACACTGGTGGTCAGGATGGGAGGTAGGATTCTAACCCAGACGTGGCTCAAAATCCAATACCCTGTCTACAATTCCCCTTAGTTTTAGGTTGTATTGAGAGAGGGATAACATTTAGGGATAAATGTTTTGATCTTAGGACTCCTTTAAACTCTAAAAATTCATTGAGGAACCCAAAGAGCTTTAGTTTGTGGGGATTATTTGTATCAGTGTTTACAGCATTAGAAATTAAAATATCTGAGTTATTTTGAAATTGGTTTGGAGTTTGTGAACCTCCTGTCAGTTAACAAATATTGATTTATTAGGTGCTATGCTAAGTTCTGGGGATACTGAGGCAATTTGAGACCATAGTGAAGGGTCAAGCCCTGGAGACCTGGAGTCTTATGTCCAGTTCTGGGGGGCTAGTTGAGGAAAGATATGGATGAGTTGAAGAACATCTGGAGGATGGGGAAGGGCCTTGAGATCATGAGATATGATTAAAAGAACTGGAGACATTTATCCTGGGGAAGAGAAGGTGAGGGGAACATACATGATCACTGGCTAAAAGTCATTGAAAGCCTGTCACAAGGGAGAGGGGTTAGATTTGTTCTACTTGGCTCTCCAAAATGGGGAAATGGGTGGAAGTTGTAGAGATGCCAGTTGAGTTGATGCCAGAAAACCTTCCTAACCAGTAGTTTTCCTAAGTGCAATGAGTTACCCTTGGAGGTAGAGGGCATCCCTCTCTGGAACCCTTCTAGAACAGGCAAGAAGAGCTCTTGGAAAGGCACAAGTCTCTTTGTCTCTGGTATTCTGAGAGTTCTCTCCTTTATTTGCTTGGCCTCTCAATTCTGGAGACTCTCAAGCCTCTTGTGTTCCTGTCTACAATCCTCCACGGATCACACACGTGCTCTCTAAGCATTGTGGGTCTGAGGCCCCCCCAAAATCAGACAACCCAAAAGGAAATCAGGTTGTGACTAATTTTAATTTAAAAGTGAAATCTCCAGGGATGGATTAAATAGGAATTGGGCCTCACAGTTTTTTTTTCCTTGCTCTTCTTTCTACTGGTGTCATTAAACAAGAGTTCTTGTTTGATGAGCTCCTCTGTGAATTTTCTGGACCTCTTGCTGTTGCCTCTACTTCCCCCATTTGTCTCTTGGAGTTAGTGGGTCTCAAGGGATGATACCTAGACTTGGCCAAGCTGGACTCTAGTGTTGATTCTATTCATGATTGTCTGTGAGTTTGGACAAGTTATTTAATATATATTTACCATGTCCCATAGTTTGTACCTTCCATTCCAATGGAAGAAGACAATCCATATAGGGGATCAGGCAGGGCCATGACTGGAGATGGATGGTATGCCATATGAAGACCTGCTTCTTGGCAGGTCTTGCCTTTTCATACAAGTTCCCACCTTCCTCCATTTCTCCCAGGGAGCTGGGCCCAAGGATTGAGTTCAGAGTTTCATTGGGAGAGGGTGGGAAGGGATGGTGGCCTGAGTGGAAGCAAAAATAGAGCTGTCTCTGAAGGGAGTCACCATTAGGCCAGCACTAAGTAATAAAGATGAAGACCCTTTGAATAAGGTAAGAGCCCTGCTGGTATGAGGCATTGTGTGGGTTTTCCTGTTTACCAGTAGTTTAGAACAGAGTATTTTACTTTTTGCAAGGGATTCTGGGAAAAGTTTGACTTCAGAGGGGACTGAAACTTTTGGTCTAAGTGAGGGTTTTGCTTCTTGGTTCATATTGGGGGGCAGGAGCAGCAGGAGAGATTCCAGACCTTGCCAACTGGCATTGTAAAGAGCTGTCAGATGTCCTGGATGGTGGACAGGTAGATTGAGAGAGGCTTGGGACAGTTACTCGACCCTCCTGCTCCTGTCTCCCCATGGCTATGCCATGATCTCATAGAGGTTGGTTCATTTACTCATTCCTGGGCTGGCATCTGCTGAGACTCAGTCCTTGACCCTGGAATGCCACCAGAAGAGGAGAGCAAAAAAACAACCCCCCCAGGCCCCCTTGCCCCAGCCAGGAGAGTTGCCTTCCTGTTTGCCCATTCTGGCCTCTGCCTGAGCAGCAGATATTCCAAGATGGCACCTGCCCCTCTCCCTGAGCTGGCCCTGGCTGCATTGTTCTTCTAATTGGTGAAGCTGCATCTGTGTCCCCTGGGCTCCAGGAGCTTCCTCCGGGCCCAGTGGAGCAGCAGATTGGAGAGACAGATTGATGCTGGCGAGTGAGCAAAGGCAGAAGTGCAGAGAGGCAGAGTTGGGTGGGCACCAGCTCCCTGGGAGAAATGGAGGGAGGTGGGAGCTTGTATGAGGCTTTGGGGGTGGGGATCTGGGATGCCCAGCTCTGTGCTGGTTGAGGAGGAGACTTAAGCTCAAAAAGACTCAGGCCCCAACCTTGAGAAGCCTGAGCAGGGCAGTTATAGTCATAATGCCAAAGATTTCTATTTTCCATTTTATCCTCACATGAAATCTCAGAAGCCATCCGGTCCAACCCCTCAATTCACAGATGAGGCCACCAGGACTGGGAAGTTATGTCCAAGTGACTTGCCTGAGGTCACACATCATTGAAGCCAGCTCATCTGACTCATTGGAAAGACTTAAAAGAGAATTCAGAGTTCAGTCTTCCGCTATTGTCTAGCTCTCCACCATGCTCTGATAGATGGGCATCCAGCCTTTGCTGTAGCACTTCCAGTGATGGAGAACTCACTACCTAGTCTTTCTCTTAACAATTTGAATTTGTAGGTAGTGTTTTCCTTCTACTGAGCCAAAGGCGCCTCTCTGCAACCTAGGCTGATGTCATAGTCCTGCCTTCTGATGTCAGAGGACAAAAGACCCCTTTCTCTTCCCTGTAATTACTTTGAAATGCCCCTCAGGAACTGGTTCTTCCATAGGCTACATAGTCCAAGGAAGACCCTCAAACTAGGCCCATTCTGACTAGGGCTCCCTCCTTCCATTTGTTGGCAGCTCCCCTCTTCCCTCACTTCCCAGCATCTCTTACTTTCATTCCTTCTGTCCCCTGCCATGGCCACTTCTCTAGTTCAGGGCCTCATTGCCTTTCACCTGGCTTATGCAGTTGCCACCTAATTGGCCTCCCTTGTCTCCAGGGTATCCCCACCAATCTATGCAGCTTCCAAAGGTATTTTGTGAAAGTACACATTTGACCATGTCACTCTCCTGCTTAACTAAAATTCCAGTAACTCCCTATTACCTCTAGGATCTCTATTTGGCATCTAAGGGTCTTCATAACCTGACCCCAATCTACGTTTCATCGGTCAACACACTTATTAAGGGCCTGCTTCTGCCTCCCCCACCTCTGGGAGCTCATAGTCCAATGCAGGAGGCAGCAAGCAAGTAAATCTATAAAAATACTTTACATACAGGATAAAAAGGAAATAAGGAAGATAGTAGAATTAAGAAGAGTTGAGAAAGGTTTCCTGCAGAAGGTGGGATTTTAGTTGAGACAAGAAGCCAGAGAAGCCAGAAAGTAGAGAAGAGTGAGAGTGTCCCGTGAATGAGATAGAGGACAGCCAGAAACAAGGCCCGGAGCTGAGAGATGAGGGAGGTTCTTGTTGAGGGAACAGCCAGGAGGATATGGCAGGGAGTCCGATGTAAGAAGACAGCACAGGGAAGAAGGGCAGGTTAGAAAGGACGTGGAGCCCCAAGCAAAAGATCTTGTGTTGGTGATTAATGGGGAGCTACTCCTCGGTGCACTCCCAGTTTATTGAGTAGGGGGGGGACGTTGTTGGATCTGCACTTTAGGAAGACCCTTTTGGTGACTGAAAAGAGGATGGATTGGATCGAGGCATGGAAGCCTACCAAGATTTATTATTGCCATAATCAGGGATGAGATGATGGGGCCTTCACCAGTATGAAGTCAGTTCCAGAAGAGAGAAGGGGGAACACTGAGGGATGTTGCAAGGGTGAACAGGTCTTAACTGATGGGTTAGTAATGAATCCCCAATGAGTCCTAGGTTGTGAGTCTGAGGGATGGTGTTGCCCTTTTCAGCCATAAGCAAGGGAGGAGGGAAGAGCATTTGGGGGGGTAGGTGAGTTCAATTTGGGATCCCTGGCAGGCCTTTGGAGATGTGAGATTGGAGGGCAGTGGCAAGGTTAGGGCAGGAAAGGTAGATGGGAGTATCCTCTGCCTAGAGAAAGTAAATAATCCATGGGTGTTGATGAGATCATCAAGTGAGAGAGTACAGAGGGAGAAAGAACCATGAAGGATACCTGGTTGAGAGGGGCAAGATATAGAGAAAGATCCAGTGAGACACCTTTCATAGACAACCTTTTCAAGGAGGTTAGAAACAATAGTGGTGTTTGAAGGATCAAGTGAGAATTTTTGAGGATGGTAGAGACATGGGCAGATTTGTAGGTAGCAGGGAAGGAGTCAGTAGACCAGGAGAATTGAAAGAGATGGAGGAGGGACACCAGAGGGGACAATTTGTTCAAATGAAAATGGAATGGGATTATGTGTGTGAATGGAGGGTTAGCTTTAGTAAGGAAAAAGGCCACCTCATCACATGAGACAATGTGAAGGAGACAGTGGCAGAAGACATCTGAGGAATTTTTGAGGTTTGGTTGTGTCTGACTCTCCATGTCTCCCCTATTTTCATGGGAAGAGATACTGGAAAGGTTGGCCATTTCCTTCTCAAGTTCATTTTACAGATGAGGAAACTGAGGCAAAATGGGTTAAGTGATCAGCCCCAGGCAACATAGCTAGTAAGTGTCCAAGGTTGGATTAGATCTTAGAAAGATGATTCTTCCTGATTCTAAGCCTGGTGCTCAGTGCACTGTACTATCTAGCTGCCCTTCTGAGAGAGATAAGATGAGAAAGAGGGGAAAGGAGAATATTCATGGGAAATGGTTTCAATTTTTTGTTAAATATGAAGCAAGATTCTCAAATGAGAGAAAGGCAGGAAGAGAATATTTGAGGAGGGATGGATAGGTTTGGAAGAACCACTCTGGACAGTGATAGTGAGTTTTGTAAGATTGCCTTCCAGCAGTGAGGGCCCAGTTGATGATGTGTAACATAAATTTGTGGAGGATTCAATTAGAATGACTGATTTTCCTTCACAGCAGCGTATCTGTAGAAATGAAGGTGGTAAATAGTGGGATTGATCCAAGGCTGCCAGTGCTAGATCTCTGATCTTTCTAATCCTCCGACTAGATCAGGTACTCCTTCAAGTAGACATTTGGGGTTATGTGAAGATGCCATCAGGTGGCATGGCGGATGGGGCTGTGGCCCAGAGTCAGGAAGATCTGAGTTCCAGTCCAGTTTTAGAGACTAGCAGTGTGACCTTGGGCAAGTCATTTTTAACTTTGCCTCAGTTTTCTCATCTCTAAACTAAAGAACCAAATGGCAAACCACTCCAGTATCTTTGCCAGGAAAACCCCAAATGAGATCACGGAGAGTCAGATGTGACTGATTGAACAACAACAAAGGTGCCATCTACTCCAACTGGAAGCAGTTGACTTTGAAGGACAGAGGGGAATGGAGTATGGTGACCTAGCTGACCCCTCCTCTCTTCCCAGGGTCCCTGTAGTTTAGCTGGCGAATTCTGAAGTTTGGTAAACAAGGTAGGGCTTGCTTCTTTTTTTTTTTATGTTTTTTGCAAGGCAAATGGGGTTAAGTGGCTTGCCCAAGGCCACACAACTAGGTAATTATTAAGTGTCTGAGGCTGGATTTGAACTCAGGTCCTCCTGACTCCAGGGCCGGTGCTCTATCCACTGTGCCACCTAGCCACCCTAGGACTTACTTTCTTGAGGCAGTTCTTGGGAGAAGCAATGTCCTCCGTCTTTCCTCTTCCTCCTTGTTGCTCCGTCTCATTGTCTCTCTCTCTCTCTCTCTCTCTCTCTCTCTCTCTCTCTCTCTCTCACCTTCCACTTCTCACTTTGGTCCTTTTAGCCTCTCTCAGAGCAGAAGGATGTAGAAAGAGGACTTCAGTGCGAGTAAGGGTGCTTGAGCTTTGGTCCTGGCTCTAACACCCACTCTGTGTGACCTTGGACAATACACTTCATTTCAAAGATTCTCTCTGTAGGGAGGGATTTGGACTAAATTCAGCTTGATTTATCCATCATTTATTAAGTACCTACCATGTGCTAGGCACGAGCCAGTGTTGGAAGACCCAGGCTCAAGGTTTTGTGGTTCAGTCATTTTTCAGTGTGTCTGACTCTCTGCGACCCCATTGGAGTTTTCTTGGCAAAGATACTGGAGTGGTTGATCATTTCTTTCTCCAGCTCATTTTACATATGAGGAAACTGAGACAAACAAGGGTTAAGCATCTTGCTCAGGGTCCCACAACTTGGAAGTGTCCGAGGCCAGATTTTAACTCAGGAAGTTGAGGATTCCTGATTCTAGACCTGGTGTCCCCCTAGGTGTGACCCCCAGCTCAAGGCTGCCTCTGTGTGACCTTAGACCTTAGACGAGTCAGCGTCCCAGGCCTCAAGTTAAGTATGAGAGAGAGCAGATGGACAGGTCATTCATTGATCTGTGTCTGTGGAAGGAGTTTTCACCCCTAAGGGTAAAAGTGAAGCAGCTCTTGCCTTCAAGGAGCTTCTGGTCTATTTCTGTCAGTTCTCTCTAAGGTCTCTCTTCATTCTTATCTTAAATGACTCTGCAACCAAACCTGGAAAATGACAAGGTAGCTTACACCATCTCTCTTTCCTGTATCTCAGACTTGTTTCTGGCTCCTTAGAATCCTTCTTGCCCCTATTTCAGACTCTATTATACATCTCTGGCCTTTCCTAGATAGCAAATGAAACCAGCTTCCTAGGATGACTTCCTAGGATCATAGATTTAAAGCTAGAAAAAAAATCACAGCACACATTTGTTTGCAAAGCACTTTACACATTATCATTGATTCTGATCACAACACTGTGAAGTGGATGCTTTTATCCCCATTTTACAGATGAGGAAATTGAGGCTGGTAGTGGTAAAGTAACATGCCCAAGCTAACAACTGTTGGAGCTGAGATCTGAACTCAGATCCCTGGACTCCTTCAAGGCTCTGTCATCACACCACATTGATACTAAGTACCTGAGTGTACTCTCACTTTTCCCTCTGAATAAGGGGGAACCAGGAGAGCTTGAAGAAGGAAGAAGCATGGAGCAGGGCCCTTGGTCTGACCAGTGATTGACCCTGAATGTTCCTCCCTTCACAAAGTGTTTCTTCTCCCTAGGCTAATCATGGTCTCCTGTTGGGGCTCGAATTAATTAAAGTCCTCTGGGAGAGTGAACCCCACAGGTTTCAGCCCCAAGTTTGGGGTGCTGGTCTCCATTTGGCAGCTTCCTCAAAGAAGTGGGTGGGAGGGTAGAATGGAGATGGGGAGATGTTTGGGACTTGCTAGGAGGTGATCCCCCTCCCCTCCTCCTGGCAGAGGAACTATTGGGAGACTGTACCCTTTCCTATTGCTTATGTTCCCCTTCCTGTGATCCCTGACATCAGAACCTGCCTTTAAGCCACTTCCTTTTCCCCTTGTTGTCTGCCCAACAGGAGGGGCTGCCCCACTCATCCCCAGCAGAAAATAAAGAACCGACCTCTTGACTGGATTATCCCCACCATTGTTGAAAGAAAAATGGTTCATTGACAATAAATTGTCAATTTCCTCTCCTCCCTCCTTTCTCTTCTTTCCTTTCTTCTTTCATTCTTTCCTTCCTTGTCCTTCACCCTTTCTCTTCCTCCCTGTTTCCTTTCTTTTCTCTCCTTTTCTCTTTCTTTTTTCCTTCTTTCTTTTCTCTACCTTTTTTCCTATTTTTCTTTCCCCCCCTTCCTTCTGTTTTGTTCTCTATCTTTTTCCCTCTCATCTTCCTCCCCCCAACCCTCATGCAAGTGATCATAGTGAGTGGGACATCTTTATTAATTTTCTAAATGTTGACTTCATTTGATCCTTACAACAACCTTGGGAGGCAGGTACGAATAATGTCCCTGTTTTAAAGCTGAGAAAACTGACAAGTTGAATGACTTGCCTAAGTTTAGAACTAGTAAGTTCTTGAGGGAGGATTTGAACTCAGGTCTTACTGATTCTATCCACTGCCCTTCCAGCTGCCCAGTTTCTTGCCAATGATTTCTAATTTCTCAACTCATGACTTTGAAAGATTTATGACAGGGGGGTCAGGAAGTCAAAAAGAATGGCCAGATCCAGTACCTAAGTGTCTTATGTTTGCAGGACATTTTTAACTCCTTTTAAAAGTTGATTCACCTCTGGATCTGATTTTCTGGATTTGCTCTGCTGGAGCCCCTACGATGCCAGCATCTCCAGGAAGAATCTGTGGGTTTTGCACAATAATTCTAGAACCAATTCTCTGTGTAATCATTTAAACTCTGGTTAAAATTTCCTCAGTTTCCCCATTTGTCAAATGGAGATTATGCCTATAAAACTCTGACCAACTGCATCCCAATTGAATCCCTCTATCCCTGGCAATGAGAAAGGAAAGCAAAGAGTCTACTCATCCTGGAGACTCAACCCCAGCCCAGTCCATGGACTAGTCTTAGCTCTAGGCCACATCTAGAGCAGGAGAGCTTCACCTTTTGTTTATGTAAGAGACTCTTTCACAATCTTGTATTGCTGTTGGACCCTTGGACACCAATTATATTGAGATGTAGCAGAACATTGTGGCCTGAGACTTCACCTCTAGACCAAAAGAAAGGGGAGAGGGAGACAATTTACTGCAAATGGGCCATTTCACCCTTCTGTAACAGTGTAAGAAAAGCCATTTATCCCCCCAGAAGAGGACTTTGGTCAGGGGCCCCTAGGCCCCAAAAGTGAGGCAGGAGGTAGCTTGACGAAGATATCCAGAGAACCTTGTGCAAGGTATTTTATTCTGCCAAACAATATACATACAAAAGTAAAGCAAATACAAAATCCCATCATTCTTATTGCATGATGGGGTTTTGTATTTGTTCTACCTTTCCATCAATCATATGACTGGGTTCTGTTGCCACATATCATTTGCAGAAACCTGTGTGCTCCCATCCTATACTTTCAGAGATAATGCCTTTAATACATCTGTAGACTGGTCTCTTAAAACCTGTAGAGATGGGATATTGGCTTGTGGGTTGGTACTTACCAACATGTTCTCACCAAAAATAATAATATCAAAAATGTTTGCCACTGCGTGGAAAATTACCATTGAAAAATCCAAATTGAAAATGGATTGTGGGGGCAGCTAGATAGCACAGGGGATAGAGCACCAGCCCTGGAGTCAGGAGTACCTGAGTTCAAATCCAGCCTCAGACACTTAATCATTACCTAGCTGTGTGGCCTTGGGCAAGCCACTGAACCCCATTGGCTTGAAAAAGAAAAATATAAAAAAAAAATGACTGGGCAGAATGGATTCACCTCAAGAGGACATCTGACAGGCAGTTGGGCAAGAGTGGCAAAGGGTGACCAGGAGTACAGCAGTTACTCTTGATCTTATAGTGATAAGGGAACTCATCTAGAATGATATTTTGTTGTTATTCAGTTGTTTAGTCTGATCTGCCTCTTTGTGACTCTATTTGGGGTTTTCTTGGCAAAGACACTGGACTGGTTGGCCATTTCCTTCTCCAGCTCATGTTACAGATGAGGAAACTGAGGCTAACAGACCTGATGTACCTTGCCTAGGGTCACACAACTAGTAGATGCCTGAGGCCAGGTTTGAACTCAGGAAGAGGAGTCTTTCTGACTCTGGGCCCAGTGCTCTGCCCCTGTGACACCCCCCTAGCTTCCCTACCTAAAGAATAGGAACTTTTGTTCAAATTGTGTTATAAAATTTGCAAAGAACTTTAAATATATCATCTCATTTGATCATGACAAGGGTCCCGCTATGATGTTGTCTACATCTTACAGAGAAGAAAACTGAGGCAGAGAGCCATGTCATTCTTTGTCCATAGTCAGACCATCGTCAATAGAGTGTCCAAGGAGGGATTTGGACCCAGGGTGCCCTGACTGTAGGTCAACTCTAACCATTGCTTCACTCCGTCTCCCTACAAACCAGACCCTGGGTCAAAGAGCCAGTTCATCTTCTCCAGCGTCAGGGTTTCCCTGCTGCACAGGATCTTCTTCCTAGGCCTCCATGCTTTATTTTTCAGACAGTCCTTGCTTAGACTCTGGAGAGCAGAAAATGCCCGTCGAATGCAGGCATCACTGCCTCCTAGCATTCTTAGGGTTGGCTCATAGGAAGGAGCTGAAATAGCCTGGTTTATGAAGCCAGCTCCTGCTGGACTTGACTGGGCTCCTGCTGGATGCATGTGCCCGGCTCTGGGCAGGAAGCCTCAGGTGGAATGGAAGAAGTCTTCAGACAGCGTCTTCCGGTTCAATTGTGTCAGTCCTTGAAAACAGAGCCTGCCAGGAAGTGACTCTCTGTCTCTCTCTGACTCCCTCTGCTTCTCTTTATTCTCTCTGCCTCTACACACACACACACACACACACACACACACACACACACGACAGAAACTAAAGAAAACCTTCCAGAAGTTTCCATTCTCGGGGTGGGGGAGTGGAACATATCCACAGATCAGACTCCAGAATGATTTGGATTTGGGAGCAGCCCTGTGGTCTCCCTCCCCCTCTGCTGCTCAGCCCTCTCATGGGGACTGCCCAGGGTCACCCAGTCAGCACGGGGCAGAAGCTGAACCCTGGGGCTTTCTGCCTCTGAGGCAATGTAACTATATAGAACATCAGGTCAAAAGTAGTTTTAAAATAAATGCCAAGTAACTTGGCAGGGGTCACCAAGAGCTTAGGGTGTGGCATGGGAGCTGAGCCATGAAGAAGGGCAGGGATGTGTGAAGAGGGAGAGCAGAGCAGGCAAGGGGAACAGAGGTGGATCAGGGAATGACCTTCCCAGGAAGCATCCAACTGGCAATTTGGGCTGGAAATTTGAGTGTGTAAAGAAGAAGAAACACATGAAATGAGTCTAGAAAGGGAGATTTAGAACCAGATTGGGAAGGATTTTAAATGCCAAGGAAGAGTTTGTGTTTTATCCTGAGGGCAATGGGGAGCCACCAAATCTTCCTCAACTGGGGTGACAGGTCAAGTTGGTAAGCATTTATAAACCCTATGTACCAAGCTGCTAAGTCAATGGGGACACAAAGGGCCAAAAAGGTGGGGTTTGACCTGTCAGTCCTGTGATAATTGATACTGAAGGTAAAGGGAGCCACTGGAGTTTATTGAGTGTAGTGTTGAGGTCAAAATAACTTTAGGACTCTGCAGAATCCTGAATTCTGGGAAACTGGGGAGGCTTGGCCAAGAGAGGCCAGAGAAGAGCAGCTGATGTTTGCCTACGCTGACTTTGATGAACCTGGCAAAACTGGGGGCATTTAAACTCAGATATTCCTGATTCTGAGCCCTACACCCCATCCCTAGAGCCAGAATTACCAACTCCCAGGCAGGACCACCTTAGCATACCCCATCAAACGTGGCCCCATTTGAGAGGTGACCTTGATAATCCAAAAGGTGGGGGTCTTACCCACTGGGCAGAGAGACTTGCCCATGAGGAGGTTGCTTGGCTCCCTCTGCTGGTACCTGACTGGCAGATGACAAACCCTCTAGGTGAGGAGATTAAGGTTCGATTTACCTGAAGGAGAAACCCCACAAGAACCATCTGGTTTTCATGGTTCCTGTCTCCACTTTCCTCTTTTCAGTCTCACTTCCCCTGTCCAATGTAGTACAATGGAAAAAAGATTTGGATTTGGAGCAAGAGGTTCTGGATTCAAATTCTGACTTATTAGCTGTGTGACCTTGGGTAGATCATTTCCTTGACCCATCTTCCACATTAAGAGAGGGTTGGATTTGATGACCTCTAACTGCCCCAGGAATTATGTGATAATTATGACATCTTTATTGAGGAGTCAGACCCTGACCCTCCTCTTAGCAGGTTTGGTCCAGACAAAAGAATGGTGACCCTAAAGGCCTAGGTGCTAGGAATTACACAGGGGGCAGTGGTGGGGACAGGATCAGAATTTTAAAAGACACTTAGGTGCCCAGGTTAAACCTAACATTTAGTATACTGGGCAGTGGATCAGGGCTGGCATTTGTCTCCTGCCTACTTATGCAGGCAGGGCCATGGGGGTACCTTCCTTTCCTTGGGCCCCCAACTTCCAACTCCAACCCCCCCAACACATCCACAAAAATAGGCATCTGGGGTGGGTGGGTAAGGAGGGTGCAGATTCCCCAGAAAGACCTGGGTTCATGTTCCTATTTCAACACTGAGCAGCATGGGGAGGGAAGAAGAGAGGAAGAAAGGAAGGAAGGAAGTTTATGTGAGGAATCTGTAGGTGTTTGGGTTCCACAAGAATGTGAAGGGAGAATTGTTGGTTTACTTTACTTACATTACTTTACAAAGACTGGGCTCTGCCTATTGTTGCCTTATGGGCAGGTAGCCTCAATCTGATCAAAATCTGAGATTAGGTGGGTGTGCCGCACCTTTCTAAGGTGGGTTTTGACTTTCTTTGTGCATCTCAAGGAGATCTAGCTGTTCTTATGCAGGGGGAAATGTATAGGGACCCATGTATCATTTAGATTGTGACCCCAGCCTGTGATTGGCATGAAGGGGCAGGAACAAGGCTTTTCAAACTGCATAAAAGATCTTCCATTTCTGAGATTTCCCCATCCCTCTCTCCTACCTTGAGAGAGGTGTGCCATTTTGTTAAGATACCTTAATAAAAAAAAAATTTAATCACTCTGGACTAAGTATTCATGAGCCATTTATAACAGAAGGAAGAAGGGAAAGAAGGGAGGAAGGAAGGAGGGAAAAAGGAACGAAGAGAAGAAAATAAGGAAAGGGAAAGAAAGAAGAAAGAAAGAGTTGTGTTTTCTAACTGGCCAGTTGCAGATGGGTCCCCAGTGGGCAGCTCCTACTACTACTCACAAAGGTTGTTTGTTCTTTGTTCTCTAAGAAGACCCATCAGGGTCCTCCCATCAGGAGATCGTGCCATGACCTACAAGGTCATGACTCTGTAGGAACAAGTTAAAGACCTAGAAAGTATGAATGGCTCTCCCAGTTTTCATCTCTGATATACTCACACATTGTTGATTCTTTCTTCTCCCCCTTCCTTTCTATTCAATAATCTGTGCCTGGTCTACCTACCTCCTTCCCTCCCTTTATCAGCTCTGGCTAGGGATTCCCCCTTTCTCACACAGTTCAGGGCACCCTGGGAGACAGAAGGATAAAGTTGAAGCTCTAACACCCCAGGGTCATGTCCCTGCTCTGTCATTTATTAACTGTGAAGCATAGACAAGTCAGGTCTGTTCTCTGAACCTCAGTTTCTTCATCTGATTGATGATGATAATAAAACCTTTGGGAAAGAAGAAAGAGAAAAAACATTTATTTAGGGCTTACATAGCAAGTGCTGCCTAAATATGAGCCATAATTATTATCATATTATTATTATATGCCAGGAACTGTAGCTTTACAATTTTTACCTCATTTTATCCTCACAACAACTCTTCTGGATAGGTTCCCCATTTTATAATTGGGGAAACAGGGTAAGTGATTTGCCTAGGGTCACTCAACTAGGAGGTGCCCGAGGTCAGAGTGGGAGTCCTGACTTGGCTCTCCCTGCACTGTGGGTTCTTAGGGTGAAGTTCCTTAAAAAAAATTAATTTGATTTAATTTTTTAAGTTAAATTCTAAAAAAATGAATTCCCTTAGAGAAAGTATCCATAGGTTTCCTCAGTTTGGCATCTTTTCTGAAATTTGATGTCTTAGAAAGTGAGCCCCAGGGTCACATAGTCAATATACATCAGAGAGGGTCTTCACACCCAGATCTTCCTTCTCTAAGGCTCACTCTCTGTCCACTATGGTGAAGGGTCATGGTATCACATACTTAAAGCCAGAAGGTCCCTTAGGGGTCATCCAGTTCCACCTCCTTTCTCACAGATGAAGAAACTGAGGCTCCGAGAGATCAGGCACCTTCCCAAGATCCCATAGCTAGATAATATTAGAAGCAGGATTCAAACTCATATCTTCCTGTTTCCAGCAGCTGCTTTGACTCCAGTAAAAATGTTTTTAAAGCCCCTTGCAAATTCAAGTCAATATAAAGGTTGGCTAGCACTAGGATTATTATTATTTTTTTTAGGTTTTTGCAAGGCCAATGGGGTTAAGTGGCTTGCCCAAGGCCACACAGCTAGGTCATTATTAAGTATCTGAGGCCAGATTTGAACCCAGGTACTCCTGACTCCAGGGCATGCTTTATCTACTGCGCCACCTAGCCACCCCTAGCACTAGGATTATTTAAAGTATATGACAGAAATCCCAGTTTCCATGACTATTCTTTTTGTTTGTGTTTGTCCTATTGCTCAAATAATTTAATTTTCTTTCTAAATGAAGGGTTTGGACTACATCAGACCTTCTTAACATTGTGGATCCGTGGCTAAAGTTCAGGGACTTTATAAATTTGGAGAGAGAAAATACATCATTATTTTTACTAATTTAATAAAATGAGCATTTCCTTTAAAAACTTAATTTGATTTAATTTTAAAATTAAATTTAAAAAATGAATTCCTCAGAGAAGGTGTCCATAGGTGTTCATTAGTTTTCCCAACGTGCCAAAGGCGTCTGTGTCACCAAAAAGCTAATGGACTCTGGCCAAGAAGATCTCTAAGATCACTTCCGTGTCCAAGTCTTAGGAATAGTGGTGGGATTCAGCTGGTTCGGCAGAACCGATAACCTAATTTTATGTTGAGTCTGGTGAACTGGTTGTTAATTTGTTTGAATCCCATCTCTACTTAAGATCATCTGACCTTTGCTCACTGTCTTCCAAATCTCATACAATCTCCACAGCTCAGCTCCAGTCATCTCCTCCAGGAAGCCTTTTTTAATAACATTTCCCATGATCTTCCCCTTTCCTGCAATAAATCCCCCTAGGTTTTATTACAAGCTCTCCAGAATCCACCACCTAACTCCTGTAGTCTTAGAATGACTGTTCACTGATTTATTTGTGTGAAACTCAGCTCCTCAACCGGCTAATGAGCTCACTAAGGACATTGCTCGTCTTTCACCATCAAGTCAATGAATGCCCATTTCAGAAGAGCGAGTTGGCTCATTTTGCTTGTCTCAGAGGGGAAGTGTTCAGCATTGGGGGAGGTGGAAGTGAATTTCACCATCCCTGGAGATATTCACTTGGAAACTGGATGACCACTGTTTGGGTTTTCTCAAGAGGATCCATGCACCAGAGAGACCAGAGAGATCACTTCTACTCCTAGTTAGTTGGACTTGGCTTATCTTGACTCATGCTCTGCAGTGACTTTCTGGTGATCATAGTTAAGTCTTTACCTCTCCGAACCTCAGTTTCCTCTTCTATAAAATGGTGTATTGAACTCAATAGTCTCAAGTCTCTGGCAGTGCTAACATTCTATGACTGAATTCTGGTCACCGTGAGGGGTCAGTGGGAGCAGTAAAGAACTTGGGCAGCCCGCCCCACGCCCCCCATCCCCCCAGTTTATCCTGTCTAGATCTTCTTGTTTGTACATAGATAGTTGTTGGCGTCTGGTATCTGCCATTAGGTTGTGAGCACCTAGAGGCCAAAGACTGTCTTTGCTCCTCTTTGTCTCCCCAGTGCTAGCTTGGCATCTGGCCCACAGTAAGTATTTAATCAGTGAGAGTTGGAGGACTGACTCATTGCCCGTTCCTCCATGCGCCCCCTGGCCTGCTCTGATCTGGCCCGACCTGACCTGGGCTAGGTCTTCTTTCTTTGACCTTACTGAGAACTCCACCTGAAATGCAAAGAGGCCTGGGTTTTGTTGATCGTGATATTGAAAGAGAATTTAGGGCCACTAGGTGGACAGTGGAGAGTACACTGACCTAGCAGTTGAGAGGACCTGAGTTCAAATCTAGTCTCTAACACTAGTTATGTGACCCTGGACAAAAAAATACAGAGAGAGAAGAACTTAATTTTGAAATTTTCTCACCAAGATTTAGACTTTGATGGAATTTCAGAAGTCATCTAGTCTAATTTGTCATTTTACAGATGAAGAAACTGAGATCCAGACAGGTCAAGTAACTTGACCAAAGTGACAGATGATAAATTATGGAAATGGAATTTGAATGCAGGTGTTTTGGGACTGGAAGTTGTTAGAGAAGCAAGGTTGGGTTTGATATAAAGAAAAATCTAACAATCAGAATTATCCAAAAATGGAATATGTGACCTTAGGAGCTGGTATTTTCTCCCCAGTTAGAGGTTTTCCAAGTAGAGATTGGAAAATCCTGTCTTGAAGAAACCATTCTTGGGTATGAAGCAGACCAAGTGACTGCTGAGCTCCCCTCTAGCTGTTTGAGTCTATAATATTGTTGTGACCAGGACTTATAATCAGAAAAAGCTAATTTTTGTCATCCTGTTTCATTCATTTACTCCCGTACTTACTATTGCAAGGAGAATAAACATTGGGGATATAGGTAAGGGAAAAAAAACGTAGCCTCTGATGACCACATCTGATGAGGGAGACAACATGAAAACAACTATGTCCATACAAAATCTGCTGGGTAAATGGGAGATAGTCTCCAAGGGAAGGCAGGGGGTCGGAAAGGAGCTTGACCTCCTTTAGAAGAGAGGATTTGGATGGAGACCTCTAGTCACCATCTTGTTCTCAGCTCCACTATGTAGCTTTAGGTTCTCTTACGGCCACTTGTGTCCATATACCAATACCTTGTTACTATATATTGTAACTTCCTCATTGAGTTAAAACTCCAATGTCTTCTTTTCCTTCTTTCTTTCAGCTTTGGAATGCTCAGAAAATCAAACAGGTAATTTGATTTAGAATTCTTTCCCCTCATCCTGATGACTCTTGGCCATCTCTACTGGGCCAGTCTCTTCTTCTCTACATGGAGCCTTTCCCTCCTCCATTCTCATAAATTACTGGATTCCAATGGGAAATTTCCTGAAGAAGCTCAATAGAGCCTCCCAATAGCATCCATGAGGCTTACTATGAATGTCCTCCCTCCTCTTTGCCGCCATTAGAAAGGATGGGAATGGATATAGGGTTAGGATAGCTCCGATACTGCCTTTAGTGACTTCTACTAGGTTCAGAACCCATGCAATCAATCAGTCTTGTGCTTTCAAAGAGCTCTGCCCAGAACTCTGCTCTAAGCATGGGTAGTGGGGAAGGGTCCAAGGGTGAGTTCTGTAGGGCCTGAAGTTGTTCACTGTTGCCTGAACTAGCTCAGGATAGTAGGGCTCCCTCTCCCATGGGCATTTGTTCTCTTTCCCCACCCTCTTCTTCCACTGAGGTGTCCCTCTCATCACCCTAACCCCAGTCCCACTGGAACTCACCCCTACTCAATGCTGTCTTACAGGCCATCCTCCATCCGGACACCAATGAGAAGATCTTCATGCCTTTTAGGATGTCAGGTAAGGAAGACCTTAGGAAGTTGCCTGGTCATCTGGGAAGCCAAAGACTCCTGGCCCTGGTGCCTGAAAGGTCACTTCAATCATCTAGACCAATCCCTCTTGGGCAGATGAGGAAGCTAAGAGGTGAATTGACAAAGGTGGTATGTGTCAGGGCAGGATTTGAATCTAGATCCCTCAAAAGAACCAGTATTAACCTCATTCCTACTCTGTCCTCTTTGGGCTTTTTTATGTCAGCACCCATAGGAGAACAGTCCCCCATCAAGGACATGTTAGACCAATGTGTCCAGAAGGCAGGCACAGCTCTCTGCCCATAAACAGAAGGTCTACACACACCACCAGACGTGGCTTGACCAACCATTTGGAAAATGCAACTCCCTCAATCCTTATTCTTGCCCTTATTTATTTTTTTTAAATAGATTTTTATTGCAGTCTTTTCTACATTCCCCCTACCCCCTTCCAGGGATATATTGGTGCTAGCTTAGACCTACCCATAAGAGGCAGCTATTAAACTTTTAATGTGACCATTTACACCTTGGAAATCAAAAATGCCACCAATCAGACCTTAAATTACTGGGTTTTTTTTTTTTTTTTAGATTTTTCAAGGCAATGTGGTTAAGTGGCTTGCCCAAGGCCACATAGCTAGGTAATTATTAAGTGTCTGAGGCCAGATTTGAACCCAGGGACTCCTGACTCCAAGGCCTGTGCTCTATCCACTGCACCACCTAGCTGCCCCCTTAAATTACTGTTTTGTTGATTGCTTAAACTTAAGAAAATGAGAGGAAAAATGTTAATAATGCAGATTTAAAAGTGTGTTCTGGGTGCGTGTGTGTGCATATATAATAGCTGGTTGTTAAACATTTACCAGCATTCCCTTGCCTGTATCCCTCCCCTTCCCTCTTCCCAAAGAACCATAACTTTTAACAAAGAAAACTTTTTTTTTGAAGTTCAACAAAACCCATAGATACACTGTAAAAGTTGAATATCGAATACATGTAGCATTCCATGCCCAAGGGCCCCCACCTCTTATATCTTCTTGAGGTTTGCCCTCCTTTTACAGCTTGCCCAACTCCTCCTGTGGGAAGTACCAACCCCAGATGAACGATGATCTCTTCTTGGTCCTCTGCCCCAGTCAGTGCTATTTATCCTCCTTAGAGAGAATATTTTGTTAAGCAGCCTAGAAAGGCTCCAGCTGACAACTCACAGTCTTCTTTTTAACAGGACAAAGTATTAATAACAAAAAAAGACAAAATATCTTAGCAATTGGCTAAAATGGAAAATTCCTGGCTTTTTGTCTAACAAGCTCATTCATGAAGAAGAATCCATTTCTGAATAAATGAGTTGTTGCTATGGTACATGGGTTTGGTTGGGATTATCAGGGAAAAGTTGACCTATGTATCATGGAGGGACTCATTTTGTTAGAGGGGAGGATCGCCTAGCCTAGTGGTAGGATTAAATTTGCATAACTGGGACCTTGAACCAAGGGAACAGGAGGAAGCCAGTATGGCTGGATTGATTGGGGAGATTGAGGCTGGAAGGACAAGGCAGGCTTCCACCAACACCTGGGTCTTGACCGGGCCTTAGAGGATGGACAACATTAGCTGAAAAAGGGCTTAGAAGACATAGGTTTGAGGACCAACTCTCTAGTCACCACTTGGGCCATGCCATACATTCTTATGATCTCAGAAGGAACCTTTGAGGACATTGAGGACATTGAGTCCAGCTCCTTCATTGGGGCCCAAGAGGTTTAAATTGCTTGCTTAAGATCACAACTCTTAAATATCTAAAGGAGGATTTGAACTTCCTTATTTCCAGCCAGGGCCCTATCCATTACATCATCCTGTACCAGCATTGGAGTCAGAAAACCTGGGTTCTACTCCTTGCCAGTTGATACCCTTGTGACCTTAGCTTAGGCACTTGAAGTGACTTGGGCTAACCCATTCCTGGGCCTTCAGTTCCTCACCTGGCAAACAAAAGGTTAGTCTCATGGATTCAAAGGACCCAACTATTCTAAATCTGTAAGTTATGATGTCAACTAATTCTGACTCCCCATCTATAAAAATCAGGAGTTTGAATGACAGATTCTCTAAGGTCCTTGTCATCTCTGAATCTATGATGAAATAATGACTTTGATGGAGAGCAGCCTAGGGAGAGGGCATAAGGTGAATCCAGACTGAGGGAATTCTGTGGGCCCAAGACCTACAGGGTCCTAGCAAAGAGAATGGCTTGACTGGGGAGGGAAGGACCACTGCAAAGGGGAGGGGGAGTACAGATTAGGGAAGGTGTTCTGCTCCCTCCTGTGACTCAGAAAAGGCTGCATATTCTCCATGAATGATGGAAGAGTGGAGTAAGGAGTATATGACAGAAAAAAAAATTATTTGAACTGGATGGTGTCCTGACTCCCAATGTCCCCTGACCCTTCTTGTTGTGCTCCAGGGGGCAGATCTCGACCCAAAATGAAGAATCCAGGCTGATTCTCAAAGGAGCTCTTGGGCTCATTAGCACTGCCCAGGTTCTTCCTCTGAGGATGCTCAAAAATGGGCATGAGGCATTGACTTGCTTATTTATCTTTCCCTTTCTCCCACAGGTTACATCCCCTTTGGAACACCCATTGTAAGTATCTTAGCAAGCCTGCTATTACGGAAGAACCCCTATTGATCCAGCCAACATTGTTTGTGAACTTATAGGAGTAGACATATCCTAGACAAAAGGGGAAAACAAAAGGAGTAGACTTGGACCTTGTCCTCAGAAACGTATAGTCTTTGAATATGTAATGGTGGAACTGTGTCACCCACCCCCTGCTCTGAAGCCTTCACTGGCTCCCTATTGCCAGAGTGGGGAAAACGTTACTTCCTCAGATTAGCAGTTAGGACTCTCTTCAGTCTGGTCATACAACTCCCCTCCTCATGCCCTGTATTCCAGCCAAACTGAACTGCCAGCTGATGCCCATATTTAACTGTCTTCTCCTACCTCCATCCATTTACCCACAGCCATCCCTCAGACTAGGGATCATTCCTAACTCCTCTCTACCTCCCAGAATCCTTGCTTTTGATTATATCTTACTCCTTGGAAGGCTTCCCACTTCCCTGGTGGTGAATTCTCTCTCTTCAATGACTTTGTGTTCATATATTTGTGAACATGCAATCCTCCACTTCCCCAACCCCTGCTCCTTGAGGACCTGACAGTTTGTTTTTCCCTTGGAACCCCAGCTATATGGTGAAGTAGATAGAGTACAGGCAACTGGATGGCACAGTGGATAGTCAGGAAGACTTCGAAGATCTGCCCTAAAACACTAGCTGTGTGACTCTGAGCAGGTGACTCTCTGCCTCAGTTTCCCCATCTGTAAAACAAGTTGGAAAGGGGAATGGCAAAATATTCCAGGATCACTGCTGGGAAAACCCAACTGGGACAATATCCATAAATTATTTAGGATGATGACTGGCAGGTAGTAGATATTTAATGAATGTTTATTCCCATCTCTTCTCCTTTCCAGTACCCGTCACAGAGTAGGTAAATAGTTTGTGAATTGGCTCAGCAAGCATCCAGCCATTGATTCAACTGAACATCTGCTGTGTATAAAGTGCTCTTAGGGGAGTAATAAAACAAAAGACAATCTCAGCCCTGCCCCCCCCCCCAGGAGGCCCTAGGGCCCTGAGTCTTGACCAGGAGGGGCTCATTACACATGTGTTGAATTGGATTGTGTCATCAGGGCTCTGGGGTTGGTGAATGGGTAGACAGTAAGGCTCCAATGGAGAGGGAAGCAGCAGCAGCACAGCCTGGGGAGAGATCCGGGGGAGGGGACCTTCAGCTAGACCTGTGGGGCAGGTAGGGTTTGCAGAGGTGAAGAGGAGGGTTCAAGCTATGCCAGAGAAAGGAAGGGTCTAAAAAGAGGTGAGGAACTGGGAATGAGCCGGACCTATATGGAGAGGAAGGAGATGCTCTTGGAGGAGCCAGACCTCGCTCTCTATCTCTCTCTCCATCTCTCTTTCTCTATTTCTCTCTCTCTTTTTCTCTGTCACTCTTTGTTTCTCTGTCTCTGTCTGTGTGTCTCTCTTCCTCTCCTCTCTCTTTGTCTCTCTCTGTCTTTCTCTGTGTCTCTGTTTCTCTGTCTCTTTCTCTGACTCTCTCTCTGTCTCTTTTTCTTTTTGTCTTTGTCTCTCCTCCCCCCGTCTCTGTTTTTCTTTATCTTTCTGTCTCTGTATTTCTCTCTTCTCTCTCTCTCTCTCTCTCTCTCTCTCTCTGTGTGTGTGTGTGTGTGTGTGTGTGTCTGTATCTATGTGTGATGTGTTTGGAGCAGGGGGAGATAAATGTCAAAGGTGAGAAGTGAGCAGCTCCCTCTGCTAGGCCCAGGATGAAGAAATCCAGATGCTTTGACTCTTGGAATTGATGGAGAAGGCTTTTGTCTGCTGGAGGCGGGGCAGCTCACACCTTCCAGGAGCCCCTGGTCTTAGGGGGGAGCCACAGCTCCTGTCCTCAGGAAGCCCCTGCTCTGCTGGAGGAGGAGGAGGGATATATTTACCCACGAAGAAGGCACCAGAAATGCTTGCAGAGCAATAGATGTGCGGCTGGAGATGGATGTGACAGAAAGCTGCTCTCCGGGGAGGCTGTGTGAGGCTGGGGAGGCCAGGCCTCTGGAAGAGGAGGCCGTGCGCCTCCAGTCCTCCCCTCAGTTGAGCCCTTCTCTTCCCCCCTGGTCTGCCTGGGGTTCTCCATGCACCCTCCATGGGCCCTCCATGGGCCAGCCTTGCCCCAGAGCCCCTCTCCTCTGTCTCCTTCCCACCCCCTTCCTCACTCCCTCCTGAAAGCCAGGGAGAAACAGGCTGGTTTTCTCCGGAGGACGCTGCCAGTTTACTCAGCAGATTTCACAGATCAGCTGGCACCCATGGAGTACCTTATTTTAAGCTTAACATTTGAAGATGGAAACTTTTTTTCCCCTTTGGGTGTGTAGTGAAGTGATCCCAATTTATACATAAGCACAGCAGCTAGGCCAAGGCTGTGAGCTCAATGGTCTGGGAGTCTTGATTTGGGCAGCCAGCTGGGTGGCTGATGGGCCGGTCTGGCTCCAAAGTCCCCTCCTCCTGGATGGCTTCCCTGATCAGTCCCTCTGACTCTGGGGGTTCCATTGCCTCGATGTCAACCAATCACCAAGCATGTATTAAGTGTTTACCCTGGGCGAGAGGCCTCATTTGGTCCTGGGAGTACAATAACCAAAATGAAGCTGGACCAGCCCCCGAGGGTCTCCCATTCCATCAGAGGAAGCTGCACTTGCACATGAGTATATACCAAGTAAAGAGCAGGTAATTCGGGTGGGAGTGGGGGTGGGAACTCGCAACCAGAAGGATTAGGGTAGGCCACATGTAGGAGGTGGTGCTTCAGCAGCGCCTTGAGGGAAAGATTCTCCAGGCAGAAGTGAGAAGAGAGTACGGTCCAGGTCTGGGGAACAGCCTGTGCAAACTCATGTGGTGGATGAGGGACACAAATAAGCCCGTTTGGGCAGACCCTAGTGTGAGGCATGAGATACACAATGAGTCTCAACCGGCAAGTTGGAGGCCGGAGGTAAAGATGCCCAACAGTCCTTTGGAGTAAGAGGTGATGGTGAGCCACCAGACCTTCTTGAGCAGGGGGAGTGATGTGGCCATTGAAGAAGGAGCAGATTGAAGAGGGGAGAGATTGGGAGCAGGGAGCTACTTGGGAAGGGATTTCAATAGTTAGGGGAGTGATGCTGAGAAACCAGTCTTGGTTGGTGGCCATGTGAATTGATAAGACTTAGCTACTGATTGGCAGAGGGAGATGAGGTGGGATGAAGGATCATAAGGAACATGACCTGAGGCTGACTGGGGGTCCATTTGTATGGGAACTAATATCCTTTTCATAGGATTATAGAGTTGGGAAGGACTTTTGAGCCCATTTAGACTCAATTGGGTTGGATGAGCTCCAATTATCCATCCTGTACCTCACCATGAATCTTTTCCTAGCACATTCCTGATAAATAATTCTCTGGCCCTTTCTCGAATCCCTCTGGGGAGGGAGGACTCCCTGCCATTCATCCCTTGGCCAGCTCTCATTTTAGGAAGCTTTTGCTGGTATTTAGTTTAAATCTGCTTCTCTTGAGCATCTCCCTATTGTTCCTAGCTCTTTCCTTTGGGGTCAAATACAGCAAAGGTAACCCTTCTGCTATGTGACCATCCTTGAGATATTGGAAGGTCAATACAGATGACCCTTAAGCCTTCCATTCTCCAGGCCAGACATCCCAGACCCTTCTGCAGCAGGATGGACAGTCCCCTCATTTTTTTTTTGCTTCCCTCCTCTGGATCTTAACCAGTTTGTCAATGAGCATCTTTCAATGTGACCCTGAGAACTGAACCTAAGGATCAGATGGTTTGGTCAGAGCAGAGATCAGAGCAGGTCAGTCACTTCTTAGATTCTAGACACTCTGTATCTCAATATAGCCTATGATCATAAAGTCCAACCCTTTTATTTTACAAATGAGAAAAATGAGACCCTAGGTTGGCAAATTAACTTACCTGAGCTTACTCAGGTAATTAGCTGAGGTGGTCTGGCTCTAAATCTATTAATGGTCTTTCTACTCTAGGCTGCCATCTCCTGGGTTGGGGTGGGAATAGCAGCTCTCCCAAAGCCTAGGTCATTTACCTTATATCCTGCTTTGGAGTAGCTAGCTAGCTAGGAGCTTTCTGAGGACAATGATTGTGATTTTTCCTATCAGGACAGTGACTCCCTGAGACAAGAACTTTGGGTTCTGTTTATTTTGGGTCTCCATATTTTTTGTTTCTCCTCTTTGTGGTAGAGCCAAGAAGACCTAGGGTCACATCTCATTTCTGACCCTTGGTGGCTGCATGATCCTGGGCTCAGCCCTCTGAGATCAAAAGGAGGTGTAGTATATATGCCCCAACAACAGCATGTATCTCACAGAGCTAGGGTGAGAACCAAAGGAGTCTGTGATAAGTAATAGCTAGTCTAAAGTCACATGAGCCTCCCAACACTGTGAAGTAGGCACTCTATTTTACAGCAGAGAAAACTGAGGTTCTGTGCAGTAAAGTGATCTCAGAGATGAGAACTGAACCTTGCTCCCTATCTAGTAGTCATCTTTCTGCTACAACTCTCTGCCTCTATTGCACTATTGACTCCACATCTTCCCTGGGTCACTCATCTGAGAAGCCTTCTCTTGGAGTTCTTCCCCTGTATCTGCTGTAATTTCTACCTGCTTTAGCTTAATCACAGTTGTTCCTGCTCTGTTCTCATTTTATTTTGTATACAATCTCTTTATCTCCTTCCTTCTCCCTCTTCTTCCCATCTCCAGTTTTTCCTTCTTCCTCTCTCCTCCTTTCTTCCTCTCTCTCCATCTCTTCTACTCTTTTCCTTTCCTTCTCTTCCTCTCTTTCCCCCCTTTCTCTTGCCCTTTTCTCATCTTCTACTTTCATCCTTCTCTATGGGTTAGGTCACTAAAGGTCTTTCCCAAAGATCATATAACCATGTCTGTAGTGTAGGAAGAGACCTCAGAGATCATCTAGCCAAACATTTTCATTTACTCATGAGGAAACTGAGACACAGAGAGGCTCAGTGACTTGTCCTAATGACACAGGTATGAAATAACTGAGCAAGGATTCAAATCTAGAGCCCAGGGCGTCACTGCCTCTCTCTTTCTCACTTCCTGTCCTGAAATACTCCTTCTTCAAGCTTTCAACACTTCACTTCATTTGCTGTTCTCCTAAAACTGTAATTAGCATGCTTCATCTGGAAGTAGGCTTTCTCATGCTCTGAATTTGCCCGGTGTCTGGGTTCTGATGGATCAGATCTCCTTGAGAAGGTTAATCCCTCCCATGATGCAGAACACAGCCCATGTGCACCTGCCTATCTTGCCTATTGCTCTTCCACAATTTCTTAGTGACCATAGGATATAACCAATACCTTTCCTATCTCCATTGTTTTCCGTGAGTTTTAAATTTTCAGTTCTTTGGTCAATGTTTCTGCATTTCACAGCCAAGCAACACCCTCTAGACTGATAATTTCAAAAAGATAGATTTTTTGATTTAGGGATAAGTTTGAAAGTATCATAGGACCCAAGAGGAAATAAGACCATAGTACCTTCAGCCATGTGTCTAATTGTCCATATGCCCATCTGACCACACAGAGAACTTGGGAGTGGAGACTGGACTGGCTTTTACATGTCTAGCTTATGTTTGGACATTCAGTAAGAATCTTAAAAATGGTAGTCGAAGTGATTTGACTGTGATTTGTAGCATCTTGGTAGAGTAGAAAGAATCAGAGGATCTGGGTTCAAAACTTATCTCTGACACTTTCTTATCTGGGAGACTATTGATGTTCACCAGAAGGCAGCCTGGCTAGGACCAAACTCTTCCATCTAGAAGAAGGTCCATCTGGATGGAGCCTCATATTCAAAAAATCATAAACTTTACTGCTCTTATTAATTTACACACTTTGTGAATAATGCTTCAGAGAATTCCAGTTAAGACTCCCCTAATGGCTCCCTCATATCAAAGTGACTCTCATTCTCATCCAACCATTATAATTGCTGATTCTGTTGTAAGTGCTTGTCTTACAGTAAAACTTTGAAGTGAGTATGGCAAATTGAATCTATCTGTCAGGTGAGGAAACTGAGGCTAAGAACATGTCTGTGACTGGAAACTATCTAGCCGTACCTTTGGACACAGAGCTTTCTGGGATCACTTTATCTTCAGAATTCTAGACAGGCTTCTTTGTCTTCTGAATTTTTAAATGAAATTTTGTTGTTTGCTATTAGCTAACAACTGTCTTCTCATTTTTAATTTTTCACCTCAGACCTTGGGTGAAAACACGAAGGCGTACTTACAAAATAGATCTGTTCAAATTACCTTTTTTCAGGTTGGAGTACAGGATCAAATCCGAGGATATATATGAAATGATTTACAAGCACTATATGCTAGTTGTTATTATCCTTATTGAAATCACTAAAGTGAAATTAAGAATCAATGTAAACTTTTGAGTCTTGGTTCAAAAAGTAATAGAAGGAGATGGTGGGACTGGGTATAGAACACAGTTGTATCAGGGGTCAGAGGTCCTGGGTTTGGGATGCAGCTTCTTTATCTTTCTCAGCCTGTTTTCTCATTTGTGAAATGGAGATAATACTTGTGCAAACTTCCTCACACTGTAGGGCAATTATTCTGTAACCTGGGAATTGTTAGATGAAGGAGAGTGATTATGATTTGATGGCATATTTCCATAGTTAGAAATTGCATCTGTAGAACTGTAGAAATGGGTCTTTAATAAAAGCCTGGAGACTAGTAATAACATTTATATAGTGCTCTGAGGATGGCAGATCACTTTAAAAATATTACCTCATTTGATCCTCACAACAACCCTGAGACATAGGTACTATCCTATATGGTTATCCCTATTTTATGGATGAAATAAACTGAGGTAGACAGAGATTGATTTGCCTAGGGTCACACAGCTGCTAAGTGTCTAAGACTGGATTTGAATTCAGGTCTTCTTATACACAGTGCTCCATCCACTGTGCCACAGACTGTCTCTAGAAGAAAATGATGGTGGTGGTGGTAGTCGTTAGTGGGTTGTAATCGATTCCTGTATGGAGTGGAAGGAGATGATTAATAAGTTTGAAGGTAGAAATATGTGATATGTGCTGGGACATTGAAAGAACCTGTTGAACAGATTAAATGGGGGCCTGGCTATTAATTTTGTTTTATTAGTATCTTTTGTTTTTATATTTATTTATCTATCCATCCATTTTTTATCTATCTGTCTGTCTATCATCTATCTATCCATTTATTTTGCCATTTTGTAGATTAGAAAACTTAACCGAAGTGTGAATAAGTACAATAAACATTTGAAGCGCCTACTCTGGCCAGGCATTGCTAAACTCTAGGGATAGAAAAGAAAGGGAAAAGGCAGTTCCTACTCTCAGGGAGCTCACAGTTTAATAAAGGAGAAAACATAAACAACATGGACTAACAAGCTACTGACAGGATAAATAGGAAATAATCCAACAGAGAGATGGCTCTAGAATGAAAGGGGATCAGGCAAGGATTCCTCCTGTAGAAGCTGAGACCTGAAGGAAACCAGCAGGTAGGGAATAGGGAACAGTCAGAGAACATGTTTAGAGTCTGTAGATGGAGTGTCTTGTTTGAGGAACTGCAAAGAGACCAGTGTCACTAGACTTCAGGGTATAGGGTGTGTGTGTGTGTGTGTCTGTGTCTGTGTCTGTGTCTGTGTGTGTCTGTAATAAGAAGACTGGAAGAGATGGGGGAGGGGGAGATGGGATGTGAAGGGTTTTGAATGTCAAACAGGCCTCTATATTGGGTTCTAGAAGTGATCAGAAGTCAAGAACAGATCAGAGACCTGGTTATTGAATGGGCTGGTGGTGATTCGGGTGACATGATCATATCTGCACTTTCAGAAGATCAATCTGACAGCTGGAGGGAGGATGGATGGAAGAAGACAGAAGCCTGAGGCAGACCGACCCCCTGCCCCCCCATCCCCAGCAACTGTGGCCACAGTCCAGGCGTGAGGTGACAGAAGTCTTCAAGAGTCGGGGAGCGTCACAAGATAAAAGGGGACAAGGGAGATGCTGCCTGGAGGAAACCTAGAAGAGATGCTGGAGAGGGTCTAGAGGTGAAATGTACAAGGGTGTAGAGGTGAAATGTACAAGGGTGTAGAGGTGAAATGTACAAGGGTCTGGAGGTGAAATCTACAAGAGGGTCTGTCTAGAGGTGAAATCTACAAGGGTCTAGAGGTGAAATCTACAAGAGTGTGTAGAGGTGAAATCTACAAGAGTGTGTAGAGGTGAAATCTACAAGGGTCTAGAGGTGAAATCTAAAAGGGTCTAGAGGTGAAATCTACAAGGGTCTAGAGGTGAAATCTACAAGAGTGTGTAGAGTTGAAATCTACAAGAGTGTGTAGAGGTGAAATCTACAAGGGTCTACAGGTGAAATCTAAAAGGGTCTAGAGGTGAAATCTACAAGGGTCTAGAGGTGAAATCTACAAGATTCTAGAGGTGAAATCTACAAGAGGGTCTAGAGGTGAAATCTACAAGGGTCTAGAGGTGAAATCTACAAGGGTGTAGAGGTGAAATCTACAAGATTCTAGAGGTGAAATCTACAAGATTCTAGAGGTGAAATCTACAAGAGGGTCTAGAGGTGAAATCTACAAGAGTCTAGAGGTGAAATCTACAAGAGGGTCTAGAGGTGAAATCTACAAGGGTCTAGAGGTGAAATCTACAAGAGGGTCTAGAGGTGAAATCTACAAGGGTCTAGAGGTGAAATCTACAAGGGTCTAGAGGTGAAATCTACAAGAGGGTCTAGAGGTGAAATCTACAAGGGTCTAGAGGTGAAATCTACAAGAGTCTAGAGGTGAAATCTACAAGAGGGTCTAGAGGTGAAATCTACAAGGGTCTAGAGGTGAATTCTACAAGGGTCTAGAGGTGAAATCTACAAGAGGGTCTAGAGGTGAAATCTACAAGGGTCTAGAGGTGAAATCTACAAGAGGGTCTAGAGGTGAAATCTACAAGGGTCTAGAGGTGAAATCTACAAGAGGGTCTAGAGGTGAAATCTACAAGGGTCTAGAGGTGAAATCTACAAGAGGGTCTAGAGGTGAAATCTACAATGGTCTAGAGGTGAAATCTACAAGGGTCTAGAGGTGAAATCTACAAGAGGCTCTAGAGGTGAAATCTACAAGGGTCTAGAGGTGAAATCTACAAGGGTCTAGAGGTGAAATCTACAAGAGGGTCTACAAGAGGGTCTAGAAGTGAAATCTACAAGGGTCTAGAGGTGAAATCTACAAGAGGCTCTAGAGGTGAAATCTACAAGGGTCTAGAGGTGAAATCTACAAGAGGGTCTAGAGGTGAAATCTACAAGGGTCTAGAGGTGAAATCTACAAGGGTCTAGAGGTGAAATCTACAAGGGTCTAGAGGTGAAATCTACAAGAGGGTCTAGAGGTGAAATCTACAAGGGTCTAGAGGTGAAATCTACAAGAGGGTCTAGAAGTGAAATCTACAAGGGTCTAGAGGTGAAATCTACAAGAGGCTCTAGAGGTGAAATCTACAAGGGTCTAGAGGTGAAATCTACAAGAGGGTCTAGAGGTGAAATCTACAAGGGTCTAGAGGTGAAATGTACAAGAGGGTCTAGATGCGAAATCTACAGGAGTGTCTAGAGGTGAAATCTACAAGGGTCTAGAGGTGAAATCTACAAGAGGGTCTAGAGGTGAAATCTACAAGGGTCTAGAGGTGAAATCTACAAGGGTCTAGAGGTGAAATCTACAAGGGTCTAGAGGTGAAATCTACAAGAGGCTCTAGAGGTGAAATCTACAAGGGTCTAGAGGTGAAATCTACAAGGGTCTAGAGGTGAAATCTACAAGAGGGTCTAGAGGTGAAATCTACAAGAGGGTCTAGAAGTGAAATCTACAAGGGTCTAGAGGTGAAATCTACAAGAGGCTCTAGAGGTGAAATCTACAAGAGTCTAGAGGTGAAATCTACAAGGGTCTAGAGGTGAAATCTACAAGAGGGTCTAGAGGTGAAATCTACAAGGGTCTAGAGGTGAAATGTACAAGAGGGTCTAGAGGTGAATTCTACAAGAGTCTAGAGGTGAAATCTACAAGAGGCTCTAGAGGTGAAATCTACAAGATTCTAGAGGTGAAATCTACAAGGGTCTAGAGGTGAAATCTACAAGACGGTCTAGAGGTGAAATCTACAAGAGTCTAGAGGTGAAATCTACAAGGGTCTAGAGGTGAAATCTACAAGAGGGTCTAGAGGTGAAATCTACAAGAGGGTCTAGAGGTGAAATCTACAAAAGTCTAGAGGTGAAATCTACAAGGGTCTAGAGGTGAAATCTACAAGGGTCTAGAGGTGAAATCTACAAGAGGGTCTAGAGGTGAAATCTACAAGAGGGTCTAGAGGTGAAATCTACAAGAGGGTCTAGAGGTGAAATCTACAAGAGGGTCTAGAGGTGAAATCTACAAGAGTGTCTAGAGGTGAAATCTACAGGAGTGTGTAGAGGTGAAATCTACAAGAGTGTCTAGAGGTGAAATCTACAAGAGTGTCTAGAGGTGAAATCTACAGGAGTGTGTAGAGGTGAAATCTACAAGAGTGTATAGAGGTGAAATCTACAAGGGTCTAGAGGTGAAATCTACAAGGGTCTAGAGGTGAAATCTACAAGGGTCTAGAGCTGAAATCTACAAGAGGGTCTAGAGGTGAAATCTACAAGGGTCTAGAGCTGAAATCTACAAGAGGGTCTAGAGGTGAAATCTACAAGAGTGTCTAGAGGTGAAATGTACAAGAGGGTCTAGATGCGAAATCTACAGGAGTGTCTAGAGGTGAAATCTACAAGGGTCTAGAGGTGAAATCTACAAGAGGGTCTAGAGGTGAAATCTACAAGGGTCTAGAGGTGAAATCTACAAGGGTCTAGAGGTGAAATCTACAAGAGGTCTAGAGGTGAAATCTACAAGGGTCTAGAGGTGAAATCTACAAGAGGGTGAGGGTCTAGAGGTGAAATCTACAGGAGTGTGTAGAGGTGAAATCTACAAGAGGGTCTAGAGGTGAAATCTACAGCTAGAGTGTGTCTAGAGGTGAAATCTAGGTGAAATTACAAGAGGTCTAGAGAGTGTGTAGAGGTGAAATCTACAAGGGTCTAGAGGTGAAATCTACAAGAGGGTCTAGAGGTGAAATCTACAAGAGGGTCTAGAGGTGAAATCTACAAGGGTCTAGAGGTGAAATCTACAAGAGTGTCTAGAGGTGAAATCTACAAGGGTCTAGAGGTGAAATCTACAAGAGGGTCTAGAGGTGAAATCTACAAGAGGGTCTAGAGATGAAATCTGCAAGAGTGTCTAGAGGTGAAATCTACAAGAGTCTAGAGGTGAAATCTACAAGGGTCTAGAGGTGAAATCTACAAGAGTGTCTAGAGGTGAAATGTACAAGAGGGTCTAGAGGTGAAATCTACAAGAGGGTCTAGAGGTGAAATCTACAAGAGGGTCTAGAGGTGAAATCTACAAGAGGGTCTAGAGGTGAAATCTACAAGGGTCTAGAGGTGAAATCTACAAGGGTCTAGAGGTGAAATCTACAAGGGTCTAGAGGTGAAATCTACAAGGGTCTAGAGGTGAAATCTACAAGAGGGTCTAGAGGTGAAATCTACAAGAGGGTCTAGAGGTGAAATCTACAAGAGTCTAGAGGTGAAATCTACAAGGGTCTAGAGTTGAAATCTACAAGAGGGTCTAGAAGTGAAATCTACAAGGGTCTAGAGGTGAAATCTACAAGAGGCTCTAGAGGTGAAATCTACAAGGGTCTAGAGGTGAAATCTACAAGAGGGTCTAGAGGTGAAATCTACAAGGGTCTAGAGGTGAAATGTACAAGAGGGTCTAGATGCGAAATCTACAGGAGTGTCTAGAGGTGAAATCTACAAGGGTCTAGAGGTGAAATCTACAAGAGGGTCTAGAGGTGAAATCTACAAGAGGGTCTGTCTAGAGGTGAAATCTACAAGGGTCTAGAGGTGAAATCTACAAGAGGGTCTAGAGGTGAAATCTACAAGAGGGTCTAGAGGTGAAATCTACAAGAGTCTAGAGGTGAAATCTACAAGGGTCTAGAGGTGAAATCTACAAGGGTCTAGAGGTGAAATCTACAAGAGGGTCTAGAGGTGAAATCTACAAGGGTCTAGAGGTGAAATCTACAAGGGTCTAGAGGTGAAATCTACAAGAGGGTCTAGAGGTGAAATCTACAAGGGTCTAGAGGTGAAATCTACAAGGGTCTAGAGGTGAAATCTACAAGAGGGTCTAGAGGTGAAATCTACAAGGATCTAGAGGTGAAATCTACAGGAGTGTCTAGAGGTGAAATGTACAAGAGGGTCTAGAGGTGAAATCTACAAGGGTCTAGAGGTGAAATCTACAAGGGTCTAGAGGTGAAATCTACAAGAGGGTCTAGAGGTGAAATCTACAAGAGTGTCTAGAGGTGAAATCTACAAGAGGGTCTAGAGGTGAAATCTACAAGAGTGTCTAGAGGTGAAATGTACAAGAGGGTCTAGAGGTGAAATCTACAGGAGTGTCTAGAGGTGAAATCTACAAGGGTCTAGAGGTGAAATCTACAAGGGTCTAGAGGTGAAATCTACAAGGGTCTAGAGGTGAAATCTACAGGAGTGTCTAGAGGTGAAATCTACAGAGGTTTTAGATATGAAATCTATGAGTCTAGAGGTGAAGCCTCCGAGAGGCCGCTCACGTGAATGACCCTCCAGGGGAGGACAGGCCGGTGACGGAACTTCCAGGGGAGGACAGGCCGGTGACGGAACTTCCAGGGGAGGCTGCCAGGTGAAGGACCCTCCAGGGAGGCTGCCAGGTGAAGGTCTCAGGCCTTGATAGCAGGTGGGGCAGAAGGGCAGCACCAGTGCGGAATCCAGGTGACTCCTGGGTACAAGTTTCCGTCCCACAAATTGCGGAGCTTCCGGATTGTGCAGAATGGCCATCTTTCCTCTCGCGCCGTCTCCAGAGCAGCCTTGTCAGGTAGAGGCTCTTCTACTTATTCTGCAGATTCCAAGACTGAGGCTGAGAGAATTTAGGTGCTTGCGTAGATCGCACAGCCAGTAAGTGTCTGAGGGAGAATTGGAATTCAGGACTTGCCTCCTCCGACTCCGGACACCCGAGCAGGGGCAGGACGAGCCCAGCTTTGCGGCCCCGCAGCCCCATGGAGCCCCCCCCCCCCATCTCTCTTCCCTTCCCCCTCCCCCCGCCACGCTCTGGAAAGGGCAGCAAGCGGAGCGTGGGCGCATTGCACCCAGAGATATACATCTGAGAACTGAAAGGAACACTTTATTTTAGATTTGGGCTTTTTTTTTCTCTTTAAAGGGAAGTTATAAAATATCTTCTCTTGCTTCTCTGACTGTGCAGATGGTTCTGTGTTTCTGCCTAATAGGGGATGAAGCTGCCAGTGCCTGGCTGCCCTTGCTATCCCCAGCTAGACTTGGAGCTTCTCTGGGGCAGGGACCCTGCTCATCAACAAGCTTTTTATTTGGGTCGGATACCAGGGAGACAAAGACAAAAGTAAAGCCGTCCCTGTCCTCAAGGAGCTTATATCCAACTGGAGGAGGTGCTGGGTATATGGGAGGGCAGGTCAGAGTGTGGGGTAGGAGAGGAAGCTTTGGAGTAATGGAACTTGTGAGTGGAGCCACTGGGCAGTTGATTGTCATGACTTTTCCAGAGCAATGGGAGAGCTGACATGATCACACACACCACATACACCACACACACACATATACACATAAACACACACACACACACACACACACACACACACACACACACACACACACACACCAGCAAGTGGAAAGTGTCTGGGATAGGAATAAGGGTAAGGTGTCCTCCTGATGTCCTCTAGAAGGGCTCCATGGGTTCCAGTATGGTCCAAGTCTATGATCTAGCCCGGGGTCAGCTAGATAGAACAGAGGACAATTCAGAAGACTGACTTGTTCACTCTCTAGTTGGGACTCAGCATTGATCTCTGATGACTCCTCCCCCCCCCCCCCCAATCTTTGTGGCTTCCTGTGCCTCCTCTAACCGGTACATTCAGATGTCTCTGCCCTCTGTGCTTAGCTGACTTTATAGGCTCACAGGATCAAGGGCCATTTAGTCCAATTCTTATTTTTTTACAAATGAGGAAACTGAGGCCCAGAAGAGCTAGGAAGTGGCACAATTGGAATCCTTTGTCTCCAGGCTCAGCACACCATTCCACAGTTCTTGGGGGGGTACATAATCCAGACCCAAACTTTTCAGCCTGCCTTTCTCCCACACTTTCCCAAATCTTACTCATTTTTTAAGCATCCCATCTTCTGACTACTCTGGTCCAAATTATATCATGGCATCCAAGATCTAGATCAGGAAATGACCTTAGAGGCCATCTAGCCGAACCCCCCTTATTTTTCAGATGTTGACCACCTTTATGGAAGTCATTGATTCTGAAAGGGGGAGGCCCCATGAAGGATTTGTCCTTGGGTGGCTGAAGCAGAAAGAACTTTCAGCACAAACATCTGACCTAGGTGGAAACACCCAAAGTCATGAATGTCTTGGGCCAGCCATGAGAGCAGTAAAGCATAGGTTTGTAAGCGGGTCTCCCTTTCCTTACCTACTCCTCCCTACCCCCACCCTGCAAAGGAGATCAGAGGTTCTGATAATATCTAACACAGTTAATCAAAAACTGAATTTCTATTTTATTTAACTTTGGAATATAACCAGAGGCACAGCTTCTCTCTCTTCCCTCTCCCTCTTGCCTACTCCCTCTCCCTCCCCCACCCCTCTCTTCTTCTTCTTCTTCCTCTTCCTCCTCTTCCTCTTCTCCTTCCCCTTCCCCTTTCCCTCCTCCTCCTCCTTCTCCTCCTTCTCCTCCTTCTCCTCCTCCTTCCTCTCTCTCTCTCCTCTTCCTCCTCCCCCCCTCCTCCTTCCCGCCTTCTTTTGATTCCCTCTCCATTTCCCACCTTGGTTTAGACTGGTAGAGAAAAAGGTCCTGATTTCCAAATCATAAGCTACAAAATAACTAAGATTTAATTATGAATCAATTGCCTTTACATATATCACATTTAGAGAATTCAAGACATGGAAAGGACCTTAATGATGATCCCTCCATTTAAGTCCACAATTTTGTAGGGAAAGAATTGTAGCTCAGAGAGATTGAATCTGTCTTTCTTGCTCCAATCCCTTTGATTACTTTACATTTACACCCCGTGACTCTTGTATGTGCATGCTGTCTGTCCATTAGAAAAGAAGTTCTTTGAGGGCAAGGATTGTGTTCCTCTTCTGTCTCCCAGCTCTTAGCATTGTGTCTGGCATATAAGGAGTACTTAATAAATGTTTGCTGCCTGACTTGAAATTAGTTGTGTAATGGCACTTGTAGGACTAGAACTCAAAAATTAGCCTTGGATCTCATCATTTTAGGGCTTGGATAGGATGAAGCAGATTGACTACTTCTTTGCAACTTATTTTAAAGAGCTAGTTGCATAGGGCACCTGGAGGTTCAGTGACTTGTCCAGGGTCTCCCACATAGAATGTCTCAGAAACAACATTGCCTATTACAGGATCGCTTCTAATAGAAGTTGTGAAGTGGCTTTAAACTTACAATATTTAATCCGATATGGGCCAAGAAATATGTGTGAGTGTGTGTGTGTGTGTGTGTGTGTGTGTGTGTGTGTGTACAAGCCATTTTAAGTATTTTTTTTAATGTTTAAAACATGGTTTACTAATGTGTAGAGTTTTCTGTACTACACAGTATTGGATATTTACATTTGTTCCTTGTGCAAAAATTCTTGCCAAGAGAGCAATTTTATGTATCAGAATAATAAATAAGTCAATATGTGGATGAGGCTGTACAAGTTTTCTCCATATGTGGATGTAGTTTGTCTATGTGAATGCACCCAAACACAGGTGAAAGGTGAAGTTGTCATATGTATGGAAGCATCTGTTACATGCACAAACACCGGCTGATGTCGAGATCAACCAGTTAGTCGCGACCTCCGCTGAAGGCTATGTTAATGGCCTCTCTCATTAGAACACACAGAAGTGTTCAGGATTATTACCAGTAGAAACACCATTCGGGACTGGTAATTATCAGTTCTTCAAATATATCTGTAAGGTTAATTTACAAACCAATTAGTTACATTCTTCTTCTTGGATGTAGAACGTTAGGCAGACTCTCGTGGCGAACATCAAGATTGTCAGACCAACCTTGACATTGAGAGAATTAGAATTTATTTCATACCTATCATGACTGAGCACTGCTAAGCTCTTTTTTTTCTTAAAACCAATACTATCTTGGTAACAATCCTACCATACGGTTGCTTTTGTTATCCACATTTTACAGTTGAGGAATTTGGGACAAATGGAGTGAAAGTGACTTGTCCAGGATTTGGGCCATACTGCTACAGATAATGTTCACATCCCTTACCCTATTTCCTTCTCATAAAAAGTCATCAGAGATAGAGGGAACAATATCGACTGCATTTTTATGTTAAAATGTTGGGTTCTTTGTATTTATGCACACAGCCATTCCCAGGAGAAGGCAGGAGTGGAGGGGCTCTCAGAGCCTTCTCTCAAAGCTAGGGTTCAGGCCCCCAAAGACAGGAGCCATCGATGTCTTTAATCTCTCTCTTTCTTACAGGTCGTCGGCCTCCTCCTGCCCAACCAGACCCTGGCTTCCACCATCTTCTGGCAGGTAAGTCTCTCCCAGAAGCCCTCAGTCTCTAGGAGGAAGGTCCCAAAGACTCCTCAACCAATACTTATGTAAGAATTTGCTGCCTGGGAATCCTTCCTCATTATGTCTGACAGTCTCTCTCTCTATATCTCTAGCCCTATTAAAGAGAAAAATCAATAGACCATTCAACAAACTTTGATTAAATTTTACATGCTCTTTACCTGCACATTGTTGGGGACCTGAGCAACAAACATACCAACCCGAAATCATCCCATCCTCTACTTGCTCTGCCAGGTATCTTCTACCTCCTCACTCCCACCCTCCCATCACTTAGACAAAGAGGTCCTTTTTAGTCCCCGTCTTCTATGGTTGCTTTCTTTTGGTGAGATAGCCCCTTGGGTAGACAGATTTGTTTACCTTATTTCCTCAGCTCAAATATGGGCCGCTGGGGGAGATAGCTTAAAACTAGATAAAAGATAATGACTGGACTTTTAATTTCATTAATTCAGGGAAATCTTCCAGGTGAGGAAACTCCCTCTACCAATGCAGATCACAAATCCAGGTGAGGAAACTCCCTCTACCAATGCAGATCACCCTCTCTGCAGTTGAGAGTCTCAGAAGAGATTAGGTGACTTGCCTAGGGTCTCATGGCTCATAAGGGTCTCAAGCCAGATGTGAACTCAGGAAGATGAGACTTCCTGACTTCAGGGCCCATCCCTCTCTTCACTATACAACCTTCCCCCCAGTCACACACACCACACTCACAGACACGCACATACCACACATAAACACACACATAGATACATCCTCACAGACACAGACACATTCTTCAACATGGGTAAGGAGAGGGAAGATTGGACATTGAGGGGGTGTCCATTAAGTGAAGAGAACCATCTAGTGTTTTCCTGACCCCATCCAGGCGCTGCCATCTGAAAGCAGGGCTTTGGATTGAATCCCTCCTGAGGCTCCCCTGGCCCCTAGGCTCTCAAGAAGAAGAAGAATATGCATTTGGGGTGACAGATCCCTCATTCCAGATAGTCTTTCCCTCACCCTCCTAAGACAATCCAGGTTTAGGGAAAGCAGCCTTGTTTGAATTTCAGCCCAAACTGTGACTAATGAGGAAGGTAAGGCTGTCTCTCCCCACCCCCTCAGCACCACCTGGGCTGCCTCTCTTTACCAGTCATGTTACAGATGCATTATAAAACCAGGTGGAATAATCATTTTTAAGTCTTTCTTTTGGATAGTGTAGGCTTTAGCTCTCTTATAGCTAATCAAGAATGAGTGTGTGTGTGTGTGTGTGTGTGGTGGGGTACAGAGTCCACTCCCCTAAAGAAACTGAGGGTAAGTAGTTTCCAGTTGGTCTTTTAGAAGTACCCACCCTTTGACCAGCTGTGTTGTTTTTAAAACATTCAGGGCCTATGGTCTCTCTCACTTGATTTTGCGTGTCCACTCCTGCCCCACCTGCCCCCCCCCAAGGAGTTCAACAGTTATCAAACACCTCCTTGGTCCTTGTATTCCAAGAAAGCAAGCAAGGTCTCAAACAGGCCAAAATAGTCAAAGCATCCCTTTTTCGTAGCAGCCAAACACCTGAAAACAAAGCAAATGCTCATTTATTGAGGAATGGTTGAGCCAGGCAATTATGGCTTTGTAGGAAACAACAAATGTCAAGAATTCAGAGCACCATCAGAAGACATGCAAACAGTGTGAGAAGAACCCGGCAAACAAGGATAAAAACCTTGGTCCTGGAGGCAAAGGCCCTGGGTTCAAATTCTAGCTGACACTATATGACTATGGGTCTATCATTTCATGAGTGTGCTAGGGCAGGGAGCAGGCTGGCCTCATGTCCTGATTCAGATGGGTATTTGCTGGACAGCTTTGGGGAAGTTGCTAACCTTTTATTACCTGCAGGCAATTTTCTAAGAATATAAATGGCAAAGCGGAGTCAATGAATTGCTTTGGCAAAAATGGTTTCAGTTGGGCGGCTGTTGAGTCACAAAGATCAGAGTTCAAATCCAGTTTCAAACTCTTAGTAGCTGGGTAATCTTTGCTCAGCTAGGTGGTGTGGTGGAACATTGGGACTGGAGTCAGGAGAACTTTTGTTCAAATCTAGCCTCAGATACTTACTAGTTGTGTGACCCTGTACAAGTCACTTAACCTCTGCCTGCTTCAGTTTCCTCACCTGTTAATACTAGATAATGTCACCTACCGCCCAAGGTTCTTATGAGGATCAAATGGTGTAATAATTGGTAAAGGGTCTTAGTTAGCAGCGTCTGCATAGAGTAGGTATATAATAAATGCTTATTTCCTTTCTTCCTTCCTCTACATTGAGTTCCTACAGGTCTTCCCATTTTTAAAAAATTTCCTTATATTGGTTGTTTCTTAGAGTGCAACAAGATTCTATTACATGTGCAGGGAATGGTCTAGCCATTCCTTAACCATGGGCCCCCACTTTCCCCCCAGTTGTTTTATTTCCACAAAAAGTGCTGTTTGGTAGACCCAAGCAGGGCCTTTCAGCCCATTATTGATGGCCATGTGGGAAGGGGTGCTTCCCAGACATGCTCCCTGATGACTCTCATCTCTTTGCAGTGGCTGAACCAGAGTCACAATGCCTGCGTCAACTATGCAAATCGCAATGCAACTAAGGTGAGCTCACGCTGCCCTGATCCTGGTTTTTCGACAGCAGGGATTGAAAGTGGGCTCCTGGGCAAGACCAGCCTTGAGGGAAGACTGAGGAATACTTGTTTCTTTCTTATTGTGTTGTGAGAGTCATCCATCTCTATAGACTGATGCCCAAGATTCCAACATTAGAGATTTATTCCTTTGGATTGAACTTTTCTCTTTTTAGTCCACTTCTTTATGGGGGGTGGGGAGATATCAAGTCCCAACTACTCAATGAGAATGAATTGGTCAGATATTTTCCTCATTAATAGAAGAGTGGGACAGCTTTAGGACTCTAAGGGTCTACAGAGGTGGTGTGCTCCTTCTTAAGAACATGAAAGAGCATGAGATTTGGGGTCAGACAACCCATGATCAGAGCCTGGAAAGTGTCAGATTTAGGTGCAGTGCCACTGGATTTGAACCCCAGATCTTCTTCTCAATGTGACCTTGGGCAAGTCATATCTCCGGGCCTCAGTTTCTTCTTCTGTGAATGGAAGGAACTAGACTGAATGATCTTTGGGGTTCTTCTAGCTCTAAATCTAGGGCACCATGAGAAATGTCAGCTATTATTATGACCATAAACAGCTAATGTTATCTTCACACTGACAAGAGAAAGGAGAGCTTAGTGGATAAAGCACTGCTAAAGGGGGATTTGAACCCAGGACCTTGGACTTCAAATCTAGCTTTTTTTTTTCTGACTCTATATCTCCCACAGTTACAAAGCTAGGAGTGGCCTTTACTTAGATTTTTATTTATACCAATTTTCCCCCCATTCTCTTGTGAGGGCTTCCATGCTACCTCTGACCCTTGCAAGCCAGTAACCCAGGACAAATCATCCTCCAGTTAGTTTCTCATCTGAGAAATGGGGTTAACATAGTTCCTCTTCGGTCTACCTTGCAAGGCTCTTGTTATACCCAAATGAGGTCAGCTATGGCAACTCCAAACTGATGATTATCTCGATGAGGATGTCATAGATCTGCTCTCCAACTGAAAACTCTCTCTTTTTTCAGCCTTTGCCTGCATCCAAGTTCATCCAGGGCTACTTGGGAGCTGTCATAAGTGCTGTCTCAATTGCAGTGGGTAACACTTGTTTACATTTTATTTGTTGCCTTGAAATCGCCTTTTCTGTCTCCCTAATCTCAATCTCCTTGAAGACATGGGCCTCCCACCCTTCAGGCTCTAGGGGTGCCCTGAGTTTCACTCCGGAAGGGGTGCTGGGGAAGAGAAGAGTTTGTATCTGTTTTTCAGGGGAGGTTTTCCTACTTGGATACAGCTCCTAAGAGAGGAAGGCGCTCCAGGGGGAACTACCAAAAAAAAAAAGAAATCAGGAGATCATTTGGTGCAAGGATGTTGGCACAATGGAGGAGAGGAGGAGCCTCCCTTACCATGTTGAGGGGAGGGCATCTTTGCATGAATGTATTTATATTCCTACAGCCTGGCACATAGATGCTTCAGATCTGTTTCTTGACTATTTTGGGGGTTTTTTCTTTCAGTTTTTGCAAGGCAATGGCGTTAAGTGACTTTCCCAAGGTCACACAGCTAGGTAATTATTAAGTGTCTAAGGTCACATTTGAACTCAGGTCCTCCTGACTTCAGGGCTGGTACTGTATCCACTGTGCCTACCCAGTGGCCCCTGACTATTAACCGAGAAGCCCCAAACTTGGGTTAGTGAATGAGGCAGGATTGACTGCTAAAAATGGAGGGAGAATCAGATCTGTCTGTGGTCTCTAGGGTGACCCAGCCCCACCAGGGCAAAGAGGGAGCCAGCCTAGAATGGCTAACATACCCAAAAAAACCCATCAGCAACCAATAAAACAGTCATCTTGAAGCTTTCCTGTCATTTCCTTCCTTCAGAGTCAACGTTGAAGGAAGATGATAATGTCCTCTAGGGGGTGGAAAGGCTTAGCTCATTTTCCAAGGTGAGATAATTCAGGCCAGGTGAGTCAGGAGAGAAGCTCAGGTGTCCTGCCTTTCATTGTTCTCATCCTCTGGTCACTGAACAGAAAGGCTCTGCTCTCCTCTGTCAGGATATTCCGTACTCAATGCAACAATGATGACAACTACTATATATCATTTATATTACCAATATAATAACAATCACTGATAATCAAAATATTTATCAAGATAAGAAAACTAATAGAATTAGAAAAGAATATTAGCAGGATAGCAATTTGCTCTAGGACCAATCTGAACCCCTTAAAAAAAAAAGATAAGACTGGTACATGAATAATAGCAGCAGGAATGACTCCGATTAATCTGACCCTTTGGAAATATTCACAATACTTTCTTTTTGGAAAAATTATCAAACATTTTTTCCTCCATTCCCCCAACTCACCCCCCCCCCAATAAAACAAAAAGAAAAACAAAATCCTTGTGATCCCATACCTAGTGAAACAAAGCAAATTCCCAAGTTGACTGTGTCAAAAATGTCTTTGGTACTTTCTTTCCAATGGTTCTGAGAACAGCAAAGCTGAGAGCTTAACTGACTTACTCGGGGTCACACTACTCGTGTCTTCCAAAGGTCTAGACAGTTAAATTGTTTCTTGCTTTTGGTGATAAATTATTATCATCAGATTTTTTTCCTTAAACTTTTTGTGTTCTTTTGGGAGACCTAGGATCCTTAAATTGTTACTCTGCCTCCATTTGGGAACATCCTGCTAGGGTTCCATGCTCTCTGGGGTTTTTTTTTTGGTTTTGTTTTGTTTTGTGTTTTGGTTTTTTGGCTTTTGCAAGGTTCTTGCCCAAGATCACACAGCTAGGTAATGAAGTGTCTGAGGTCAAATTTGAACTCAGGTCCTCCTGACTCCAGGGAAGGTGTGAATACACACACACACACACACACACACACACACACACACACCTGCCTCATCAAATGTGGATTCATTTTCCTTTTATTTTTATGCATAGCTATCTAGAGTCATTTAGCTGGTCTAGAGGCCATATTACTTATTAATATTCTGATTTTACAGATAAAGAAGTTGAAGCTCTCAAGGTTAAGTGACTTGCCCAGGGATACACATCTTTCTAACTTGACCTGGTGGTTTTGTGTACCATGGCACCTTCTACCTTTATTCACAGATGTCTGGAGTCATTGAGCTGGTCTGGAGACCAAATTCCTTTCTTTTCTCTTCTCTGGTGGTGTATCTGTCTTTATGTGAATTTTTAATCTGAGTTTTCTTCCTCCTGAGATCTCTGGTAATGTTAGTCCTTTTTCCCCTTATGCTGCATTCCATTTTGCTCATTTACTGATTCCTCTGCTCTTCAATGGCAGTCACCCTCATCTGTAAGATGAAAGAATTGGACTTGTTGGGTTCTGAGATCCCAAGTCTGTGATGCTACAAAAAACTCCGAGAGACAACCAAGGACTCTAGACACTGCCCCAGCCCATCCACTTGAACAAAACTTGTTCTGGACCCCTTTTCCTTAACCTTGTCTCAGCTAAATTAAGAGAGGATGGGTTTGTCCACAAGGAGGTCCAGGTCACCTTAGGAAGAATTCGCCAAGAGCCTAGGAGTGGTGATGATGAGTTTGCCCTGACTTCAAATCTCAGGAAGGGGCAGCAGGTCCCACCCAGCAGATCCCACCCAGGGTCCTGAAGACAGCAATTATCACCCATCCTTTCCTGTCTTAGAAATTTCTCTCTCATTTCCAACTAAGATTATAATATCA
Source organism: Macrotis lagotis (assembly GCF_037893015.1). NCBI lineage: Eukaryota > Metazoa > Chordata > Mammalia > Peramelemorphia > Peramelidae > Macrotis > Macrotis lagotis. The sequence continues at coordinate 21,497,485 of NC_133658.1, forward strand.
GTCTCCTTGAGAATACTAATTATTCCCACATCCCTTTCTTCTCTTTCCTTTTACATTTTCTCTTCCATCCTCCTTCCCTCCTTTGTTTGTCTATCTCCTCTTATATCTCCCTGATCTCCCATGACCATCATCTCCTCTTCCTGGTTCCTTCCTCTATCTCTTTCCCTTTCTTTCCTACCTTTTCACCCCTCTTTTTCTTCCTACTCTCTCTCACCTCCTCTTTTCTCACTCTTTCATCTCTTCCTCTTCTTCCTTTTCAACCTTTTCCATCTCTTCCACCTTTGTCTCCCCCTTTGTCTTCTTTTTTCCTACTACTACCTCTTCCTCCTCCCCCATCCTCCTCCTCCTCCTCCTCCTCCTCCTCCTCCTCCTCCTCCTCCTCCAGGGCCCAAGGTTGGACCTTCTGGGGAACACTCAGCAGGCCCTCTTTGATTGCTGGCCCCTTAGTTCTCAGATTCTGTGATCTCCATTTGCTAAGAGTAACCCTTCCTCCCTGCCTCGTCCTGATCACGGCGAGGGTCCAGCCTTGACAGATGGGAGCAGAGTTTCTGACACGGATTATCTCCGGCTTGCTTTTCTCTTTTTGTGTAAATCACAAAACCACTGGATAAAGGAGTTTTATTTGAGTTTAGTTTTCCTTGTCCCTGGCACCCCAGGCCTGTCGGCCTCATTAACTGATCTCTACTGTCAATTAGCTGCAAATCCCCTCCCAGGGCGAGCCTATTAGGAGGAGATGACCTGAAAACAAGTGTCACTGGCCCCAGTAGTTGGCCCAGGTCTGGTATTAATTAAAAAGAGCCCCTCTTAGACAGGCAGCCTGGGCTTAGAGAGACCCAGAGAGGCAGAGGAGAGGGAGAGGCGCCAGGGCCTAGGCAAGGGCTCAGCCTTTTCCCTACTCCCAATGACAACACTTCGGCCTCTGCAAATCTGCCCTACCACCCCAGCTGCCCTAGGGATCAGCACCCTCCAGAATTTAGGGATTTATGGGCCAGATAACCAGGCTTTAAACTCTTTTATGGATTCTTGACAGATAGCAATTACCAAGAGTACATTTTTTGAAAAGGAAGGAAGGAAGGAAGGAAGGAGGGAAGAACAGATGGATGGATGGAAAGAGAGGAGGAAAAAGGAAGGAGATTCCTTTAAATTATTTTCTTAAAATTCTTTCTTAAATTATTGCTATATTTTAAGAGGAAGCTTTCCTCACTTGATTAACCTCACAATTCAAAGCAACAGGCATACTTTGAGTACCTACCATATACTTAGTCTTGAAGCTGGGTGAGGTCCAGCCTGCCTGGAGAGAGAATCAGTCTGGATAAATAGATAGAGCGTTCATCAGAAGAGAACATTTATTAAGCCCTCACTCTATGTTAAGTAGAGACACAAATCTAAGCAAAGTAATCCCTACCCTATGGGAGCTTACCCTCTAGTGGGAGGGAGTGGAGAAAACATGGCTGTTCCCCATCTCCGACAACAATAATAGTAAGTGATTATTACAGGTTAGAAGTGTAGATCATCCAAAGGAGTGGATTCCTGCCTCAGGTACCCACAGATTTATTCTAGGTTTATTCTGTTCTACTACTTATTCTTTTTTTAAGTCTTTTATTTATTTAAGGCAATAGGGTTAAGTGACTTGCAAAGATCACACAGCTAGGCAATTATTAAGTGTCTGTGGATTTGGTTGGATTTGAACTCAGATCCTCCCGACTCCAGGGCCGGTGCTTTATCCACTGTGCCACCTAGCTGTCTTCCTATCATTTATTCTCAGGTTATCTTCCCCATTAGAATGTAAACTCTCTGAGGACAGGAGATCCACACACCCATGAACACTTTTTTTCTACTTTTTTTAAAATCTGAAGCAAAGATCACAATGTCTGGCATCAGCTGGTGCTTAATAAATTGCTTTGTTGATTGACCTTGTTGGGGAGACAAGCTGTAGATGCAGGAAATTAATTCAGTTATAGTGTAAGGCCACAGCTTGCCATCTCCAAGACAGTACAAGACAGTCAGAGCCCAAGGGGCGGCTAGGTGACGCAGTGGATAGAGCACCGGCCTTGGAGTGAGGAGGACCTGAATTCAAGTTTGGCCTCAGACACTTAATAATTACTTAGCTGTGTGACTGTGGGCAAGTCACTCAACCCCATTGCCTTAAATAAATAAAATTAAAAAAAAGAAGAGCTGCAGCCAAGTCCAGAGAAGGGAAGAGAGTTTGGGGGCTCCAATTCGGGGCTTCCCAGACCTGGTGGCAACTCCTGGGTTTTTCTGAGTATATTTTGCTGCCTTCCTCCCTGCATCTCTTCAGCTGCCACTACCTGCTCCCCCTTTATTTTCTGTATTTGACCCATCTCGTTCTAGGGTGATTCTGGTTAATCAGGGTTGATACCTTCATTCACCAAGAGGCTGGACTTGGGCCATGATGTATATAAGTAGCCTATGGACATAAGATGAGGGAGGCAGGGGAGCCAGGAAAGACCAGAGAGAGAGGGCAGAGGAGGGATTCCTTCATTTATTCCCCAGTCTTGTGGGGAGGGACAGTGGGAACAATTCAGTCAGCTTCTACTCCCCAGGTGTAGATCAGCACCAAGATTCATCTTCCTGAGCTCAAATCTGGTCTCAGACACTAACTAGCTTGTGTGACCTTGGGCAAGTCACTTAATCCTCTTTGCCTTAGTTTCCTCATGTGTAAAATAAACTGGAGAAGAAAATGGCTAGTCACTTTAGGATCTTCTCCAAGAAAATCCAGACATCACTAGAAAAGACTAAACAGCAACAAAAGTCCAAAAAATGTATGTTTTATTCTGTATTTGTATTATGAGATCACCTAATACTGGTCCTCTGGAATCATGGTTTGGTCATTGCCTTGATGAGAGATCTGAAGTATTTCAAAGTTCTCACCTTTTCATTTTACAGAAGAAGCCCAGAAGGGTTAGGTGACTGGCCCAAAATCACACAGTAGGTTTTTGTCCCTGTTAAGGGAAGTCAGCTGAGACTGCCAGAGACAAACTAACTTTTCATAGAGAGCATGTCCTGCTCCAGTCCATCCATTCCCACCTTGGGGTGGGGGGATATGGAGGGTAGATCCATGGTACTTAAGGACATCTGGTCCAAGCTACCTCTTTTTTTTGGGGGGGGGTTGCAAGGCAGTGGGGTTGAGTGATTTGCCCAAGGTCACACAGCTAGGTAAATTATTAAATGTCTGAGGCTGGATTTGAACTCAGGTCCTCCTGACTCCAGGGTTGGTGCTCTATCCACTGTACCACTTAGCTGCCCCAGGCTACCTCTTGATAGTCATCCAGCTCAGTTATTGTGTATAGGCTTTTATAGACTCAACTGGCTCGATTCACTACTTTAGTAGGTCTTTCCTGAGAAATCCTCAGTCTTCCTTCCATCCTTCTTCCCCTTTAACCTTAGCATGGCCTATTTGCCCACTGCTATGATGTCTGCCTCCCTCTCCCTCTCTGCTTCTTTTTGTTTCCCTCTCATATTCTCTCTCTCCTTGCTCTCCTCCCAACCTGGGTTGTCACTGACCTGGAGGGCCATCCCCTGGAGGGCCAGCCTGGAGAGCTGGGGGGAGGCAAGCTTCCAAGGCCAGGAATTCCTGGGCAGACTCAGCAGCCTGTTTGTTTTGCCCTTCTTCCTTTCCTCCAGGGTGAGGCCTTGCCAAAGCAGAGCCCATGTTTAGTTAACTTTTATTTTGTGGTTTATTTGGGCGGTTGTGAAAGCGCCCCACTGGGGCAGCCCGCGGCCATAATTGTTCTCTTTCTTGAAATCCTCCAGAATCCAATTATTAGGGCTGATTTTCTGATCGCTAGCTCTGTTCTTGATGGGTCGGTCGCCATTTCTGCCAGCTGGTTTCCTTAAACAAGACTCACTGAGCTGGCAAGAAGAGGAACCAGCCGCTCTACTTTTTTCATTTTAATGGGCTCCACCAAATGCTGTAGCCCTGAGGGCCCCCACCAACCTGGGTGATGGGAGAGGAGGGTGCTACTTCTTGGCCAGTGCACACCCTCATACGCTGGGAAGCCCCTGACCCAAGCGGAGCCCCAATCTCCAACCACTTCAGCCTTCAGAACAGGCAGGGATTGTGAGAAAGAAAGGGCCCCAGTGAGGATCTGGAGGGAGGGTGGACCCTCTCTCCTTCACCTCCAATAATAAGAGCCACAAACAATGGTAGCATTTTAAGGTCTGCTAAGTGCTTTACAAATATCTCATTTGATTTTCCCAACAGCTCTGGGAGCTATTTGTCCCTAGATAGATAAAGGGATTTGCCCGGTGTCTGAGATAGAATTCAAACTCAGCTTCTTCCTACTAACTGCAGGTCCTCTGAGGGCTCAGAGGTAGAGTGTTCGTGGCCATCCTGCTGGTCCCTAACTTTGCCAAAACTGGAATCCAGGGCTCCTGCCAAGAGAAAGGCTTGTTCTTCCTATCCCCTCCCCCAGGGACTCTCAATTGGTTCCTCCTAGAAGAGGTGTTGTGGTGTCACCCAGGAGAGGTTCCCCAACATTTTCATTGAAGTGAAGCCATTGGATCATCATAACTCCATTGAGGGAGATATTATGTTCTCTATTTTATGATTGAAGAGACTAAACCTCAAAGGGGCAAGTGACATGCCCAAGGCAAAAGTGCCCCACTGGGGCAGCCCACGGCCGTAATTGTTCTCTTTCCTGAAATCCTCCAGAATCCAATTATTAGAGCTGAGAAGTGTCAGAATCCAGATTTGAACCCAGGGTAGGTCTCTCCATCTACCAGCTGCCTCTTTGTAGTGGTATTTGGCCTGTCTCCTGATAGGAAGGGGGATATAATTAGAACTAATCTGTGGATTGTTAGCAGGCCCTAATTGGGCTGATTGCCTACAGAAACCATGCCAAGCCACTGACTTCCTTGCACCCCTTAGCCCCATCCTTGGATGACCTAAAGAATGAAATAAGCACAGACCACCCCCTGCACCCCACCTTGTCTTCATATCTAGAGTCATACGACTCAGCCAAAGACTGGCTCTTCCACTTAATATGGAAGGTCACCAGTATGATCTCAGGTGAGTTAACTCAATATCTGGGCCTCATTTTCCTCATCTGTAAAAACAGATATAAGGGCATAGCCTAAATGCCTCCAAGCCCATTCCTTTGGGCTCTAAATCTATGAAGATTCTGTTTGGGACAAACCCACCTTTTTTACCCTCACCCCCAAATCCTGGAGGCTCCAGAAGGGGAGGGCTCAGGAGTTCACTTTTCTATGAAAATACTACCCCCACACACACACACCTTTAATGTCATTGATCCCGAGGCTGGCCTCTTCCTTCCTTCCCAGCCCTTTCTGTCTTGTGTCTCTGTCTCTGTCTGTCTGTCTGTCTGTCTGTCTCTCTCTCTCTCTCTCTCTCCCCCCCTCCCCCCCTCCCTCCTTCCCCCTTTCCTTTGCTGCCTAGGTGAAGGTGCCCCTGTGGATTTTTCTAATCCCAGCTCCCTGGCCCTGATAATTGTTTGTGATCGGTGTGGAGCCTCTTTGCTGACAGCCTGTGAATGTGGTGTGAGAACCCATCATCGGGGTGTGAGATAGAGTGGGGGCCATCCATGGCCACACTCAGTCAGAAGGGATGGTTTGTGTCTGGAAGACAGCAGCAGGGGAAAATTGTTTGTTTGGTTGACCTAGAAGGCCAGTGTTATCCCCAAACTCTGAGCCAGATCTAAAGGAAAGCTTTTGTTGAGTTTAAAGCTAGAAGAGACTTTCCTGTCCCATCCTCTCCTTTTATAGATGAAGAAAGTGGGACTTGGAAGTTGAGACTTGTCCATGGTCACTCAGGAGGATGTGATAAGATGCTGAAACTGAGGATTAGAGAGAATTTCTGAGGAAGCTGAGAGCAGGTCCTTAATGATGGTCCATTTGGGGGTGGTTTGAGGGATCCCCAAGGGGTGTCTCCTTCTCTCCAGTGTGCCCAGTTAACTATAACTGGTTTATTGTTAGGAGTGAACTAATCCATGGTTTAGGGGAGAGGGCCTAGCAAGGGGAGAGGAGGGATGGGAAAGCTTCCATGGAAACCTTCCTTCTTTCTGGAGTTAGCCTGGGTTCAAATGCAGTTTCTGCTTCTTCTGCCTCTGTGACTTGGGTCAAGTCACTTAATCTACTTGGGTTAAATTTTTGGAAAGTGAAGAGGTTAGAACAGATGATCCGTAAAGTCCCTCGCAATTACAGGGCTGTGTTTCTAGGCCATTTCTCCATCCAATCCCAGCCTACAACCTGTGGCTGTGGCTAGGAGCAAGGGGGGTGCAGTCCTGGGTTGAGAAAGCTCAGTGGGCAGGGATTGGTGACCATAACTCAGAGGGATTTGAGCTGGAAGAGATCTTAGAGGTCATCCCCCTCTTTTTATAAAAGAGGAACCAAGTCCAGAGGTGCTCCATGGGGGTTTGCTTTTTCAGTTCACCGCCTCCCTCTCCCAAGGAACCCATCAATGTGAAACCTAGATTCCAATTCCTGTTTTAATAATGGGATTTAGGAAAAGGCACTTAATCTTCCCAAGTCTCAGTTTCTTCATCTTTAAAATGGGAATTATCCTGACTCCATCTACCTCATATGATCATTGTAAGCAAAGTGCCTAGAACATTCTGGTTTGTGGTACTTGATGAATATAATTTGTCCATTAAAGAGGTGTAACCAGAAAAGCATTGACCCATCGAACTTGATCTAGTGGGTCAATCAGAGCCAGAGGAGGTGAGGAATGGGGGCTCAAGTGACCAGGAGTTTGACAAATCTCTTTGGAGAGTGATTACCCCTAGGGTAAAGCACAGACGGGAGTAGAGGACCTAGATTCAAATCTTCACCTACCATTTAATGACCTTGGGTAAGTGCCAGGGCCTCAGTTTCCTCCTTTGTAGAGTGAGAGATTTGGACTTAGGTAAACACTAATATTTCTTCCAGCAATCATCCCATGATCCTGTAAGTTGGGAGGGGCAACCTTCAGCAGCCCCCCCCCCCCACACATACACTTCCCTTATTATCCAGAAACCAGCAGGGGGAGCCCAAACTCACCTTTACCAGGGACTGGAGGCTCTCTCCTGGCTCTGTGAGCCAGGTGAGAGATTCGGGTCACCCTCATCTTCCCCTGATGCTATCTCTCTCCAAGTCCATTCATATTTGTGTTCCCTCCAAATCATAACTTCTCTCTAAGGAGACTTGCCAGGATACCCACTATTTTCATCCACATTCCTCACCCCCCATGGCCACCATCATTTGTCCTGTCAGATTGGGCTGAGACCTGGAAGGGACCAATGCCAGCTAGAGAGGACCTCGAAGGCCATCTACCCCAAGCCCTTCGATGTAGAGATTGAGCAGTTGAGGCAAAGAGGAATGAAGAACTTGACCCATTTATTATACAGATGTCTGATCAGAATAATGTGGTTTTTTATTACCTGGAAACTGTCTCCAGGTGGGCGGATGGGTTTCTCAAAGCAGGTGATAAAGAGAACCTGGCAGAGCCAGGAACTGTGGCTTCCCTCCCAGCCCCCTTTTCTGGGCTGTAGTTCTAGTCCTGGCAGCCTGGCCTTCCCTTTCATCAAAATCCCCACCTCAGCTCCCTTGTCAGCACTTTCCATCACTTTTCCATAAGCCTTGAAGATGAAGAGAAGGGGTGCCTCCCGCCTGCCCGCTTGGAGGAGCTGGTCTGGGGGTGGAGGGGCAGTGTCTTTTTTCCTGGGACCCAGAACCTTGAAAATAGCCTAGATTTTGAGCTGAAAGGGACTTTTGAAATCCTCCAGCCCAATCTCTCCATTTTACAGAGAAGGAAATTGCACCCCAAAAAGAGGGAAGCTTGGAAGCCAGGGTCTTTGACTCCATCCTTAGTGGGGGGGGGTTGGCAGACAGGCCCTGGCCCCCTTAATCTGTCCATAGGGAGGTGATGGCTGCAAACAAGGACCAGCTTCCTCCATCGTCAAGTCATTAAGCACCTCGACCTTCCATGCTAAGATGGAAGAGGGTCAGCAAACCCCAGAGCCCCCTTCCTCCCCTGTGCCACCCTCCACTGCCCGCTCTGGGCCTCAAAAGCCAGGGCAGCTGGGGATGGGGGGGTAGGGAAGGGGGAAGCAGTTTCTGAGCAGAAGAAACTGCAGACATTAGCTGATTGATCCTGGGGCTTCGCGTGGGAATGGAAGAGGTTGGATTGAAATCCAGCCCGTCGTGGAATCTCATCCGCACAGCAGGGTGCGGGCTGGGACGGGGGAGGAGGAGGAGGAGGAGGGCGAGGAGGAGGAGGGTGAGGAGGGTGAGGATGAGGACAGGGAGGAGGAGGAGGAGGGCGAGGACGGGGAGGAGGAGGAGGAGGAAGGCGAGGAGGAGGAGGGTGAGGACGAGGACAGGGAGGAGGAGGGCGGGGGCGGGGAGGAGGAGGAGGAGGAGGGCAAGGACAAGGACGGAGAGGAGGAGGAGGAGGAGGGCGAGGACGGGGAGGAGGAGGAGGAGGAGGAGGCGGTGTTGCCGGCGCTGGCGGCGGTGGCGCTGCAGCGGACGCGGCGCATCAATCCCAGCGTTGGAGACTGGGTGCGCAGCAGGGATGGCGGGCGGGCGGCTTCCCAGCAACAGTCTAGATGGAGCCCGTTAACCTTTTCAGTTTAATAGAGGCTCCTCCAGCGTTTTGCATTCCAACTGTGGCCCAGAGCGAGTGGGGAAGGGAGGGGATTGAGATCTGGGCATCGCCATGGGCTTAAAATAAAGAGGAAAAATATAGACATACACACACATCCGTGTGTGTGTGTGTGTGTGTGTGTGTGTGTGTGTGTGTGTGTATGTATCTTCACGATCTGCAGGGTGGTTATAGCAGAGCGGGCTGTCTTCAGTCACTGCAGGGAGGCCTGGGGCATCCAAGCTGCCCTGGCATCTGCAGGGGCAGGGGGGAGAGAGCTGCTCTGTCAGCAGAGTGATGATGGTCGGCTCTCTCTCCTTTAAGTGTAGGTGGGGTGGGGGTCAGGCTGGTTATAGAAATAACCAGCAAGCATTTATCAAGTGCTTGCTGTTTGCTAAGTGTTGGACATCCAAAGACAGCAGTGAAATAGTCTTGTCTTTGCCTTGAAGGAACTATATTCTAATGGGATGAAGATTCTTCATACATACAGAAGCAATCAAATCTATATCCTCTCTCATCTATCACCTCCTCTATTCTGTCCACTTCTCTCTCATCTATCTCTCAATCTCCTTTCATCTACCCATCACCTCTCATCTGTCACCTCCTTTATCTTTCTAGCTATCTCACTATCTCATATATATATATATGTATATCCTCTCTCATCTATCCATCCAATCTATCTATCCATCTAGCTATCCTTTATCTTCTCTCCTCACTCATCTGTCTACTAATCTGTTTCCTCTCTCATCTATCACCTCTCCCCCCTCTCATCAATTCTATCTCCTCTCTCATCTTTTTTTCTATCTCCTCTCATCTATCTCTCTAACATCTATGTAAATAATTAAGTACATATAAGTCATATATCTCTATAGAAAAATATCATGTCTGAACCTATCATTATATTTGTTTCTATATTTATATAGAGAGGGAATCTCAGAAGGAAATCCTAAAAATGGGGGGAGGGGAAAGACCTGGAGGAGGGATTTGAGCTGAATCTTAAAGGGAGTCAGAAGTTAGGGAGGGAGAGGGAGGAGGATTTATCCTGGAAGTAATAGGGAGCCCCTGAAGTTCTGAGCGAGGGAGTGATGCAGTCAGACTCATGCTTTAAGATCCTTAATATATGGAGGATGGATTTGAGAGGGAAGAAAAGAGAGGTAAGGAGAACCATCAGGAGACTATTGCAACAGTCCAAGCAGGAGAGGATGTGGCTGCCTGAGCCCCAGCAGTTGTGGTCTGAGTAGAAAGGACATAGATCTGAGGGATGTTGTGCGTGTAGAAGTGATGTGATTGGGGCAGCTAGGTGGCGCAGTGGATAAATCACTGGCCCTGGAGTCAGGAGTACCTGGGTTCAAATCTAATCTCAGACACTTCATAATTACCTAGCTGTGTGGCCTTGGGCAAGCCACTTAACCCCATTTGCCTTGAAAAAACCTAAAAAAATAGTGATGTGATTTACCACCCAATTAGATATGTATGTGGGAGTGGGGAAAGAGGAAGATGAGAATGAGGCTGTGTTTGGTGTTTGGAATGATGCTGATGTATTCAATAGAAGTAGGGAAGGTTGGGAGAAGCCCAGAGTTAAGGGAAAGAGCATGGATTCTGCCTTGACCTTAGTATAGAAGCCTGTAGAACAGATGTGAATGAAGTTCTGAAGAGACCAAAAGTGGGTGTAAAGATATAGGAGTCCTCAAATTCTTTGGCACTGGTTAGACCTATTCCCAAGGAAGCCAGGACAATTTTGTCCCTTCTTTTCCCTGAGAAAAAAGGACCCCAGGACAGGGTCTCCCCTCAGGTCACTCCCGAGCTAATATTTCGTAGTCTGTCTCTGGATCATTGATGAAAAGGTCCAGAGACAAGGAGTAGAGGACTGTGTATGAGGAACAGAAAGGAGAATATAAAGGGGAGTAAATTTTGAGACCATTGGGAAGGTAGGGAGTAGAGAACTTTTTTTAAGATTTTTTTTTGCAAGGCAATGGGGTTAAGTGGCTTGCCCAAGGCCACATAGCCAGGTAATTATTAAGTGTCTGAGGTTGGCTTTGAACTCAGGTCCTCCTGACTCCAGGGCCAATGCTCTATTCACGTGCCACCTAGCCAACCCAGAGTAGAGAACTTTTGAAAGGTTTTAAGGATTGTATAGTTGTTCCTAGAGATAATAGGGAGTCATTGAAGTTTGTTGAGCAGGGGAGTACCATAGAACAATCATTAGAAGCTATGTGGGGAATGGGTTGGAATCCAGAATGACTCTGGATATACACCTTTGGGAATCTTCAAAAGTTCTTTTTTGACTTTTATGACCACTAACCCACCTACAATCTCTGGGCTTGACTCTTCTCCCCTGGTTAGAAGTCACCCTAGCTATGGTGCTCACAAGCAATGTGTCCCTGCCAAGTCACCTCAACTTGTTAAGCCACAATTCCCTCAGCTGTAAAATAGGTACGTCGAGACGGGGACTGTTGATTTCCTAGGGTTGTTGGGCATCAAGTGCTGTAGAAACTTTTCTGCTTTTACTTGTGATCTTGCCAGTGTGACCATCCCCTCCACCAAGGCAGAATACATCCTCTCTGTGGCCAAAAATACCTCTTCTGGAGACCCACCTGCTGTTGATGGGGCTCTGACTGTAGCTGGGCTGGTTCTGGCCCAAAGGAGTAGCTGTCTTTAGGACCACCTCCATACCTCTGCTTTTCTTGTTCCCACCACCTTGAACATTGACTCTTTGAGCTCTACTTAGGGTGAGATTTGTGGTATAATTGTCAGAAGTCACAGAGATCTGGTTTCGGATTCTGTACCCTGTGTGACTGTGGGCAAATCACTTAACCCCTCTGAACCTCAGTTATCCCATCTAAAAAATGGGGATAACAATCGAGCCTGCCTGGGGAGCTTCAAAGGAGGCAGTGACTGTGTTGGAGCTGGTAACCTTAAAGAATATAGGCAATGGACAGAGTGGGACAGGTCAAATCCTCTTGGCCTTTTTGTGACCTTGGGACCTCCCCTCTCTTAATTGTTTCCTGTTTCTCCTGTCTGGAACTTGCTTTGCATGTATTTGTTGGCCTGTTGTCTTCACCATTTGAGTGTAAACTCCTTGAGGATAGGGACTGCCTTTTGCTTCTTTTTTCCTTCAACTCTTGAGCGAAGTACTGATACATGATTTTTATTGATTTGAATTAAAATTATTTCAGTTCTCTGGGCCTCAGTTCCTTCATTTTTTTGGTCAAGACAATGGGGTTAAGTGACTTACCCAAGGTCACACTGCTAGGTAATTATTAAGTGTCTGAGTCGGACTTGAACTCAGTTCCTCCTGACCTCAGAGCTGGTGTTTTATCCACTGTGCCACCTAGCTGCCCCTAAATCCTTAATTTTTTAAATGTGGTTGGATTGTAGTCTGTGTTATTCACTAAGCCATTCATGCAATCAGCATTTATTAAGTGCTTTTTGTATGCCAGGTCTTGGGCTAGGCACTGAATTACAGAGGGGAAAAAACTGAAACAGACCCTGCCCTCCAGGAGTTTACATATGATCAGAGGATATATTTATGTAAAATATTTATAAAATATATTAAAATATTCCATATAAAATATTTATATAAATAAATGAAATTCAATTTGTAAGAAGTCCTTAGGCCAGTCCCTAGAGCACAGCAAACTATAAACCTTTATTTCCTTCCCCCAAGTAAGTAGATGCCTGATAAATCGAGTAAATGGGGCGGGGGGGAGAAGAGGACTGTGAGTATCTCCTCCCAGCTGGCCTGGGTCTTGCTTCAGAGCAGGCCCTGTGCCTTTCTTGAATCCCTTCCTACCTCAGGCCTGTCCAGGAAAAAGCACTGGACCCTAACTTCATCAAATGAAGAGATAGCAGGGGAAGGAGTGAATTGTGGAAACATTTCAGAAGATAATGTCCAGTTTCCCTGAGCCTCCTCCCAGGAACACACTCCTTCCCACCCATCCCCTGACCCGGGCAGGAGCAGGGAGGGGTGAGTGGGAAGCAGCTGGGACTTTTGGGCCAGCCTGAGTTTGTGGCAGGAGAGAAGGACCTGCTCTTAGTCCTGGGCCTTCCTCTCCACCTCCCCACCCAATGAGTCCATAATGTTTCACTGAGGTGACTCTCTCCTCTGAATGTGTACTCTCTCCCCTTTCCCAGGTGGGCCTTAATGCTCTGGTCCAAAGAGCTAACAAGTTCAGTCCAGCCACCCGCCTTCTCATCCAGAGGTTCGTGCCCTTTCCGGCTGTAGGTAAGAGAGCTTCGTGTGTTTGTGTGTGTCGGTGTCTGTGTCTGTGTCTGTGTCTGTGTGTGTATATATATGTTATCTTTATGTGTGTGTGTGTGTGTGTGCAAATGTGAGCTTGTCTATGTATGTGTGTATCGTGAGGGTGCATGGGTGAGTCTGGATATGTGTGTGGATGAATGGGTGTGTCTGTGTGCATCTATGTATTGTGAGTGTGTGTATGTATGGGTGAAATATGAGTGTGTCTGTGTATATGTGTATTGTGTGTGTGAGGGTATGTGCGTATTGTGAGGGTGCAGGTGAATGTGTGTCTATGTGTATATGTGTCAGTGTGTCTAAGAGTATGGGTGTGTTTGAGTGTGTCTGTGCATATATAGGTGTATATGTGAGTGTAAATGAGGATCGCCTATGTGAGTGTGTATAAATGTGACTGGGAGTGTGTCTGTGTGTGAATGTGTATAGGTATGAGAATGAGGATGTGTATGTCTCTAAGAGTGTGTGTGTGTGTGTGTGTGTCTGTGTCTGTGTCTGTGAGTGTGTGCATGTTTGGGACCCCATCCATCCTGGGCTTCTCCTGATAGAAGGAGAGCTGCTGCACAAGGTGATGAGGGGATGTCCCAAAGGACCCCCAGCCTCCAAAGGATCTCCAATTAGCCCACCCTTTAATGGATCTGGGCTCTCGTCCCCAAGGTTGACATCATGGCTAGAGTATGGGACCTAGAGTCGAGGAGGCTGGATTTGAATCCTGCCTCCAGTACTTCCTCACCATGTGACTGGGTCACTGAACCACTGTGAGACTCAGTTTCCTTATCTGTAAAATGTGGATGATGATGATGATGATGATGATGATGATACCTTCCAGGGTTGTTGTCTCATTTCTAAATGAGATAATATCTGTAAACTGCTTAGTCTCAACTCTTCTCCACCCCTCCCCTTGAGGTTCTTCTCCCTGCCCCCCACTTCCTTTCTTCTTTTTCAGTGGGATCAGAGAGCTGTCCCAAGGTCATTTTTACTCTTCTGCCAGACCTGATACAAACCATTTAGTTCCTGACTCCAGTCTCTCCTTATGGAATAACTAAGACCTGGGTTCATCCCATCATAGCACTCTACCTACAATGACTTGTCCAAGGTCTTGTGGCTAGTGAGTGGTAGGGCCACATCTCAAACTCATGTCTCTGCATTGTAAAGTTGGGTGTTCTTTCTCCTAGGGATCCCACGAAAGGAGCCAGGTCTGCTGCCTGGTACTCAGATGCTTTGAAGAGATCATATGTCTTCTCCTTGGCAGTTAAGTCCAAGGGAAAGACCCAGGAGGCAGGAAATTTGGGGTGCCATTTCTGGATCTCCTAGTACCTCAGGTCTCTCGTTAGTTATAAAATTTGGAGCATGGGACTTCAGAGAACATCTAATCCAACCCCTCTTGTTTGGAATAGGAGGCCCAAAGACCTATATGACTTACCCAGTCACCCAGGTTGTGAGTGATTTGAACCCAGACCCTCTGATTGAAGGCTGTGCTACTTCCTTCTGCCTTCTCCTCCACTTCACACTCAGTCATGTTTGGAGGAGAAAGAGGAGGGCATGAAAGTAAATATAGGGGCTTGCTAGGATTATTATTCTTCCACAGCCCCCCCCTTTGTTCCCTTCTACTTGTCAATAGGCTAATGAACTCCAAGGACTAATCACAAGGCCAGATCCTCAGATGACCCAGATAATTGCTGTGGCAACGCCACACATTTAATGAAGTCTCCTGCTATTTTGGGAGTGGGCCATTGAAGGAATTACTCTTTAGGGCTGGATTCGTTATGGGGCCTAATTGAGTTAACCCTGTGCTCTTCCAGTCATTTGGATTTATGGGCCACAGCGAACACAAAGAGGGGACAGCCCACAACTGCCCTGTACTGGCTCTGGCTGTGACAATGAGGCAGAGATTGAATCTCGATTTCTGGAAATGGGTTCAACCTCAGGCTTGAAATGGAGGGGGGGAGGGTATATTAACCCGGCCCCCACCATCCAGATGGCTGCTAGACCAGAAATTCTTCAGCTCCCTCCCCAAAATGGCATAAAAGGGAGAAGGGAAGAGAGAAGGTATTTATATAGAGCCTACTGTATACTTTACAAATATCTCATTTGTTCCACAGAACAGTTTTGAAAGGTAGCTGCTGTTTTTAACCCCATTTTATTGATGAGAAATCTGAGGCAAGTGGTTAAGCGATTGCTCCAGTTTTACAAGGTTAGCCAAGTATGGGAGGCTGGATTTGGAGTCAGGTCTTCCTGCCTCCAGGACCACTGTTCTACTTTTCCAAATGGGCCACAGTAGATTTCTAGATTTCAATACTGACTACTCCTGCAGTCACCATCCATGATACCGACAAGGAGACAGTGTCATACATTCAACCAACAAGTATTTATTAAGCACCTTCTGTATACCACATGCCTCACTAAGCCCTGAACATACTAAGAAAGACAAAAGCAATCTTTATCCTCAGAGAGATCACAATCAGATGAGGACAGCCTGTGTATATGTAATTGTGGCTTTGCCCTACATTACTTGTGTGACCTTGGACATAATAGTGAAGGTTTGCATTTATATACCCCATTATGGTTGGCAAGGTGCTTTGTGTACTCAGAAGCCATAATGATCTTCCTGAAGCACATGTCTGACCAAGTTACTTTTTAATAAACTCCATTGGCTCCCTATTACCTCTGGGGTCAAATAAGAAATTCTGTTGGGCTTTTAAATGCTTTCATAACCTGGCCCCTTCCCAGATTTCCAGTTTTCTTACCTTACTCTGTAGCACAGACTCTGTGATCCAGGGACATTGGCATTCTTGATACTTCATCTGTGTTTCTCCAGACCTTTTCCTAGTCCCCCTATGCTTAGTGTTCTTCCTCCTCACTTCCCCTTCTCAGCTTAGCTAGATTCCTTTCAGAATCAGTTCAAAGCCTGTCTTCTGTAAGAGGTCTTTTCCAGTCCCCTCGGATGCTAAGTGATTTTTTCTGAGATGATCTGGGATGGCAGTGGCCATGATGATGAGCCACAGATGGGCTCTGACTCCATACTAGGGCACCTCGGTGTGTGTGTGTGTGTGTGTGTGTGTGTGTGTGTGTGTCTGTGTGTCTGTGTGTCTGTGTCTGTGTCTGTGTGTGTGTATCACATTGTAACTATATAGGTTACACTGTAACTACTTCTAACAGCAGTAGAGATATATGTTACACTGTAGCTCTATAGATACACACATTCTATATTGTAACAATATCTTTGCTGTAACCATATCGCACACTGATACCATCTATATGTTACATTGTAACTATTCATTAGTCTTCAGTTTTCCAGGTTACACTGTAATTATTTGTAGCACATTCTAGATATGTGTCACTTTGTAGCTATATAATATAAACTATATGCATGTTATATTGTAACGCTATATTTATTCTAGGCCTTGCATACATGCTATCTGTATGTTGAATTGTAACTATTCACAGCATACTTTAGGTATGTATGTTACATAGTATCGCCATGTATCTATTATGCTGTAGCTATGGTTTATTGTTGCTATCTTTATGCTACATTGTATCTCTATGAGGGCTCCCTGAACCTAGTAAGTTGCACGTGATCTCTCCCCGGGAATGAATTCCTTGAGGGCAAAGTTCTCCTGTTTTGCATTTCTTTATATCCTGCCTCTTTGCACGGTGTCACCCACATAGTGACTGTTTAACCGATTTGTGTTGACTAATTGATATTTACAGCCCCCCCCAGAGTAGGTGCTATTGTTCTCTCCATTTTACAGGTGAGGAAACCAAGGCAGTCAGCAGTTAAGGGACCCACCCAGGGTAAAACAGCTAGTAAGTCTGAGGAAAAATTTGATCTCGGAGTCCAAGCCTAGTAGCACTCTCTAGACACAGAAGCACTCACTAAGTCTTTCTGGATCTCACTTTCTTCAGCCATGAAAGGGGAGTTGGGCAAAGTTGACTTCTAAAGCTATGATGTTTAGTAAATAAAAATATAATTGCAAGATAATTTGGAGAATAAGTCCTAAAGCTGGGTTTGGAAGGGAAGAGAGAAAAGGGGAATGACTCCTTGGGTTGAGCTTTGAAAGAAAGGATTCTCTTTGAATTGAGCTTTAGAATTGAAGCTTCTTTGCTTTCTTTTCTTCAATCACTCTCTCTCAGTGATCACTCATCGGTTCACACAACAAAATCCAATGGTGGAAGCTTAGTTTCAGAGTCTGGATTGACTGTAGAATGCTGGGTTTTTTCCTCCCTCAACAGACCTCAAAAGAACAAAGTCCTCTCTGACTGTGTTAGGCCTGGCCCCATGGCCTGCATTCCCAACACCTGAAATGACTCCTAGGCTTTCTAATTGCCAACTCCTCTCTCTATTTCCTTTTGGATTCTGGATGACTCTACCTCCTGCTTCTACCTTGATTAATTCTGCCTTAAATTTCTTTCTTCCCTCAGATATTTGTGTTCAAACTATCCATCTCCTAGGTTATACTACTTCCTAATGAAAAACATAGACCCATCTCCAGACTGTCAGGATAGAGGAGGAGAGGCATAAAGAGCCTCAGAGATCAGACATTTTTAAATCTCAGTTTCTTCATCTGTCATTTGATAGTGATAATACCTGCCCTTCCTACTTCTGGGACCTTGGTGAGGATTCAGTGATAGAACTTTGCAAAAATACACAATGTCAGAATTTTACCCTTGGAAGAATTCTCCCTTTGATGGGAGATAATATGGCCCTTTCCTCAGGGAGTCCCTGGTCTGATGGATGAGATGCTGACCCTGCATCCAAGAATCTTCAGTCTGAAGTGGGGTGACACAGCAACTCCTGATCTAATTAGACAACAGGCACTGCCATTAGGGAACCACTGGTATGAAGGGGGCAAGTCAAGTCCCCCACTATATCATAGGAAAGATTGTCATGATTCCTCTTGCCCATTCATCCAATGAGTGGTGAGTGGTGAGTGGGCTGTTCCAGTTGATCTCTCCCAAGTCTATGACTTTGATATTGCTTAGAGTCCTCTGTGTCCTTCCACCCCCAGGAGGCTCATCACAGAAATGGCAGCCCCTCTTCGAGGAGTTCATGGTGTGAGGCCAACTCTCAGCCAACACTGGGGTGGGGTGCAGCATTAGATCAGGCTCCTTGGGTGTTCTGATTGGCCTACAAGGTTGGGACTCCCAGGCCCTACAGGGCTGGAACCTTAGCACCTGAGGGATTCCAAATCTAGGACTAGAAGGACCATTGAGGTCACTGAAGCCAGCCTCTTAATTTTTCAATGGAGGAAACTGAGTCCCAGAAAAGGTTAATGACCTGCTTAGGGTAACCTGGAATTTGGACACTGATCCTCAGATTCTGGATTTCTTCTTTGCTCCTTTCACTGAACTTTGTAGGGTATCTCTCCATTAGGGAGAATCCCCTTGAGAAACTCCCCTACTTTAATGGGGGAGATGGCACTCTACCCCAGAGAATATCCAATGTGATGATGAAACCATAGCATTCTCTCAAGGAGCTTCTAGCCTGGTGTGTGTGTGTGTGTGTGTGTGTGTGTGTGTGTGTCTGTGTGTGTGTTTATGTTTATATTCATAGATATGTTATGAATATTCTCTTAAAAATTTTATTGATTGGGGCAGCTTGGTGTCACAGTGGGTAGATCACTGACCCTAGAGTCAGGAGGACCTGAGTTCAAATGTGACCTCAGTCAATAATAATTACCTAGTGGTGTGACCTTGGACAAGTCATTTGACCCCAAAGCCAACCCCCCCAACAAAAAAAGCTATTGACACCTTTGTTCCCCCATCCATAACAATTAAATATAGTTAAATAAAACCATGGGCAGCTAGGTGATATAGTAGATAGAGCAAAGGTTTTGGGGTCAGGAGAAGCTGATTTCAACTTCGACTTCAGACTTCCTATCTGTGTCCCCAAACAAGTTACTTAACCCTGTTTGCTCAGTTTCCCCATCTGTACAATGATCTGGAGAAGGAAATGGCAAACCACCTTAGTATCTTTGCCAAGAAAACCCCAATGGGATCATGAAGAGTCATATACAGCTGAAAACAAAACAATAAAACAAGTACAACCATCTCATAAAACCCATTCTCCACCAAGTAGTCCCTCACCTCTCTGCTGAGAAGGAAGATACATCTATTTTCTGATCAGTCTTTCAACTCATAGTGGGAAAAATATTTTAAACTTATATAACAATTTATACTTTGGGGAAACCTTATTAATAATTTATTAATAAATATAAATGTCCTTGTTAGGGAAGTTAATATTCCCTGAAACTAAGATGAGAATTATCCTCCCCAATTCTTCAGTTATGGAAACTGAGATTCAAGAATTTTTCCTGGTTAGTGATTGACAAAGCCGGACTGCTCAAACCCAAGGCCACCAGCCTTTCCACTACCACCATACTGTTTCCTCTTTATTTTTCAAATAAAGTCAAGGAGTCTAGTTATCATGGAACTACAATTTGGCAAGACCTCTAAGATTAATCAGTCTAGCCTCAATTCAAAACCCAAATCCCATCTACAACATTCCCACTAGGCAGACTAGCCTCTTGGTGACCTGATGCCAATTTCTTTCATTTGGGGTCAATTTTAGTGGTTAGAAAGCTTTTTTTCTTTACTTGAGTAGAAAATCTACCTCTCTAGCTTCACATCCCCACTTCCCACACTTTGGGGAGCTCTAGTCCCTTGGGTCCACTTTGGTCCTAGTTCTAATCCTTTGGGATCAAGAAGAAAAGTCTTCTAATAAAAATAATAATAAAGGATATTTGTATAGCTTCTCAAATTCAAGCTTTGTAAATCACTTTCTATACAAACTATCCTTTGATTCTTACAACAAGCTGTGGTCAATATTGATTATATCATCATCATCATCATCACCACCACCATCATTATTATGCCTATTTTACAGATGAGGAAATTGAGGTTCCAAGGGACTTGCCCTTGGTCAGACAACTAGTAAGTTTTGGAGATGGAATATGAATCTTGGCCCTCAGTTCTTTTCCCCACTGTCCCACACTGATTTCCTCTGTTGTCCCTCTATTCTCCTCCTCCTCCCCCACCCCACCCCCATTCTTCTCTTCTTCAAGTCTTTCAACCAGTCAGACAGACAATACAATTAAATTACCTACTATCTACTAAGCCCCGTGTTAAGGTCTGTGGATACAAAGAAAGGCAAAAGTTAAGTCTCTTCTCTCAAGAAACCCCCAGCCAAGTGGGAGAGTCAACCATCAGATACCACACACAAATAAGCTGGAGAAGGTTGAGTTTTATCAGGGACTTGAGGGAAGCCACAGCACTCCAAATGGGGCTTGATCAGAGCAGACTGCTTTCCGTAGTTACTTTAGTTAGTCAGTGTACAATGGGAATTAGCTTTTGGGGGGCTCCATACTATTGAAGACTCATTAAGAGCATCCCCAGAGCATGAGATCTTTACACTCATTCTGCTTTCTAAATGCACCTCTATCATCTTTCCTTGAATAATTGATTTTTTGAGTCTGTCTAGCTGCAGAACTTTACATTTCTCCCTGAGAAATTTCATCTCCTTAGTGTTAGCTCTAAGTTTGAACCTGTAACTATGTTTTATTGAGTTAACCCCTGGATTTTACACCATATCTGATAAACTGAGGGCAGACCTCTTATTGTTTCATGGAGAAAGCTAGCAACTGGAAGGAAGTCCAGTAGACCCCATCTTGTTCATTAAAAAAATAAATATTTGAGAGACCAGAGTAGGATACAATAAGCAGCTCAGGGGTGTAAAGGAGAGAACAGTACACATTGTATCTGGAGTCAAGAAGACCAGTGTTCAGACACTTACCAACTACATGAACCTAGACAAGCAGTTTAACCTGTCTGCCTCAGTTTACTCATCCATAAAATGGAGATAATAATAGCACCCACCTCTCAGGGTTGTAGTGAAGACCAAATGAGAAAATGTCTCTAAAGTACTTTTTTCATCAGCCATTATTACTGTTCTGCTAACCCTTCCCTTTCCCCCCCTCCCCTAAGATCCCTTAACAACCAACTTCTGAGCAGTATTTTGAGCCATAGAGTATTGATGCAAGTGGGAAATCTTGGTTATTGGAGGTTTCTATTTTTACAGGAGGTGTATGTGTGTGTGTGTGAGAGAGAGAGAGGGAGGGAGGGAGAGAGAGAGAGAGAGAGGAGAGAGAGAGAGAGAGAGAGAGAGAGAGAGAGAGAGAGAGAGAGAGAGAGATGGAAAGAGAGCTTGCTGGCAACAGAACTGATTAGGGACCCATAATTAATTTGTTTAGGCCTTAATTAATTCTCCAGTTCTTTCTTATTTGTGGCCTGTCATGCCTAATTGTGTGTAGAGCCTTGTGGTTGATGAAGAGTTGGAATGAATGGTTGGGGGACCCAGGCAAATAGGTTAATGAAAGGTCAGGGTCTCCCCATGTAGCACATGGTAGAAAGAGATGAAGGAAACAACTATCTCACTGCCCCCCCTTCTCCCCATGCCCTCCCCAGCCTCCTGATATTGTTCCATTGGCCTCCATTAGGTGAGGGAATGCTAGGAGATTCCCTGAGGCCCAGATCCCTAAGACAAGACAATGGAAGGGGCATCTGTGGGGTCAGCAATGAGAAAAAGGTTTGTGGAAGTCAGAGGTAAACAAAGGTACCCCCCAACTAGGTTCAGCCTGCAATGCCTTAGTGTGTAAGCATGTGAAAAGAGAGAGGGAGGAGAGGGAAGGAAAGAGAGATAAGGGGAAAGAGTGAAAGGAGAAAGGAAGAAGAGATAAAGAAATGGATAGAGAAAAGGGGAAGAGAGAAGAAGGGGGGAAATTTAAAGAGAAAAGGGGAGAAAGAAAGAATAAGAAAAAGAAATGGGGAGAGAGTAAAAAGAAAAAAGGGAGCAAGAGAGTGGAGAAGGAGAGAAAAGCAGGAAAGGGAGTATAAGAGCAAAAATGGAGGTATCAGACTAACTAAAATGTCAGTCCTTTCTGTAAGGAGTGAACTGTTGGTGCTGAGCCCCACTTTGGGGTCTTAAATCCGGGGTCCACTATCATCTAGTTCTCTCCAATCCAAGGAAGTGCTTCCTCCTCTGGGCATTGAAGATACCCACTGCTTCCCCCAGGACTCCTAGACTTCATCATTGTTCAGGCAAAGGAATCATTGTTCTTGTTCAGTTTTCAGTCCAGACTGATACTTTGTGACTCCATTTGGAATTTTCTTGGCAAAAATACTGGAGTGTTTTGCCATTTTTCTGTTCAGGCTCATTTGGCAGATGAGGAAACTGAGGCAAACAGGGTGAAGTGACTTGCCCAGGATCACACAGTGAATAAGTATCTGAAACTGGTTTTTGAATTCAGGTCCTCCTGATTCTAGAGCCTTCTAGGCATTGTGTTGCCTAGTTGCCCTCAAACAAAATTGCCATCAACTTAACTGTTTCCATTGTTTGTATTAGGAGAAAAAAACTTTCATGTGTACCCAGAGACTATTAAATTTCAAAATTCTACTGCTAAGTCCAAAATGTTTATCAGTTGTGAAGAAGGGGTAGTCCTGGTGAAGTTTTATGAATTCAAGCTCATTTTCATTTCTTTTTGGGTTTTTTTTTTAGTTTTTTTTTTTTTTGCAAGGCAGTGGGGTTAAGTGACTTGCCAAGGCTACACAGCTAGGTAATTCTTAAGTGTCTGAGGCTGGATTTGAACTCAGGTCCTCCTGACTCCAGGGACGGTGCACCATCCACTGTGTCACCTAGCTGCCCTTCAAGTTCATTTTTTCTTTTAGGTTTTTGCAAGGCAAACAGGGTTAAGTGGCTTGCCCAAAGCCACACAGCTAGGTAATTATTAAATGTCTGAGACCGGATTTGGACCCAGGTACTTCTGACTCCAGGGCCGGTGCTTTATCCACTACGCCACCTAGCTGCCCCAACAGCCACCACCTTTAAGTAAATTACAATTCTATTGGGGGAGAGGACAAAAAATACAAAATATAGACATGTAAAAAATTCTACTGCTATATCCATCAGCCCATCATTCATTCATTCAATCAATCCATAAATATTTATTAGGCCCCTACTATGTGTCATATATTATGTTACAAAGGCAAAAGTGAAAATTTTTTTTAGAGCTTACAGAACGCTGTCCTTGGAAGGGGTCTGAGGGAGCCATAGCAGTATGATATTGATAAGAAATAGGCAGCATTTTACATGATCTCACTTGATCTTCCCAACTCTGTGAAGAATTATTATTATTATCTCTAATTTACAGAGGTGGGAACTGTGGCTCAGAGAGGTTCAGTGATTGGTCCACAGTGAGAGAGCCTCAGTTAGAGCTCATGACTTACCAGAATTGTCGATTTTGAGCTAGATCCCATGGAATCCAGGAACCTTTGCATTTTATAGATGAAGAAACTGAGGCAGAAAGAGGGTAAGTGGCTTGCTCAAGCTCACACAGCTAGGAAATGTCTGAGGTGGGATTTGAACCCAGATCTTCTTGACTCCAAGGCCATGTTCTTATCTCCTGCAATGATATCCTCAAATCCACGGTGACCTCTCTATATTATGACAGCTGTACTTTCAACAGATAAAACAACTTTCCATAGAACAAGTATGACCCAGGATGGCTGCTATCTTCTATGGCTCATTGGTCAATCAAAGAAGGAGAGCATTAAAGAGGGAAGGATATTAGGGGCCATTGTGTCACCTTATTTTACAATTGAGAAAACTGAGGCACTGGGGTCCTATGATTTGTCCAAGTTTGGGTGGCTAATAAGGGTCAGAACCAAACCTTCCTGAATCCATGCCCAACACTTTGGCTGACTTGCTGCAGCCCTATTGACCCCCATCATGCACCTCTCCATCACCTTTGAGGACAAGAAATGGCAAATTTCCATCAGGGCCCCATAGAAGCAAAATTCTTTGACTGTATTTGGCATGTGGCAGGGAGAGATCTAGAATAGTCAGGAAAGACTTCCTAGAGCTGGTGGACCTGGGGCTGGACCTTGAAGCATGACTAGGACCTGGGTGAACAGGGTAGGAATGATTACAGGAGTGAATCGGGAACTAGCCTAGACCACCACAATAGGCTGTATAGAGGGGGAATAAGCTTAGAGAGGTAGAGTGGGACTAGACCACACAAGACCTTGCTGGCCAGCTAGAAGAATTTGGCTTTAATCCTGTGGCAGGAGGGAGCCATGGAAGGTGGCTGAGCAGGAGCATTTTATTGGAAGTTCTGTTCAAAGAATATGGGAGTCATTTCATATAAAACCCGGTTGAAGAATAAAAATTTTAAGCCTCAAATTTCCAACCTCGGTTTTATGACACCTCAGTTATAAAACTCTAGAAATTGTCAAAAATTGTGGAGAAAGCCTATGTTGAAATCAAAGAAATATTAGAGGTTAGAGGCCCAAAGGTTAGGCATTCGTACCCTTGTATGACTTTTTTCAATAGACTCTCACATTGGTTATCTTACCTCATCTTCACACTAGAAACATCACAGTAAAGAGGCTGTGTGCCTCACTGGGTAGAGATTGCTCTTGGGAACTGGATGACTCGAGTTTGAATTGACCTGTGTGACCCTGAGCAAATACCTTAACCTCTCTGGGCAAGCTATGAGAAGCAAGCAAGCAAGCAGACAAAAGCCAGAATATGGACCCTGCCTTCAAAGAACAAACAATACAAGAGAAAGACATATACATGTGTGTTACATGCATGCACATGTGTACAGAATACAAATCACAACCTGGACCCGGCCTTCCAGGAACCTACCTTTGAAAGAGGAGACCTTGTACATGAGAACATATTCACAATACAAGAGAAAGACACAAACACACACATGTTTTGAGTATTATGATTACATGAATGTTTGTACAAAACATGCACCCAAACAGGAACACTGCATTCATAGAGCCTAGGTCTAAACTCATGTGCCTAAGTACACAGAGCCGATACAGGATAAAAACACACATGCATAGTATTTGTATTTATAATATGCCAACACTCTTCTAGTTGCAGCGTGCACACGTGTCACATACGTGCAAGGTGCACACCACACATGTGTCTGTTATGTAAGCATACAGATCACACAAGGCTGTATAAAAGAGGTATGTTATTTGTAGCATGGTTACACATGAAAATCACATGCATGCCACATATGCATTCTATAAGTAGACATACTCACACAGGGCTACAATGGGTCAGCACCATTCATGTTGCATTGTGCACGTGTGTCACATACATGCGAGGTATGCATGTTTAATGAGGATCTCCCAGTGGACAGCTGCCTCTGCCATGCAGGACAGTCCCCCCCCCCCAATGGGCCTAGAGAGCTGCCTGAAGTGACGTGATCAGCCCAGGTCTTCCGTACCATGAAGTCAGTTTGACTTAATCTACTTACCATAGAATTAATCTCTTTAGAGTGCTTCTCCACCCTTGCAGTAATCTGTCCATGTGAGTCATGGTTAGCTCCTTAGTAGAAAGGGCAAGAAGACTCTACATTTCCAAGATGTGGAACCTGAGGCCCTCCAGAGGCCAAATGACTGAACCAAGGTCACCCAGGAAACTGGTGGCAGAACCAGGCCAGGCCCCCTGGCCTCCCAAGCCCCAGCCCCTGAAGCACCCCCCCACGCCACCCCATGCTCTGCCAAGATTGGAGAGCCCCCACGCTGAACATCCGGTTTGATTTTGTTCCATTGAGCTTTGATGTGATGTGAGAACATCTGTAGCAGGCAGGAACATATTTCCCCCAGGACTTGACTCTAGGCTTGCTGCCGCAGGAACGGAGCCTCCCTCTCCTCGAGTCTGTGACATCTCTCAGCATCGCTGCACCAATGTCAGTTATGCCTGCTTTTTGAATGGTGTCAATCCGAGTTGAAAATGTGCCAGCTTTCTTAACATCCTCACTAACAGACTGCTTAATTAACCTGCTGATACTGTCAATAATGGAAGGCGCTGGTGCTGGAGAAGGAGGAAAGGGAGGGACACTTTTCTTTCTTCCTCTAACTGACTTGAGCTCGACAGCTCCTAAGGATTTCTTGGGTAGGACAATGGGGGATCTTCAAAGATGGGAGCAGTGGAGGCACCAATAGAACCTCCCGAGAGCTGCTCTGACGGGTAATAGTTTTGAGCCCCTGTACTGAGCTGGGCTCCCTGAGTTTCAGGCTGAGAATTTGAAGATACAAAAATGAAATGGTTCTGCCCTCATAGAATTTCCTTTATTAGGAAAAAACCAGCACGTATACAGTATAAATATTTGCAAGATATATATCGATAGGGGACAGTGGATAGAGCACCAGCCCTGGAGTCAGGAGGACCTAAATTCAAATCCAGCCTCAGACACTTAACAATTAACTACGTGTGTGACCTTGAGCAAGTCACTTAACTCCATTGCCTTGAAAACAAAGACCAAAAGAAAGACATCATCATCTCTCTAGAATATAACTCCTTATTTACAAGTTGTCTTTCCAGTTAAAATGGAAGCTGTCTTTGCCTTGTCTTCCATCTTCAGGACTCATCACAATGATGACATAAAGGAGTGATCTGGGAAAAGGCCAAGTCTTTCTCAAGTCTCTTTCCCATAGACTTTGGAAACTCTTTGCCACACCCTTTCTATGTACTACCAACCTCTCAGTGGTGTCTCCTCCCCCTATGTGACTGTGACCTGTGTCCTGCCCAAGTCTTGGAGAAGTGGTTTTGCTATTGCCCATCTAGAGACAGAATTGTCGACTGACAACATTGGAATCAGAGTATCCAAGTTAGAAGGGAGTTGAGTCCATGTGGCCTATTCATTGAATTGGAATTCTCTGGACAATGTATAGAGTGGAAATCACCAGAGGCAAAATATTTCCTACTTCACATAACTCTCAGAGCCTCAGTTTCCTCACCTGTAAAATGGAAAGAATAATCTCTGTCCCAGTGGGTTTCTGGGAGGACCAATAAAGGAATGTCAAGCTTTTTGCAAATCTTAGAAGTATCATATAAATGAGATCAATTATTATCCAGATTTTGCTTTCAAACCTCTTGACAAGCAGCCGACTATGTTCACAGGCTGCTCATTCTCCTTTGGGCCGTCTCTCATCATTAAGTTTTCCTGTCATCTAGTCCAAATCTGCTTCTTCCTCACTTCCTCCTTGCCTCCAATATGTCTCTTTAGGCCACATAGAATAAAGCTTATCCCTTTCTTACCCTTTTGGACCCTTCAGGTCCTTAACATCAGCTGTCCATGCCAGGCTGTGAACATCTCTTCTCCAGATATCCACTCTTCATGAGGGTGAATGGTGGTGTCACAGACAGAATCAGATAAATCAGAAGGAGTTACCAGTTGAAGGGGAAAGACACCATAAGCTTGACTTTGGATTCACTTTGAGATGTCAGTAGGTCATCTGAGTGACCTACTCACCCTAGTGATTTGTAGCAAAACCAGGATCTAAACCAAGACCTGACTCCCAATTTAGTGTCCTGTCCCCTACCTCCAAGGAGCCTTCCAATACACCCCCTTCCTGATGGATCTCTTTGGGGTTGGCAGTGGCAGAGGCCTTATTTTCCCTGACTTCCTCCCAGTCTCAGCACCAATCCTACCTTTGGCAAGAGGCCTTTCCCAGTTGCCTCTCTCCCTGGTGACTTCCTCTTTGAGATTACCTTCCATCTACTCTCCATCTCTCTAGAATATAACTCATTATTTACAAGTTGTCTTCCCAATTAAAAATGGAAGCTGTTTTTGCTTTGCCTTCTGTCTTCAAGATTCCTCACAATGATGAAGCATAGTAGTTTCATTTTAAAACCTTAAAAATTCTTTTCATGGACAAATTAAGAATCAAAGGGTAATCAAAAAACCCAGATTCTAACTGGCTTTGAAAGGCATCTCCTCGGTTTTTTTTTCAAAGGTAGCTCTCCCTTCCTAATCCCATTAGGTTTAGACTGGATTAGAATGGATCTAAATCTCATGAGCTCACTAGCTGCTTATGGAGCAAGAAACTTGAGCCTAGAACCTACTATAGGGGGAAGGGGAAAAGCTGTCCTGTGTATACCTGTCCATTGTTGGCCTTTGATGTAAGCCAGGATAATCCTCAAAGTGACTCTTCGAATAGGAAATACATCTTCCCAGACCTCCAGGGTTATTTGGGCTGCTTAGGGGGAGCCGTGACCCCATTGGCTTCCTCCACCTGTGTAAATTTCCACCCTTCTATACTGTCCCATCCTGGACCAGACTCATTCACGGCTTTGTGAGAATCCTCACTGAGTACATCTGACCCCCCCACTTCAGGGTCATACAGCCAGGATGAGCCAGAGGTTGAACTGGTCTTCTCAGCGCTGAAGCCTACAGAATAACCATTATATAATTCTGCCTTCCTATGGAACAAAGGTATTCAAGGGGGATTTTAACCACACACACACACACACACACACAAAACAGCTCTAGGTTAAGAAAGCCCTCTACTTCCTCTTGATCCATCCTGGGTCCATCATCCCCTGTAGTACTTGCCTAGGATGCACATAGAAATACAGCCCCCCCCCCCATATGCGGAGCCCAAAAGTAAGCTCCAGGCTACTGTTTCTTGCCCCACAATTAATTAGTGAGCTCATAAGATTCAGATTCATTCTTTTGCTTTAGGTGGGGTTTTTTTTTGTTTGTTTTGGCTAGGCAATGGGGTTAGGTGGCTTGCCCAGGGCCATACAGCCAGGTAATTATTAAGTCTCTGAGGTCAGATTTGAACTCTGGTACTCCTAACTCCAGGGCCGGTGCTCTATCCACTGCACCACCTAGCTGCCCCTAGATTCAGATTCATTCTAATCTAGTCTAAAATGAATGGGTTTAAGGGGGGGGTGAAGAGGAAATGATTTTCAAAGCCAGTTAGGATCTGTTTTTTGATTACCCATTGATACTTAATTTGTCCCCTTAAACAAAATTTTTTTGGCAAGGCAATAGGGTTAAGTGACTTGCCCAAAGTCACACAGCTAGGTAATTCTTAAGTGTCTGAGGCTGGATTTGAACTCAGGTGCTCCTGGCTCCAGGGCTGGTGTTCTATCCACTGTACTACCTAACCATGCCCCCCCCCAAACAATTTTTACCAAATTTTAATATGTACATTCAATGTGTGTGAAAAAGGAAAAAAAATTCCAGGAAAAGAGGCAAACTCAGTGAATAGATTTGGAATCAGGGAGACCTGGGTTCAGCTCTCACCTCTGAGGCTTACTGGTTGTGTGATCATGGGAAATACATAACCTCTCTGAACCTTGGACCACTAAAACCATACTATTAATGAGAATGCAATCATCTCAATGGGAGGAACTTCCACACTATCAATTCAGGCCCTTGATACAATGATGGTTGAATTTAGTAGGTGGCCCCATCCAGAGAAGGGCTGAATCTGTGTAGTTATTAACAGTATTGTAAAGCTTATCAAGATGAAATGTCATCCAAAGGATGGCGAATGGACCAGCAGAAGTATTGGGTTGGGAATTGCAGGATTTTGATCCCAGCTCTGTCACTTATGAGCTATGTAACCTTGGTCAAATCACTTCTCAATCTGGATCTCAGTTTAATCTTGTGTAAAACAATAGAATTTGACTACAAGGACTCTTGAGATCTCTTCCACCTCTTAAGTCTGGGATCCAGCCATTCTCATTTGAATTTGACAGTAACCGTGGACAGGGACTCATCATTGCAGAGAGAAACTGGGGAATTTGGAGACAAGAAGACTCTGCCAGGTTCATCCATCTCTCACATCACTAGATGTAATCATAAATATTATTTCTATTATAGGGAATAGGAAATTGAGGTTCAGACATTGGAAGAACTAGTCCATGGTGTGAAACCTAAAATTAAGAACCTTGAAATATAGGATTAAGATGACAAAACAGGAAAAAATATGGATCAGACAAGAAGTCACAGTGGTAACTAAGATACTTGAATGCCATTAGGGATCATATCAATATAGGTATTCCTGTCAGCAATATGAGGAACTCTTGGCCATGTTCTCCCACCAGATCCCCCAAGAGTCCATCCAAGGTGCTGGAGACCTTCCTGTGGTTCTCTTGTCCTGACACACCTGGGCTGATCATCTTCTATCTCTCACTTTTGCCACATGATCAACAGCCCATCTTTTTCATTCAGCCATTTGACAGCATTCTTGTTTTTGTTTTGTTTTTAGGATTTTTGCAAGGCATATGGGGTTAAGTGACTTGCCCAAGGCCACACAGCTAGGTAATTATTAAGTGACTGAGACCGGATTTGAACCCAGGTACTCCTGACTCCAAGGCTGGTGCTTTATCCACTACGCCACCTAGCCGCCCCTGACAGCATTCTTTACTTGAGTTTTTCACAATCCCATTTTTAGTTATGACTAACTCACATACACAGTTGGCCTCTCTCTGTCCTCTGATTGATCCTCTTGTTCAGTTATTCTGAGACTACACACACACACACACACACACACACACACAAAAACATGTGAGACACATGTACACAGATTCCCACAATGTACTTTAAAATTTAATCTGCATTATTAACATTCTTTCCTTCACTTTCATAAGTCTAGACAATTAACAGAACAATAAATCAAGCCCTGAATTGTAGCACTTGCCAATTTTTGAGGTGTAAATGCTCACACTGAAAATTTAACAGTCGGCTCTCTCCCGAGCCAGTCTGAGCTGGCTCCGATGGTTACCCACTTAGTGATGTGAGTAGCAGGCTGAGAACCCTTCTGCTTGCAACCCATGGACACATACCTAATGATGTTAGAAGTGGACCATGAGCCCAGGGCTTCCTTTCTCCAGATCCCTTCACTTCTTGGAACCTCGGTTTCTACTCCATCTTGTTGAGTGTTGAATGCTTTTTAAACCTTACATGGGCCTGGAGCCTTCCCTCTCTAAGAGCATCACCAGATCATAGAGCTAGAGATGGAAAAGCGACCTTAGAGATGATCTAGTCGCCCCCCCCCCCCATTGGGAAGTTAAGAAAACTGAATCCCAAAGGATGGCCTCAGAGCCACACAACTCTTAAGTGATGGAGCCCAGTTTCTAATTCAGAATCTCTGATACCAGATCCAGGGCTCTTTTCACCATTCCATGCTATTCTCCAACCTTCCTCTCGTTCACATTCCTGTGCCCATTTTCCCAAGGAGGCAGCCAAGGCCAGAAAAATGCGATGACTTACTCAGGGATGTAGTGAATCAAGGACAAATCTTTTCAGAATCTCCCCCATAGGACTGGGATCTTTCAGAAGTCAAGGGCTACATTCAATTTTGCTCTGCACTTTTAAATTATTTATTTTAAATTAAATTCCCATGTGAAAGCCAAGTTTCTTCTCTGCACCCTTCCCCCTTTCTCTCCTAGCATTCTCCCTCCTCCAGTCTGCCTGCTGCCCCTGCCAGGTGCTCAGAATAGCCCTGGGCCTGGTTGTTTCACTGGGTCCATGCTGCCAGCCCCTCCCTCACCTGGTCCAGCCTGGCCTCATGGACCCATCTTCTGCTCCCCAGATGTGAGCTCCCTGGAACTCCTTTCTCTTCCTCCCAACCCCCACCCGCTCCAGACTTCCAGAGCCTATGTATCTACCCATTCTCCTTCCTCCTCCCCTCCCCCACCATGCCATCCTCATCCTCATGCTGGCTCCCCAAACCCTTCATCTCCCCCCCCCCAGCAGAGGGAGTGTAAGCAGCAGGTGTTGATGCTAATCAGCATTCACAGTCGAGAACGGCATTAGCTCCCGGGCTCACACACTCCCCAAAATTAAACACTCATTATACAAAATTAATTGACATTAATTAGCAAAAATTAAAACTTTAAATGCTGTGGCAACGTGCTTTTTGGGGGGAGGGAGGAAAGGAGCAAGACCACTTGGTGTCTTTTGCTGGCCACCTCTTCATCACCCCCTCTTCCTCCTGCATTTGTTATTCCTGAGCAGGTTGGGGGGAGCCCAGCAGCCCAGCCGGTAGCTGGGGAGCTACCCAGATGAGGCCTGCTCTGCCCAGGTGGGGCAGACGCTGCCCCGTGAAGCAGATGGTGGTCCTTTCAGGACGTTTCACAGCTGACAATCTAAGGAAGCCTCCCAGTCCTCCTAGCCCCCCTCCCCTTCCACACCCCAGTCCCCCCATTTCCAGAAGCAAAGATAATTAAGGGATTGGGCACTATGGGTATCAGCTGCTCAAGCCCTTCTATGCTCTGGGGCTACACAGGAGAGCAGATCACAGGACTGGTACTTAGTAGGTGCTTATAGGACTTGTTAATCGATGGATCCCTAGTGATGGAGACCAGGACTGGCCAGCAGGAAGGTTCTAAAGCCAATCAATTCTGGTCCATCCTCCCATCTTTGAACCCAAGAGTCTTGTACCCATATGCTACTAACCTGTTACAGAGGAATGTATAGTGGAGAGTGGGTAGATTTGGAGGCCCCCAAACCTGAGTTCTGCTACTTCCTCCCATGTATATGACCCTTAGCAAGTGATTTCTCCTCTCTTTTAAAATTTTTAAAAATTTAATTATTAATTTTACAAGGCAATGGGTTTAAATGACTTGTCCAAGGTCACACAGCTACATTATTAAGTGGCTATGGCTGGATTTGAACTCAGGTCCTCCTGACTCCAGGGCTTTGTTTTATCCACTGCACCACCTAGCTGCCCCAATTTCTTCTCTCTTGAGGAAAATTTGTACTGGATGACCTCCAGGTTCCTTACCTACTCTAAAGGTGGGGTTTTCTGATTAATTATAATTATTATGATGATGATTATAAAAACAATACAGCTAAGAATTAGCTTGAATTAGGGCCTACATGCAAAAACTTTTACAAATTTCAAAGTATTTTATAAATGTTAGTGGTTGATAGATTCATACTCACTGAGGGTTTGCATGAGTACCAGGGTGGGAAAAGGGAAGATGGCAGATGGTGGGGGAATGGGGAACATGGATTCAAAAGACCCCTGTAAAGACCAGTGTAGGGCCCCAACTGAGGAGCTGCTGATTGATAGGGGAGTTACAGTGATGAGAGCCTGGGAAGGTGGCTTCATACTCTAGCTATGTCCTAGGAAGATCCTGGGGGTTGCTGGTGTGGGATCCTCAAGCCTGGTGTCTGTTTTGTCTCCCTTCTCTCAGCGAGATAATGTCCTGTCCCTTGCTCAAAGGACTCTTCAGTACCTTCAGTGCAGTTAGCATTTATTAGTAGTCCTATTATGCACTTGACCCTGTGCTAAAATGCTGTGGAAACAAAGAAAAGCAGAATG
The DNA here is from genome assembly GCF_037893015.1 of Macrotis lagotis. Classification (NCBI taxonomy): domain Eukaryota; kingdom Metazoa; phylum Chordata; class Mammalia; order Peramelemorphia; family Peramelidae; genus Macrotis; species Macrotis lagotis. The sequence goes on from NC_133658.1 coordinate 21,530,487, forward strand.
GAGTCCCTGACCTCAAAGAACTCCTATCTAACATCCCACGGCCAATGTATTAGAACTTGGGCTCGGGATTTATTCTGAATTGCCAACACATTGAGATTGGGCTGGTTTGGGGGATGGGTGGGCCAATCCTCTGATATTTTGAAGAATGCTAGGGATTCCAAAGGGCAGAGATGAGGTAGGAGGGCATTCTAGGTATGGGGAACAGCCTGAGCAATGGTGTGGAGGAAGGAAATGGCCTCCCAAGTTTGGGGAACAACAAGCAAACTGGTTGAGATGAAATTCACAGTTCATGATGGGATATAATATAGATTAGATCATTCTAGGGCTTAAAGTACCAAGCAGGGGAATTCCTCCCTCCCAGTTCTCTGAAGGCTGTAGAGGATTCTCAGTTGGGTTCTGATGGGGCCAGCTGCTGGTTATCAATGTCCCCTTTTACTTTCTCTTTCCCCTCACCCATCTACTTTTCTTCTCTGCTTTCCCCTACCCAGCAAGTGCCAATATCTGCAATGTGGTCCTGATGAGGCACAATGAATTGGAGGAAGGAATTGATGTCCTGGACAATGAGGGGAACATCGTGGGCTCCTCAAGAATTGCGGCCAGACATGTGAGTCCAGCTTCCAGGACCAGGGGGCTGGGGTGGGCAGGAACTAGCTCCTGGGCACTTTCACTTGCCTTTTTCTAAAAAAACCAGTCAGCATGTATTAAGTAAATCCTGTATGCAAGACTCTGGGTTAAGACCTGAAAAAGAAAATATTAGTCCTTACCCTCAAGAAGCTCACATTCTAATGGGTGAGACCACATGTAAATAGATGGGCACATATAAGACATGCACAGAATTATAGAAAGATAAGGGAAAAGAAAAGGTGTTCTTGCCCAGGTGACCTTGGGCAAGTCATTTACCTTTGGACTTCCCTTAGTTTTTCTGCAAAATGGGAGAGTTGGATTCATTGATCTCTTAGGTCTGTAGTGGGTATCTTATCCTGTGATCCCAAGGACAGGTATATTTTAAAAGGAGATGGCAAAGCACAGGTCATTGTGAAAGGAGTGAAGGGTGTTACAGGGGACTCCCTGGCCCTGAGGACACCGGACAGCTGGTAGGAGAAGTGGTCAAAAGAAGAACTGAAGATCATGCTGACAACCCTTGCCTTGCCTTGCTTTGTTTTACTCAACTTTAAAATGGACTAAATGACTTCAAAGGTCTTTTTCATGTCTAAATCTACGATCCTACGGCCCTGGCCTTTCCTCGCTGTGTCATGCCCCATCCTCTAGACCAGGGATTCTTAGCCTCCTTCACACCATAGCCCCATTTGGCAGTGTAGTGTGAAGCCAATAGACCCCCCTCCTCAAAATGGATACAAATAAATCCTTTCCCCTTTTCTTTGATCTCTTTGGAATACTGGCCTGGTAGTGGTACTGCTGGGTTAAAGAATATAGAGTTTTATAGTCCTTTGGACATAGTTCCACACTGTCCTCCAGAAAGACCAGACCAGTTCACAGGTCCACCATCAATGCATCAGGGTCCTTATTTTTCCACATTTCCTTCAGCATTTGTCATTTTCCTTTTCTGCCATTTTAGCCAATCTGATAGGTTTGTAAATGGTAGCTGAGATGTTTTAATGGGCATTTCTCTAATCAGTAGCAATTTAAACCTTTTGTTCATCTGACTATTGATGGCTTTGATTTCTCCTCTTGAAAACTGACTGTTCATATCCTCTGACCATTTATTGACTGGGAAAGGACTCTCATTTTAATAAACTTGGCTCAATTTCCTATATTTTTGAGAAATGAGGCTTGTATCAGAGAAACTTGCTGAAAAATTCCCCCCTTTCACCTCCCCTTCCCTGCCCTGCCCCCCTCCCAACTAGGTTTCTATTTGCCTTCTCATTTTGGCTACATGAATTTTGTGCAAAAGCTTTTACATCTCATATAATTAAAGTTATTCACTTTACTTTCTGTGACCCTCTCTACCTGTTGTTTGGCCACAAACTCCTGCCCTATCCACGGATCTGACATACTCCCCGAAGTTCCTTGTGATACCAACCTTCATATACAAATCATTTATCCACGTTGATCATATCACATGGTATATGGTGTGAGATATTGGTCTTTGCCTACTTTCTGCCAAACTGGTTTTCAATTTTCCTAGCAGTTTTTGTCAGAAGATGAGTTCTGACCCAAAAGCTTGGATCTTTGGGTTGACCAAACACTAGACTATTGTGATCCCTTATTTCTGCCTATTATTTAGTCCATTGATCCACCACTCTTTTTCAGAATGTTATTTTATTTTTTCCAATTATATACAAAGATAGTTTTCAGCATCATCTTTTTGTAAGATTTTGAGTTCCACATTTTTCTATCTCCCTCCCTCCCTTCCCTGCCCCATCCTCATGACAGCAAGTAATCTGATATAGGTTATAATGTACAACCATGTTTAACATGACCAATTTTTTTGAAGTAAGTACCAGGTTGTTTTCATGATTACCTCTTCGTAATATAATTTAAAATCTGGAGCTGCCAGACTACCTTCCTTCCCTTTTTTAATTGATTCCCTTGTTATGTTTGACCTTATGTTCTTCCAGATGAATTTTATTATTTTTCTAGCTCTAAAGTAATTCTTTGATAGTTTGATTAGTTTTACCACTGAATAAGTAAGTTAACAGGCAGAATTGCAGCAAATATTTATTAAGGGTTTGTAATGTGCTAATTGCTGGGGAAAAAAAAGAAAGGATAAATACAAAAATAGTCTCTGTCTTTTTCTTTTTGGCCAGGCAATGAGATTAAGTGACTTGCCCAAGGCCACACAGCTAGGTAATTATTAAGTGTCTGAGGCTGGACTTGAACTCCGGTATTCCTGACTCCAGGGCCAGTGCTCTATCCACTGTGCCACCCAGTCTCCCCAGAATAGTTTTTGTTTTCAAGGAACTTACATAACTCACTGGGGAGACATGTAAAGTTACATATATAACACATATTAAGTAGAATGAAAGTTTCCCGAGAAGGGAAGGCTTAGGAGGCTAGGAGGCCTGGTGAGCCCTCTTAGATAGGAGCCAGAAGGGATCTCAGAAATCATCTACTTCAGAGGCATTGATGGAAAGGGCCTGATGAGGGGATCAGGGCATTCCAGGCCTAGGGGATGACTCTTTGGAAGGCAAAGAGGAGGAAGATGGAATATTGGATTTGTTGAATAATAGGTAGTCCTATAAGCTGAAATATCCAACCCAGGAAGAAGAGGTAAGTTAGAGCTCAGTTTGAGGGATCTTAAGCACCAGCCTAAGGAAGGTGTATTTTATCCTGGAGGCAATGGGGAGCCAGGAGGAGATAGTAGCATGTTTGAACTCCTCTTAGAAAGGGATCTGACATTCATGTAAGGAATGGGTTGGAGTAAAGAGAGATCAGGAGCAGGGAGACCAATTGGGAGGTAACTGCAACAATTCCAGTCCAGACCAGTTCAATTCATGGGCATTGAAAGAAGGGCATGGAGTCAAGAGATGTGAGAAGTGGGATTGACAAGGTTTGCGACTGATTAGATGTGAGTGGGGAGGGTGATGACATTGAGGCCGTGAGCCTGGGTGACTGACTGGGAAGATGGCAGTGTCCTCATCAGAAAGCAAGAAGAATGGCAGACAAAGAGGAAGGATGAGTTCCACTTTGAACATGCGTTTGATTTGCCAAAGGGACAGTCAAGTAGAGACATCCAGCAGATGATGATGTGGGACTGAACCCACTTAAGAGAGAATTTCAGACCAGAGATAAAGATTTGTGAGTCCATTGCATAGAGCTGATCACTGAATTCATGGGACCAAAGAGAGTCCAGGACAATCCATCTTTCAACAAGCATTGAATGAGGACCAGGCAGTCGTAAGTGCTGGAGGTGCAATGACAAAAATAAAACAGTTCTTGCCTCCCTGCCCTCAGGAAGTTTCCATTCTTCCAAGAAGACATGGATGTGTATTGGTAAAAACATAAATTTAAAGTAGATCAAGGTGGTGGTTCAGGAGAGAGGGCGCTAGCAGCTGGGGCTCAGGGGAGATCAGGAAAGGCTTCATGGAGAAGATAGGACTCGAGCTGGTCTCGAGGGAAGGGAGGGATTCCCTGAGACAGGACTGAGGAAGGAGCTGTTCCAGATGTGAGACATAGGCTCTTCAAAGACATGGAGTCAGGAGATGGAGTATCCTATATGTGGAACAGAGAGAAGGTCACTTTGGCTGCACCAGGAAGAGGAAGCTGGCAAAGCAGAATGGGGCCAGGTGGGGAAGGGCCTGAAGGGCCAAACAGAGGAGTTTGCATTTTATCTGGCACATTGTTATAGAGAGCACCAGCCCTGGAGTCAGCAGGACCTGAGTTCAAATGTGACCTCAGACACTTTATGCTTATTTAGCTGTGTGACCTTGGGCAAGTTACTTAACCCCATTGACTTGCAACACCAAAAGAAGAAGAAAAAGGATGGAATCCTAGGGACATCCACAGCTAGGAGGACATGACCTGGATAATGGGTCCAATGAAAGGGCCTGAAGGGGTGTCACACAAATAGGAAGAGCACTAGAACCAAAGGAGAAGAGCATGTCCAGATGGAGGGGGAGTTAACTGTGTCAAGGAAGTGAAGAACTGAGAAAAAACCCTTGCGTTTGGCCACTGGGAGATAGTGACCCTCCAGCTTTTGTGTTCCACACAAAAAGATGTCTAAAGGTACTGAAGGAATGAGAACTTAAGGGACTCTTATAGCCATCTTCTAGACACAGTGTGGTGTAGTGGCTAGGTCACTGGACTTGGAATCAGAAAGACCTGGGTTACTCTGTATGCCTCCATCTCCTCATCAACGACATAGAAAGTTCCTGCCATCTCTGATCCTATAAAGTCCCTCATTGTCCAGTTGAGGCCTAGGGCAATGAAAGATTGGCCCCAAATCACCCAAATATCTGGGATTTGAACTCAGTACTGAGGTCTTGTCACTCCATTCTCAGGAGCAGTTGCTTTCTAGTGTCCTCTTTGTAGTTTCTTGGGGAAAGCAAGCACAGTGATGTCCCAAAGAACCCAGGACCCCCAGAAGCATCAAATGTGGTACAAGATAATTTGGCATCCTTCTTTGCCCACTCTCTGTGGTCCAAGCTCTGGCTTCCCAGAGCTCCCCTGGAGGGCCCCTCTGTGGAAACCAGACTGGGGTTAAACTCATTAATCTGCCTGAGTATGTGGAGCAGGGGTTCACCTCTTGCTTCTGAAGAATGCAAATGATAGTACCCCCAAATCAGAGCCTAGAGTCACAGGTCAAAATGGGACCTCAGCAGGTCCTCCAAAGCAAGGCTGTGTGGGAGAAATCACTGGTACATTATGGATGGTTTGTGGTCTTGATGTTCCAGATAGCTGGCGCTGTCATTAAAAAGTCAAATGCTCTCCCTTTCCAAAAGGGACCTTGACCTACCCCATGGAGATCCCCAGGAAGCCAGCAGGGGACTTTGTTTCCCTCTCCTTTCCCCAAGTCACTCCATCACCCTCACCTTGCCAAGCAAGCCCCAGCTGTTTTTTTTCCCTGTTCCTTCCAACACCTGCTTTTAGCTTCTTTCTTTTTTTTTCCTTTAAGCATCTAAACTCTGCCATATGCTCATTTCCCCCCTCCCTCCACCCCCTGGCGGTGTGACAGCAGCGTCCTTGTCTCCGCGGTCTCTGTCCTCACTCTTTCTCTGGATCTCCAGCAGCTTGTCATGGGGAGAAGGAGGGGGCCACTCCTGACCCTTCCACCCTCTGCATGCACACACATATCCACACCCCACTCAAACTCCCTGAGATGGCTCAGAAGGGTTAATTGAGGTGTCTACACTGGCTTCCACACTTGCTAAATGTCCCTGGCGGGAGTCTGCAGTCGAGGAATTTGGGTGTCTGGTACTAATGTATTTCCATTCCTAAGCATTGTTCCATCTGATTTGAATCTGCTCTTTAAAAAACGTGTGCAGTAAGAGTGTGTGTGTATGTGTTGGGGGGCGGGTAGGGGGTGGGTGGGGTTTTTTTTTGTTGTTTTTTTTTTTCCCAAAAGAACCACTTTCTAATGAATTCCATATATAATGTTAACTTAGCCTTGAGTGCCTTCCCTCCAAGATTATCTCTCATTTATCCTGTCTATTAGTTGTTTCATGTTGTCTACTGCATAAGACTTAATTCCTTGAAGGCAAGAATTGTTGGGGTGGGGGGGTGTTTTTTGCTTTTCTTTGTAACCTCAACACTTAGCACCCGGCCTGTGCTAAGAAGACACTTAATAAATGCATGATGGGTTGCCTTGCATTGCCTTGAAGCCAGATCTCCACACATATAAACAGCAGGAGCTCCCATCTCTACTTCATGTGAAACAGAGCCATAACTAGGGCAAGGCAACTGGAGCTTTGTTCCAGAGCACCCGAATTTACAGGGCATTATTGAAAATACTTCCTTTATATAACTATTTCTGGCAATCTCCCAACTTCTACCTCTACCACAATCTTTTCTTCAGGATAATAATTCTTTTTTTTTTTTTAATTCTTAAGGGTATTTTATTTTTATTTATTTTTTACTTAAAGATTTTATTTCTTTTGAGTTTTACAATTTTTCCCCTAATCCTACTTCCCTCCCCCTACCCCCCACAGAAGGCAATTTGCCAGTCTTTACATTGTTTCCATGGTATACATCGAAGGGGTAATAATTCTTAATTAGATATTGCTCTTAAATTTTAAGGATTTTTTTTTTGCAAGGCAGTGGGGTTAAGTGGCTTGCCCAAGGCCACACAGCTAGGTAATTATTAAGTGTCTGAGGCTGGATTTGAACTCAGGTACTCCTGACTCCAGGGCTGGTGCTCTATCCACTGCACCACCTAGCCTCCCTGGCCTTAATTTTTAGAAGGGCTTTCTCTATAGACACCCTGGGATATGGGCAGTTTAAAGGTTATTATCCCATTTTGCTGATGAGAAAAATGAGGCCCAGAAATGAATGTACCTTGTTGCTATGGTGAATTTCTAGACCACCAGTTGCAATGATGGATGATTTTGTAGGGAAGATAAGTAAAAGGAGTATTAGCGTGGAAGGGTTACCCCGGGTCCCCCACCCAGATAGGTACTTTCACCTGACCCCTTTGCTTGGCTCCCCAGGCCCTGCTCGAGACAGCCTTGACAAGAGTGGTTCTCCCCATGCCCATCCTGGTTCTACCTCCAATCATCATGTCCGTGCTGGAAAAGTAAGTCTGGAGGGTGGGAGAGGATGGGTCAGGATGAAAGAAAGGGGCAGTATGTTCTGGTGGGCAGAGAGCTGGCCTCAGAATCATTTCAAGACCCACTTCTACCATCTATGTGACTAGGCAAGTCATTCAAGATCATAAATTTCAGAAAAGATGCTGATCTACAATAATGGGGAGAGTTTCCTCACTGAGAGGAAATCTCACTAATGAAATCAGAGGCAAAAACCAAAGAAAAAGAAAGAAAGGAAAAGGAAGGGAAGATGGGAGACTGGCCCTGGGAGCATCTTCCTTGGAGGCAGGGCCTATTTTGGTCTTCCAGGAATGGAGCAAGTGCTCCAAAGCTTGTTACAGTCTACCACAATTCAATTCAGTCCCACAAAGATCTACCACAAGTGCCTGCTATGTCAACAAATATTTATTAACACTAGGCTCCTGTTCTCAAAGAGCCTGAAGATGATGTTTGTTTTTCATTCTCAAAGAAGACCATGATGTCAGGGAGGTGATGCCAGGACAAGCACATGGACTGGACTTGAGTGAGGGGGGGGGGGGGGTCTGTGCTAAGTCCCCAGCCTCACTTTGTCCTCCAGAAACATTGGGATCCAATGGACAGATAAAGATCAGGAAGACTGGAGATGGTCTTACATCTTCTTACATTCTACTTGGAGGGGTAAATGGGGAAAAGGGGTGATGAGAATACATCAAGCGCTCCACTCTATGCTTCCCATAGAATTGAGAATGTACTCAAATGTGTCATCAAAGACAACCCAGGGAGGAGAGAGGGTAGCTGTTGGGGAAGAAGATTGGCGAGGGAGGCTTTGAAGGCCAGACTAAAAATCATTTCTATGGATTGGATGAACCACAGGGAATCTTGCAAGTTCTTAGATGGAAAGGGGATATTCTAGGTGACATGACGAAAGCATTGCTTTGGGGAGGCTGATTTGGAGATGGGGTACAAGATGAACCAAAGGCCCCAAGAGACATGATCTGGGCAGTTTAGTGGAATAGAAAGAATGTTCTATTCAGAATCCACACTCCAGCTATGCTACCAATGTCCCTGGGCAAGTCTCTGGCCCATTTTCTCCTCTATAACAAAAAGGGCTCTTTCAGGTTTCTATTAGATTAACCCAAAGTCTTTGGATTTCAGAAGGGTGGCCACTTTGGTTATGGGTCAAGGGTCAGGTGATGGATCAAAAGGTCATAGATCTTTGGTAAAGTGATTTGTCTAAAATCACCGAGGTAATAAGATGTAGGACTGAGATTGGAACCCAAGTCCCCAGTCCCCCAAGTCAGCTGGGGAAGGATTGGCTCCCCAGGCAGGAGGCCTATGCTAGGGAAGGATTGGCTCCCTGGTCCCTCCAGTCTGGGCAGTTACCAACATATGTGTGTGTCCCTCCACACAGGGAGGAAGATGGTCCTTACCTTCTCACTTGAATCCTTTCTTGCTCCTGCTTAGACTTGGGCCAGGGGTGGGGTCTGGGAGGCCCCCAGCCCTGGACAGTGATTGAGGCAGGCCTTATTCTCCGCATCTCCAAGCAGGCCCAGGAGCCAGGTCTTGCTTCTCTCTCCATCACGTCTCACATCCCTCCATCTGCATATTTAACTCGCCCAGCTGCCTTTCTCATCTCTCATGCCATTTTTTCCCTGGCTCCCCTGGCATCTCTCCTCTCCTCCTGCTGTGGGTTTTAACTCTGGGCCTGCCTCCTTGGCTGTTCTCCCCATCACCCCCACCCCCCAGCTTCTGTAACCCCCTTCTCCCAGAATCGTCCAGGCCTCAGCACCTGTTGGCAGAGGAGGCAAGAGCAGCCCTGGACTCACCCAATGAAGCCTTTCTCTTCCTTACACAACAAACCACCATGTTGGAAGCAGAGGCTTGGAGCACCTTGGACCAGTCCTTCAGACACTGCAGCATTGTTGAGCTAGACAGGATCTCAGAGGCTATCTGGTCTATATCTCTCATTAACCGAGGAGGAAACTGAGACCTAAGGAGATTCAGTTCAAGTCATATGCATCACAGATGGCATTGGAACCCAGGTGCTCTGGCAACACTGCCTCTTGTCAGGGTCTCCTGTTCAGGGAGGAGGGGGGCAAGTCCCTAGCAATTGAGTCCCCAGTTCAGTTCAACTCCACAAGAATGCTGCTTCTGCTCCAGATGCTGTCGAAGGAGCTGGGGACCCACAGACAAAAATGAAACCAGGATCTTGGGAGCCACCCGGCCCAACTCCATCATTGTGCTTATAAGGGAATTGAGACCCGAGTCAAGTGACTCACTCAAGATCACAAAGGTAACAAGATCAAAGGCAGATTTAGAACCTGAGGCCTTGGGCAGCTAGGTGGCACAGTAGATAGAGCACCGCCCCTGGATTCAGAAGGTCCTGAGTTCAAATCCAACCTCAGACACTTAATAATTGCCTGGCTGTGTGACCTGGGGCAAATCACTTAACTCCCCATTGCCTTGGAAAAACCTAAGGGGAACAAAAAGAGAACCTGAGACCTCTGACTCCAAATCCAACAGGCTTCCTTACTTTCAAGGAGTTTATCAGTAGGATATAAGGTGTCCATTTAGAAGCAAATTTAAAAAAAAGTAATTGGGGGTGCAGGAAGCACTAACATGGAATCAGGTAAGGCTTCATAGATGAGATGGCAATTGCCCTGAGTCTCAAGGGGCAGAAATGAAAAGGGAGGGCATTCCAGAAACAGGGAGACTTGAAGATAAATTGGGAAGGACTTTCAAATGCCACTTGGAGGGATCTGTTCCTTATGCTGGAAGGAATAGGGAGCCCCAGGAGCTTTTGGAGCAGAAGAGTGACCATGTCAGACCTGGGCTTTAGGAACCTCCTCCTAACTTCCAGTCAGTATCTAGGTCTGGGGAAATGATATTATATCTCTCCCCTCCAACCCTTTACCCCCATACTGGCCTCTTCTCAGTAATTACTGGCTGCTCAGGAGCCCCAAGAGAAGATTTTGAGATGGAAGAAGGCTGTGGTTTTAGGGATAGCTGATGGGAGAGTCCCTCAATTCTACCCTGTCAGTCAAGATAATCCCAAAGGCTCTTCTTTTCCCACTATTGTTCAGCCCCTTCTCCTCTGAGGTTCTAGCAACCAGTCCAGATCCCCATGGTTGTCACTCCCCAACCACTGACGTTTTCCTTCTTTCCTTGATGAGTTCAGTCAAGATTTCCCATCTTTCTTTCCCAATTTCTGTCCTGATACTAGGGAACAGTAGCACACATACTGGCAGTGCCTCAAATGGCCCAACTCCCCAGTTCCTCAACCTACCCATTTCTCAAGACCAGTAATCCTCTGTTGTACTTTAGCCTAACATAGAGGTGGTTACACCCTTGATCTGTTCTCCCATCACTCTTCCATTTCCACATTTATGAACTCCGAAACCCCTTTATCTGAATCTGTCTTTCCCTTTTCCTTACAACCACCTCCCATCCCCATCGCTGTTTTTCATCCATACCATGACCTCCATTGCCTCCACTCCAGAATCCTCTCCTGGACCCTATTCCCTAAATTCATACTAGCTGTACTCTCCCCCCTTCCCTCCCCTAAATCTCCAGTGATCCAGTCCAACACGTCTTAGCACATAGAAAGCCTAACCAAACCTCAGCTCTGGATTACTGCCACCATCGTTCTCCTATTCATGTGCTTCTCAACAGAGCTGAAGACAATTGAAAAATTATACAGAATCCATCACAAATTAATGTTTCCTCATCTCAGCTGGGCCTGCCTTGCCACAAGGCAAGCCTTCAACTCCTCTCAAATGGATTAGCTAGCAGACTGTCTCTAGTGGCTGTTCCAAACATCCTCATCTCTCCTCCAGCCTCCCATGACAGCCCCCTCTCCAATCTCAGATGAAGACTTTGCTTCAAAGGTCACTGAAAAAAAAATGGAGACCACTCACAGAGAGCTTTTCCTTCTCCTCTCCTGTTTAGCTCCTAAGTCAATTGGTTTCCCTCATTATTTTCACCCTCACTCCAGTCTTGAAGAAATGGCCCTTCTTACTGAAGCTTACCTCAGTTTACCTACCTATAAAATGAGCTAGAAAAGGAAATGGCAAACTACTCTACTAACTTTGCCAAGAAAATACCAAATGGGGTCACAAAGAGTCAGACATAACTGGAAAATGACTCAACAACAATAACAGATCCTACCATCTCTTGCCCTATATCTCTCCTCCCGTTCTCAACTAATCTCCTTGGAAAAACATCTGGTTTGGTGTCTTCTCTCTCCTTCTCTGTCTCTGTCTCTCTCTGTCTCTCTGTCTTTCTCTACCTTTCTCTATCTGTCTCTGTCTCTCTCCTAAAGCCTCTGAGCCCCCTGTCTTACAACCTCATCATTCTATATAAACTGCCCTCTCCAAAGCCCCCAATAATCTCTTGACTTCCCCATCTGGTCTTTTCTCAGTCTTCAATCTGAACTTTCTGCAGTTTCATGTACTATTCATCTCTTCATCTCCAGGATACTCTCTCCTCTCCAGGTTTCATGATACTCTTCTCTTCTTCTACCAGTCTACTCTTTCCTCCTCAGTCTCCTTTGCTAGATCTTCATTCAGATAATTCTCACGAACCTATAAAGTTCATCTCAAGTCATTTCTAGTTTCACCCTCGCTTGGTGATTTTAACACCTCCCATAGGTTCAGTGATCATCTTTATGAAGATGATTCTCAGCTCTGGGTGTCCACACCTAACCTCCTTTTAGACCTCTGATTCTGCATTATCAACTGCCTTCTGGACAGTTCTGGATATTCCATGGACATCTTAAACTCAATACATCAAAATAGAACCCAATACCTCACTCCACCCTCCACCACCAACTCTCCTTTCCCTCTGACTTCCCTATTACAAACAAGGGTACAACCATCTTCTTAGTCTTCCCGACTTGCTACCACAAGGTCAACCTTGACAGTTACACTCACCCCACTAAGTCAACCAGTTGCCAGACCTTGAGATTCCTACCTTAATGGCATCTCAAGTATAGAATTCCTTCCCTTCACTCTTAGGTAGCAAGGTCCTCATCAACTCTCACCCGGACTCTTTAATTAGCCTCCCTTTCTCAGGGTCCTCCTACATCACTCCATCCTTCACTCTACTGCCAAAGTGAGTTTTCTAAATCACGTATCTAACTAGTAAACTCCACTGGCTCCCTAATACCTCCAAGACCAAATAGGAAGTCCTCTGCTTTAAAGCTTTTCCTAGCTTGGCCCTTCTTGCCTTACCAGCTAGGGGTCTTCCAACTACCCTGTCTATTGTGTGATCCCCCCAAACAATGCTCCATTCATTCCTTTTTGCTCTTTGCCCAAGACTGGCCCACAATGCTTGAAATCCTCTCTATTCTCACCCCTACATTTGGGCCTTCTTCAAAAATCAGTTCAACTCCCACCTGGGGAAGGCCTTTCCTGGTCCCTCCCTCCAGCAATTGGTGCCTTCTCCTCTGTGATTACCTTATATATCCATCTCCTCTGTACATGTAGTATCTCCACCTGTGTATGGACCTAACATTGTCTCTGCCATTAGAATATCAACTCCTTGAAGTAGGATTGGGGGCTTTTTTATGTATCCCCAGACATTTAATGTATGGTTTTTGACTAACAAAAACAGGGAAGGTTAGTGTTTTCTTTGAGAAGAAGTGATTGTCAGGAAGCCTCTTGGTTTTTAAACTCCTCATTGCCCTGGTTTGTCTCTTATCTTGAGACAACTCTCCCCATTCTGTGTGTCTCCCCCTCAAAAATCTGACTTTCTCTGCCTTCTCCAATGAAAGCTAACTAATCTGATCATAGGCATATGAAGGCATAGATTCAGAGGGGGGTCTTCATTTTTATAGATGAGGAAACTGAGGCACAGAAAGCAAGTCACCAATCTTCTCTGCACCCCGGTTCCCTCAATATAGGGGCTAGCTTTGACCTTTCTAAATATTCTAAATATTTAGAGACAACAAGGTGGCTTTGTGAATAGTCAGAAAGGTCTGAGTTTGAATTCTCTCTTAGATTTGACCTGGGCAATTCATATTAGTTTGTGTGTCTCGGTTTCCTCATCTGTAAAATGAGGAAATTGAATTCTTTGCCTGTAGAGTTCTTCTTAACGCTATATCTCTGACCTCTGAATTCAAAATCACACAGAACAGGGCTTTGAACACCAACTAATGTAATATCCTTGCCTCTTTGCATTGCATCACCATAGCCTTTGCCAGCTGTCATCTTCCTCCCCTTCCCCTCTCAGGGAATAAGTTTGCCCTGACTGTATCATACCCTTCAGACAGAGGGCTGAATGGGAGAGTCTCAGGGCAGGGGAGGAAGGAGGTGAGGGCATTGCTGGGCCAGGCTGGTGGAAGACCCCCTCGCCCATCCCTGGCAGCGCCCCCTCTTCATAAGCCCATAGTTGGCATCATCACCTAATCATTTCCTACGATGAGATCCTGCTCATTGATTTCTTTGTCAGAGAGAAGAATCCCCCCGGAATCTGTCAGATGGGATATTGTAGCTAGCTCCTGTTGTGTTTAGTTTAGCATGTAACACCTTCTTCTAGGCAAACACAGCTCCGGTTCAGTGATCCCGATAACTTGTACTCATCCGCTTAGCTGCTTCCATATGGAAGAAATCGTGGTGCCTACTGCAAAGTGCGAGAGGCGCCGGCCAAATTACACCAAATGGAAACCACTAATGAACAAAGTGATGAGCGCAGACCCAAGGTGTACTGACAATGGGCTGCTACCGCCTCTATCTGGGGATCCATGATGTGTGGCGAGGCCCCCATTGGGGGAAGAGTGAGCACGTGTGAGTGACGAGTGACCTACACTGCTCTTCGAGGTTGGACTCCTTCCTCCTTAACTGTCGACCCCCTGCTCCCTCTGCTGATGCTGGGCGGTTCAGCAGCAAGGCCAGGAGAGGCCTGGCAACACTCAAAACTCATAATTCCTCACGATGCAATTCAACTCAGCAAAAACTATTTTAGATATCTACCATTTCCTAACACACTGGAGATGCAGAGCCAACAAAACACTAGTTTTGTCCTCAAGGAACTTAGTCTACTGGAAGGAAGCAATATATTTACAAATAAGTTAGGATAAGGTAGGGTAGTGAATAGGGTGACCAGTTTGGATTCAGGAAAACATGAAATCAGATCCCATAACTCCTTTCAAGCTTTAGTCTTCTCATCAGGAAAATGGAGGCAAGAATAGCAGCCAGCTCATGAAGATCAAATGAAATGATCTACAAAAAGTGCTCTGCCAACCTTAACACTTGATTTAAATACTAGTGTTGGTGGTAATGATGATGATGACAATTGAACCAATGATTTCATGGATACTGGGAACTCCTAGATGAGGAAACTACCTCCCAATGTAGATTGACACCTTCTTTCTAGTTCAGGCCATATCTGTGGTGCCTCTTTTGGCTCTTCCCCCCACCCCTCACCCCCATGAATTACTGGAAAACTAGATAGAAAGCACATATGAATTAATTTCCAAAGGGAGAATACTCTAACAACTGGAGGATATAGAAGTAACCTTATCCTAGTTTTAGAAATGAGGAAACTAAGGCCTAAGGAGGTAAAATGACTTGTCCAGGATCACACCAATAATCGATACCAGAGCTAGAACCAGATCCCAAGTTTCCTCAAGTCCTATGCTCTTTTTGCCAGACTTTGAGAAGACTTTCTGGGATATGGTCCAAGAGTATGGAGCAGAATTGGGAGAGGTCATAGGGTGGCAGACTCCTCTGCCTTATTCTGGACCTTGTTTGGGGAGGATTTCACATCTACAATGTTCTCGATGGACTCCAAGTCAAAGCCTTCTAAATTCTTAATTCTTTATTGCCCATCCATGTCCTAGACCAAACTAGAGGGAGTGAAGTCATTCAAGAGGATGCACCATTCTCTCCCAGTGACTGAGGCAGCATAATTCTCATTGGTGGGAAGCAAGAGGATGGACCCAGAGATTCTATTGCAAGGTTACCTTTGATAAGAAGAAAGTTTCCAAATAAAATAAAAATATTTATAGCAGCACTTTTTTGTGTAGCTAAGAAAATAAAGAAGACTGAGGAATAGTTAAACAAAGTAGGGCACATGAATGTAATGGGATACTATGGCGTTATAAGAAATGATGGATGTGATGAATAGAGAAACATGGAAAGATCTACATGAACTGATGCAGAATAAAGTTAGCAGAGCAAGGAAAGCAATAGACACTATTCACTGCCACCATGTAAGAAATATAGGATGGAAATCAATGGAAAGTGACTTGTAGAATTACCAAAAAGCAACATGACCCCAAAGGGACCTCAAAAAGAAGACGCTTCCCCTGTCTCCTTTGCAAAGCTGCAAAGCCCATGGGTATAGAACATTACATATATTGTCAGGCATTTTTGATATTTCATCAGTTTTTTCCTTATATGAAACTACTGGGAGAAATTTAGTCAGTGTTACACCAAAAAAAAATTCAAAAACTAAAAAAGAACAAAAGAAAGTAGGGAGGAGGTTCTGAAGAGCCTTAGATGCCAGATTGAAAAATCTGGACCTGATCCCATTGCCAGTGGCGAGCCATTCAATAGCCTTCAGCAGGGATCTATGACATAATCATAATACAACTAGAGAAAGATTAACTTTGGGGCCATTGACTTTGGATGGAGTTTAGTTTGAGGCTTCCTCTGCACAACAGTCTAGTTCTACAAGAAGGGGGGAAGGGGAACAGGTAACCAAGTCAGCACCTATCTGCTGTGCATGGTGTCTGTTCTCTGGGGTGTCTGGGGTGACAATGGTCTCCTTGTCAACAGCAGACTTTCCCCACCTCCCGTCACGAGGGCATTTCATGCAGAGGACACAGTCTTGAAGAGGAAATCACAAATAGCAGCAGTTGATGCCAAAAGGCAGTTGGCTCAGAGCTCAGAGCCAAGTGTGGTGGCTGATTTGGCTGTGGATTCAGGGTGATAGTTTGAGAGAAGGTAGAAAGCCGACCTATAGCCTAGCAGATCCAAAAGGGATTTCATTTCATAGAGAAATACTTGCACTAAATTTTACAGATTTCTAGAATCTGAGGTCCAATTAAGACCTGGCACCTTATGTGTTAATCAAGGGGTGATGGATTTTTTTTTCCATTCTCCAAACAACACCTAACTCACCCTAATGAGGATGTTTTAGCCATTGTAATGGAAACTGCCTGGTTGGGAAGATGGCCTGAAAGTCGCACCTCAGAATTCTCAGAAGTGCTTTGGCTAGACTTGGAGCCTTCCCAGATGACTATAGGACCCCTAACAGGGCTGTAATTACAAAGGAGACTTCATCCTAACAGCCATGCCAGGCTGGCATTAGGAGGCAAATTGGGAAAGACTGGCCTGAGAGCTTCTTCAGGGAGCCTGGGAGATAGATGGATGGGTGAATTGGTGGTGGAAGGGGAGAATCCTTTCTGGCCATCCTGGGGAGAATTGGAGGCAAGGGTGCAAGAGGGCGGGTCTGGTATTATCTTTGTGAAAAAATGAAAGCCCTATTTCCAATGACATGGAGCAGATAATGACACTGTGGTCAGCACCTGGCGGTCTGGCCTTCCCTAGTGTTGTGTCAATTGAGAGTGAGGAAGAGGATCAATAGGGCATCATTAGAGCTTCTTGAATAAGCGAACAACATGGTGACACCTAGTCCTGGGTGGGGGCACATCTGATCCAGAAGAAGACACCACCCATGATCAGTGTAGTTTCCATTAATGTTCCCCAACTCCCCTCTTCCTGCTACTCAATGTAGCCAAAATGAACTCCTGGGCCCACAGTCCCTTGTTCTCTTCTTCTGCCAATACCATTAGCAGAAGACCTCAATGAGTTGCTATAGCCCCTAAATTCAAAACTCTACTCTTTGGTGATGAGTCTTCGTCACCAGCTGAAGCCTTCCCAGATTCCCCAGTTTTTATTATGCTTCACCCCTTCTCACAGAAATTTGTTTTTGGTGTATTTATTGGTTTCCCCAGTAAATTGTCAGCTTCTTGAGGGCAGGAACCATTTACTTTTGAGGTCTTTATCCCCACAGTTTCATGAGTGACTGGAGTACAGTAAATTCTTATTAAAAGTTTATTGTAGGGGCAGCTAGGTGGCATAGTGGATAAAGCACTGGCCTTGGAGTCAGGCGTACCTGAGTTCAAATCTGGTCTCAGACACTTAATAATGACCTAGCTGTGTGGCCTGGGGCAAGCCACTTAACCCCATTTGCCTTGCAAAAACCTAAAAAAAAGTTTATTGTATTAGATTAAATGAATCAGGTAGACTTGCTCTTGGCTGACAGTAGGTTGGCATCTATTTTTACCTTGCTGGCTCCTGAAACCTTTTCCATTTGATGGGGTCTCTCTCCAACTACAGCATAAAAACTATTTGGGAGCAGAGTTAGCTCACATTCCTCTGTTAGCAAATACTCTGCTGCCCCTCAGTCTCATTGGCCCTTATATTCATGCCATTCCTTTTCCTTTGCTCAGGTTTGTTCTCCCTTCTTGGATTGCCCTGTACACACACACACACACACACACACACACACCCTTGTGTATAAGATCACAAGTTTAAAACTATAAAGAACTCTAAAGGTCATCCTAAGGTCCATCTCCTCTCATGTTAGAGAAGAGGAAACTGAGGAGAGGGGAAGAAATTTGCCCAAGCTGGGGAGTGACAAGTCCAGAAGTGCGTCCCTCTTGAATCATTTTTTTATCACCCTAAAGCTGGTGCTTCAGAATCCTCTGGGGTCCAGGTGCTGGGCGAGAAGGAGGGAAGGAATTCTTCCTCGCCCCAGGGTCTAATCGGCCACCTCTCTCATCCACTCCAGGACCTTTCTCCTGCAGTCTCGCCCCCGACTTCTTCTGCCCGTGCAAAGCTTCGTGTGCCTCGCTGCCTTTGGCCTGGCCTTGCCTCTCGCCATCAGTCTCTTTCCCCAGATGTCAGAGGTCAGTACTGGGGAGGGGAAGGGGGAGGAGGGCATGGCATCATAGGAGCAGGGACTGCCCTTGCCCTCTTTAACTGGCTATTCCTCTGCATAACCCCAGACGGGGTCACCCATGAGCTAGAAAGATATCTTGTTGACAGAACCTGGTATGACCCAAGATCTCCAGACTGGGTTTGGCCAAGTCCGGACCCGGAACACAATCCATTGTGTTCACTGTAGTGGAAGTTGGGAACCACTCCTTTTTGGTCTGGAGCTAGGTTCTGAGATCTATATGTGGGTTTATTCACATACATATGCAATTCTTACAAGTATGAGCACACCAACACATGGATACATTTACACACTGTGTATATTTATAACATAATATTTCAATTTAATTGCTTTCTTTTGTAATTCTGTGCATTTTATTTTATGCATTTAAAAAACATTCTTCTGAGAGGGGATCAGTAGGCTCCACCAGGCTGTCTGGGAAATCCCAAAAGATGATGGTGGATTGGCCCCTCCCTCAGGGGGGGCTGCAACTCCAAGTCCCCTCCCCCCTTACATTCTATTCCAATAGAGTGTAAGTCTCCCAAGGGCAGAGGCGGGCCCATTTTTTTCTGTGTCCACAGGACCTAGGTCACTGCCAAGTACAATCTGGGCTTCTGGAATTACATTGGATTGAAATCCTAGAACTCTGAGGTTGTTGGTCCAGAGGCTGCCTTAGAGATTGTCTTATTTAGAGAAGTTCAAACGCCGCTATAACCATATGAGTGATGAGAAACCCCAGAGGATGCTGGGAATGTCGTTCTAGAATGAATTCCAATCCCATCCATTACAAGGACACAGTGATCCACGCCTGCCCAGCAGGATAGCAGGGGGTGGGCAGGCCCGCATGCGTGCTGTAGTTGAAGCCCCTGCTGGTCCATGGATGCTGGCTACCTCAAGACCACAGATAAGCCAGAATTCTTCCCTGTGGGTGCTCCCTCCACCAGTGAAGCTTGCGAGGTATCAGTCAGTGGTCTGGAAATTGGCTGGAAAATCCATCACAGTGCTGCCAACCTACCAAGGGTCCCCTAGGAACTTGTCGAAACTGGTCCTTGGGTGATAAATAGAGGGCAAAGTGACTTTGGGATGGCCAAGAGGGCAGCAGAGCTAGACCTTATGCTGTCTTGCAAAGATCTGTTTCCTCCCTGTGGGACAATGCCAGTCCCTTTGTCTCTCTTGAGCCTTAGTTTCTTCTCTTTAGCAAATTGATGATCTCTAAGGTCCCTTTCCACTCCAAATCTCTGAATTATGAAGTCTTTCACTAGACTATACTGGAAGCCTCTCCCAGAGTTGGAGAAGCTGCCAGAGCTTATGCTCAGCTGGCAGAGATTTCAACATCCCAGAGTTACCTAAATGCTATGGTGAAGCTTTCATGGGGGGATGTATGTTTACTGGTTAATTAAGTAAAAAACTCTTTTGGCTGGAAGTCTCAGGAAGGCCTCAACCTGGGAGGAGCACCATGTAGCCCTTGGGCTCCACGTGAGATTCTGTTGTGATTGTTGTTCAGTCGGTTCTATCTCTTTGTGACTCTACTCATGCATAGATGGGGTCTAAACAAGCCCCCTCATTTTACAGATAGGAAACAGAGGCCCAAAGAATGCCTTTTTTTCTGTTAGCTTGCAGAATCCCCAATCTCCTCTTCCAAAGGAGCTGAATATCCCCATTTTCCACCAATGTGTCTAAAGTTATCCATCTATACATAAAGCAGAGCCAAGTGATTTAGGTCCCAATTCTCCAGAGAATTTTACTTGAAAGGTACCTCAGTGACCATCTAGTCCATCCTGAGCTGAAAGAATCTTTCCTAGCACCTCCAGACTCTGCCTAAGGCCTGCAGCTCAAGGGAGCCCTTGACTCCTAAAACAGCCTTCTCTTCCTTCTGACAACGCTCATTGTTGGAAAGACTAGGGGTATATGCTAGGGTAGAACACTGGGCATGAGGTCAGGAAGACCTGAGTTCAAATTAAGCCTCAGGCATGTCTTAGTTGTGTGACCCTGGGCAAGTTGCTTCACTCTGTTTGTCTCAGTTTTCTGATCAATAAAATGAACTGGAGAAGAAAATGGTAGACCGCTACAGTATTTTTGCCAAGAAAACCCCAAATGGGGTCACAGAGAGCCAGATACAACTGAAACAAATGAATGACAGCACCAATTGTTGGGAACTTTTCCTGGATATTAAGCCCAGCTTGGCTTCTTTGCAACTCGCTCCCCCCACCCTTCCACCCTCTCCTAGTTATGACCTTTGGGATCAAACAAAACAAGTCTGATCCCTCTTTCACACATCAACCTTGGAGATAGCTAGCATGCCTCCCCTGAGCATTCTCTAGTCTAAACAAATCCAGTTATTTCCACTGATCCTCACAGGCCATGGATGCCAGGTCCATTATGACCCGCTGGGCCTCCTTGGCTCTCCAGCTCCTCAGTGGCCTTCTTCAATACTTTAGACAAGATCAAACCAGGACACAAGATTGCAGGACAATCACCTCCTTGACCCTGCAAACCATATGGTATTGCCATTGTTGGGCTGTTGTTGACCTAGATTGAACTTGCCTTCTATGAACACCCCCATTTTCAGGCAAACTGCTCTCTTAGCCCTGTCTCCCTTATCTTGGACATGGAAAACTGATTTTTGGGAGGGAACCCAAGTAAAAGGCTTCACATTTCTACCTCCTGAATGTCCTCTTTTTGGATTTAGCTTAGTGACCTGACCCATCAAGATCCTTTTTTGAACCCACTGAGGCTGTCATCCATGTGCCTCCTAGCTTTATGTCATCTGAATGGTTCAGCATCTTCTTGTTCTGAGCCAACAATTTTCCCTCATTCTCTTTGGTGGCTTACATAAAGTCTCTCCATTCCCAGGAATGTAGCGCTAGCTGGGGGCAGAGGGGATTGGGAGGAATTCCTTTATACTCTTGCAGCAACACTTCCTCTCTGTGGATATCCTCCCACTCCCTCATCCTTTTCCTCGTCCCATGGTCAACAGAGAGGCTAGAGGCAAAACCTTGTTCATGGGAGATTGAAACCCAATCTTGGGATTTAGAGCTGAAAGGGACCTAGAAAGTCATCTAGTCTGTTCCCCCTTATTTTACAACTGAGGAAATTAGGGATGGGACTTTTCCAAAGTCACACAAATACTAACAGAACCAGGCCAACTTCAACTCCAAATCATAAACTCTTAGACTAGACCATAACACAAAGCCAGCCAACATCATCTCTCTCATCTCCCCCTTTGCTGTAGAATAAGGTCATGAACCCCATCTTCTAAAGATGAGAATTGATATGGGTCCTTCCATCACTTTGCCAGTCCCCCTCCCCACAGTCTGGAAATTCTTCCATGAGTCTGACTGGGGTTCCTTGTACTGTTCCCCTCTTGCCCTAGCTTCATTGGAAGAGGAGAGCAAGGGGTTCCCTCTCAATGGACCATCACTCTTCATTGAGCAGGGAGCCATTTATAGAGAAGCCCAGGTTAAGCTAGTCCTCAGACTTGCTGTCTCTGAGAGTGTTGGAGTGTTCTTAGTATGGCACCATAGCTACCAGCCAGTCATCTGGAGGGACTGTCTTTTCCCTCATGCTCGTCACACTAATTAATTCTCTCTAACAAGGTGGTTCCCTTGCCATCTGGGCTGAGCCATGGGGATTATGTATCATGTCCCAGAAGTGGGTGGGATTTGTCACAATGAGTCTGGGCTTGCTGGGGATGACCCAACCTCACCAAAAGTTACAGAGGTCATCACTGGGAACACAAGCCACATAATTAATTAATTCATCAATCAGTTAATTAAACAGACCCTGGGGTAGGGATTGGAAGCCAACCATTGGAGCTGCTGTCCTCACCAAGTGATTGTTCTGGGGGTTCCCAGACCTCACCCCAAACACTCCCATCCCATTTGGGAAAAATGTAACAGGATCCGAGTTCTTCCCCCGAGAAAAACTTGTGAACCTGATTTTTCACAAAATGTTTCTTCAGGACCTGCAATAATAATAATCCCAGCAATGGTGGCATCATCCTGCTTCCCTCTGCCCCTGAATAATTACCCTCAGTCATCCAGTCCTCTTGGGTAAGAGGAAGTCCTTGTTGCTATCTGCCCTAAATCCTTTCAGCTGTAATTGGCAGTCATTTTCCTTGGTCTTGCCTTGGATGGAGGGGCATCTGAGCTCAGCACCATGACTGTTCAGATGTTCAAAGACCTACATCATGGATCTGTCTCTTCTCTTCTATTAGCTGCCATTATACTCCAACATATGAGAGTTCAAATATGAGAAGCATTCTAGTCTGACTCCCACCATCCTCACCCCAGTTCAGGACTGAGTTACTGTAATAACCTCCGCCTAGCTGACTCCCAGTCTCCTTCCCTTTGATCCAGCTTGCATTGCCACCAAATGAATCTTCCTAGATGACCAAGGTTATCTACTACAACTAGAGCCATCACCAGTCATCTTGCTTTTGTCCTGCCATTGGACTAAGATGCTCTGAAAGAGAAAGTGAGGCCACAACTTCATGTGACTCTGTCTTACTTAAATCCAATTTATCCGCTAATGAAAAGACAGCATCCATACGTAGTGATGCCACTTTGGTCCTCTTTGAGAACGAAGGACAACAATCGATGGGCAAACTAAAGGAAAACATCCACATCCTCACCCAGCATTCAAAACCTCACTCTACCTTTGCAGTCTACTTTCTGGATATTCCCCAATATCAACCTCAACCATATTTTTCCTTCAATTTTTAATGACCAGAGAATACTCTTGCATGATCCAAACTATTTTACCTTGGTCGATGAGGGCTCCTTTCTAGTCGCCTGAAATATTTGTTGTTTGAGGTGAAAATTCTAGTTTGCATATAATATTTCTTGTCATGTGAAATGAACTTTGTCTCATTGTCAGTTTTCTCTGCCGTCTAACAACTGGACACTTTCCTCTCTTTTTTCCCGTGGGAAATTTCCTGCATGCTTTCCTGATATATAGTTTTCAAGCCTTTTGTTTCCCTCATTTTCCTGGAATATCTATGATTCACTAATTATTTTGAATGTTCTATCTTCAATGCCAGGAGTCTTGTCTTGTTAGTTCCCTCAGCATCCTTCCAAATATATTGTCTTTTATTCTGAAAATCTTTCTTCTGCCTCTGATTTTTTGAGTCTTTGATTTGTTCTCTTTTGAAAAAATCTATTAGTTTGGAGTGAAAAAAGTCTGTCATTTGTTCTAAGTCATCTCCAGTTATTCCAATCCATATCTGGCCACCAATTCACATGTTTGTCACAGCGTCACCTCCTGGATGTTGTGGCCTTCTTCAAAAATGAAGGACAAACATCATTTATGCATCTTTTAAAAATATTTCTTACTTGATAGCTCTAAATTCTCTCTTAATTTCTAATATAACTTTTTAAAAATCTCTCTTCTGAATCATTCTGGAAGGTCTTGCAGTGATCTTATTACCATTTCTAGAGATTTCATCAGATTTCCTTTTTGGTGGACTTTTGAATACTTGTCTTTTACTCCAGTATTTTTTCTTCTTTATTGTGTCTTCTTGACTGTCTGTTCATGAATGTCTTTTATTTTTTCAGTGAGGTTTTTCTTGTAATGACTTCAGTCTCCAGTGACTAGTCTCTAATGAGACTAGTCTCTAATGAGATTGACCCGTCTCTCTTTGTAGTTCACTGTTGTTTTTACCCTTATTTAACACATTTCTTGCTATTTTGATATTACTTACCTTCCTATACTCTGGGGTTCTTTCATTCTACCTTTTTTGACTTGTCTTGCCCTATCTTAATACATTTGCATGGGCTGCCTGTCCCCCATGTCCCCTGCCTGTTTGTAATTCCTTCTCAACCCCGAGTCAGAGTCTTTCTTTTTCTTCCTTCAACTAAGTACCACTTTCTACACAGAGCTTTTCCTGACCCTCCCCCTCCAACTCCTAGCTATTTAGACTCTTTAGTTGTTCAGTCATTTCAGTTGTGTCTGACTCTTCAGGATGCTTTTAGAGTTTTTGCCAAAGACACTGGAGTAGTTGGCCATTTCCTTCTCCAGATCATTTTACAGATGAGGAAACTTGAGGCAAACAGGTTAAGGGACTTCTTCAGGGTCACAAAACTAGGAAGAATCCAAGACTGGATTTGAACTCAGGCCTTCCCATCTTCAGGGCTGGTGCTCTATGCACTTGTCCCCCACACTGTCCTGGCATTTGATTATTTTGTATTTATTTTCTTATACTCTGTACATATCCGTATCTGTCTTTGTCATCTCCTCAACCAGAATGTGTTTCATTCATTGTATTTGTATGCCCAGCACTCAACATTGGGTCTGGAATACAAGTGCTTGTGGACCGTTTAATGTGGTAGATTCACACTCTCCTCCCCCCTGAGCCAGAATCCTCACCCTCCTTCTGTCCTTGCCTTGTGCACCCTTACTTCTGTTCTTATCTTCTTCCCCACTTGGTGGACAATGCTTTCCCTGAGTTTTCCTACCTCTTTCAACTTTGCCCAACTCTTAAGATTCAACTCAGGTCCTGCCTTCTCCAGGGGTGCTCCTTGGATTCCCTGGGTCCTCTCCCTCCTGGAAGGACTCTCGAGTCACTTGGGAGCCCAACTACCCAGTTGGCCTTTTTCCTATGCCTTCTATTATTTAACTTTTCATATGGGAATTATGTTTCCCCATTGGGCCTTCTCCTCTTGCCTCACTGGCAGCCTAGGCCTGGACATGTAGGAGTTGCTCAGTAATGATTTCATGATCAATCAATCTGAAAATCTAGGGGGTCTCCACAGGAAGGACATAGCTCTGCAAATTGGGGGAGTTTGGGAAGACCTTTGCCATTAAGACTTTTTTTGCTGGCAACAAGTTTCAGCAGGGCTTCTATGGGGATTAGGAATCTAGGAAGGTCTGTCTTCCAAAGCAGGGTTTTTTTACTCATGTCCTGGGCAGCAGTGACCAAGAAACCCACTCTTCTCAGCCCTTTAAAGGTCTCTTCCATCAATCTGCATAAAATCTGTCTCTGTCTGGACTCTTCTTATAGATAGATACACATTTAAAAGTGATTTACTTATCTTGAAATTTACCCTTTCTTCCTTTTGGTCCCCTTCCTCCGCCATTCTACTTTATTGCCCTATATGTTCCATAATTAACACAGAGAAATCAAAGTCAGCCCACATTCCCTTGGGGTCCTGATACCATCCTGTCCTACTGTTTCTTGAAAAGACCATTACCTACAGCCCATCGTTCCCTGTTCCCTCGTTTCCCCATTTGTTGCTGTCATCAGATCATAAATCTACACCTGGAAGGACCATGAAAGGAGCATTTGGACTATTTTACAGATGGGGGAACTAAATAACTTTCTCAAAGTTGCCCAGGGAGCAAGTGCCTGAGGCAGGATTTGGACCCAGGTCTTTTGAACTCCAATTTCATCATTTTATCCACTATGTGAAGCCTTCAAGGTCACACAACTACTAAGGAGATGCCTTTATGCTCTCTTCAAATCAACAGGTATAAAAAGTGTTTCTTATGTACTTAGAACCAAGTAAAGCAAAAAGAAAGCCAGTCCCTGCGCCCCTGGAACTTATATTCCAATGAGGGGAAAATAACCTATAAAAGGAACTGAAGGATTGGGGGCGATGTTAGGGAGTGGGTTAGATGGCATCAAAATCTGGAATCAGAAGCAGGTCTGGGAGAAGAGTAAAGGATGGCTGGTCTGATCCAAAATGGAAGAACTCACCAATGGGAGAAGGGGGTCATAGGGGAAGGGGGCTGCTGTAGAAGAGAAGGCATCAGAATTGTGGTGGTAAGGTCTGGAGTCAAAAGCAGAGACCTGAGGGAAATCTTGACTTCAAGGTTCACTTCATAGATAACACCTGAAAGGTGTCATTGAACCACTCTGATCTGAAGCCTGCACCTTAGATCTCTGAAGGTCCTTTGGGCAGCTGGGTGGTACAGTGGATAGAGCACCAGCCCTCAAGAGAGGAGGACCTTAGTCCAAATGTGACCTCAGACATTTGACACTAGCTGTGTGACCTTGTGCAGGTCACTTCATTCTGATTGCTTCACATCCAGGGTTGTCTCCAATCAGCCTGATTCATTTCTGGCCACTGGACCCAGATGGCTCCAGAGGAGAAAGTGAGGCTGATGACTTGGCACAACCTCCCCCACTAAAATCCAATTCACTTGCTTGTCCTGGCATCACCTCTTTGATGTCATGGTCTTCTTGAAGAACGGAGACCAACAGCAATAACACTACTCTGTGAGTGTCCCTATGCGTCTTGTGTCTCGGTCCAGTGATTCCACCGACCCACAGTCCTCTCCTTTTAACCTTAACCACATACAAACATGCCTCATTCCAGTTCAGTCCCCACTCGGTCGCAGCTTGACCTTCAAAACAAACTCATCTCCTTCCCCTCCCAAAGACTGTCCCTCTGCCCCAAGATTGCCCTACTTCTTCCGAATCAATGATACAGTAAGCAAGGAAGGGTCAAGGGGGCGAGCAAATGAGCTAAGGAGGTGAGAAAGGCATTGGTGAACAGTAAGTATCAGGATGGAGGATTTCTGAGCTTGGGAGGTTGGAAAGTGAACAGAAAAGGGTAGGAGCCAGGTGGGCTAAGGAGGCTTCCTAGGAAGGATGGCGATGCAGCCGAACCTTGGAGGATAGCAAGGTTCTGAAAGAATCCTGGCAGAAGCGGGAAGGGCCCAAGAATATTATCAGGCAAGGGAAGAGGCATAATCATCATAATCACCAACATTTAGACAGGGATGTGTGGCTTACAGATGTTCATTCTCATTTGATCCTCATAACAACTTTGTAAAGCCATTAACTTTTTTATTTTTTAATTTTTTAAAGTTTTTAATTTTTTTAATTTTATATTTATTTATATTTATATTTATTTTTTAAGTTCCTTTTAATGTATTGTACTTAAAAAGATCTGGGTTCAAATCCCACCTTAGCCATCTATCTTCTCATTCCTCAGATCCTCAGCTGTAAAATAAGGGGATTGGATGAAAAGCTCTTCAACCCTAAAACTATGATCCTGTGATGCATTTTACATAGAAAGAAACCGAGGTTCACAGGTTAAATGAGTTGCCCAAGGTCAAACAGCTAGTGAGTATCTGAGGCAGGATTTAAACTCAGGTCTTCTCACCTCCAGACCCAACACTCTACCTACTATGTTACACTTCCTGGCCTCTATGTAATACTTCAAAAATTAGCAGAGATTGAACTGAACTTTTAGGGACCCTCCCAGAATTGGGATACAGAAAATACTATAGGCATTGTTATCTCTCCCTTTTACAGGAGAGGAAACTGAGGCACAGAGAGAAAATTTTTCCAGGTCACATAACTATTAATTAATAAAATCACAATATATTTATTGATCATCTTTAATAAAATAATAAAAGCTAATTTGAAGCAGGATTTGAACCCAGTCCTCTTCTAATTCCAAATTCCATTCCAGAATCCCATATACTCAGCAAATAGTGAATTCTCTGAATATGGGAAGGGATGCAAGGCTTGGGAAAGAGGCTGGCCTAGGCTGGAATGCAATGTGCAGAGTATTTTTACATAGGACCCCTGGACCATGGTATTATAGCTCTAAAGCTTGAAGGGATCTCAGAGGGCATCCCATCATTTTGCAGAGAAGGAAACTGAGTTCTGGAGAGGTAAAGGGGTCAGAAGGAATCAGGTCATTTTACAGATGAGGAAACAGATCTGAAGAGTTAAAGGGACTTCAGACCATGGATCATAGATCTGAAACTGAAAGGGACCTCAGAGGGAATTAGGTCACTTTGCAAATGGGGAAACTGAGGCCCAGGGAAGTTAAGCAACTTGCTCCAAGTCTTACAAAGTGACATTACAGGAGGAATTTGCACCCAGATCATCTGACTCCAGAGCCAAAAATAACTTCTTTTTTTTTGTATTACTGTTGCCTTTATTTTAAGTATTTTTATAGTATTTGTTGCTGTTGAGTTGTATCTGATTCTTTGTGACCCCATTTGGAGTTTTGTTGGCAAAGATACCAGAGTTATTTCTCCCTTTCTTCTCTAGCTCATTTGATAGTTGAGGAAACTGAGGCAAACTGGGTGATATGACTTGCCAGGGTTACACAGCTAGGAAGTATCTGAGACTGGATTTCAACTCAGGAAGATGAGTCTCCTGGATTCCAAGCCCTACGCTCTATCCACTGCAGCAGCTGTGGCATTGGGACCACAAAGACAAAAGTGAAATAATACTTGTCTTCCAGGAGTCGAAAGTCAGTTGGGAAGGGGGTTGCATGTAAGGGAGAAGGAGATGAGGCAGAACAAGTATCGTGGGGTTTGAATCATGAGGGCTTTGGTCCAGGATCTGGCAGGAAAGGCTGGTGTAAAGCATACAACCTTTCCCAGAAGACCTTCTCCTCTGGCAGAGGTGCTCATGCCAGCTCTGAGATGCTGCCAGCCCTGGCTTCTCTCCCCTCTGGCAAGTGAGGGAGGAGGGGAGGGAAGACTTGGAGGGGCAGAACTCTAGAAACCATCTGACAAAATGCCTTTCCCCACTCAACCTCACTGAGAGAAAGGAAAGATAGTGTATTAATAGGAATATTCATCTCTCTTGGTTAATGGGACTTGAAACAAGGAAGGCCACATGTAACATAGGCACTTCTTCCTAGGGCTCTTAAGAAGACTATATTCTGCCACAGTCCAGTCTAGCTCTTAGAAGGGCAAGGGGTGAGGGGGGTAATAGGTCAAGAGGATGGGACCAGTTAGGTGGCACAGTGGATAGAGCACTGGCCCTGGAGTCAGGAGTACCTGAGTTCAAAATGACCTCAGACACGTAATTACCTAGCTGTGTGGCCTTGGGCAAGTCACTTAATCCCATTGCCTTGGGAAAACAAAAAACAAAAAAAATCAGTCAAGAGGACAATGGGGCAACTCCCTTCAGTTTGGTTTAGTGGTGAGAGCCTTGCAACTGGATCCTGGAAGATGGATCAGGTTCCTCTGAGGACACCTACTAGCCCTGTGACCCTGGGCAAGTCACATCACTGTCATAAGCCAACCTCAATTTGCTCCTCTGGAAATGCAGTTTCTACTCAAGGACAGCTCTTCCTCCTTTAGAATTGGGACAGGCTAAGTTCTCTGAAGGCAGACTGGGGAATCCCAGCCAATGTCCCGTTACACAGATAATCTCCTTAATGCTCTGTGGAGATGCCCAAGTCTTTCATCACTTCCTAACTAAAGAATGAGAGTAGAGAGAAGGGGAGTCCTAGTGCAGCTCAGAGACTGAAGCTGTGTCTGCCTTCAGGAGGCTTCCATTTCTGGAAAGGCAGGAAGATCACACCGATGCTCACACATCAACTACTCACAGACTGATATTCAAAAACACACACAACATCATAAATGGTACACACACACACACACACGCACACACACACTTAAGTAAAATTACGTGGATGAGGCAGTCAAGGAGACCACTCAAGGCTAAGAAGAGTGGATAAAGAAGTGGCCTTTGACAGGGGAGGGGATGGTTGGAGGAGGGAGCTCTGTGGGTCCAAGGCACCTAGAAATACCCTTCCTTTCCCAGGAAATTGATACCTTTGATGACTTTAGGTTTTGAGGTCACAGAGTATCTAGCCAACTAGAAGGGCCCTTCCAACTATGGGTGGAGAAGGAGCTGTCCTAGGAAGGTCAGGTGTAGCACTGTCAGAGCATAGGACAAGGACATGGCTGATTGGGTGCTTAGGTGAGGAATATCAGCGCCACACTTCCCTCACCCCCACCATGCCAACCATGCCAACAAGCCCAGCTCCTTTTCAGGGAACAGGAAGGAGGACACTTAGCCTTCCTCAGGCCCTTGGCAGCCTCCCTCTCTCCTACCCCAGCTCGGGGTCCTCACTCTAATATTCTATTTTCTGGCTCCCTCCCTTTGGCCACATTCATCTTAGATCCCCAGATTGAGAGGCATGCTCAGGTCAACCTGACTCTGGTTCTGTCTATCTGTCTGGCACTTCATGTCTTTTTCTTCTCTCTCTCTCTGTTTTCTTCTCTCCCTCCATTCTATTTTTATTTCTAGCTTTCCCCACCTCTCTGTTCTCTCTCTGTCTCTCTTTTACCTTTCTGTCCCTCCTTCTGTCTCCCTCTCTTTTTCTCTTCTCACTCCTCACCCAATTATTTGCATCTTTTCCCAAACGCAGTTCCTTCTATCCTCTCCCCATTCCCTGTCTCTCCCTTCTTCAGTTCCTTTTCTGTTCCCTCTGTCTTCTTCTCCATCCTTCTATTCTCTTCCCTTATGCCTTTCTTTGCTATCTCTCCCACTGTCTCTGTTCTCTGTATCTCCCAATCCTCTATTCTCTCTCCTCTTCATTCTTTTTTTTTTTTTTTTTTTTTTTTTTTTTAGGATTTTACAAGGCAGTGGGGTTAAGTGGCTTGCCCAAGGCCACACAGTTAAGTGTCTGAGGCCGGATTTGAACCCAGGTCCTCCTGACTCCAGGGCCTGTGCTCTATCCACTGCGCCACCTAGCCGCCCCACTCTCCTCTTCATTCTTAGCCTCTCCCTAAACTCTCAATTCTTTGTATCTGTCCCATGTCCCTGCCTTCTTTTTCTCAGCTTTCTCCCCCTCTGACACTATTCTCTGTCTCTGCTTCTCTTGTCTTTCTTCCATCTCTGGGTCTTCAAAATACTCTGTTCTCTCTTCCTTATCTGGTCTGTCCTCTTTCCCCTGCTCTGTCTGACTTACCCATCTCTCAGTCTATCTCCTTGAAAACCCCCTGCGTTGTCTCTCCTGTACCTCCATCTTCCCGGTCTCTGCCTCTCTCTATCCTTCTCTCCCCCTAAATCTCTGTACCTCCTCAACATCTCTGTCGGACATCTCTCTACCTCCCGGTCTCTCTGTTCCCTGTGTTTCCCTACTCCCCCCGACCCCTCTCTGCTCCTTTCTCTCTCTCCCTTGATCTCCCTCTCTCTCTTTCCCCCTCTCTCTCTTTTCTCTGCCTCTGACTTTCTCTCCTCTTCCCTGCTCTCTCTTCCCACCATCTCCCCCCTTTTCCCAATATCCCCCTGGGAGCTCTGGGGCCGCTGAGCCCGGAGAGCAGATCCAAGGCTGAAGCATTGTTTGACAATCTGTTTTCATCTTCATCTTGTTGGCAGGCTGTAGGAGAAATGCAGAAGGTTAATGAGGCACTGTGAGCGGGCTCACTGCGAGGAGGAGCGGGCGGCGGGCAGGCGGGCGGCGGGCGGGCGAGGAGCCGCAGTGACAGGGAACCAGTAATGACTAATTAGGCGCAGTTTAACAGGAGGAAAAAGTGAAATCTCCTCTTCACCAACTGTCAATAATTAGCTGATTTGGTGAGGCTGAAATGTGTCCACAGTGGAAAAGGCGGCTTTTGTCCCCCAGACTGCCGTGTGCCAGGAGAGGAGGGTGTGGCGGGGGCACCCGCCCTGTCCGGGGACAAGGCCCAGGCTGAGGGAGGCAGGAGAGAAGGCCTCAGTCCCATGGAGGTAGAGATCCCCAATCTCGGGCTGCAGCCCCCACCCACTAGAATTGCTTCCAATTGGACTTCCCCTGCTTCCCAGGGTGACCTTGGCCCATTTACTTGGCCTTACTTTGGGCCTCGATTTCCTGATCTGCAAAATGAGGGAGTCAGACTAGCTAGGTCCTTCCAACCTTAACTCCACAGATGGACAGACAGGTCTAGATCGGAGATTCCCGGGTCTTGTTCTGCCCTCACCCCATGTCTGAAAGTAACACAGGCAGGGAGAAGAAGTCTGACATAGTTTCCCTCCATCTTATTAGAGACTGGGGGAAACGAGCCCAGAAAATCTGGGGGGGCAGTTTGATACAATGGAGAGAAGACCTTGACTCAGACCTGACCATGGGACTGGACCATGGACCCTGGGCAAATGACCTAAATGTTCCCTGCCTCAGTTTCTTCATTCCCTGCCTCACAAAATTACCTTATGATTCTTCGTTTGGCCAGGCAATCAGGGTTAAGTGACTTTCCTAGGGTCTCATAGCTAGTGTCTGAGACTGGATTTGAACTCAAATCCTCCTGGCTCCAGAGTGGGTACTCATCTCCTGTACCACCATGCAATTCTTAAAGGTTTGGGTTTTTTATGACACACCTTAAAGTACAATATGAATCTCAGTGTATTCTTTGGAGACCTGTCCAGGCATATATAGTGAGTTAGAATCAGAATCAGGAACCCCAGGACTCTTGTCACCTGAGGCTGGGGACGGGGGGGGGGGGGGGGGGGGGGGGGGGTCGGTCTTGTCCTTCTGTGTAAGTAAGGGGAGGAGCCAAATGGTCTTTTAAGTTCTCTTTCAACTTTAAATCTCTGACTTTCTGTCCAATCAAGAAAATAGCAATAAGACATTAAGGACACACAGATTGGAGAAACTTCCAACCTTGGACCTTCCCCAAAGAGAACATGTAGAGTTCAGGGGGAGAACCAGTAGACTGAGGAGATGAAGCTATCTTATTCTCCCTGAGTCTCAGATTCCTTGTCTGTATAATGGGAACAATATTATTCTTGCTACTGACTTAGAATGTTTTGGGGAGGATTAAATAAGAATCTTTACACTTTTTAAAAATTTTATTTAAGGCAATGGAGTTAAGTGGCTTGCCCAAGGTCACACAGCTAGGCAATTTTTAACTGTCAGAGGTCAGATTTGAACTCAGGTCCTCCTGACTCCAGGGCCAGTGCTCTATCCACTGAGCTACTTAGCTGTTCCCTTAAATAAGAATCTGTATGGACAGCCTGGCATGTGGTTAAGAAATGAGAACCGTTGCTATTTTGCCACTGTATTTAACTATTCCTAGGATCCCAACAGAGACATAGCATCATATGGGAGGAACAGAGTCAGAGAGGTGTGTGTGTGTGTGTGTGTGTGTGTGTGTGTGTGTGTGTGTGTGTGTGTGTGTGTTATCTAAACCTCTACCTGTACCAGCTGTTCTCCAGTGGTGGTGAGGTTGGGGAATCGGGTTCACAGGCTCACAGAGGGTTGCTTCCTGCTTAAACAAGTCTGTTTGTTCATCATGCTTCAAGTGGGGGCTCTTCCTCTCATGCCCTTTGGCCTTCCCATGACACCTCATCTGCCCACCTTCCCTCCCCACCCTGTGCCCCTGGCCCTGGCATCTGTGGAACACCTTGCCTGCAAAAACCAATAACAAACAAACATCTCAAGAAGAAGGAAAATCAGACTACAGACTCACAACCTGCAGCTTGGGGGCTCCCAGGAAAATACTGAGTCAATCCTTCCTAGAAGCCCCAGCTTCCCCATCTCCTCCATTTTCTGTCCTCATGCCCCTGATCCCTCTGTTCATCCCCCCCTATTTCTCTGTTCAGTGAACAGCCTCAGAAAGGTGGAACTAAAAGAAACCTTAAAAGTCATTGTACCCAATCCCTTAATTTTACAGATGAAGAAACTGAGTCACAGAGAGTTGAAAAGTAACAGAAGATGGGATTTGAACTCAGGCCATAGGACTATAGATTTAAATCTGGAAGAGGCCTCTGAGGTCATTTTACAGATGAGAAAAATGAAGTCCAGGGAGGGCCTGGTCATAGGGTCACACAAGGATCAAGGCTGGGATTAGTCCTTTATACTCTCCACTATTCCATGCTAAGGAAGTGCCCATCTTCTTGATTCTCCTCACCTTCCCCCTTGCTACCCATCATACCCTCCCACCACACAGACATCAGAGAAGGTGTCTCCTCAAGGGAAGGAGGCAGCTCCCTTCGCATGATTTCCCTTCATCCTCCCCTCTCTCTCCTGTTCCTGTAGAAAATGACTTCATGTGGATGCCCTTGTATTGATATCCTTGGTGGGGGATGTCTCCCCATTTTTTCTCCCTTCCTCTAGGGGAGCTTTAGAAGTCCTGCTAAATCGGAGTGTCCAGTTCAGGGTCAGCCCTCCTTGCTTAGCAACACCTACTGTAACTTTCTCCTAGCTGGTAGAGTGACCCAGTCTCCATGGTCTCCATGGACACGGTTAATATGTTGCTTGACAAACCTCCTTAAGGCCTTTCTATGGGTATATGTGGGTATGACTATGTACTGTCACTATCATCAGATCTTGGGCTCCTCCAGGGGAAGGTCTTTATCCTTTTATCCATAACTCCACACAAGGAGGATTGCCTTCTGGGTTCAACATTGTCTTTAGGTTTTTTTTTAGGGTTTTTTTTTGTTGTTTTTTTTTTTTTTTGCAAGGCAAATGGGGTTAAGTGGCTTGCCCAAGGCCACACAGCTAGGTAATTATTAAGTGTCTGAGGTCAGATTTGAACCCAGGTACTCCTGACTCCAGGGCTGGTGCTCTATCCACTGTGCCACCTAGTCGCCCCTGGGTTCAACATTGTTGACAGATCATTGTTGACTTCAGACTCTTGGGTAGACCTCATCCGCCAAATGGGGAGAATCAGTTCAGGGTCAGCAGGAGACATTGGGAACCCTTCATGAATCCAACACAGACCTTTCCATCCTCCATTGGAGAGCCTTCTCTGAGGTCTAGAGAGCAAGGTGGCCACCATATTTCCCTCCAGAACACCCAAAATGATCCATACTTTTGTTTGAAAATGTTTGTTTGGGGTCTTTCTTTTCTGTTGTTTTAATCAATCCCCATTGAACTGCAAAGTGGGCTATTTTTGCCATCAGAAATCTGCCATGTTCCCCACCCGCTGCTTTCTTGGAGTTTGCCCACAGTACCCCCTGGGAGGGGACGGATTGGAACAGCAAACCCATGTGGAGACATCAGAAACACCAACGCCACCTGTCACATTGCCTGTGCAGTAGTCCGCCCCCCCATTTCTCCCCCCCCCCCCATACCTCATATACACACCCTTCCAGTTTGGCCTTGGGGGGCAGCACATCTAGTGTGGAGAGCTAGGTCAAGGGCTCGGGGGCCAATTTCAACTGACTCCTGGATCATTCCTTCTCCTCTTTCCAGGGCCCCCACTGCACCCTTTCCATCCCCTCCCCAAGATACCTTAGCATAGCATCCCAGAGTTGAGTATATCAGGAGAGAGGTCCTAGGGATATAGTAATAAGTGAAAAGTAGTTAGAAGGAGGATCCTAGGGACAGATCCAGAGGGTTGTAGGCTCCCCACTTTATTAAACAACAATAGGAAAACCATTTGTTTATGTAAGGCCCTATTTTCTTCATTTTCAAAAACCTCCCTGATTGACTGCATGATTTTATTCTCACACTAGCTTTGAGACAAGAGTTTGGGCAGGGACCTGGATCTCCATTGGGCAAATGGGGAAACTGAGGCAGGGAGGGAGACTGTCATTGACTCTGAGAGCATTCCAGCCCAAGGGATACTCAAAGGGAAAGGCAGGAAAAAAAAGGGAAAGGCAGAACCTCAGACCACCCCACAGAGGAGAATCCTAAACACAGAAACAGCAGGTACCTTAGTAGTCACCTAGGCTACTTTTACAGAGGTGGAAACTGAAGCATAGAGGAATCCTAGGATCCTGGATCCAGAGGGATCTCAGAGGCCATCTATGAGGTCATAGAAAAGATTTGCCCATAGTTATAGAGGTTGTAAGGAAGTTTTCCTCACCCCCTCATTCAACAATCAAACATTTATTAAGGTTTTTTTACTTTATAAGCTAAACCAGACATTCCCTCTCTCTCCCAAACAATGGGCGGAGAATCTCTCCCTCTTTTTCCCACCTCTTTCAACTTTGCCTAACTTTTTTTTTTAGTTTTTGCAAGGCAACGGGGTTAAGTGACTTGCCCAAGGCCACACAGCTAGGCAGTTATTAAGTGTCTGAGGCTGGATTTGAGCTCAGGTCCTCCTGACTCCAGGGCCGGTGCTCTATCCACTGCACCACCTAGCCTACTCTTAAGACTCAGCTCAAGTCTTGCCTTCTCCAGGGCTGTTCCTTGGATCCC
The DNA here is from genome assembly GCF_037893015.1 of Macrotis lagotis. Taxonomy (NCBI): domain Eukaryota; kingdom Metazoa; phylum Chordata; class Mammalia; order Peramelemorphia; family Peramelidae; genus Macrotis; species Macrotis lagotis. The sequence goes on from NC_133658.1 coordinate 21,566,446, forward strand.
CTAGGTCCCTCAGATCTGTCCCTCCTGGGAGGACTCCTGAGTCACTTGGGAGCCCTACCACTCAGTTGGCCTTTTTCCTTCTCAGTTTGAGGATACATAGACAAAAACAAAACAATCCCTGACATCAGGGAGCTTGCATCCTATCAGAACAACATGGAATTACATTCTATTCACATGCTTTCTATGAGACATCTACTTAACTGAATGCCTTTCACTGAGGTAAATATCTAGTCTGCATCGGATAAATCCTCTGCCTTCATGAAATTTATAGTCCAGTAAGGGGAGAAGGCATAAAAATGGATGAGAAAAATATATAGCATTACATCGGAACTATTGTAAACAGACACAAATGGTAAATAGTGCCACAGTAAATAGTTCAGGAGTAAAGGGGCAGCAGGGTGCTTCAGTGGATAGTGTGCTAGTCCTGGAGTCAGGAAGACTGTGTGACTCTGGTTCTGATCATTCTGAGTTTGAAACAATTTGGAGACATCAGAGTAGAGATGGCCTTGGAATGGTTACAGAAAAATAATCTGAAAGTTTCTTTTTATCTTTGAAGTCAAGAGTAAAATATATCCACAAGATAGGAGTGACTGACTGGATCAAAAGATGCAGGGGGCAAGGAAGAGGAGGACTGAAAATATGAAAACACGACCTTTGGATTTGGCCTTTGAGAAAACGGTGGCCACTGAGAAGAGAGGAGTGGGGAGAGAAGGCCAACTGCAAAGAGCTTAGATGAATTTGATTCTCTAACTGAGTAACATCAAAAGATGTTACTGGTAGGGAGTAGGAAGAAGAGGGACCCTTCCCATTCATCTTGGAACAATCCTCCTTCCATGTCCCAGTCCAATGGCCCCTCCTCTCCCCAGCTTTGGCTGTATGACTCCAGGCGGAGAAGGCCTGCCACAGGCAACCATTTGTCTTTTTTTTTTTTACAAGGCAATGGGGTTAAGTGGCTTGCCCAAGGCCACACAGCTAGGTCATTATTAAGTGTCTGAGGCCAGATTTGAACCCAGGGACTCCTGACTCCAGGGCCCGTGCTCTATCCACTGCGCCACCTAGCCGCCCCCATTTGTCCTTTCTGATCAATGTAGTTCTCAGACTGTCTTGGGCAATGAGGAAGTGGAGGTAGTAGGTACAGTTGGCTTTTTCAAAGTTATTAGCAGTGAAAGGGAGGAAAGAAATGGAATAGCAGTTGGATAAGGGGGAAGTGGAGTAAACTTTTAGGGAAGATGTGAGCATATTTTTGGGGCAGGCGGATTTTTAGTCAGTGCGGGAATGACGGGATAGAAAAAGAAAGGGATAGACAGTGGAAGGGAGAGGGAGGGAAGGAGGGAAGAGGGAGAAAGGAAGGAAGAAAGGAAAGGATAAAGGAAGGAAGAGAAAGGGGGGGGAAGAAAACCATTTATTAAGTATTTCCTATATTCAAGACACTGTGCTAAATCCTGGGAATACCAATAGAAAAGAATTCTTGCCCTCAGGGAGCTTACATTTTAACCCACCTGAGAATACTTGTCAGGGAGAAAATTTTGGTCTGGAACCCTGCAGACATACTAAGTTGACCCATGTCTGGGCAGGTGACTGACACTTTCCAAAAACCATGGTTTTGTTGATTTGATTACAGTGTCCTGAGTAAGAAATGGAAAGGCAGCAAGAGTGGTGAATGGGAGAGATCAGGCTTGGTCTCAAGATCCATGATCATTAGCCACTCCCTCCCTTACCATCTCTGCTCTGTGCAAAAATAGTGCAAGTTGCTTAATTTTCCCATGCTAAGATCAGACTTTGACAGCCAAGATTCCTCCCAGTTCTAGATTCATGGTTTTAGTGTGGCTACTTCCCTGAGTCTCAGTTTCTTCCTCTGTAAAATTAAGGGGTTGGTCTGCATCCCAGCTATCAAACCAGAAGCCTCTGGGCCACCTGGAGCCCCCAACACTCTGTAGAGCCCCAAACTTGATGAAAACATACTTGGGAAATGTTGAAGGAAATTAATAAAAATACAATAAAACCAATAGTGCTATTATAATGGTTTTTCTAAGTTCCTATGCAGCCATGGGGACTTTTCTGTTGTTTGACACTGACCCAGATTGCAGCTCCATCTCAAGAAACTTGGATTCCATGACCTATGTGAAGGCTCTCCCCTTACCTTGTCCCACCACCATCCACCCACAACCCCCCCCCCCACGTACACACACACACACACATGCACATACACTTCCAGGACACAAAGACACATATGCATGCTGGCCGTCTTAGTGATGCCTCTTAAAAGATTCTATCTATGAACATAACAACCACCAGACTTCTCCCCCTCCCCTCCCCCTCTTCCTCCCCTCCCCCTCCCCCATACACCTGGTTCAGGAGCATCCTTGGGAAATTCTTCCTGCCCCTACAGCTTAGCTCCATTTTGCTTAGCTCATGTTTTATTTTGTTTGGTTTTTCTTCAAATGACCCCCACACATTCCTCTCGTACTTGAGGAAGGGGGCCAAAGGAGGGAGGAGGGTTCTTTGGTCAACCATCAGGAGGCCTCAGGGCCACATCTCCCCTCCCCTGCTCCTGGGCTTGGAGGCATCCGGTGCCCCCACTGGAGAAATTCTTGGGGGGAGCCTCAGGAATCTGCCCTGGCCACCCTCATCCAGTGTGAAACAGGAGCCAGGGAGGTCTGTGGACAGAGCCCAGGGCCATGCTTCTCCTCCCTCTAAGGGAAAAGATACCCCCGACCTCTACCAGGGTTTCCCATTGTCCCTCTAGGGCACATGTCCCTTTGCTCCCTGCTTGCCCAAGTTGTCTAGCTTTTGAAGGAGTTTCTGGTTCTGTCTTCCATGATTTGGGGTGTGGGTATGCATAAGATAATGGGGACCTAGATCCAAAGCTGGAAGGGACTCAGGAGGTCACTGATTGAGTCCAATTCTGTTGTTTTTTAGAGGAAGAGACTGAGTCACACAGGTGTCAAAGGCAGGATTTGAACATTTAGCTTCTCTGACTCCAAATTGCACCCTTTCCATTGTATCACTTTAATACCTATGTTAGTGGCAAGCTGTGTGTGTGTATGTTTTGTAAGTGTGTGTATTTCTGTGTTTGTGTGTATGTGTAGGAGTATGTGTATGTTTGTGTGTATTTTATTGTATTTGTGTGTATGAGTGTGTTGTGTGTCTCTAAATGTGTTTGTCTGTGTGTGTGTGTGTGTGTGTGTGTGTGTGTGTGTGTGTGTATGTGTTTGGTACATTAAGTATGTGTGTTTATATGCCCTGAATACCAAGGCAAGATTAGAGGGGGAAATATCTGGGGTGTGGGCTCCCACCAGAGTCTTCATTCCTGGGGTGTTCTTTATGACAACCCCTATTTTTTTTGCAAGGCAATGGGGTTAAGTGACTTGCCCAAGGCCACAGCTGGGTAATTATTAGGTGTCTGAGACCAGATTTGAACTCAGGTCCTCCTGACTCCAGGGCTGGTGCTCTATCCACTGTGCCGGCTAGCTGCCCGACAACCCCCATTTTTACAGTACTTTGTGGATCATAGGACACTTTCCCCAGAATAAACCTGTGAGATGGGTAGTTATTCTCCCCATCCCCATTCTCACCATAGTCAGAAAAGGACAGTGATTTACCAAGTATCTGAGCTAGAATTCAAACCCAGGCCTTCTGGCTCTGAACTCTGTGTCCTGTCCATTCTGACCTGGCACAGTGTGGTCTGATGGAGGGAATGTCGGCCCTGCCCTCAGAATAGACCCACCCCTGATACTTCCTAGTTAAATGACCCTGGGCAACTCACTTGCCTCAGTTTCTTTCTTTTTTGTTTTTTTGTTTGTTTTTATAAGGTAATGAGATTAAGTGACTTGCCCAAAGTCACACACAGCTAGTAAGAATCAAGTGTCTGAAGCTGAATTTGAACTCAGGTCCTCCTGACTCCAGGGCCAGCACTCTATCCACTACTCCATGTAGCTCCATTTCGGGGTTTTCATCCTTAAAATAGTGATAAGCAGCACCTGCCTCCCAAGGGCCATTATGAGGATCAAATGAGATGATAATAATACCTATGACATAGTAAGCTCTATATAAATGTTAGTTATTACTGTTAATATTAACACTAATTATTACTATTATGGGTGTTGTAAAGGCCTAGTGATATGAAAAAATATAAAATGCTTTGCCAAACCTTAAAGATCTATAACATAATTGGAGTTATTATCATCCGTATGGTTTGAAGAAGTCACATCCCTCTCTCCAGACAAGTTTCTCATCTGTAGAAGGAGGGGATTAGGCTTAATGATCTCTAAGAGAAGTGGCTATGAAGCTCATCCTGTCCATATCACCTCCCATTTAATGGATGAGGAAGGAGAGGCCCAGAGGCGGGAGGACATACAGGCAGTAGGTAGCAGATGTCACCCCCACATTCTCTCTTTGAAGCTCTGGGCCCATCTATGGCCTACCATCTCCAAGCTCTTTTCCAACTATGCCCTCAGGTAGAAAGGTTTTGGTCTCCCCCACCCCCACCCCTCTCCCTTCTCTTCCCCCCCCCCCCACCAGGGGCCATCCCCACCTGTGGAAGGGCAGGAGCCTGAGAGAGATTTTTACCATGTTTCAGGGTCACTCAGAATCCCTGGTCTCCCCAGTCCCACCCCCACCCCACAGCCATCAGCCTTTGACAAAGGCAGCCGAGAGAGCGGCATCAGGACAGGTGAGAAGGAAGCTCTTTGTAGTGGGTAAAAGGCCAGGAGAAGGGGGCTCCTAAGGGGCTTGGGTGCCAAGAGGATCTGGTTTCCTGTTTATACCTCCACACCTCAGCTCCAGGTTCAAAAATGTAAACTATCCATCTAGGACCATGCAGGTGTGTGTGTGTATGTGTGCTGGGGTGGGGGTGGGAAAGTAGGGGACAGCCCCAAACACATTCCTAACTCCAGCCTCCCCCAGCCCAAGCCAGAAGTCAAAGGGAAAGCCCAACATCCACAAACAGCCTCATGTTAACCCTTCCTGGGCCTCATAAGACCAGAGTTACATATATCTGGAAGGGACCTCAGAGGCCATGCAATCTGCCATTTCACAAAAGAGGAAACTGAGACCCAGCAATGTTATGTGCCTGGCCTAAGGTCACCCTAGCAGTTAGAGGCAGAGGCCACAATTTCTGATTCTAAAGTCAATGCTTTTCCTACTGTGTCAAGGGGAAGAAACTGAGGCACAGGAAAGGAAAGCCATTGATGATCGTATCTGTTCCCATGGATTCCCTTATCATCTCTATGCTAAGGATTCTCTACTCTCCCTTTCCTGCCCCAGCTGCTACCTTCGATGTCACATTTCCAAATGCCTTTTAGAGTTTGAAAACTGGAAGTCGAGGAGACAAGCACATGTCCAAAGTGGAATCTCTGGGCCTCCTCTAAGCCTGCCCTCTCTTCCACCTTACCTAGGCTTCCGGTCCCTTAGGCCCCTTACCTAGAAGTCATCCTGAGCCCCTCGTGGTCTCTCAGGCCCCGGGCCAGGATGGTGGCAAGGCTGGTCAATTTCACCTCTGCAAGCCCCCCCAACTTCTCTTGAATGTGTCCCCCCTTCACTACTCGATGTCCCTTCTCTCCTCAATGTCCCTTCTCTCCTCGATGTCCCTTCTCTCCTCGATGTCCCTTCTCTCCTCGATGTCCCTTCTCTCCTCTGATGTCCCTTCTCTCTTCGATGTCCCTTCTCTCCTCTGACATCCATTCACTCCTCTGATGTCCCTTCTCTCCTCCGATGTCCCTTCTCTTCACTGATGTCCCTTCTCTCTACTGATGTCCCTTCTCTCCGCTGATGCCCCTTCTCTCCTCGATGTCCCTTCTCTCCGCTGATGCCCCTTCTCTCCTCGATGTCCCTTCTCTCCACTGATGCCCCTTCTCTCCTCGATGTCCCTTCTCTCCACTGATGTCCCTTCTCTCTACTGATGTCCCTTCTCTCCTCGATGTCCCTTCTCTCCACTGATGTCCCTTCTCTCTACTGATGTCCCTTCTCTCCACTGATGTCCCTTCTCTCCTCGATGTCCCTTCTCTCCACTGATGTCCCTTCTCTCCTCTGATGCCCCTTCTCTCTACTGATGTCTCTTCTCTCCACTGACGTCCCTTCTCTCCTCGATGTCCCTTCTCTCCACTGATGTCCCTTCTCTCTACTGATGTCCCTTCTCTCCTCGATGTCCCTTCTCTCCTCTGATGCCCCTTCTCTCTACTGATGTCCCTTCTCTCCGCTGATGCCCCTTCTTCTCTCCTCGATGTCCCTTCTCTCCGCTGATGCCCCTTCTTCTCTCCTCGATGTCCCTTCTCTCCGCTGATGCCCCTTCTTCTCTCCTCGATGTCCCTTCTCTCCACTGATGCCCCTTCTTCTCTCCTTGATGTCCCTTCTCTCCTCGATGTCCCTTCTCTCCTCTGATGCCCCTTCTATCCACTGATGTCCCTTCTCTCCTCTGATGCCCCTTCTCTCTACTGATGTCTCTTCTCTCCACTGACGTCCCTTCTCTCCTCGATGTCCCTTCTCTCCTCCGATGTCCCTTCTCTCCACTGATGTCCCTTCTCTCCTCTGGCATCCCTTCTCTCCACTGATGTCCCTTCTTCTCTCCGCTGCCTTCCCTTCTCTCCTCTGATGCTGCCACCACTCTGGTGCAGAACCTTATCATCTTATGCCTGGGCTATTGCCAGAGCCTGCTGGGGTGGGGAGGGTGTCTTCCTGTCTTGAGGCTCTCCCCACTTCTGCCTACCCATCTGCCACTCAGACACTGAAGTGATTTTCCTAAAATGCAGGTCTGATCATGTTATCTCCTCACCCACCTAACTCAATAAACTCCAATGACTCTGAATTATCTCCAATAACAAATACAGCATGCTCTATTTGGCATTCAAGTGCCTTCATAACCTAGCCCCCTCCCACCTTTCCAGGTTTCTTACACCTTACTACTCCTCGCTACAGTCTCTTCAATCCAGTGGTACTGACTTCCTGGCTGACCCGTGAACAAGACACTTGTTTCTTGGCTCCAGGCATTTTCTCTGGCCTATTCCTGGAATATTCTCCCTTCTCTGCTCCAACTCCTGACCACCTTAGCTTCCTCCTCCTTCCACAGGAAGCCTTCCTCAACTCCTCTTGAACCTAGTGCCTGCCCTAGGTTCATTATCTCCTAATTATCCTGAATATAGTTTGTACATTTTTCTTGTATGTTGTCTCTGCAATTAGATTGTGAGCTCTTCCAGGGCAGGTGCTGTCTTTTGCCTTTCTTTGCATACCCCACTGCTTCAACATAGGACCTCACACACAGTTGGAATGAATGACCAAAGGCAACTAGCAGAGGATAGAGCACTGCCTTTGGAGTCAGGAGGATGGAACTTCGAATCCAGCTTCAGACACTGGACACTTACTAGGTGTGTGACCTTAGGCAAGTCACTCAACCCTGACTGCCTCACATCCAGAGCCATCTCTAGTCATCTGATTCATATCTGGCCACTGGATCCAAATCACTCTAGAGGTGAAAGTGAGGCTGAATCCAATTCATGTGCTTGTCATGGCTCACCTACCTGACATCACGGTCTTCTTCAAGAATGAAGGACAAACAACAGGAATAAATGAAGGAATAAGAAGCATTTGTGAAGTACTGGCTCTATACCATCTTCCGTTTGAATGGAGGAGACATCACACAAAGGGAAGTGGTGGCCAAGAAGGTAGGCAGTTTGGTCTTCAAGTTTACCAGGATGGCGAATGGAGCCTTAGGGGAGTAGATTGACAATACCCATGCAAGAACAGTGACAGAGGTGATTTGATCATGACTCACAGTTCTAGATATGGAGGTAAGAATCAAAGGATCCCCTTCTGAAGCAGAGATAGAGAATTAAATGAAGAATAGTAGATGGAACTGTCTAGAAGAGGTAGTCACCAGTCAGGATAACGGGATCCCCAGGGTAATGAGGTAAGGAGAGGGTAGGGAGTAGTCTGCAGTATTGGTCAGGGAGAAGCTCTCCCCAACCAGAACAGTGAAGCCCCAACACTCATGATTAGTTGAACAAGCCTTTACAGGAAGCTCTCTATTTGTTCAGCCCTTGGCCCCAACCTCACCCAGCTCCATATAGGTTTTTCATGGAATCTTTAATTTTCTTTTCTTTTCTTTTTTTAGTTTTTGCAAGGCAATGGGGTTAAGTGACTTGCCCATTGTCACACAGCTAGGTAATTATGAGACCAGATTTGAACTCAAGTCCTCCTGATTCTAAGGCCAGTGCTCTAGCCATTGCACCACCCAGCTGCCCTGAATCTTTAATTTTCTGATCAGGATTGGGTTTCCTTGTTGAGTCTCCTGAATTGACTTATAGAGGTCACCTGAAGGTACTGTTCTTTGTTCAATAATGTTTCCTTCTGATCTACTCAAGGAATTTGTCTTTACCTTTTCCATAAAGGGATGTTACCACTTACCATGGCCTCAAATTTTACATGTAACACCACTTAGTGGGTTCCTTTACCACACATGATCAGGTCTGGGAAGATGAACCTTCCCTTCCATCACTCTGTGTTAGGTTCCATACAAAGTGCCAACCAAACTAGCCCTGCCCTCAAAGACCTAAAGTCTTCTAGGAAGAAATAGTATATTCACAGATAAGCCACTTTGAGGTAATTTCAGAGGCAGGATTGAGACAAGAAGTGTACACTGAAAGGGAAGTTATCCAGATGAGCCAGGGGATCTAGCCCTGGGATAGGAAATCAAAGGAAGCTTTGGAACAATCTGACAGGTTCAAAGCAAGAAGAGAATATTTGAACCCATTGATGATTGATGCTTCTGCTTGAAAGCAAGACTGGACTAATCAATTCTTGAACCGTCCAAGATTCCATAAGAATAAGTAATAATCATTCACAGTGAAAAATATAAAACACTTAGAATGACTCATTAGTTCCCTATTACAGTTAGGAGCAGTGTGGTCCTGTGGTTAGGGCACTGAATTTCAAGTCAGAGAACCTGGGGGCATCATTCCAATGTCCCAACTCAAGGGGTATTGGCCAAGGGACCTCCCTGTTCTGGCCCCTGATTCCCTTATCCATGAAATGATGGTATTAGACTAGATAGTCTCAAAGACTCATCCCACATCCGAATGCTATGATTCCCAGCATATCCTGATTCCCTGTAAACTAGGATCAGATTGATATCTCTCCCCACCTCCTCTTTCTTCAGTGAAAGCAACTGGCCAGGTAACAACATGACAGCATCATGCTTGGTGCCCCAAAAAGGGACTCAGTGACCCCAGTGGGAAACCCTGCCTCTAAACTTGCCCCATTCCAACCCTGGAACCACAGCTGATTCCCCTTCCCCAATGGAACTGATCTCCATTCCATTTCTTCCCAAGTCCATCATCCCCAGCAGGCCTCTGACTCAGAGGCTGGCCTCCACTCCCACCTTCCATCATCCTCCCATCCCCCCCTTTCTGAGAGCACAGGTTTCTTATATCCTTGGGTGAGGTGGGAGCTGCCATTGTGACTGATTCGCAATGTCCAAGCCCTCGTTTGGGGATCCTGGGACCAGCTGGGGTCCACCCTAGCTATTTCCCAAGCCCAAGTCTCCCAGTTCCAGCCTTCCCCTCCCCCTCACACTAGAGAATGCAAAACTAGGAATACCAAACCAAGCTCTGTCCAACACTCCCATCCCCCTCTCTCCCCTGCTCCCTTCCTTCCTTCTCCAAGTCCCAGCTGTGGCCACAACACCATTTGGTCTGCCAGCCCACGCCAGCACAGGAAGCCAGCAAACTCTCCTTCACCCCAATTAGCTGTACCACTCCACTGGGAGAGATGGGAGAACATAACATGTTTATAGTCTTGACGCCTGGCCGGGGATCAGTTTCAAGGTCAGAAGGATTGGGGAGAAGGAGACCAGCCCCCCGCCACCTCCTTCACTCATGACCTCTGTTACCTGTGTGATGTTCATTTACTAGCAGAGTCCTTGTTCTGTCTGGCCTTGGAGCAAATCCTGGTGGCAGGCAGCCGAGCAGCTATCCATGGAGGTACCTGAGGGATGGGGGACGGTCCTCTTGGAAGGGCAATGGCAGCTTTACAAAATTTCATACTTGGATAGGGGCCATCATGTCCAATCTGTATCTGAATGAAAATTCCTTCGGCAACATAACCAAGGAACTTTGGCTTAAGCAGTCCTCCCCCACAGCAAGGTGAAACTCACCCCCTCCAATAGACACCCCGTTCCTCCTTTAGACAACTCTTGTTAGCAAGGTTTCCTGACATTGCAGCTTTAGCTCAATCCGCCCATTCCTCCAAAGCGGATGGACGATGGCTCTCATGGTCCCAACTTCCTCAAATGAGGTGGACAGCAAGTATTTGGCCACCTGCTCTCTAGCAGAGGAATCAGACCTTTTTCTAGACCCTGGAGCAGTGAGTGGGACTTGTAGTGAGGCAAATTCAGGCTTGACATAACCAGGACAGAGAATTCAGAGCTGGATGAGACCTTAGGAGACTTACTTTACAAGATGGGGAATCTTGGGCTCGTAGAGGTGAAGTGACTTGTCCAAGGTCACACGTAAGAGGAATGAGAACCCTGGTCTTCTGTCAGTCCAGCCCTTGCACTAACACTGTCTTCCTTCAACATATTTTGCTGCCCCTCCACCATGACCAATTACTAAAATGAGGGAGGGACAATGGAACACAAAAGCCCTTGCTAGACCCCTCTCCCCAGTAATCTTTGGCCTTGAGAATCTCCCCCTTTCCATTGAGTTCCTCCTATAAGGGAAACTTAGGCAAGGTCATCCTGAGAAAAGATGATTTCTATCTACAACTATAAACATTTGACCTTGTCAAGAACCTTTAGCTCCAGTCGTTTATTTGGCAAACTATCCCAGGAAACATTCCTATTGGTCTTTGAAACTCTCCTTATCCATAATTTTTTTTAAGGTTTTTGCAAGGCAAATGGGGTTAAGTGGCTTGCCCAAGGCCACACAGCTAGGTCATTATTAAGTGTCTGATGCCGGATTTGAACCCAGGTCCTCCTGACTCCAAGGCCGGTGCTTTATCCACTATACCACCTAGCCACCCCTCTCCATAAATTTTTTAAAAAGAATTCTTAGTTTGCTGAAGCCCAAATCTTTCTGGCCTCCTCCCTATGATCCCTACCTTAATCTCCACCTGGATCTCCCTCTATTCCCCTATCCTAGGGGTTCAGTTCCCACCCTAGAGTGTGTGTACCCTAGGAGATACAAGGACTTTGCAAGAAGGCGAATTTAAATAACTGGGTTGTATTAGTTTAACAATTGATTTATCACTTTAGTTTGGAGTTGTCCCAATCAAAAGCAACTTTGTCCTGCCTTCTGCTTTAAATTCCCTCTTGTCGGTGTCCCTGCTGGTTTTACCCTCTAAGGTCAAGCTGAAAAATCCTAGCCCTACCTCCACCTTGTCATGCTCGTTTCCAATATTGGAAGATGGTCATCATGACTTCTTGCCCTCAAGAGTTCTCTGTTCTGGGCAAAATTTCATTGTCCATTCAGCTGATCCTCACATGCTCTGATGAAAAACCCTTCACCATTCTGGCCATCTTCCCCTGGGTGGTCTCAGTGAATGAATGTTTCATCTCCTTTCAGAAGAGATGAAGTTCATTAGCTGATACTAGACAGACAATAACTGAAGGAGGGCTTCCAAAGTATATTAATTTTGGATAAAGTTTTGAAAAAGGCTATTGGTATGAGTTGAGTTAACATGTTTCTTATCACTGCTCCTGCCAATCTGGACAATTTGCTGTCTCCCAAAAACTTTCACTCTTATACTTTCCTTCTTTCATACCTTTGATTTGGCTGGTTCCATGTTTGTAGTATTTAGCTGGAAATGTTCAGCCCCATGGTTTGGAAACTGAGACGCAGAAATGAACATCAGTCCTGGATTTCAAGTTTGAGGGAACATTATGGATCATTTATTAATGAGCAAACCAAAGCACAGCAGGTTTGGTAATTTGTCCAAGGCTAAGGAGCAGAATTTGAACCCAGACCTGTAACTCCAAACTAAGCACTTTTCTCACTGGATGATGATGCCCTGGTTCTTCTCCACCCTTACTATTTATACCAAGTTTCCAAACTCAGCTTCAAAGGGAGGCTTCAGTCCCCATGAAGAAAAGTTCCATCTCTGAATCCTACAGCACCCACTCTCCCTGGGTTGCCCCCATCATTTGTTAATCTTCATGTCCCCTTTTTTATCTTTCCCAACCAGGGAAGGGGAAAGAGAACAGACATTACTTTACAATTATTATCTCATTTGATCCTCAACAACCTTGGGAGCCAGTGCCATTATTACCTTCACTTTACAGTTGAGTTAACTTCGACAGCGTTAAGTGACTCATCCATGGTCTCACAGCTAGTAAATGTCTTGGCTGGATTTTAACTGAAGGCTTCCTAGCTGCAAGTTCAATGCTCTATCTACTCACTATCCACCTCTCTGGCTAGCAAGGAGTAGTATTCCTGGAGGACAAAGGTCATAGCTATGAATCCCCAAAGCTTGCCTGGTTACCTACCTCCCCAGAGATCACATAGGCAGGTAATACCCTTGTCATGAGTTGGACTGGCACACTTGGGGCCCAGCATGTTAACCCTCAGATCGGAGTCTATGATGAGGTTAGTATACCAGAACACTTACCCTCCTATGGTAAGGAGGGAGGGTTCATTTTTTTCCTTCTACTAGGTTTGCCATTGATGTTTGTAATGAATAACAAAGACAAACAGGAACAAGCAAAAGACTAGGCTGTGGATCCATTTACTCATCTGCTCATTGGTTTGCATTTGTAAGAAGTGATGGGAGTGGGTGGCTAGGGGGTGCAGTGGATAGAGCACCAGCCCTGGAGTCAGGAGGACCTGAGTTCAAATCCGGCCTCAGACATTTCATAATTACCTAGCAAGCCACTTAACCCCATTTACCTTGCAAACCCCCCCCCCCCCAGGGAAGTAATGGGAGTACAAGTACAATGACAGGAGGACTAATTTCTACCTGTGAGACCTTGGGCAAGTGATGCCACCTCATTAGGCCTCAGTTTTCTCATTTGCAAAATGATAGGGATGGGAGTTTGATGAGTTCTAAGGACCCTTCCATTTGCCCATTCTATATTCTTCTCTTGTCTCTCTGTGGGCTTGGGATGGCCAGGATTGGTCAATGCTAGACATTCAATATATTTATTACCTTTGAGGAATTGCATAAAGGAAGGCCAATCAGCAGAGAGCCTGTGTTTGAGACAAATGGATAGAGGTTGGGATTGTTGGGATAACTTCTTGGCTTCAACACTCAGGCCTTGGAAGGTTCCTAGTCTGAGACTATTCTTCTCAGGCCCATTTCACTCAGGACTGAAGGACTCTTGTAGGGAGAGCACTAGTTTCCTTATGTCTCCTACTAATCCTATCCCCATTGCAAATATGGGAAAATTAATGTTGATATGAACTTTAGAAAGTAGGAAAATAAAGTTCATCATAAAGAGCTTCCAAGCTCCCCCCCCCCCCCACTCCCATGGTTGAGACCATTAAGTTTAAGGAGACTGGACCATTTCTCCTTCCTCCTTCCCTGGGACAAGGGTCAGAATGTCAAAGGCTCTCAAGAGAGAGAATTGCCTACTTTCCTTTTCCCCAACCCATTGCATTCCAGGACTTCTGACAACAAGAAGATAAGACAGTAGGGGTGGAGGCCAAGAATCCTCTTAGAGGGAGAGGGACTCAGAAGGTAGGTATCATGTATCCATCATCTGGTCAGTGGGCTTCTTAAAGGATAGGGCTGTGATATGATCCTCTCATCTCTCGTCTCCTTCCCTCATCCCACCACCCAGTAGACAATGGAGTTACTCATTACAAGAGACTGGCTATGAACATGAATCACACAGCACTGACCTTTTATTAAGTGCCTACTATGTGTCAGACACTATGTGTGGGCACTGGGGATATAGAGAAAGAAATCCAATAGTCCACTCCCTTGAGGAGTCTTCATTTCTAGAATCACAGCATTTTAGAGTCAGAGGGAACCTCAAAGGTCCAACCCACCCCTGAAAAATACCCCCACCTTCACAATGCGCCCAACTCACGCCATTCAGCTTTTTCTTAAAGCCCCACAGTGAAGCACAGTCTGACATTTGGGGCAGCTGTCACAGCTAGGAAAATTTTCCTTTTATCAAGCTGAATCTGCCTCTTTGCAATTTGCACTCATTGTTCCCAGTTCTGCCCAATAGGGTCTGATCTGTCTTCCACAAGCCATTCACATACTTGAAGACACCTGTCACATTCCCTCAAGGCTTCTCCTCTCCAGACTCAACGCCATCCCCCTCTGCCCCATTCCTTCAATCAGTCATCATGACATGGATCCGAGGCATTTTACTTTCCTGTTCGCCCTCCTCAGAGATCCCCCACTTATTAATGACCTTCTTAAGCCACGGCACTGAGGACTGAGCACGGAATTCCAACTTCCCCAATATTGTAAAGGGCACAGTCTCTGGGGTCTCAATCTAGGAGTGCTGAACATCTCTCATCCCCGAATCTGAGTGGTTGCCAAAGCCTGTCCCGTTCACCCCCGGGGCATCTCTCTAGATTCCGGTCTGGAGCATCTCTTGGAGATTTTGTTCTGGAGCATCTCTTCTCAGTCTCTCTTCTGGAGCATCTCTCGTAGCATTGGCCTCTCCAGCATCTCCTCTCAGTCTCTCTGGAGCATTCTTGTAGGCCGCCCCTGCAGCATCTCTCCAACATGCCTTCTTCTCTCCTCTGTCCTCACCCTGGTGCAGACCCTCACCACCTCACACCTAGCCTTTTTTGACAGTTGCTGGGGATTGGGCTGCCTCTTGTCTCTGCTCTCTCTGATACATCCTCCTCCCAGTCACTAAAGTGATTTTCCTGAAGCAGAGATGCCACCCGTACATGCCACTTAATAAAGCCCAGCTGCTCCCTTTGGCCTCCAGAACAAATACAAACTGCTCTGTTTGGCATTCAAAGCCCTTCCTAACCCAGCCCCCTCCCAGATTTCTGGTCTTGTTTTACCCTACTTGCCAGCACATTCTCTTTGATCTACAACACTAACCTCCTGGCTCTTCGTCCCACAGATTCAGGTATTTTCTCTAACCATCCCTGGACCTGGAATGCTCTCCCTTCTCATTTCCACCTCCTATCACCCTGGTTTCCTTCCGGTCCCAGCTAAAATCCTATCTTCTTTAGGAAGCTTTTCCCAACACACTTGTTAATTCTAGTGCCTTTCCTTTCTTAATTGTTTCCTATTTATCTTGTAGATAGTTGTTTGCATGTTTTCTACCCCATTAGACTGAGCTCTTTGAGAACAGAGACTATATTAGCCTTTCTTTGTATCCCCCAGAATTTATCACAGCTCATAGTAGGCACTTAATCACTACTTGTAGCCTGACTGACTAACCAAGGCAGAGGACATCTTATTACTAGAATCGATGCTCTTCAGCATATTCACATCTAGGAATCAGGGAAGGCTTCATGGAGGAAGAGACATCTGAGCTGAGCGTTGAAGAAAATAGGGTTTCAACATGGCAGTGATGAAGATGGAGGGTCCTTCACATATGGGACACTTTGCTCATATGAATGAATGCATGATGGCAAGAAAATTGAGTTTTAGGATATGGGTTCAGAAGATCAAAGATTGAATAATAATTTATATAGCATTTTAAGATTTACAAAGAATTTTGCAATTCTTTTCCATTTCATTCTCACAACAACCCTGTGAAGTAGGTACTTTTATTATTCCCATTTTACATATGAGAAAACTGAAGCAAAGGTCAAGTGATTGGCCTAGGGTAACACATTTAGGAAATACTGAGGCAGAATTTGAGCTCTGGCTTTCTTGATTACAGATCCTTTGCTCTCTTCCCTTGAGCATCTACTAACCAACAATAGACTTAGAACTAGAAGAATCTTTGGTAAACTATCCAGTCCAATTCCCTTAATTTATAGATGAGTAAACTGAGTCACAGAGTGGTTAGTAACTTGCCCAGAGTCCGTCCCAAAGCTAATAAATGTTCCAATAGTGGTACTGTTAAGATTAAAAAAATTTCCTGTTTCTCATTTAAAGCTCTTCAAACCTGACTCCTCCCCCCATTCTAGTCTGCCTATATAACGCTCTCCTCCATGCACTCTGGTCCAGCTGATGTTCCTCATACCATAAAAATTCCTATGTCCACACCATTGCATTGGCTATCATGCCACACCAAAAATACGCTGCCTCCCAACCCTGGAGTCCTTGACTCCCACAGGAGAAATCACCCTAGCTGGCTCCAGTCTAAGTTGCTCTTATATCTGCTTTGTATATGTCTTATTTTTACTTATAACTAGGAGTGTACCAGTAAACGTTTAACTGGATCCCCAGAGGAAAAAAGTATGCAGGATACACTTTTAAATTCAATCAGCACCATTAATATTTCTCCATCACATTCTTGAACCTAGACAATCCACCAATCAATGAAACAAGCCCTGATTTGTTACTTTTACTGATTGCAAGGGATAAATAAATTCTCATACTGAAAAATTAATTAACAGGAGTCAGAGCTGGCTCTAGGATAGCCCAACTTATGTGGAGTTTCTCCTAATAGAATAGAAGCTCCAGGAGGCGTTAGCCTATTGTGTTTGCACCCCCATTACTTAGCTTCTTGGTTTTAATGGTGAGTTTGTGCAGGGTAACATAGAGACATAAGGTGGGCATCAGATTATGGAGGGCCTTAACTGGAAAATGAACCAATATATGGTTTTTGAACTGAGAGTGTCTTGATCAAAGCAGTGATTCAATTTCAATTTAAAAGGAGATTTCTAGTGGGTGGAATGCCCCAGGCTTCTGTGGGTTTTCCAGGAATATTTAACATTTTTAGCAGTGACCTAAATGAAGACAAAGATTGGAACCCATTTGATTTTCAAATGATAAAGTTGGGACAGTGACAAAATCCAAAAAGATCTTGATAGGCCAAAAAAAAAATAAGATGACAATGAGGAAAAATATAAAGTCTTATACTTGGAATCAAAGATTCTGTTTCATAAATGTAAGAAGGAGAAGTCCTGGTCAGGTAGTCCTTTTTGTCTGAAAAAGATCTGTGGACTTTTAGTGAACCACAAGCTCATAACAAGTCAGTATGAAAGGGCAGCCGAAAGAGCTAATATAGTCTTTGGGCTACATTAGGAAGAAGGAGACAGTATCCTGAACTCTAGGTTGGTCAGACTCCATTTGGAGGGTGGCAGTCAATTCTGGGCAGAATGTGGATATGCTGGAGTGCATCCCGAGAAGAGCAGTCAAAATGAGGCCGACTTGGAGAAAAGACTCTTAGGAGAGGCAGGATTTCTACTCTCAAATATTTGAAAGGTTGTCATGTAAAAAAACATTGGTATTGTTCTATTTGGTTTAAGATGGCAAAATTAGAAGCAAAGGATGGAAATTTCTGAAAAACAGATTTGGACAAGTCAAGAAGCATTTATTATGGGGAAAGAGACAGGAATTTATTTAGCACCTACTGTGCTCCAAGATATTTCTGAAAAACAGATTTGGAAAAGTCAGCAGGAATTTATTAAGGTGATAGGAATTGATTGTTGTTCAGTCATGTCTGATTCTTCATGACCCCATATGGGGTTTTCTTGGCAAAGATACTGGAGGGATTTGCCGTTTCCTGCTGCACTGGATTAAGACAGAGATCAAGTGACTTGCCTAGGGTCACTCAGCTAGTCTGAAAATGGATTTTGAACTCCCTCTGAACCATTTCCTGACTCTAGGAACTTATTAAGCACCTACTCCGGGTTAGACACTATGTTAAGCATTTTACAATTATTCTCCAGATTGATATTCCCAACAACCTGAGTGGAAGGTGCTATTATGAGCTCTATTTTTACAGTTGAGGAAAGTAAGGAAGCGAGAATCCAGAGTCCTATAGCTAGTAAGCGTCTGAAGCCAGATTTGAACTCAGGTCTTCCTAGCTCCAGTTCAGGTACTCAATCTATTCTTGCATTACCAAGTATTAAATACTTATTATGTGCTAGTCACTGAACTAAATAAGAGGAGAAAGAAAGCCATCCCTCTAGCTCCTGCCCTCAAGGGGTTTGCATTCTTATGGAAGATGACATGTTAGTTTTCCTCTCAGAGACCTGGTGGAAAAAGTGGTCCTGAGAGGAGTGAAGAGTAAATGGAGTTGGCCAGGCCCCCTCCTTAAAATGAGGTACCAGGGGGGACAGTCCATTGCTGCACAGAACCTCAAACTTGGGGGGGGTCTTCCAGAGTGCTGCTCATGTTAGAGAAAGAAGTCTGGAGAGTGGTGATTGGGGCCTGGAGAGGAAGGAAGATTTCGACTGGATTCAGCCAAGTAGCCCAGGCTGCTTCAAGGGCTAATGGGCATCTCCCCCCACTTGGAGGGTGTCAGGGAAAGGTTGGCTTTAGGGAGAGAAGTGAGTCAAAGAGGGAGAGCTCAGAGGAGAGGAAATAAGAACATGAATCCTCTGGGATGGTCTTGTGTAAGAAGGAGATGGACACAAAAGATATTCCTGGTACTTTATAATCTACTGTTTAAGACCCTTTGGATCTTAAGGCTTTGTGCACTCCCCCCCCCCCACAAGTTTTACATTAGAATAAATATTCTTGGGAGAGTAAAATGCATTAAGCCATTATCTGCTAGTACCAGAGGGATGAAGGGGTGGGAATTATAAGACCCCCAATGGACTCCTTGGTGGAGAAGCACCCAAGTTCAATTCCATAGCTTAAATTAGGCACCTACTGTATACTAAACACTCCACTCAGGCCTAGGAAAGCTATATACCTAAATAAAACATTGTCCCTGCCCTAATGGAACATGCTGTTTAATGGACAATATACAATTTCATCTCTTCACAATTTGACTGTTAGCTTCAGCCAGGTTTTAGGATCTCTCCCTTTGGGGGAAACTCCTGTATACAGAAATAAGGACAGATTTGGACTCTGAAGGTCTGAATTTAAATTCAAACTCTCAACTCCAGGAGGTATATGATTCAGAGGAAGAACCCCCTATTTGAGACCTATCACCTGGGTAGCCCCTTTCTGAGTCTGTTTCCTTCTCTTTAAAACAGGGGGAGAGGATTTTCAGAGGTATC
Source organism: Macrotis lagotis (assembly GCF_037893015.1). Taxonomy (NCBI): domain Eukaryota; kingdom Metazoa; phylum Chordata; class Mammalia; order Peramelemorphia; family Peramelidae; genus Macrotis; species Macrotis lagotis. The sequence continues at coordinate 21,585,480 of NC_133658.1, forward strand.
AACTTGCATCCCCTGGTGGTTTTCTCGGTGCCACCTACGTCGATCATTTCTATTTAGTTTGGGTTTGGGGCAGATGACCTCCAAGGCCCTTCTGGAGCTAAGACCTGAGGAGGGCTCTGGAACAGTTCTGGGGATGAGGGAAGAGTTTCAGATTCTTCTCTTTTCAACAAGCCTGTAGATGTTTCCTGCTCCCCATCTTGAGCAGCTCCCAACATCACGTAATAGAGGATGGGATCTGAAGACAGAGGACAGGAGCTGGAATCTTCACTGGCCCTTAGTGGGAGGGGACCTTAAGCAAACCACTTAACCTCTCAAAGATTCAGTTTTCTCCACAGACACCCACACAAAATGAGAGACTTAGGCCAGCCATCCTCCGAGTCCCTTCTAGCTCTGGGAGCCTAGGCTCTCCCCATTGGCCGGCCCCCACAGGCAGCAGCAGAAGGGGAAGGGAGGAAGGGTAGAGCCGTGGCCAGGGGCAAGTTTCTACAGAGTAAGGGCACAAGAGAGGATGCCCCCTCCCAAGACCAGAGAGGCTTGCTCTCAGTCATCCGGCTAGCTCCCCCAGCCGCAGGGGTAGAGATGCCCAGCCAGACGAGAGCCCAGGCCCCAGCTCTGCTGAGGCCAGCCAAGGCAACGGGGCCATGGGACAGACCTGGTCCCATGCCGGGGCCGAGCAGCCCCTCCGATTATCATGTGGGCCTCGGTGTTTCAGTGAAAGCCTCCATGGGAAGTTGCTAATAATGGCAGTAAGAGAAAATATGCTACATCTGTTATGGATAGCAGAACAAAATTAGCTGCTCACACCTCTGACATCCAAGATGTCTTAACTTAAAATACTCCTTGGCTTCCTTTGCATAATTTACTGATTATATTTAAAAGAAATACAATTTTGCAATTACTGTTCTTTCCAGCGTGATATCTATGCATCATCTCCCTTTTATGTTTATATATTTCTCCTTCATTAGTGCAGTCTGAAGGGTGATTAGGATTCTTCAAACATTTTACAGAGGTTAAACGTTGATTAAGATTTAATTATTACTGTAAATAGCTCGGAATGACATATGGTGTAAAAGCCTGGCATATGTGCATTTGAATAAATGAAGCGCTATTTCCCAGGATGCCTCAGTCTCTGCTTAACAGCTTTCCCGAAGGGTTATGTTACACCTCATGGTAAGATTGCTGGGATGTTATATTTTGTTGGTTTTTGCAGCTGAAAGCGAAGAACAGTTTTCCAGTTTTTTAAAAACATTGAATATTTTAAATACCTAAATTGTTTTGCACAAATTTTTGCTAATTTGTCTAACTAGGTTAAACATTTTCAAAAGCATTTCGATTTTGGAGCGTGGGCTCCGAGCATTGTGTTGGTGGCGGGCGTGGAGACGAGGGGAGCCCACGGGGGTGGGGGACATCAGGAGATGGAGTGAGAGTGGGGGGATGGAGAGAGACCCCTGTGGTCTAAGGTGGGGAGAGGTACCCAGACCTTTCCCACCTGCTCTCCTGTGGGCTGCCAAGCCCTCGGCATCATGGAAACCAGGGAGCTCACTGGGAGGGGTCCTGCTCCCCTCCCCACCTCTAAAGAGCCTGAACTTAGGACTCTAGCCTAGAATGAGACTTCCCTTCTAAGCTGCAGGAGCATTTCCTGTTTGATTTCCCAAGGCCTCTTATCGTCCTTTGTTTCTTATTTGTGAGTCTTGCTTCCTGAACCAGACTGTGAGCTCCCTGAGGGCAGGGATTGTGGTGCTGGGCAAAGACACTGGCCTTGGAGTTCAAATTCCAGCTCTGGGGCTTCCTACTTGGGTGACTTTCAGGAATTCTCTTGGGCCTCAGTTTCCTCATCTGTAAAATGAAGATGTTGGACTAGATGGTCTTTGAAGTCCCTTCCAGCTTCAGGTCTTTGATCTCCTTGTGTGGGAAAGAAGAGGAAGGATTCTGGGCTCTTAGGCTGATAGATGTCATGGACCCTCAAGGTTGTTTAGTACCCCATCCCCCTCATTTTACAGTTGATGAAAATTCACATAGTCAGGAAGACCCCAAACCAGGGTCTGAAACCAAGTCTACTGACCCCAGAACCAGGGCTTTTTCCCACTGCCCAGACCTAATGTAAGGTGGACTCACAGGCACAGTTCCCATGTCCAGTGTGATCCCTGATCACTGTCAATGCTCATAAAAGATAGTTGTCGAAGGGCAGTGCAGGATCTGAGGGAGGTAAATGCCGTCTCTTCAATAGAGATGGAGAAGGAGGAGAGGGGGAAGAGGGGGAGGAAGAGGAGGAAGAGGAGAAGGAGAAGGAGAAGGAAGAAGAGTAGGAGGGGAATAGAACAAACTATTGACTAGTGAGCTGAACTTTGATTCCTGGCAACATTCTAGAAGGAATGATTAAAGGAATGACTTGTGAGCATTTAGAAAGGGAAACAGTGAATCCTGAGAGCCAGCAAGGATTCAACAAGAACAAGACGTTCTAGCCTTGCTTTGCTTGGCCCCAAGAGCAGAGCCACTTATCATTGGTAGAAATTGCAGAGAGCAAGATTTTGGAGAAGCTTCCTAAAAATTCAGACCCTTCCAGAATGGATAAGGCTGCCCCAAGAAGTGATGGACCACCCCTCTCTTGCAGTCATCAAGCAAAGGCTACATGTCCCCTTGTTAGGGATGTTAATAGTGAGGATCCTTGGTCAGGTGCAGGGTAGACCAGATGGCCTCTTAAGTCCCCATCTGAGTGGGAGATTGTAATGATTCTATAATTTAACAAATACACTAAATTGAGTTTAATAAAGTCCCTTTCCACATCCTTCACCGCTCCCCAGTTCAGTTCCTCTCACCCCCATTTGGGCTCATGGAGACCTTGTAGGACAAGACATAGTGTCTGGGAAGTTAGAAAGTACTGAGTTCATATCCAGCCTCAGACATTTATTAGCTATGTGACCCGGGAAGGTCACTTAACTTTTCTTTGCCTCAGTTTCTTCATCTGTAAAAATGAGAAAAATAATTACACCTACCCCCAGAATTGTTGTGAGGATAAAATTTTATTGTTCAATCAGTTCAGACTTCTTGTGACCCAATTGGGGATTTTCTTGGCAAAGATACTTGAGTGGCTCACCATTTCCTTCTCCAGCTCATTTTTAGATGAGGATATTGAGGCAAACAGGGTTACATGACTTGCCCAGGGTCTCACACACTTGGAAGTGTTTGAACTCCTGAAGATGAATCTTTCTGACTTCAGGCTTGGTGCCCACTATGGCAACACCTAGCTGCCCCAGGATAAAATTAGATCATGCTTCAAATGTGGTGAAAAACTTAGAGTGTTATATAAGTTGTTAATAATAATAGCAATGATGATGATTGGCATACCTCATATTTTTATGAGTACAGTTCTTCCCTCTTCCTCCTAGGAAGGGAAGACAAATAGGTCCCTGTCTTCTCAATGGTTTACTCTCTAGGTAGCTTCAGTCCCTGCTGTTCCAACCCTGACTCTGAGATACCCACTGGGTCTGTGGAAGGGGTAAAGGTCACAGCAAATTTTCAGTTTTAATTAAAAAATATTTTGGAAGCATCCATTATGTAGATGGTATAGTGTTCCATCCTGAGGTCCCCAAAATAAAAGGGATGTCATCTCTGCCCACCAAGTGCTTGCATTCTCCTGGGGGGAGATATAGCTTGAACATAGCCAAGCATTCAGTGAGAGAGAGAGAAGTGTGTTCATAGGCCCTTCTTAGAGAATAGGGGTTGAGGACATGGGTTTAAAGCTGGAAGCACGTATGGAAGCTACCAATTTTTGATTAAATGGTTACTGAAGTCCCTTCCATGTACCAAAGGTACTCAATTCTTCCTTTAAAACCTCTTATCTTCAAGCTTCAACTCATGGAGGCAGTGTTGGGAGAACCTGAGTTCAAATCCTACCTTAGTCACCTACTAGCTGCATTACCATAGGCCGGATGCTCTTCACCTCAGTTTCTTCATCTACATCCCATACAAAGCACATTGTGTACAGTCTTTACCAAAACCTAATGAGTAGGGAGGAAAAATTATCTCCATTTCAGAGAAGAGAAAATAAAGACCTAGGGAAAGACCCATAAAGAGTTCTTAAAAGTTTACTATGTATCAGGTTCTGAGATAAATGCCAGAGATATAATTTTTTTTAAGCAATTCCTGTTCTCAGAGGTGTCTAGTTCCATAAATCCTTTCTCTTCCTACACCTTTCTACCCTGTTCATTTTGCCTAAAATCAATTTGTTATTATTTCATTTAGTTCTAAAAAGCAGGATCTTGATGATTCAACTGGTGTGTCACTAAATCTGAATTTTAATCTTAAGTAGTATCACTCATTTCTTTTTTTTTATTGGCACTGTCCAACCATGGACAATTAATAGCTCTCTAGTTATGTGACTTCCTTTATTTCCTTGCTGTTATTTTTTTTAATTTTCTTTTTTCCTTCCTTTATTTCTGTAAAGAATACTCTGAAATGATATTTATTCAAATCCTGAATATGCCTCAGTAAGTTGATTCCCATATATTTTAGACATTTTGGCAGTTAATTTGAATGAAATTTTTTCTCTCTCCTCTCTTAATTAGGCTTTGTTAGTAAGCTACAGAAAATTTGATTTTTGAGATAATTTTATATACTGCTACATTATTTAAGTTAATTCTTTCCACTACATTTTAGAATCCCTAGGGCTGAGTAATCCCTCCAATCACCTACAAATATCTAGTTTTGCCTCCTCTTTAGATGTGTTTATTCTTCCTCAAATCTTAAGAAGTTCTTTAGACAAGACATCAAAAATGTTCACCATTAAGTTCAACTCTCTCGGTGCTAATCTGCTAGCAGATCCAGTCTCATCAGTAGCTATGTGACTTCATGCTGGGCCCACCTTTAGTCAGCCTCCTACCTCCCAAGTCAACAGGTAAAAGCAGTTTGGACATCAAAGGACCTGACTTCGGAACCTGACTCCTTTACTTACCACCTGTGTGATTGTGGCTAGTCACTATCTCTTTTTTTTTTATTTTAGGTTTTTGCAAGGCAAATTGGGTTAAGTACCCTGCCCAAGGCCACACAGCTAAGTAATTATTAAGTGTCTGAGGCTGGATTTGAACCCAGGTACTCCTGACTCCAGGGCCGGTGCTCTAGCCACTACCCCACCTAGCCGCCCCCAGTCACTATCTCTTCAAGGCCTCAATATCCTCATCTTTGAGATAAGAAGGGGGCAGTCTAGATGACCTCTGATGTTCCCTCCAGCTTGAATTCTGTAAATCTGTGCTGTCTTTCTATTTTGTGGTACCTGATTAAGTCACCTGCTAAAATTCCCAATTCCCCATTGGAAGAGTATCTCCCTCTCTGAGTTCATTTTGGCTAACCACTCATCCAATTATTTATCAAGGACTTATTATGTTCCAAATGCTGAGGATACAAAGAAAAATCAAAAGGAGTTCCCATATTCCAAAAGTTTACACTTTAATGGAGACAACATATATAAATCAGAAGTGACTGATAAGTCCTGGTTGGCTAAGCCTGCTGATCATCTTGATGACTCATCTCCTGGGTACCCCATCCCTTAGCCAAGGGATGACTTTCCAGAATTCTATCACCACCACAGATTTATAATATCAAAAATATTTTACACATAAGGTAAAAATAGCAGACCTCATTTTCACCAAGGGAAGAGGAGGAATGGTCTTACATGGGAGCCCAGCAGGGGATCCTTCTGTGAAGTGAATATTCTTTGTGGTTTATCTGCTATGAAATCCAGGTTTTCATGCAGTGAGTTGGGTCAGGAGTAGACTAGGATTGGTTAGAAAAGGGTTAGGACTGGGAAAGAGAAATGAGCAGGTGTCAAGGCTCAGAGACTGCAGCCTGGGAAGCTAAAGTCTTTACACTGCTGGAGAATAGAGAGTATCCAAAGGCTCAGTTATGGATGGGTGAATTCTTAATCAAACAAAGGATAGCTGCAATCACAGAGAAAATACAACATTTTGTATGATGTGAAATTGAAAAGCCTTTACACAAACAAAATTAATGCATCTAGTATAAGAAGGGAATTGGTCAACTGAGGAAAAAAAAATACTTTCTGTCAGATTTCTTAGGTAAACAATCAACAGAAATAAAGACCAAAAATCATTCCCCAATAGATAGGTAGTTAAAGGATACGAACAAACGAAAAACTTGTAAACAATTCACAACCACATAAAAGAATGCTCCAAATCATTGAAAATAGGGGAAAAATTAAATCCAAGCAAATTGACAAGGATGATAAAAGATATAAATGATCAATGTTGGAGATGTGGGAAAACAACAGACACACTCGTGCTTTGTTGATGGAGCTGTGGATTGCTATAACCACGCTGGAAAACTATTTGGAATTGTATAAGTGGCTAAGATATTCATATCCTTTGACCCAGAGATTTTATTACTAGCCATATACCCCAAGGACAAAAAGAAAGGCTCCCTTTACATCAAAATATTTATAGCAGTATTTTGTGTGGGAACAAAGAATTAGAAACAAATCACTTTGCCCATTAATTGGGGAATGGCTAACCAATTTGTGGTAAATAAATGTAGTGGAATGAAGATCATGACATGGGGAGGTGATGCCACAACAAACACAAAAATTGGATGTGAGTGAGGGGGGCTGTGCTAAGTCACCTGCCTCAATTTTTCCTCTGGAGCCATCTGGGTCCAGTGTCCAGACGTAAATCAGGACCACTGGAGATGGCCCTGGCTGTGAGGCAATCAGGATGAAGTAACTTGCTCCAAGTCACATAGCTAGTAAGTGTCAAGTTTTGAGGTCAGATTTGAACTCAGGTTCTCCTGACTCTAGGTGGTGCTCTATCCACTATGCCATCTACCATTACTGTGCTGTAAAAAATGAAGAACATAATGAGTACAAAAAAAGCTTGTAAAGATTTACATGAACTGATGCATAGTGAAGTAAGCAGAAACAAGAAAACAATATATACCAGAGGTGTCAAACTAGATGTAATTGGGAGGGGCAGCTAGATGAATTCACAGCTAGTGAATAGAACACTGGCCCTGGAGTCAGGAGGACCTGAGTTCAAATCTGATCTCAGACACTTTAATAATCACTTAGCTGTATGGACTTGGGCAAGACACTTAACCCCATTGCCTTGCAAAAAACAAACAAAAATTAAAATATAATTGGGAAATATTTACAAAATAAATAAAATTAAATTAAATATAGATAACATTACATTTTAAAACTGTCAATATGTGACCCTTGTGTATTAATGACTCCCATTTCTGTTTGAGTTTTATACCCCAAATGCACACATATAAATGAAAAAGCCACAAAACAATTGAAAATGACTGTTGCAAAAATACAAAGAACAAATTTAGCCCCAAAGCAGAGATGGAGAAACACTTGCCCCAATTCTTTTGCATATGTGGGGTACCTACTGGTGTGGAATATTACATATGCTATCAGGTTTTTGTCAATCCTCTAATACATTTCTGCAAATATAATACAAATGACAATAATACCAAGTTAGTTCACACTTTTTAATATTATGCCAGTCGTATTATCAAAGGAATACTTTATAGGACTTGAGAAAATAATAACAAAATTATCTGGAAAAACAAAAGCTCTAGAATCAATTACAGATATTGGGGAAAGAGCATTTCCAGATTTTTTTTTTTGCAAGACAATGGGGTTAAGTGACTTGCCCAAGGCCACACAGCTAGGTAATTATTAAGTGACTGAGGCCAGATTTGAACTTAGGTCCTCCTGACTCCAGGGCCTGCTCTCTATCCACTGTGCCACCTAGTCACCCCTCATTTCCAGATCTTAAGCTACATTGTAAAACAGCAATTATCAAAACCATCTGGTACTGGTTAAAAAATAGAAAGGTAGAGTATGGAGCAGATTAGACAAGGGGAAATTAGAAACAATGGAATTTAACAATCCAGTGTTTGATAAAGTGGAAAACTAAATTTCTTAGGAAAGAATTCCCTAGTTGATTAAAAAATTCTGGGGAAACTGAAAAGGAGTCTGGCAGAAAATTAGGCTTAGACCAATACCTTCCACCACACTCCACAACACATTCTAAATGGAGAATTTATCTAATAATGTTCTTTTTGATTGTGTCAGCCTTTAACCCTTGTGTTATGCATCACTGATTAATCCCTCCATGTCTGTAGTGCCCATTTCTCACGGACCTCTTGCCTGTTCTTTTTTCTTTTTTTTTTTAAGATTGAAACATCCCACTTGGAGCCAGAGATTGCCCTGGCCACAGCCAGTCGGACAGTGGTGTACAACAAAGGCCTGTGAGTGGACGCAGGTCCTCTGGCCAGAGAGGCACCTGGGCCAGAGGACCAGTGTGGGTGAGGGCTGGAGAGAGAAAATGTCGGCCTGCCCTCCTGATTCCAGTTAGTTAAGCAAGGAACTCCAAGCTAATACCGCATCACTAATGTTAGAAAGTAAATAATATTTTCAAAGAACCACCACCTTACACAAGGTTGGGAGGTTAAGGCAGTCAGATTTTAACATAGGGGAGAAGGGGGTGGGGGGGAAAGCCTAGTGCAGGGGAGAATCAGATTTTATAGAAAGGAAATACTATAATCAAGTGCATTTCTGGGCCCTGGTGGGGAACTTACAGAACCCATCTCAGCACAATCATGAGTGAAGTGGGGAGAAAATATATAGAATTCCCTAGAGGAAAAGAGTGTTGGGATTTTAAAATTTTTTGTTTCTTTTTGTTTAGTTGAGTTTTTTTAAAGTCAGAATTGAGTCTTAACACTGGTTGATGCTGCAAAGAAGCCATTTCTTAGCTGAGTGGATGAGCATGGGAACTAGGAGCATGAGTTGGGTAGGGTAGGGTGGGGCGGGATGCTGCAACTCATGTCCTCTGGGGGAACATGAGCCCTGAAGCCCAATCTTGCCCTGCCCAATCTGGAGTTCCCAATAAACAAGAGATGTTCCACATGTCCCTTCCCTTCCCTTCTCTCCCTTCATCAAAAACCTGGAACCTTGAGACCCTTCCCATCAATATGACTGGGAAAGGATGTCACCATCCCCAGTAGCAGCCATCTACCCTTGGGGGTCCTGCAGGTGCTGAATTCAAAGGCTAGAATCAGGGGACCAAAGCCTAAGCCCAGACCTTCTGGGAGACTGGTGCCTCCACTTTGGTGACTTGGGAAAGGGAGGCAGGAAGAGATGCTTCTGGAAGCCTGATGACATTGGAGGTTCCTTACAACTGTGAAATCTCCCATGGCTAAGGATCGAACCATCCTTGAAGGAAATGCTGCAGGAGAAGATACTGCAACAGGGGAGAGAGAGAGAGAGAAGACCTTCAGTGGTCCATGTAGGAGGGGTCTGGGGAATGTAGGAAGAAAATGAGAGCATGTTCCCAGGGTTGCCATCTACACTGAGAACTGATGCTATGGAGTGGTCTACTGAGTCCTTTGGGATGGACTAGACCTGGTTTCTGGCCCCAAATTGGAGCCAGGAGGATCAAGATCAGACACATCCACTGGCTCAAGCCATGCAACCCTTCCAGGACAGTCTAGAACCCCTTCCTCCCATGGAAGTCCATCAGTAACCAAATCTCGGTGGCAGCTAAGCTACACCAATGCATCCTGGAGTCCCCGTCCTCTGCTTCTCCCTAGGCTACCCTCCCAGGAATAAGCCAAGATTTGATGGAAGCAAGGTCATCTAAATCCTTGAAAATGATCCAGATTGGTTTCTTCCAGCCTCCAAAGCCATTGAAGCTCCAGGGGTGGAAAGAATTCCCCTCTTCTCTTCCCAAAAAGGCCTAGAAATTAAGACTATGCCATCCCTCTTGGAATGGGCACCATCTAGGGAAAAGCCATCTGGGACACATCTGCCCAGGAAAGATAGAACTGAGCCTTTCACTCCTCAGGAGGACCAGTGGAGCTGGGGACTGCCTATCAGCTATAAGGCTCAACCTCAGCATGGATGGGCCACTGACCTGAATGTTCAGACCAACTCATGCTTATTTCCCTTTGGATCATTCTGCTCAAACAGCAGCAGCCCCTTAGCCCTGGACCTCCCTTGGATATGGGAAAACATGTGAAGCTTTCCCCCCCCATCTCCTTTTCTTCTCCTGCCCCTCTCCTTTACTTTCCTCCCCAAGTAGGTTTTGTACTAGCAATGCAGAGAGCTGCTGTTCTTAGAATTCAGACCCAAGAGCCCCAACACTTTGGCCCTGGACTAGAGATTTTAGTCTTAGTTTTTCCACCAACTTGCTTTATGACCTTAGTAAAATGCCTCTCCCTCTCTGAGCCTCAGTGTCCTCATCAGTAAAATGGACAGTGGTAGGAGGATAAATTCTTCTATCAATCTTAGATGTCCTTCCCAACTCTCAGAGCCCTTGATGCTTTTAGTCCTGTTCACAATTGGATACAGAAAAGTACAGGCTAACATCCCATAAGAGTAGGACCAACTGTTATTATCAATAATTCTGTTGAAGGGGCAACAGGTAGTGCAGTGGATAAAGCACTGGCCCTGGAGTCAGGAGGACCTGAGTTCAAATTTGGCCTCAGACACTTAATAATTATCTACCCGTGTGGCCTTGGGCAAGCCACTTAACCCCATTTGCCTTGCAAAAACCTAAAAAAAAATAATAATTATGTTGAAAAAATCCCAATTTTGGTAATAATGATGCCTCAGCTGTCTAAAACAAGATAAGCCTCTTGAGAGGGATCCCCAGGCAAGGTTAAACCTTAGCTGTGGTTTCAGGATCCCTGGAGCCCTTTGCCTGGTCTCTAAATGGAGCCAAAGTTCAAAAAGGGAGAGATTACTGTGGCCCGGAGTGACCACTTATCATTTCTTATTCACTTATCTTATGGCTAGGTCTTCTGTGAGATGTGCTGGTCTGCTATGAAGAGTGAGAGGCCTATAACAAGGTCTCTATCCAGTTTGGGAAAAGAGGGAGCTGAACTGTACCCTATAGAGATGGTGAGGAAAATCTGGTCTAATCCCTTGGCTCCAAGATGGACAGCAATAGCTCCACTGCCCTGGGGGAGCAGGGAGGCGACAGCTTCTTTCCAGAAGACTGAGTTAGGGTAAAGGGCTCAGAGAAGAGTATGACAGTCACAAAGGAAGTATCTTGGGGACCAAGTTGGCAGATGAGACTCTTCTTTCTCTTCTGAAATTTCAGCTTGAGTTACCAGGTCCTCTCTTGAGCTATCATTGGGGAAAGAGTGCCAATCCAGTCCCCATCACCAGTCTCCTTGACAGCTGTGAGCCCCTTGGGGTGGGGGACCTGTGTACCCAGGGGCAAAGAGACCCCAGAGACCCAAATACAGAGGCCAAAGGCAGGGTGTTGGGCAGGAGAAGGAGGAGTAGCCCACTGTTTGGCAGCTAGGCTGGACCTGGTGCCATAGCTACACCACTCCCACCCTCAGCCCTGGTAGGAGGAGGCTCAATAGATATATTGAGGAAGGGCAATAAGGAGAGGGTATCTCTTTGAATCTGGCCTCCTGCTGAATTCTTCCTTCCCTCCCTCACCCTGGGCTGAGAAGAGCCAATCCCACTATAATGTGAACTTCCTCTAATCCCAAGGTTTTTGGAGGACCAGGTCTGGGAAGCTGAAGGCCCCCCAGCTTCCCTTCCAAGAGATCTAACTCAATACCCGGTGCCCTCCCCATGCCCCTCGAACTAGAACTGTGCACTTTATCTTGGGACACAGCTGCTAGCGGATGTCCCCATGGAGATGGGGAGGGAACCGCCAAACCCCACCATGCCAGCGATCTCTGATCCTGGTTGTCTCTTTCCATTGTCTTCCAGCTTCTTTCTAACAATCTTAACTAAGTCAGGTGTCTTTTCTAGAAGGTGGGAGGGATGAGGAAGGTGGTAGAGGCAGCAGAGCCCTCCTTTCTGCCCAAACTGAACATGGGTGGAGGAGCCATCCACTCCCAACCACTTGGATCTACCGTGGCCCCCAACCTTGCTGGGGAAGCAGCCTTGCAGGTCACTACTGATCCAGAATTTCCCTACTTCAACCTAGACAAGGAGAAAAAAATATTGGCAGCCAGGGGAAAGGGCAGGATGCTCCCTAGTCCCTTACAGTGTTTATCTGCCAGGCTGATGGAAGGTGCCAAGTGTGGGGGGTTGGTGGGCAGAGGCAGCTTCAGCTACTACTGAACTCAGGGTTTTGCCCACCCTGTACCACAGCCCATCTGTAGATACTTCTCATCCCTCATCCAACTGCTTCCAGATCGGCTGCAGAAGCGAGGCCGGCTCTTCTCCCCAGGTTGGGAGGATGGTCCATTTGGGACATTTCCAGGAGCCGGGGCCCAAGGATCAAAGGTAGAGAGATCCAGGCCCCTTTGGAGGAGGAGAATGGACTCATGTGTCTACCCACCTCATCCTCATCTTCCTTCCCTGCTCCAGCCTTGGGTCCCCGATCCGGACAGCCCCAGCCACCGTGCGTGTGCCCATGTCCACAAGAGCACCTTCATGTTCTGTTGGGGGGTGGGGGGAGGGAGGGGGAGGCTGTTCTAAATTGCCAATTGTCTTCCAGCCCAGCCAGGGGCTCAATGGGAATAATCATGCCACCCTCTATACCTCGGCCAGACCAGGGGAGCCACCAGCTGCGGGCATAGAAGACTTTTTAACCTGCTGAATCAATTTCTCATTCTCTGTGACTTATGTAACACCAATAAACATCAAGGAATAAAAAGTGGTTTCAAAGTCCTAAGTTTGGCTTCTTGGATGAGGAGGGAGGGAGCCAAGGAGGCAACCTGGGGTGGGCCAGAGAGTCAGGGGGCATGGCCCATGGGGACCAACTCTGGAAGACCCCTCAATACTAGGGGCGCCTCTAGCTCTTTATCTAGGATTCCATGACCTTCTTCCCTCCTACTTCATTGGGGTCTGCTCTGAAATGAGGGCTTATCTTCCCCACCCCCAACTCCACATCCAGATTTATCACTAAAGATTTAGTTCCAGGGGTAGCTAGGTGGCACAGTGGATAGACCACCAGCCCTGGAGTCAAATCCAGCCTTAGATACCTAATCATAATTACCTGTGTGACCTTAGGCAAGTCACTTAACCCCCAGCCTAGAAGTTACCCCCATTCTTCCTGAAGCTCCTAAGTGTGAAGAGAAGGGATTTCTATACTCTTCTCTAAGGTTCTTTTAGCATATTCTAGATGAGGCAAGCAAGAGTTTTCTCTCTGGCACCCCAGAAGGTCACCTCAAAAAGCTCCAGCAACAGGAGAGATCTGCTGGAGGGAAAGAGAAAGAGTCTGGGCCTGTGGAAAACCAACAGGAGGGATCTTTTGTATACTCTCCTGGTGCCTTATAGAATCCTAGAGGAGGAGCCCCCTTAAAGCCTAAAAATGTGGATTTGAATCCAGGCTCTATCTACCAGATGAGGAGCCCCCTTAAAGCCTAAAAATGTGGATTTGAATCCAGGCACTGCCTCTCATAGCCTGCAGAATTTGACTTTTAGCTTACTCATTTATAAGCTGGGTGGCATCATTTTGCTCCTTTCCTTCCAGAGATGCTGTGGACAGTTACTAAATGCTTGTGGGGTTGAAAACCTGAAAATGCTTTGTAGACCATAAAATAATATGGCAGTAAGAGCTGTTGAGGTTTGGGTACTCCAGAGGTGACCCAAGGTTGTATGAAAGATTAAAAGGCCCTGTGGTGACTGTGTGACCTTGGGCAAGTCATTGCAGACTTTTTTGGCCTCAGTCTTCTCTGGGAAAGGAAGAGGTTAACACAGAAGCCCTATCAAACAATCAATATGCATTTATCACTAATTGAAGAGAACATTCAATTAAAGGACTTTTAAGGTCCCTTCCCATTCAGACTTGTTTCCTTGAGGTCCTGGGTTCCTGCCCCTAGCACTTGTGAGGGGTCCCCTGAGGTACTACCCAACCAGCCCCTAGGCCCTCCACTACCCTGATGATCAGCAAAAATCCCCTGGGGAGGCAAGAAAAATGACAAACCCTCTGTTTGGAGCTTCTGGCCCAGCCTGGGCCCCACTGAACTCATCGCCCCAGAGATCATTAACCCTCTAGGAATGCAATGCATCTGTGACCTAGCCTGCCCCTTCCCCTCAGCCTCCTTTTGTCCCCACTAGTCCGGGCCACGTCTGATTTACAAAGCATTTTCCTCACAACAAAGTAGGTGGCAAGGGAATCTCCACTTTACAGATGAGGAAACTGACCCATGAAGAGATGATGGGACTTGTCCAGGGTCACACAGTTAAAAAGTATGGTGGGGTGAAGAGATATAATAATTATATTTAAATAACACCTACTTCGGGATAAACACTATAATTATTATCCTCTTTGAAAAGAGAATGGGAGAGGGGTTGCCACCAGTTGAGAGGTCATGACAGCCTTGGGCTGTCACCCGTAGGTATCTTCTCCCCTGCCAACAGTATTCTGGGACCACATGGTTCTACTCTTCAGTTTAACCCTTTAGGACTGGGGCTTCCGTCCAGACTTCTGAGCAAGAGCCCTCCATCAAATGATTCAAAGAATAAACTTTATGGAACTCCCCCATTGGGACCAGGGCTGTTCGCAACTCTGTGGGGATCCAAAGACGGAGGAGACAGTGAAGTTGGGAAAAGAGGTTCACAGACACAAACACTCAAGGTTGATGGTAACACAGGGAAGAAGAAAAAAGCCAGTTCCATTTCCCTGAAGTGGTCTGGGAAGACCTCCTGCAAGAAGGGACCTGAATGAATGTGTAGGATTTGAAGAGCCACCAAGGGAAGGGGATGGCATCCTAGGCAGGAGGAACAACATGGGCACAGGCACAGAACGTGCAAGCATGATAATAAGGCGTACGTGGAAGGGAGAAGGGGGAGATCAGGACTACGCCGAAATTGTAGGGTCTGGGCAAGCTCCTCTCCTGCCCAAGAAGCCGCCAGAACTGATCTGTCACCTCTGATAGTTGTTCAGTCCCATCCAACTCTTCATGATCCCTTTTGGGCTTTTCTTTTGTTTGTTTTTATTTTTCAATTTTTTTTTTGCAAGGCAATGGGGTTAAGTGACTTGCCTAAGGTCACCCAGTTAGGTAATTATTACTGTCTAAGACCGGATTTAAACTCATGTCCTCCTGACTCCAGGACTGGTGCTCTATCCACTGTGCCATCTAGCCACCCCTATTCAAAACATTTTAAAAAAACCAGAGGGACAGCCCCAGGTTGGACTATCGGAAGCCTACTTTGATTCTCCACACTCCAGCTGCTGCCGCCCACCCTATCAGAAATGACGTCTACTTAGCGGGTATTTCAAATTTAATTATATTCCTTTCCCTCAAAAGAATGTAAGCCCTTTGAAGTCAAACTCTCTATCTCCAGTGCCTCTTACAGCCCTTGGAAACTAGTAGATGTTTGATTTTTTTCAATGAAATATAATAATAGTAATAGTTTACGTTCCCTTAACACTGTTTTCAAAAACTCTTGCAGACATTATCTCATTTGATCCTCCCGATAACACTGGGCTAGAATGATCCTCACTTTACACAGGAAGAAACTGAGTCTTGGGGAAGTTAATGACTCACCCAGGGTCAGAGGGAAGCATTATGGAGCCTAGAAAAGGACCCTGGACTGGGAAGAGGGTGACCTAGTTTTTAAGTGCCATTGAATAGCCATTTCTTTGGGAGAACGGTTGGGTGAGATGATTGTAAAAAGACCCTTCTAATTCTGACCATAAATGAATCTAGGTCAGAGAAACCAGCCCTTGGGAGGCCTTGAAAGTTGGGCAGAGGAGTTTTTATAGGGCGTTCATGCAATTGGGAAGCGTTCATGATGGTAGAACTGTGGTCCAATCTAGGACTCTAGACTTGAGGCAGGAAAACTGGGGGTTCACATTCTACTTTGGGCACTTCTTACAAGACTCTGGACCAGTCAATGACTCGGGCTTCCCGTCTGTAAAATGAGGGCATTGGACTCCTAGCCTCTAAGGTTTCATCCAGAATTAATGATCATCTGATCTCCTACCCCATGGAGGAGGTCCCTGGACCAGTACCCCTAACAACAGATCTTTAGTTTCTGCTGAAAAGCCCCTGAGGATGGGGCACTCATTACCCAGAGGCAGCCTCTTCCATCACTGCCCAGAGGAGCAAGTAAATGAATAAATTAAGGGTGAATGGAGCCAGGGAGCCAAGCAAGAGCCCAGATTGGAGAAACCCTCAGATGCTGGCACGAGAATGAAGAGAAGATCAAAAGAAGGAGTGGAGAGAGGGACGGCTAGGTGATGCGTGGATAGAAGACTGGCCCTGGAGTCAGGAGGATCTGAGTTCAAATTCGATCTCAGACACTTAATACTTAACTGTGTGACCTTGGGTAAGTCACTTAACCCCTTTGCTGGACAAAAAAAAAGCAGGGAGAGAAACGAGGCAGAGACACCTGAGGTTGGGAGTCAGGGAGCCCCATCAGCAGGGGCAAAGTCTGGATTCTAAGTCCCCAGTCCTCTACCCCTCACCTGGGACAGGTGAGTGCATCACTCTGCCCAGGTGGAGCCTCACTTCCTGCTACATCCTTGAACACATGTATGTGAACACACACATTCATGTAAAGTCACAGAAATCCAGACTCTCTACTCACTGAATTACAGAACATCCAAGTCCAAAAGGATCAGAGCGGCCCTGTGATCTTACCTTACATATGTGTTCTGTCCACACAGAACACACATACACAGACCCAACTCCACCGGTTACACTCGTGTGCTCACACACACACACACACACACACACACACACACATACACACACCATCACAGCCCCACTCACACACAGACACACACGGCCACCCTAGACAGCAGATGGGGGACTCAGCTAATTGGTTAAACCTGTTCCCCAAGTCTGGGCACCAATTGGCAAGGACATGTCTGACAGGAAAGCTGTCGGGGCTGTAGCCTGCTGCAAACTAGTCTCCCCATCACGCAGAGGTGCCCCAGGGAGAGCAGGGGTCTGGGTCAAAGATCTGTCCATGGATGTGTGCGTTTATACATGGACGTACCTGGGACTTTCTGAAGCTTCTTGAGCCTGTATGGGGGCAAGCGTTTGTATGATTCTGGATGCAACTCTATACCTCAGCCTGGGAACCCCAAACCGCAAAGGCAGAACCTGGGTCACTCAGTCTCTCCAATTCAGGAGCAATTTCATGCCAATGGGTCCTCCAGCACCCAAAGGAGTGAGAATCCAACAGGAAGAGCTCGGGGCGGCTCCCTGTGACCATTCCTCCCCTGACCATTTGGGGATGCTTTTGCAGGTGGAGAGGATATGGTCTGAACACCCAAGAGAGCCCAGGCCTGAGAGCCCCTCATTATCCCCTTCTCTCTATTTTGACCCACAGTGACTTCTTAAGGAAAACCATCCCTTGAATGGGTAAGTATGGCAGAGAGGCAGCATTAGAGAGCAGCTGTGTGATCTTGGGCAAGTCAAGTAACTGAACTGTGCCTCAGTTTGCCATCTGTGAACTGGAGATAATAAGAACACTTGCCTTCCATGGTAATTATATCAGATGAATCAACACAAGGCAAGGTGGTTTGGCAAATCTCAACCTTCTACCCAAATCCTAGCTTATTAAGAATTGCGTCCACCTGGGCAGTAATGATTCCCAGCTCTTCCCCGGGTGACCTGTGGAACCTTGGACAAGTCACTTCCCCCTCTGGATTGGACTTTTTTTCCTCTATGAAAGGAAAACGGGTCTCTAATGTCGCTCTCCTTGATGCTCTTGACAGGGCAGACCCATAGCAGGCTGGGGGTCCTGCTGCTCCTTCCCCTTCCGCCACAGAGCATCTTGAGGGAGGCTGCCTAGAGAGTAGGACTTCCAAGTCACGGGCTGGGAAAGGGGAGCATCCATCCCTGTCTCCTTCTCCCCTTCTCCAAATCAGTTCAGCCTCCTCGAGAGAGACTTCAGCTTGTTCCCTGGATGGGACCCAGAAACTCCCAAATTAGAAAACCTGGCAAGCAAGCAGCTCAGAAAATAGTTCATCCTAATTACATATTTTTCAAGCTCACAGAAGTCTTTATTAATTAAGTCACAACACCAATATTTACAGTCTGTGGGGAGAGGCACAACACAGTGAAGGGGAACCCAATAGAGGCCCTCTTTCTGCTTCCCTACCCTTCAGTCTGAGGGACCCTGCTCTTGCCTTGCATTGTTGGGGGAGGGGCTTGTTTTTCTCTTTGGTTGGGAAGATGTTAGCATCTCTGATGCCGTTCTTCTGTCTCTCCCATCCCCCCAAGGTGCAATATAAACGTCTTATCCCATCCTTCCTCTGCCCTCATCATCCTTCCTTCTGCCTGCACTGCTTCCATCTCTCTCTCTCTCTCTTCATCCTATCCATCCCTCTGCCTGCATCTTCTTCATCTCTCTTTCTTCACTCTATCCATCCCTCTGCCTGCAGCCCTTCCTTCTCCCTCTCTTCATCCTCTCCATCCCTGTCTGTACTCTTTCTTTCTCTCTTCATCCTCTCCATCCCTGTCTGTACTCTCTTTCTCCCTCTCTTCATCCTCTCCATCCCTGTCTGTACTCTTTCTCTCTCTTTATCCTCTCCATCCCTGTCTGTACTCTTTCTTTCTCTCTCTCTTCATCCTCTCCATCCCTGTCTGTACTCTTTCTCTCTCTTTATCCTCTCCATCCCTGTCTGTACTCTTTCTTTTTCTCTCTCTTCATCCTCTCCATCCCTGTCTGTACTCTTTCTTTCTCTCTCTTCATCCTCTCCATCCCTGTCTGTACTCTCTTTCTCCCTCTCTTCATCCTCTCCATCCCTGTCTGTACTCTTTCTCTCTCTTTATCCTCTCCATCCCTGTCTGTACTCTTTCTTTCTCTCTCTCTTCATCCTCTCCATCCCTGTCTGTACTCTTTCTCTCTCTTTATCCTCTCCATCCCTGTCTGTACTCTTTCTTTTTCTCTCTCTTCATCCTCTCCATCCCTGTCTGTACTCTTTCTTTCTCTCTCTTCATCCTCTCCATCCCTGTCTGTACTCTTTCTTTCTCTCTCTTCATCCTCTCCATCCCTGTCTGTACTCTTTCTTCTCTCTCTCTTCATCCTCTCCATCCCTGTCTGTACTCTTTCTTTCTCTCTTCATCCTCTCCATCCCTGTCTGTACTCTCTTTCTCCCTCTCTTCATCCTCTCCATCCCTGTCTGTACTCTTTCTTCTCTCTCTTCATCCTCTCCATCCCTGTCTGTACTCTCTTTCTCCCTCTCTTCATCCTCTCCATCCCTGTCTGTACTCTTTCTCTCTCTTTATCCTCTCCATCCCTGTCTGTACTCTTTCTTTCTCTCTCTCTTCATCCTCTCCATCCCTGTCTGTACTCTTTCTCTCTCTTTATCCTCTCCATCCCTGTCTGTACTCTTTCTTTTTCTCTCTCTTCATCCTCTCCATCCCTGTCTGTACTCTTTCTTTCTCTCTCTTCATCCTCTCCATCCCTGTCTGTACTCTTTCTTTCTCCCTCTCTTCATCCTCTCCATCCCTGTCTGTACTCTTTCTTTCTCTCTCTTCATCCTCTCCATCCCTGTCTGTACTCTTTCTTTCTCCCTCTCTTCATCCTCTCCATCCCTGTCTGTACTCTCTTTCTCTCTCTCTTCATCCTCTCCATCCCTGTCTGTACTCTTTCTTTCTCTCTCTTCATCCTCTCCATCCCTGTCTGTACTCTTTCTTTCTCTCTCTTCATCCTCTCCATCCCTGTCTGTACTCTTTCTTTCTCCCTCTTCATCCTCTCCATCCCTGTCTGTACTCTTTCTTTCTCTCTCTTCATCCTCTCCATCCCTGTCTGTACTCTTTCTTTCTCCCTCTCTTCATCCTCTCCATCCCTGTCTGTACTCTCTTTCTCTCTCTCTTCATCCTCTCCACCCTTCTGCCTGCTCCCTTCATCTCTCTTCATCCGATCATCCTGCCTGTTTTCCTTTCTTCTTTCGCCATCCTATCCATGGCTCTGCTTGCATCGCTTCCATCCCTCTTTCTTTTCCCCCCTTCCCCCTTTATCCGTATTCCCCAGTGTTTTGTTTCTGAATACCACCCCCTTCAGTGTGCTTGCCCTCCTACATCCACCCCTCCCCCTTCTCATGTCTCTTTCTCCATCCTATCTGTGCCTCTGCCTGCATCCCATATACCCCTTGGTAGTCACCTGCTTCAAAGCGAACCCCAACAAATAAGGACATCCTCCATGAAGTTTGGCCTATGTCTGAAATGACTCAGAAATGGAAGCTGAGGCTTCAGGACCACCAGGCAGCGCTCTGGGCCTAAGGCAAATACATACATACATACATACATACATACATACATATATATATATATATGTGTGTGTGTGTGTGTGTGTGTGTGTGTGTGTGTGTGTGTATACATATATATAGAGAGAGACATAGGGTAGGAAGTGACAATGGAGACTTCATCAGGGGATGATCAACTCTCCCCACTTCAGTGAGCTCCTCATCCGTAGCACTGGGAGATAGAACACAGAAAAGAGAAATCCTATAGAAGAGCTCCCCCAGAATCTATGGGCACTAAGCTGGAAGGGCCCTTTCCTGGGGGAATCCTGTAGCCAGGATCTCAGCCCCTGACCTTGGCTCCCTGGGGATAGACCTACCGACTTCAGGAGAGCCTTTGCCCAGAAGAATAATGGAGAATACTGAGGTTACTAGGCTTCCTTGGGGAAAGTAGTTGGGGCAGAATGCCAGCCTTGGGAGATTTCTGTGGAGTGGTAGTTAAGGGAGTAGGGGCTTCTCAAATCAACCCCCAGTCATGCTCTTCCCCTTCTCACCATTATTCTTTATTTTCTATCTGGGGAAATGGCCTTAACTGTTTCCCTTTCCCCATGGTTGGGAAGAAAATGAGGCTCCCCTCCTGGCAAGCCCTCCCGTCTCTCTCACATGAGACCCAGAGTTGCCTGAGTGAGTACAAGGGTTCTTGCCCCCCAACAGACCAGGCCCTTGAAGGGTCAGATATCTACCCAACTGCTTACCACCCACTGTACCCTCGACGACCTCTGAGGTCCTTTTCAGCTCTGGACTTTTGATTGTTCCTCATTCTTGCCTCAGGATCTCTGTTTCTCCTTGGTGAAACAGAGGGATTGTGAAAACAGAAGAAAGGCAAAATGGAGGGAAAAGAAGGCAAAGTTTCCTTCATCCCATTTCCCTTTGGCAGCTTCCCCTTCTCCTATCCCTGCTGCACCTACCCCAAAGGATCTCTTCTCTTCTCAGTCTACTCTAAGACGAGACAGGGCTCGTCCTTTACTTTCCTTCAAACAATCAGGAAAAAGAGAAGACTGGGGGGAGATTCCTTCAGCTATTTGGGGGGTGGAGGGGGATGGAAAAGGATGAGTCAACGCAATGTGGGACATGGGCATCTTTTCTACTCTTTCATATCCAAACCTCCCTTTAAGGCTCAGCTCAAGCCCCCTTCTTTAGAGACCTCGTCAAATTATAGGATGGGTCTTAGATTTAGGACTGGAAAGGACATTCAGCCCCATTAAGAACAATCTCCACCCACCTCATTTTCCACATGAGAAAAATGAGGTTTAGAGAGATTAAAAGATCTTCCCAGAGTCACAAATGTGGTAAGTGGCTGAGGATAGATTCAAACTCGTCTTCCTGATTTTAAGTCCATGACTGTCTCTGCTGTACCACCCAGCCTGTGGGCATCTCTGACTTCCTTACTGCCTCTACTAACTGGACTAGCACTGAATTTCTCAGCTATCTTACAATGTTTTCTGTCTCTGATATATGAGTCATTTCTACAGCTAGGTTGTGGGCCCTCTGAGGGCAGAATCCAAACCTTCTATCTCTTGCCCACAGCTTAGCCCCTGTACACATCAGAAGAACTCAGGGAAAATGGTGGGAAAGAATGAGAAGCAATCAAAAGTTCAGAGCTGAAAGGGACCTCAGGGATCATCTGGGCAATGTGCCCTAATGTAAAGAATTCTGGACTTAGAATCAGAAGCCCTGGGTTTGAATCTCAGCCTTGTACTCATTAGGCCCCATTTCCCTCACCTCTAAAATCAGGTGCTTAAATGAGACAACTTTCAAAAGTCCCTTCATCTCTAACATTCCAAGATCCCATGGATCCTTACTGAGGAGGGACTTGTCAAGGATTGTAATCTAGCCCCCAGAGCCCAAACCATAGAATCATGACCTTGGACTTATGGGGGATTTTAGAGAACATCTGGTCCATCTGCCAGAGTGCATTTCATTGGACCTCAGTTTCTCTATTGAAAAATGAAGGAGTTGGGTCAGATGACCTCTAAGGCCTATCTAGCACCAAATCTTTGATCCTTTGATATGGAGGGTAGGGAAGATCCAGAAAATCTGAGTGAATTTGTCCCAGGTCACTCAAGTAGTAATCAGTAATCTAAGGATTTGAACCCAGAACCTCTGACTCCAAATGCAACCTATTTAGGTTTTACTGGTCATATTTCTGTGTTTTAAATGTGTCTATAATGTATGTTTGTACTTATATAAAAATTCATGAGAGTGATTAGGCGGCCAAGAAGACACTGTCCTTGCCTTCTGGCCTTCTAAGTTGAGCTTTGCCTCTACGCCTCTCCCTCAACCACATTAATTATGCAAAAAGTAAATGAGGCTGAGAATTAAATTTAAAAAAAATAAAAACTCTGAACTCCTCAGATATTTGGCAAATAGCCCTTACTTGGATTGTGACCATGGAAAATGTGGTCTATCTTTCAGAAATTAAAATCAGGGGTTATACAGAATGTTAATTATGAGCCAGAGCAAGAGAACAATGCCAAGGAGACCCCAACCAAAGAGTTTAGTCCAAAGAAAAAAGACAAACTGGAATCTGAGGACATTAATCCAGGAATGGCTCTTATTTCCAAGAATTTCCCGCTGGAAATGACAGACCTCATAGCCAAGAATCCAAAGTGAAGAAGACGGGTACCTTCGATGCAGTAGCAGAAACTTTTTGTTTCTAGCCCATTGACCTAATGGGAGTGGTTTTCCTAAAATCACCATTAAAACAAAATTCTGGCATTTGAACTAAAAGAACCACGCAGAGCCACTTTGCTCAGGAGGAAGCCGGAGCACAGTGGCCATGGATTCTAACCACTCAGCTGAAGACAGAAGCAGAAAACAAAGATCAGCTCTGTAGTCGCAAGCCCAGTGATTTCCAGGCAGGTCATTACCATACATCCGCAATGTCCAGTAGGCCCACGTTCAGGAGAGACTCCGTATATCCGGCAGAAATGTGTCCAGAGTGAACCCAACAAAGACTTACGTGTTCAATGAAGTAATACTATTGAATTTGTCTAGTAGAGACCAGTGGGGAAAGGACCAGCTGCATCATACTATCATGAGAGGACATGAGGTACCCCGAAACATCAGAAGTAAGAGTTTCCTCCGGTTATACGTGTTCCCTCTAGATCTGATCCCTCCTTTATGCCACATAGGTGTCCACTTTTTCTCACTGATGATGTGTCTCAGCTTATGAGGAGGGTATTCTCTCATTACTTTTTATTAAATGCCTTTGTTTTGAAGTAATCACATCCTCTGACTGAAATTAAAAGTAGACACCTTGATGGGAGTTCACAGGCTTTGGCTTTCATGGACACAGACCCACAGAACCTGGGGTGCCATCCCTAGGGGCTTCTTCTTATGAGGTGAGGGTACCAACCAGTTGTACACATACCATTTCAACTACCGGGGATGACTAGCTAGGTTGGTAAGAGAAAGGAACCCCTTCTTGCCCCCCCATTCACACTTATAAGCACCCTTGATTCTATCTCCTAGAATGCTCACCTCCCTAGAGTGAAGAGTTCATGCTATTGTGGATTCGAAGCAGGTTTCAGGGTCACTCAGACAAAGATGGATTTTTTTGTTTGTTTGTTTTATTACCCACAGGGAAGGGAGACACAGGAGGATGTCACTAAGGCCTATAACTGGAGTCATGGTAGGGAAGTGGGGATCGGGGATCCGAGGGGCCTTTGGACAAGAAATAAATTAAAATAAAAACTCGTTCAAAGGAAGGAGGTAAGAACAGAAAAGGTAAAGGGAGCCAAGAAGGCTCAGGTTGGGGATCGGGGTGGGCAGTCTCAGGGCGAGGCTGACAGGCTCACTGAGCCAGAGATGATGCTGCTGCAGGTCATTTGACTCAACCCAGTCCAGCCCAAGGAGTTTGGAAGAGACAGAACCTGGAGGAAGGCATCCCTTGCTTTGTCTTCCCCTTCCAGGCATCTGCCTCTAGTCTCTGAGTCCCTTGGAGGTTCCGCTTCAGTGGGAGCTGCCCCCTTCCTGCTGTCCAGTCAGCAGGGATGACGGGAGGTTGAGGAATGGGCCTGGGCATGGTGGAGGAGCTCAGGAGGTATGGCAGTTGGTTTCCATTGGGTCTCACTTGAGTCCATTTCTGATGTCCTCTTGCCCTCCTGGCTCCTTTCATTGGTTTCTCAGCTGCCCCCCTCCCCAAGCACCCTCTTAGTCATTGGACGTGACATCGATGTCCTCGCCATTGGCCTGCTTGGTGGCGATGCGCCACCGGTTAATGTGGTGGGAACCCTTCTTTTTCTGGTCTGATTCAGGGCCTTCTTCCTCCAGCTTCTGACGCTTGTACTTTGTCCGCCGGTTTTGAAACCACACCTTCACCTGAGGGTGGAGAGGGAGGTAAGGTCAAATGGACTGAAGCCCCTTCATCACCCATCCTTCCATTCATTTATTCAACAAGCAAAGGTTTTTAGACACTTACTGGACTGCTGCCAGAAGACTCACCAAGTTCAGAAAAGATACAGAAAATCTTGCTATCTTCATAGAGTTTGCAAGCCTTACATGGCTAACCTCCTTTATTATTGCCACCATAGGTCAGAGAGAAGGAACTTAGAATAGGGAATATCAGAGCTAGGAAGGGCCTTGGAACAGTGAATGTCAGAGGTGAGACTGGCCTTAGAACAGGGAATCTCAGAACTAGGAAAGACCTTAGAACACAGAAAATCAGAATTAAAAGAATCCCAAGAAGTCAAACAATCAAGAGAAGGTAGACAGGGTTCCTGGAGATCACCACACTTTGGACTAAGGAGGGAATCAGTGACCTGGATGCCAGGTGGATGCGGTCCCCATTTACATCTGCAGTGTTGCCTACCATCTAAATATAAACTAGAAATATAGCACAGCAGGAAAATGGACTAACAAAATCTTAATAAAAACATACTACTTAGAACAAGGTAGGTGTGTAGGGTTGTGTGTGTGTGTGTGTGTGTGTGTGTGTTGGAGTGGGGGTAGAGTTCCTGCTGTCCTCTGCCCTGGTTGGACCACACAAAGCAGACTGAGTTCAGCTATAATAATGATAATAATAATAATAATAAATAATGTTTGTCCTTCCTTTTTTGAAGAAGACCACAACATCAGGGAGGTGATGCCATGGCAAGCACCATGAAGTGGATTTGAGTGAGAGAGAATGTTGTGCCAAATCACCAGACTCACTTTATCCTCCAGAGCTATCTAGGTCCAGCAGCTCAGTTCTGGGGGCCATTTTATAAGAAGATGACAGAGCTACCACTGAGGCAATGGAATAGAGCTGCCTCTGAAGGACTGTTGTGTGGGAAAAGTATCTGTCCTCTGCTTGTCCCCAAATAAAAACAGGAGCAATGAGGCAGATGTTCCAGAGAGTCAGATTCTCCTCCAAAGCATTAAGAAAAGGTCTTATTTATAAAGTGGATGTTTCTGAATAATTCTTGAAGGAATCAACTCAAAACTCACCTCCTCCAGGAAATCTCCCCAATCTGTCCCCTGTTGGACAGCTCCACTGTCTGTCCTGAAGACTTCTCAATTACTTAAACTAGAACTCTGGCTCTGATTATTTTCCTGCCCTTCCTTCTCCAAATTTCCCTATTTCTGTCCTTCCAGTCAAGCAGTAGGCCATCATTCTTCACCTTGGCCTCTTCATTCACCTACCCCAGCCCCATTCAATCAGTGGCCATGTCTGCCCAGCCCCTTCTCTGCTCCTAGACCAGACCATCCCAACAAAACTCCAAACCATCCTCCACCCAGCTGCCAGGGCTGACCATGTTACTCCCCAATATCATCTGTAATGGTCTTTAGGAGCTCTTCATAGCTGGGCTTGGTGGCTCATTCCAGACTCATCTCACTTTATTTCACATTTCTAGCCTTCACAATCCATTATAGACAAATTGGTCTTTTTGTGATTCCTTTGACTTTGTATTCATTCCATCTCCAGCTTCCAGACCTTTGCTAATCTCCATACCTGGAACCCACTCAAGCTTACCTTCTCTTCCTTTCATCCTTAGAGTCCTTTCTCAATTAAGAGCCATTAGGTCCATTTTGGGGGGAGTCTTTCTTGTGTTTTTTTTTTTTTTTGCTTCTTCACTTTCTCTCCTTTTCTTTCAATTGACCTTGTGTAGCCCCCTCCCTAGAATGTAAGTTCTCTGAGGGCAGACTCTCTGCATTTTAGCTTCATATCCCTAGAAACCAGCACAGAAACCAGAGACCCTGTGTTCTGGCCCAGCCCTGCTCTGTATTTGAATAAATCGCTTCCCTTTTCTGATCTCTCTTCTCTCATCTCTAAAATGAGAAGATACAGAGAGTGTGAGATAGCATGTGAACAAGGAGTCAGGAAGACTAGGATTCAAATGCTGCCTCAGACACAATGGTTTTGTCCTTCTGAACCTCAATTTCCTCTTCTGTAAAATCAACTCAATGACCTCTAAAATCTTATCTGGGTCTAAGTTGATGATCTCATGACTTGGAGATCTGAAAGTTCTCTTCAACCCCCAGCAACTAGGGTGGGAGAAACACACCTGGCTGTCTTACAGAAGGGAAACTGGGAGCAGGGCACTTTGGAAGAATATCTGAACTAATACCTCACTTAGAACTCACTTTAGCCTCCAGGCCCCTGCCACCCTTACCCACCCAGCAGGAAGAAAAATAAAACCACAACATGGGAAAGACTCAGATTGAGCCAACATCTTACATGGTGAAGTGAGACGTGCTGCTACCCTTCCCCAGACCAGTCAAGCCTGGGGGAAGAGGGGGATGAAGAGGGTAAGAAAAAGAGAGGGTCTATGACCTGGGGGCCTCAGACTTTGAACACTCAAGACCTTAGTCCAGTGGTCTGAACATGAGGACTTGACCTTGACTTTGACCCAGTGAACCAAACTCCCAAATACTCCACCCAATGTCCTGACCTTCTTGACCTTTACCTAGGGACCCCCCCCCAGATATTCAGCTCAGTATGCTGATCTCCTGGACTTTAGCCCAAACCCCAACCCAATGTTGTGGCCTCCTCAGACTAGTCGGACCAGTTTGTAGTTGTTGGGGACTCCTAAAGTGCCATTATCACTCTCATCAAACCTTCTAAAAGCCATGATGTTTCTCCTTCATTCTCAAAGATAAGGACATCAGGGAGGTGATGCCAAGAGAAGCACGTGAATTGGATTTGAGTGAGGGGGAAAGGGAGGGGAGGGCTATGCTGAGTCCCCAGCCTCACTTTGTCCTCCAGAGTCATCTGGGTCCAGTGGCCAGATATGGATCAGGATGACTGGAGATGGTCCTGGATGCCAGGCAATCAAGGTTAAGTGACTAGCCCAAGACCACACAGCTAGTAAAAGTCAAGTGTCTGAGACTGGATTCGAACTCCTATCCTCTTGTCTCCAAGGCCAGTGCTCTATCCACTGTGCCACAAAAGCCATAATATCTCCCAACATATAAGTCTGACTTTGATATCTCCCTTCTCAAGAATGTTCAATGGGTGGGTAGCTAGGTGGCCCAGTGGATAGAGCCCAGGCCCTGGAGTCAGGTGGACCTGAGTTCAAATCCAACCTCAGATATTTAATAATCACCTAATAATTTTGGGAAAGTCACTTAACCCTATTGCCTTGCAAAAAAAACAAAAAAAAATGTTCAATAGGTCCCTCTTGCCTGTAAGACCAAATCTTTTTCTCTAAGAGCCAGAGCAGGTGAGTTCTGGGCTCAGATTAGGAAGAGGCAAGAGTCTTCAAGTATAGTTCAGTGGAAAGAGCAGTGACCTGGGTTCACATTCTACCTCTGACACATACCATCTGATCGACTTTGAACAATTCACTTATCTTTCCTGGGACTCAGTTTCTGTAATTGTAAAATAAGGGCTCTGGGCTAGTGATCTTTAACTTCCTTCTAGCTCTAGATCTGGGATCTTTGCTGGGTTCTAGCCTCAGCTCTGCTAGTGCCCTCTCCTGATCTGTAAAATGGGGATAATAATACTTTGTCATTTTTTGTGGCATGTCCCAGGAGTCAAGACAAGTAAATTCTGATCTAGGATTTGATAACACCCCACTGTACAAGGAGCCTGGGTTCAAATCCTGCTTCAAACAGCTGCTGGTATGTAACCCACAGCAAGGCACTTAACTGCTGCCTGCCTCAGCTTCCTCAATTACAAAATGATATTAATTATAGCCTGCCTTGAGAATTAGACATCGAAGGGATGTCCAGTAATTGGGGAATGGCTGAACAAGTGGTGGTATATGATTATAAGGGAATATTATTGTGCTATAAGAAATGAAAATGGGGATGGATTCAGAAAAACCTGAAAAGACTTACATGAACTGAGGCATTGTGAAGCAAACAGAACCAAAATATTATACACAGAAATAGCAGTGTGGTTTGATAAAAAACTAAAAGTGATTTAACTCTTCTCAGCAATACAATGATCCAAGACAATTCCAAAGGACTAATGATGAAGCATACCATCCGCCTCCAGAAAAAAAAAAAACCTGATATTATTTGAATACAGACTGAAGCATGCTATTTTTCACTTTCTTTTTTCTTTTCTTTGAGTCTTCTTGTACAAAATGACTAATTTGGAAATGTTTTACATAATTACTCATGTATAACCTCTACTGATTGGTTCCTATCTCAGGGAGGGGGGAAGGCAGGAAGAGATAGATTTGGAACTCAAAACTTTAAATTAAAATGTTTTAAAATTTTAAAATATAATTACAGCCTCTATGGGAATCCTATGAATAGATGTAAGATGCTTTGAAGATATTAAATCTCTATTATTATTCACTAGGATTTCAGATCAGAAGAATGTAAACCTTGGAGATCAAGGACTATTTCTATGTTGTGTTTGTGTTTGGGACAAATTATAGCTCTGCCATATTTTCCAGGGAGATAATGGTTGTGCCAAGAGAGAATGAGAGACCTGAGAAATGCTAAACCTCCCTCCTACCTTATTGAATTGAATCGAATCAATACAAGTTGGAAGCGACCTTAGAGATCACCTTGTCTTCTCCCATCCTTATTTTTCAAAAGAGGAAACTGAGGCACAGGGAGTATGACTTCTCTAAGGTCACACATGGAGTAAGGAGCAGGAGCAGGATTAAAATCTAGGTTCTCTAACTCCCAGTCCTGAGCTCCTTTTCCCCCCAATTCAGTGCCTCCCTGGGGTATAAGCCTATGTAGCCTTGGGGGTGCTGGTGCCCTAGCCCTTGGCTTCTGCCCAGGTCCAGTGCTGGCTCTGGTTGTGACGGCATGGTGGGTGGATGATCTCACCCTTCCCGGCGGGCACTGAGGTGGGTGAGTCAGGGCTCTGTGACTGCAGCATTGGGGGCGGGGTGGGAGAGAGGAGGTGCCAGTTCCTGGGAGCTGCTGCCATCCATCGCAGCCGCCCAGGGAGGGCCATGTGGCACAGAGGAAGCTGCTGGTTCCCAGGCACTGGCAGCCCTGGCAGGGGGGAGGTGGATCAGAAGGAGCACAGTTGGGGGAGGGGGCACTTCAAATTGTTCCCAGCCCCTGCTCTTAGACTACCCTCAGCCCCTTCTGTCAAGGAGAAAGGTGCCTGAGAACATTCTCCTCCTCTCGGAAGAAGCCCTGGTGTGAATCATCAGATAAGAAGGCTATGGAGTTCCCCTTCCCCATTTTACAGAGGAGGGAACTGAGGCCTTGGGAGCCCCAGACAGCTATTACTTTCCCTTCCCTAGGCCTCAGTGTCCTCCTCTGTGAATTGAGTGGCTGGGACTAGATGACCTCAGGTCCCTTCCATCTCTACACCTTCTCTCAAGAATTTAGACAAAAATCATAGATTTCATTGTTAACAAATTTTATAAAAGAGAACTAAAATTATTTATTATTAGTGTTATTATTAGTATTATTAGTAAAATATTCTTAGTAACCATTGACTCATAAGCAGCAATTGAACTCAAACCCTTTGATCCCAGTGTTCTTTCCCATGCATCGCCCTGGAACAATGCTGACCCCAAATCAGTGAAACATTAATGGTGGAATTTCAGGCACTGTGAATAGCAGAGTAGGGAAGAAATATTTTGAGGTTGCTGAAGGGGAGAATCTAAGTTGTTCTTGTCTTGCTAGTTCCCTTCAAATTAATACCTTTACATTCTATGCATTTTATATAGAATTAGTGTACATGTCTCCTTCACACAAATATTAGCTACCTGCTCACTTTTCTTTCTGCTCCCCATTTCCAGCACAGAATGAGACAGATTGTAGGTGCTTAATAAATGATTGGCCATTGGTATTCCAGAGGCAACACCCTCCCCTCCCATGGGGGACACAACTGCTCAGTAGGGTGCAGGCCCCAATGCTGAGGATATCAGATGGAACTTAGACCATTGCTGCTTCACCCCTATCTAAAAGCTTACCCCAAGAGAGGCCTTGGCATCAGAGTCTTAGCTTTGGAAGGAAGGAGATGGGTGGCTTGTGGATAGGTCAAGAACCCAAATCCATCCTCAGACCCTTATTAGCTGGATGATCCTGGGCAAGTCACTAGATTCCTTGTCTGTAAAATGGAGTTAATAATCGTACTTACCTCCCAGGGTTGTTGTGTAGATTAAATAAGATTTGCAAATCTCTTTGCAAACCTTCAGGGATACTTAAATGCTAGATGAGGATGAGGATGAGGATGATGATGATTGGCAGCAGCAAGATCAGCCTCAACAGAAATAAAGCCTTAGTTCCCCTTACTCATCATCTCCCTCAGGAGACATTTCAGATTGGATACTGAGCTCAGGACAGGGAAAGGACTGAGGCAAACCTGAGGCTGGAACCACAGTGAGAAGAACCAGAGCAGATGCGATACTGTAACCTAATGGGTTCTCAGGATGCCACCCTAGGAGAGCCATGGCTGACCCCCACCCCAGGGTCAGGACTGGTTTGTCAATCAAGGGAATGAACAAGATGACCTCTGACAGCCTCCCCAAAACTAGGAGTTTGGCAGCTCCTAATCCTGAAGAGAATTAGAATTTCCCAGAACTGGGCTAGCCACCCCTTCCTTTGAGCCTTGTCTCTCCCTTCAGAACTACTTCCCCACCGCGGGGGGCAACTAGGTCGTGAAGTGGATAGAGCACCGGACCTGGAGTCAGGAGGACCTGAGTTCAAATTCGGCATCAGACACTTAATAATGACCTAGCTGTGTGGCCTTGGGCAAGTCACTTAACCCCATTTCCTTGCAAAAAAACAAAAACAAAAATCAAAGAACTACCCCCCTCCATGCTCTTGACACAGAGGACAACCCCTCCTTCCCTACCCCACCCTGACCCATCCATCAGCAATTCCAAACAAGTTGAGAACTATCAACAAATTCAAGTTCATATCAATGACTTCAGACCCCTACCTCACAGGGAACCCTACCACCACCACCAAATCTATTCCCATCTCAGTTTTCAAACTCCTCTCATGTATTAGCTTCCCAGGTCTTTAAGAGTAGGGGCAGTCTTTTTTTCTTGTTTTTGTATTCCCAGCTCTTAGCAGAGCTTGCAATATGGTTAAGTATTGGATAAATGCTTCATCTATCAATTTATCTGTCCATCCCTCTATCTATCTAACTGCCTACCTATCTGCTATCCCTCTATCTTCTATTTACACATTCAGATATCCACCATCTATTTATTTCTTCCTTTATTCATCCATCTATTTGTATATCTATCTCTCCAACATCCATCCTCTAATTATCTCTCTCTCCCCTTATTTTTTTTGGGGGGCGGGGTCTGGTTTGGTTTCTGAAAGGCAATGGGGTTATGTGACTTGCCCAAGGCCACACAGCTAGGTCATTATTAAGTGTCTGAAGATGGATTTGAACTCAGTTACTCCTGACTCCAGGGCCGATGCTCTATCCACTGTGCCACTTAGCTGCCCCCTCTTCCCTTATATGACTGGGTTCATGGATAACTCATCTCTCAGAGTCTCAGTGTCCTCACTTGTAATCTAAGGAAAAAAAACAAACCTCCAAGGGGTGTTTATCACAGGACCCAGCTAGATCTAAAGCTGAAAAAGTTCATGGAAGCCACCTGGTCCTATGTGCTCATTTTTCAGAGGAGAAAACTGAGGCCCAGGGAGCTTCAGTGACTCATCCGAGGTCACACAGACAGTAAGTGTTATTCAGTTGGGCATCTGGATATGAATAACCTTGAGAACAACCAGAGTGCTTCACCCATGGAAGGCAGTATTTTTTTTTAATAGACACATAGAGGGCAAGTGACTTTCCCAAGGCCAACAACACATTAGTAGTAAAGATAAATAAATGAATATATATATATATATATATTCATATATATGTATATATATGTGTGTATTCTCCCTATAGGCATATATATGTGTGTATTTACATAATTATTATATTTATAAGCTTATAGAGGTTCAGCATATATAGGTATTATAGAGATGAATAGAAATGACTCGAATTATCTGTTATTTCCTATCCTGTTTCTCTTCCTTCAGGCTCTTGTTTCAATCACCTTTCAAAAGCTTAGATTCTTTCATCCATATACCTATGTGAGTGATCTCTAATATATATTAATATATAATAAAATATAAATATAATCTATGTATGTGTATAAGCTATCATTAATATCTATTCATATATAATAAAATATGTAATATAATATATTCATGTGTGAACTTTAATCTATGGAAGTGAGAGACCACTGAATTTTTCTTTTTCCCAGGTAAAGCAAATTAAGAAGTGAGACTTTGCATCCTAAGAGCAGAGCATAGTACCAATCCCATAAGTAAGGCTTAACACATTTTTATTGAATGACTAACTGACTCAGTCCAGTCCCCTAACCTTTAGATCTGAGCCTTCTAGAATGGAGGGTCAGTCCATCTGACCTTTGAGTATCTTTCAGGATGGAGAACTCGCTCAAGCCTAACAACCAAGGATTTCCTTTTGTTCAACTGCAACTGAAGCCTGTTTCCTTATGTGCGGAAAATAATCATTCAGAGTCTCCATCCTCAAAACTTCCCACAATTTACTTCCAGTTTGTTCTCTCTCTCTCTCTCTCTTTCAATCTCTTGTCAAGTGGTTCCCAGTTTGGTCAGCTGGATGATCGAATGGAATTCTCTGCCACTGGAGCCCTATTACCGATCCCCAAGTCTACCCTCACTCTATCCCTACCCCCATTCTTATCTTTAAAGCCTCAACCAAGAGCTCATCTCTGTTCCCAGCTCCAACTCCATTGCTCTCCATGCCCACACTCGCAGTCTCTGAATAGCGAAGCTTCACCTTCGTATTGAACCCCAGACCCCTGACATACACACTCCTTCCATGTCACCTTGATGCTTAAGTATCAGACCCTCCCCATCCCTCTCTCCCTTCCAACTCTGGATTGGAGAAAACTAATGAACTCAGCTTTCAACTTTCCGTTGTTGTCAAGTCCATATGAGTAAATTTGTCTTGAGACTGACTATTTCATAGAATTCAGAATTGGAAGGCACTTCAGAGATGGTCTAGTCTAATCTTTTCATTCCACATAGAAGGGAACTGAGGCCCAGTTCCCCTCTGACTTCTCGTCCAAAACAACTTTCATAAACTCCGCTGCCTTGGATATTTGGTTTACTTGAATGTAAGCTTCTTGAGGGCAGGCTGTCTTGTCTGCACGTATCTGACGCATCCCTAATGTTTAGCACATTCTTGACAAATAAGTGCTCAATAAATAGTTTTTTCATTCATTCATTCATTCATTCATTCATTTCCATCTCTAAACTATAATACTATAAATATATATGAAATTCACTCTAAAGTCTGCTCTTAACCATGACCCTATCTCTAATGCTACTCACAATCACGCCCACCCCAAAACCATCCCCGCTGTCTTCCCCTTTCCCAACATGATCACCCCTGTCGTGCCAATTGACCCCAATTCCTAACATCATACTTGTGACGGAGTTCTCAGGGTCTCTTTGGTGGACCCCATATTCAGATGGTTGCTCCCCAGCTAGAAGGCTGTCAAGTATGGGCCAGCCAATAGACCAGATGTCATTGGCCATTTTAGGGATTATCAGGACCACCTCACTCACCATTTTTCAGAAGAGTCCAGAGAGGAGAAGTAAACTTGGGGTCATCTAGTTGGGCAGAACACTATCTGGAACCCATGTCTCCAAGCTCTTTTCATTAATTTAGACTTTGACAAGAAGCCCCCAGACCGCCTTTCATCTTTGTCTCTTCTTTCTCTTCCTCTATCTCCCATCTCACCAAATCCCCTGGGATGGTTCTTCTCCCCATATCCACCCCCACCTTGGCACCAACTCCCTTTTCATCTTCCTCCCCTCTCCCTCCTGCCCTTCATTTCCAACTCCCACTCCCGTCCCTGAGCTTGTTCCCACGCTGCCCTGATAAAAGCCGGAACTACCTCCCCCGACCATCTGAAAAGCCATCCCTCCCCTAGTCCTGCCCCCACCCCCAACAATACCCACACAGTACCACCACCCTACTTCTTCCATCCCAACCTTAAGCCCTGAGGAAAAGAGCCGCTGTCTTTACAATAAATAGCTTAGTTCCCTTGATGATGTAGAAGGAAAAGGAAACTAGACTTGGATTCAGGAAGCTTGAGTTTAAATTACAGATGCTACTTAATGCCTATATGACCCTCTTTGGGCCTCAGTTTCCTCCTATGTAGAATGAAAAGATTACACTAGACCATCTCTAAAGTCCCTTCCAATTCTGAATTCAATTAAAATTAACCTTAGGGTAGGACTGGACTTGTGATTTCACTAGGCTTAAGGTACCTCTAGCAACGCAGGTCAGCACCTTCTCTGCTACTTCCCTGAGAGAATAAGGGACTTGCCTGGGTGAAACAGTCAATCTACGTTAAGATGGGACCTGAACACAGGTCTTTCTGGCTGCAAGGTTGTTTCTCAATGTACTAAGGAACAAAACTTTGCTTATGATCATCCCCAGCCTTATTAATAGAATAGACCTAATCACAGGATGGTCCCCTAGTCTTTAACCAGGATGCTTCTCCTTGAGTGTTCCCCATCTCACAAAGAAGTCCTGGTAGAGGGAGAAATTAGAGGGGTAGTGGGGGATCGGAATAATAAAAGTATGGTTACCTCAAACATCCCATCTCCGCTTCTAGAGATATAGCTTAGAGCCCCCATCCCTGGGCATTGTCTTCTTATACTCAGGGTGGCAAAGATATAGAAAGACTGGTTTGAAAGATAATGTGGGGGCAACTAGATGGTACAGTAGATAGAGAACTGACCCTGAAGTCAGGAAGACCTGAGTTCAAATCCAGTCTCAGTCACTTAATAATGACCTAGCTGTGTGGCCCTTGGGCAAGCCACTTAACCCCATTGTCTTACCAAAAAAAAAAAAAAAAAAAGATGATGTGAAAGGAGCTGGCATCTAGCCTAGGATTATGGACCACTGGCCATACATTACT
The DNA here is from genome assembly GCF_037893015.1 of Macrotis lagotis. Classification (NCBI taxonomy): domain Eukaryota; kingdom Metazoa; phylum Chordata; class Mammalia; order Peramelemorphia; family Peramelidae; genus Macrotis; species Macrotis lagotis. The sequence goes on from NC_133658.1 coordinate 21,621,022, forward strand.
GCTCTGTCGCTGTCCAGCCTTTAGGTTCTGCCACTTGATCCAATGGAAAAGGGCATTGATGAAGAGTAAAAAGACATGGGCTCAAATCTCAATTTTCACACATACTGTCTGTGTGACCTTGAGCAAGTCACTGGATCTCAGTTTCCCAGTTTATGAAAGGAATCATAGCATCATAGATTTAGAAATGGACAGGATCTGAGAGGTCAACAAGTCCTACTTCCCTCCCCTCTTTTACCAAATAGGAAAATGAGGCCAAGGAGAGTCAAAAAATTGTCTGAGTCAAAAATTGAACCTTCCAGGAAATCCTGGGATCAAGGCTTGCTTCTCTGACACCCTGAGCAAATCATTTAACCCCTCTATTGGATGCAGAGAAAATGCAGATCTGCATCCTAGAGGGGTGCTTCCCCACCCCCTGGTGGAGTGAAACCACAGCTCCAGTCCCTATACCTGACCTTCCCAGTTCCACACTCCACCCTCTTGGACCCTGTCCAACTTTAAATCAATAATCCTATACACGTTAGGAGTCTCTCAATGGCATGCTAAGCTGACTCTCAAGGAAGACAGAATTATGTATATATTATTTTTAAATATTTTTTTGGTGATTTTGAGTGATTAATAGCTTTTTCAAAGATGACATTGCCAGGTAATTGCTGAAAAATATTTCTATTAAGGTAACATATGAATGTCTGTAAAATTATGATAATTTTTATTGTTAGTTTTCTGTTTGTTTCCTACATGCTGTTATAGCTCATTTATCCCTCCTTCTCCCCCTCCTCAAGAGCCAGTCTATAGGTCAAATGGCATTTTTTGGAGAAGATAAAAGGGAGAAAGTCAACACAGAAATGTGTGAATCCTAAAACATTAGATAAAATGATAACCCACAATACATTTCTATGGCTTTGGAAAAGAAGTCTGTGAATGTTTGGAATTCTTTTTTCCTTTTCAGAGGCATCCCCTTCCTTATCCTAAGAGACTTGGAGTGAGGAATGGCTGGGTCGAAATTCTCAACAATCCAATGAGATATTAGTAAAGAGTTTTGAAAACCACCTCAAGGTGTTGAGAAACATTTTATTGTTATTCTGACATTAATCTAAGCCTAAACTCCCTGAGATACATCTGTCCAAGGTTCAAGGCAACAGGAGGATCCCAGGAGCTTCAGGGGAAGGGCCCATAAGAGGGAGCCATCTGAGAACAGTCACAAAGAAGATGATCAGAGCATCAGAGTTAGAATTGGAGAAGAGTTTACAGGGCAGTTAGGAACAGCCTTGTGTTTTACAGATGGGGAAACTGAGGCTCACAGAGATCAGTGACATCCTCAAAATCACCCAGAATATGAATGGAGGCCAATTCAGAATGGAGGCCTCCTGCTAGAGGATCAGAATCTATATCTACCCAAAGAAAAAGGAGACCATTCTTTGGTCATTCTATAAAAATAAAAATGATGTTCTTAGGGCCAATATTTCAGACCAAGGCGACCATCAAATTCAATGACTCCTTGAGCTCAGTGACCCCAGCTCTGATTCCAAGTTGATTCAGCCGATCAGAGTTCATTAAATACCTACTATGTGCCAGCTGCTTGGATAGGTGCCAGGAATGCCAAGACAAAAATAAAACCACCTCTGCCCCCAGGGGACTTCCAGGTCCATTCTTCAGACAAGTTTTATTGGGCTTTTGGGGACCCAGTGACATAATGGAACATAGATTCAGAGTTATCAAGCTGGAAGGGACTTTAGAGATGATCTTTCTCAATCTCTTCATTTTACAGATCAGGAAACTAAAGCTCAGAGGAGTTAAAAGACTTATCCAAGGTCACTCAAATGTTATATATCAGAGACATGATTTGAAGGCAGGTCTTCCAGACTTCATGCTCAAAGTTCTATTATGCCATGCTATACCTCTGCTCACCACTGGGACCTAACAGCATTTCTGGACCTCTCTTCAGGATGTCCTTCCTTCTTTTCAACCTGGCTTAAGTCTCTTTTTCCCTAACCCTGTCCCCAGTCCACACTGATCAATCTCGATTCTGAATTCTTATAGTTTGTGCTGCTTATAACATACAAGTCAGTCCTCAATCGTACCTTAGGATCCTTAAATATCAGAGCTGAAAGGAACCTTAGAACATACACTACCAGAGTTGGAAGAGTCTTAGAATGTGAAATATCAGTCAGGGAAGGCCTTAAAACAGAATCTCAGAGATGAGGGGGACTTTAAAACATAGGATGACCAGGCTGGAAAGAGCTTTAGAACAAAGATATCAAAACCAAGTGGAACCTTAGAACATAGAATATCTGAGATGGGAAGGAGAGCTAAGGGATGTTAGAAGATGAAAAGTCAGAGTTCATGTGGGAGAATCTTAGAGAACAAAGGATCAAAACTTTGGAACCTAGAATGTTAAAGCTGGGAAGACCTTAGAACAGAAAATGTCACAACTAGAAGGGAACTTGAAGACGATCTAATCTAAAGCCCACCTAAGGGAAATGATTTGCATGAGGTCATATAGCCAGTGAATGGTGAAGGTCCCCAACTCCTACCCCCTTGCTCTTGGTTCTCCCCCATGTTCCCTTGCCTAGCTCAATCATTGCTTCCTTAAAGGTGTCCTGGTTATCCAAAAAGACTGTGGATCCTTACAGGCAGGGACTGTGTCCCCCTCCTACCCTATAGCAGAAACAACTGCACGGAGGATTTCAGTAAAGACTTGAGATTTCATTGAGATAAAGTTTATTTCATGATTCCTGGGGGTCTCCTTGGGGGGGCGATGCCACAGGATAGCTTTCCTGGTGAGGAGGCAGACAGAGTGATTGTGGGGAGGTTGAAAAGCTAAGACATTTCCTACCTATTCCAACCTTTTCAGAACCAATCACCATTAGCCCTTCAATTTTGCAGCCCAAGAGAGGATAGATGCTACTTTGATTTCTCCTTCCACCAGCTTCTGAATCCCCAGTTTTTCTCAGTTCTTTCAAGGTTTAGACTGAGTAAGAGAAGAAAGAGAGAATGAGGCATCCAGGTATGAGAAAGATACCAGCCAGGGCAGGCAGTGGTTTTCACAGAAAGACCCACAGGCCCGAAAGTCATGAGTCCTTGGCTAGGTGGATTCCTCTCTCTGAGCCTCAGTCTCCTCCTCTGTAAAATTATATGCTTGGTCCTCTAAGATTTTGACATTCATGTTCTTCTCATGGTAAGAATCTGGAGAAGAAAAATGGTTGGACCAACTGTGCAGAGCAGGAAAGGGAACAAGTCACACCCACAGATTTTATCTCTTTTGGTCTGAAGCCTGAATTTAGAGGCTCCTAAGATTTCTGGCTTTCAAGGCCCCAAAGAATCTGACCTAGACTTCCTTATTTCCAACTTTCCCCCAATTTCCCTTCCCATGCTCTATGTTCCAGTCAAAATGGGTCCCTCCCCTCCATCCAAATTCAGTTCTCCATTCCCCACCTCCTCATTTTTTTCCACAAGCCTCCCTAGGCTGCCATCTCTCCCTTTCTACCTGTTTCTATTGTCATCCTTCAAGGTCCAGTTCAAATGTCACCTTCTTTATGGATGTTTCCCTGATGGTAGAAATGATTTGATCACCCAACACTTCTCAATCTATACCCAACCTCAGCTGCTCTAGGAAGTCCTCCCTGATCTCCTCCTCCGTGTCCCAGAAATCCCTCCTTCATCTGCTCTACACAGCTTAGCATTCAGGGTTCTCTGGAATCCACCCCCCGGGCCTTATTTGTGGGGCCCCCACCGCAGGGCAAGGCTAGCTTCTAACTAGATGAGAATCTCTGCAAGGGCAGCCAACACACCCTGATTCTGCTCTCACCCACTGTACAGACCCAAAGTCTGAGCACATGGAGGGACTTAGGAAATTGAGTGACTGGTCTGGATGGAGCAGGCTAGAAGCTCCCAACTCTTCTCTCTTCACTCCTCTTCCTTCTCTCGTTTTCTTTCTCACTGTCTCTTCTTTTCTCTTCCCCTTTCTTCCTTTCTCTCTTTATCATTCTCTTTCTCTCCCTCCATTCTCTCCCCTTCTCCTCTGCCTTCCTCTGTCTCTGTCTTTCTGTGTTTCTCTGTCTCTGTCTATCTCTATCTCTCTTCTGTCTCTCTGTCTCTCTGTCTCTGTCTCTCTGTCTCTCTCTCTCTCTCTCTCCTCCCATTTACAGGTATTTATAGGAAGAGCTCTGAATAGTTAAATGACTTGCCCAGGGTCCCAAAGTCAGGATGCATCAAAGGTAAGACATGAACCCAGTTCTTCCTAGCTATAAGGCCAGGTTTCTAGTCACTAAATGGAGATTCAAGTGCCCTCTGACACATTCTTGGCAGATCACTTCACCTATTGGATCACTCTCTAAGCCTAAAAATTGCAGAAATAGTGTTGACCTGCATTAGAAGAGGGAACTTTCTTTCCTGGAGGTTCCCCCTTATGAATGTTACTATGGGTCTAGTTCCTCATCCTAACTCTCCCTCTCTTTCCCCACTGGTGCCTCACAACTTTTGAGTATGACAGGGTTTTATTAACCTTACATTGTAAATGAGGAAAGTGAGACTGACACCAGGGTTACACAGCTAATAAGTGGCTAAGGCAGGATTCACATCCAGGGTCTCCCTAATTCCAAATTCAGTCCTCTGTCCACCACATGGACAACATGCAGGACTAGAGCTCCCAATTCACAATCCATACCTGACCCCATACAAATCACACACAGGTCTCAGGGTCTTGAACTCCCTCCTGAGATCTCCCCTTCCCATTCTAACAGGTATCCCTAAACTCGAAGGTTCTCATCACATGTAGCCTCCAGGATTACTCATGGTGAGGGAATGAAGAGGAGAGAGGGATGCCTTTGACATTGTTCAGTCATTTTTTGAGACTTCATTTAGAGTTTTCTTGGCAAAGACTTTGGAGTGGTTTTTCATTTCCTTCTCTATCTCATTTGGCAGATGAGAAAGCTATGAGAAATAGGGTAAAGTGATTTGTGAAGAGTCACACAGCTATTAAGTATCTGAGACTTGAACTCAGGTCCTTCTGACTCCAGGTTGGTGCTCAATGCCAGATGATGGTGGCATTAGATAACATAGAGTAAACCAAGTCAGGAAGACTGAAGTTGAAGTCCAGATAAACTGACCCTGAGTGACATCACCCTCTGACACTCCATCTCCCTCACTGTAACTTTCCCCAGACTCCCCTCATACCTGACTCTCTCCTACCCCATCTCCATCTCCTGACTTCCTTGATCTCGTTCAAATCTCAGCTAAAACCTATAGGAAGCCTTTTCTGATCCTTCTTAATTCTAGATTCTCCCTTCTGTTGATTATTTCTGATTTATTCTTCTTAGAATGTGTTTGTCCTTGGCTGATTACATGTTTCCTCCTCATGAGACTTTGGGTTCCTTCAGTCTCTCCTGGTATCATAGAGCTGGCACATCATGGGTGATTAATAAATGCTTGCTAAGTGCCTAAGATTCTTAGTTACAAGGCAGACCCTCTAGAAAAACTTACATGAACTGATGCATAGTGAAGTAAACAGAACCAGGAGGACATTGTGCACAGGAACTGCTATATCACTGAAGGACAGAGAATGGCTTAGCGACAATCTGAGATACAATGATCCAAGACAATCCCAACGGACTAATGAAGCACACTATCCACCTCCAGAGAAAGCACTGATATTGTTGGAATACTGAGACTGAAGCAGGCTATTTTTGCTTTCTTTCTTTCCTTTTTTCTTTTATTTGAGTCTTCTTGTACAAAAATGATTAATATGAAAATATCTTATGTAATTACAATGTATAACATATGTGATTGCTGACCATCTCAGAGAGAGAGAGGAAGGGAGGAGGGAGGGGTAGAATTTGAAACTCAAAACATTAAATAAAAATATAAAAAACATATAAGGGCTAATCTGCACAGGAAGAGGGAATTTCCCCACTGCAAATTTCCTATATTGATGAAATCACAAAAGAAGTAAAAAATGAAATTAAGCTATAAAGAAATGATCAAGACAAATGATCAGTTGATAGAAAAAAATAGATGAAGAGCAAAATGGACAGAAAAGAGAACACTAGAGAGAAACAGTGCTGCAGAGAGGAAGGAGTCAGGAAGCCACCGTTGCCCAGGTCAGGAGACTCATGACCAAGTCACCTCAGATTCCTCCTTTGTCATATGGGGATGGTGGCACCAACGACACCATGTCCAAAGGTCAGCTGTTGTGAGGAAATGGCTTGACCAACCTCAAAGTCCTGAAGAACTGAGAATCATTCTTATAGATGGATGGAGAGACAGATTTGCAGGTGACTGATAAGTAAATAACTGCTAGATAAAGATGTCAGATGGAAATAACTGTGATTCAGTAGAGATGCAAAGATAGAGGCACACAGAGATAGATTATCAATAAATTGCTGTAAATATGAATGATTGCTGTCTTAGTATCTGCTCCAATGCAATATTTTATCCAATGATTGATGATTTCCCAGTTGAACTAGGCCCCCCCACACACACACACACACTGAGTCAGATAGTGGTAGTAGTAGTAGCAGTAGTAGTAGTAGTAGCAGTCGTGGTAGTGGTAGTGATAGGACTAGTAATAGTAGTAAAAGCACCCACTGTAGACCAGGCACCATAGTAAGAGCTTTACCAATAATATCTCATTTGATCCACAAAAACCCTGAGAGGTAGATGTAATTACTATCCCCATTTTACAGAATAGAAACTGAGGCAGACAGAGATTAACTGACTTGTCCAAGGTCACAGAGCTAGTAAATGTTTGCTATATAAAGAATATATCATGGAAGCAGCCAGGTGGTACAGTGGATAGAGCACCAGCCCTGGAGTCAGGAAGACCTGAATTCAAAACCAGCCTCAGACACTTAATACACTTATTTAACTATGTGACCTTGGGCAAGTTACTTAACCCCATTGCCTTGCAAAAAGACAAAAACAAATTATATGCTGTCAGGGTATAATTTATATTTACATATAAGTTATATATCGTGTGTGTGTGTGTGTGTGTGTGTGTGTGTATAACATTTTGTTGTTTTAAATTGTCTGACTTCATTACTCCATTGTGGGTTTTCTTGGCAAAGAGAATGGAATGGTTTGCTATTTCCTCTTCCAGTTCATTTTACAGATAAGGAAACTGAGGCAAATAGTATTGTGTTTTGCTCAGGGTTATACAGCTGGTAAATGTCTGAGACCAGATTTGAACTTAGGAAGATGAGTGCTCTGTCCACTGTATCACCCAGCTGCCCTTATTCAATAGGATAGGATTTACATTTATAAATATAGATGTATGTATGTATGTGTATATATATGTTTATATATGTCTATATATGTCTATGTCTATATGTACTTGTATGTGTGTGTGTATATATATGCTATAGGCTATCCCAAAATATAAAATTAACTGAACAAAGAAGGAAGGGATAGAAGGATGGATGAATGGAGGAATGGAGGAATGGATGGAAGGATGAATGAATAGATGGATGGAGGGAGGGAGGGATGGATGGAGAAATGGCTGGCTGGATGGATGGATGGAGGGATGGATGTATGGATGCAGGGATGGAGGAAAGGAGGGATGGATGGATGAAAAAGCACTTAATCAACCCTTACTCTGTACCATTATACTAAACCTGGAGACATGAACACAAAAGTAAAGTGGTTCCTGAGCCTGAGGAATCTTTGATGGAAAGATCTATGTAGCTGATAGATAGTAGAGATCCCAGATAAGGAGAATGAAATGATGTTTACAGGGGATCACAAAAGTCTTTAGAACAGTTTTAACCTATTAAAACTTTAAAGTTTAAAAACTGTAAAGTTCAACGCATTATATAAATGTCAATTCTACTTCCTTTCAAAGGGAGATAGATAATGAACGCTCAGACTAATGACCGAGATAACAGATTATCAATAGGGCTATGGCTAGATGGATAACAGTAACAAATATTTGTAAATGTTTAATATGTGTCTATCACTGTGCTAAGTTCTGGGGATGCCATAGCAAAGAATGAAACAGATCCTACATTCAAGGAGTTTTAATCCTTCATCAGGGAACAGATGAAGAGATGTTGGATATCCATATAGGCAGAAAAGAGGATTATGTAAAGAATCTTAGAATTTTAGATCTGGAAGATATTTTAGACCTCCTTTAGCCATTGTGTAGATAATAATAGGTCACATTTCTAGGATATTATAAGCTGCTATTGGTATAATTATCTTCATTTCACAGATGATGAAACTGAGTCTCAGGGAAATCAAATGCCTTGCCCAGGATCATATATAGCTAATCCAAGACAGGATTTGAACCAGGTATCCTGAAGTCAGGTTCTATGTTCTATCCACTTCAACACCCTATGGTATGAAGTGTCAATATTGTGAGTATTTTTCCATCAGTATGTACGCTATGTGCATATTTAATTCTTATAGGTGTATCATGTGATATATATAGGTAATGGGCATGCATTTATATCAATGAAATCCTAAGTCTAATCACCACTCCTTCTCCTATCCCTATCCATATTATTTTATTTTATTTTTTAAATATCTTTATTTAATTGAATAGTATTTTGTAATTGTGTTCATAAAGTCTGTATGTGTCTTGGGAGGTAGACTCATATCTATATTACCTTAATAAATTGAAAATTATATTATATTATTTATTATATATCCTAATACATAATATATAGATCATAAATTGTTGGCAACAGTATCTGGCTATGGGCCAGATGCTGCGTTAATGGGTAGGTATATACACAAAATAGTAAAAGGCAAATCCCTGGAGATGTAAAGATATGATTGATAGATTCAGTGACTGAAAAGATAAATGATGGGCACTTATAAACAACAGACTATATTGAATATTGATTTCAAAAAATAGCTAGAGAAACCCACATAGAAATTGCTATGACAGCCAAAGATGAGAAGTAGATATGAATGAATCATGAGTTCAAAGACTGGAAGGAATTAGAATTTGAAAGAAGTCTTGAACCCAGTTTGCTTCTTTTATAGATGAAAAGACTGATGTCCAGAGAAGTTGAGCAGAATTGCTATACAGTGGGGGGGAATTGCTCCATATTCAGATCATATATTATGAAATTAATAATTTTATAAGGCTTTGTATATGTGTAATTATACTATAGGCTATCCTATAGGATAGATAAAGTTAACTGAGGAAGGAAGGGATAGAGGAAAAGATGAATGGATGGATGGATGGATGGGTGCATGGATGGATGGATGGATGGATGGATGGATGGATGCATGGATGGATGGATGGATGCATGGATGGATGGTTGGATGAATGGATGGATGGATGGATGGATGGATGGATGGATGGATGGATGGATGAAAAAGCACTTTTTCAACCCTCACTCTGTACCTCTATACTAAGACTGGAGACATGAAAACAAAAATGAAGTAGTCCCTAAATTTGAGCTCACGAGTCTTTGATGGAGAAATCCATGTAGATAAAAGAGAAAACAGTAGTAGAGATCACAGGTAAGGAGAACTCTGATCAGTCGAAGGATAGATAAAGAAGACAAAGAGATGATGGATATGCAGAATGGGAGAGGCATTTCTGTACTAGCCCCAATGTGGGAATATTTATTGTTTGACTGTGCTTATAGGATATACTCATCTCTTTTTTCCCTTTGTTCTTTTTTAATATGGAGATGGAGGGAAGTGGGAGACAGAAAAGATGTTTGATAATTGAACAAAATCAAATTTAAAAATTTTAAAGGAGTCTGGTTCCTTAGATAAAAATAACTTAGCTACTAGGTACTTGAGAGAAATATCATTTTTTAATGAGAGATTGAATCTGAGTCATTACATAGGTCAAGCCACACATCGATAGAGCTGACAGATACAGAGGGATGACTGATAAAAATAGAGGCAGAGATAGAAACTTTCAGTGTGAACATTTCTGTGTCAGAAATCAGTAAACTATGAATTGGGGTTTGATTTATTGTTTTGATGATTATTTCGGTTTAAGAAAGTGATGGAGAAAATAGTAATAACACAACTTAAATTTCAATGTTTGACAGGCAAAATTTACCCCCCAAAGAGCCAGCTGTTAAACGTTTGCCACCACATCCCTGCAGCCAATTGTTAACCCTTTGCCGCCATCCACCTGAACAACTCTATCTCTAGATAAGCAAAACTATGAAGAGCCAAGAATGGATAGTCACTAGAGAAAGGCAGCTGACTGGAGAGACAGACGAATGACTCCAGTTGCACACGCAGAGGAATTACAAAATCAGGCAGGACATACAAGCAAGCGTGTGTTAACAGGTGATCGACAGGACAGAGACACTAGACAATGAAGAAATTGATAAGTGAAGATGATAGATAAATGCAGTCATTTGAGGGAAGGGGAGGAAGAAGAGTTCATTAAGAACATTTTCACTGAGGGGTGGCTGGGTGGCACAGTGGATAGAGCACCGGCCCTGGAGTCAGGAGGACCTGAGTTCAAATCCGACTTCAGACACTTCATAATCACCTAGCTGTGTGGCCTTGGGCAAGCCACTTAACCCTATTTGCCTTGCAAAAAAAAAAAAAGAAAAGAAAAAAACTTTTAAAAAAGAACACTTTCACTGAGCTTAAAAACAGTGAGGTTTAAAAATGCTACTAATAATAGAAGTGAAAAGTAAATATAGGAATAAAGGAATGAATAAGTGATCATAGTAGGTATATCTCAATGACAGGAGAATAGAAGAGAGAGTATATGCTAATGGAGACACCACTGCATTGGGGAGGTAGGATCCTTGGGTCCTTTCACTCCTCAACTAAGTCTTTGGGAGAATGGGAGAGGTGGCCTCCATTTTCTTACCATAAAAGAAGCCTCTTTTGTAAGTCAGAGATCATAAAATCATAAAATGAAAAAGTTAGTTGGTTGTTGTCCTTCATGCTCAGAGAAGAGCAAAATGATATCACTCCGTCAAGGTCGAAGTCAGTGGGAGAGACCGTCTCATCCCAGACCCTTACATCTGAGAAATTCCCAACGCTCCATCTAGCAACATCACAGAAACAGTTGATAAATTGTAATTGATAGATCCATAGTTATTATTAGTCAAACCCTATGAGAAACTCCTGGTGTGGAAACTCCCTCCACTAATGCAGGTTGCTAGTTGGATGGAGGGGTTTTTAACTTTAACTTATAATAACAACAGTTATAATGGTTAGCATTTATAGAGTGTTTTTGCAAAGTGAGTTCATGTGATCCTCCCAACCACCCTGGGAGTTAGGAGCAATTTTTATCCCCATTCTGCAGATGGGAAACTGAGGCAGGAAACCTTGTTTTAAAGGGACTAGCTGTCACACAGCTAGTATGAGTCTGAGGTGAGATTTGAACTCGGGTCTTCCTGATTCCTAAGCCCTACAATTCAGAGTGTTGGACAGATAAAGATTGTTGATGTCTAAATACTCAAAAAGACTCAGCAATCTGTGTCAAAAGCTACAAAGGACTGTCAATAGGGGCACAGCTGAATAATTAAGAGGAGAGACTAGATGAGGAATGCCAGGTGATTTAGTAAATGGTGTTGTGTAAGGGAGAGAAAGCCAGATTGAGGAGAGAAGTCCTGGCTTCTAGTGCTAGTTTTGCCACTAACTTATGTGTGTCTTTGCATAAAGGTCTCATTTTCCTTCTCTGCTGAATGACAGAGCTGGAGTAGAGTAGTAGTTTCCAACCTGGGGGTTTTGGGTCCTGAAAGGACCCTGGAGTTACTGCCAAGGGTCTTTCTCATTTAGTGAGTCACAATGACAAACAAGCAAGCATACCCTCTGGAGACTGAACAAACAGCATGTCTTGTACAGAGATGCATGATGATTATTCAAGAATGTGTAGAGTGGAGCCCATCATGGTTAATAAAATGCAAATCTGAAAGGCATTATGGAATCCTAGGAGCTTTTTCTCACCAGATAGTTTCTGAATCAATGAATCCAAATCTCTCTGATATTATTTGATATTGAAAAAGTTGGGAATCACTGGACTTTGCTGTTGTTTCATTGGGTCTGATTCTGCATGACCCCTTTGGGGTTTTCTCGGTAGAGAAATTAGACCATTTTTCTCTTTCCTTCTCTAACTCCTTTGACAGATGAGGAAACTGAAGCAAACCAGGTTAAGTGACTTGCCCAGAATCACACAGCTAATAAATATCTAAGGCTGGATTTGAACTCAGGAAGATGAATCTCCCTGACTCCAGACTTCTATCACCATGCCACACGGCTGCCTAACCGCTGGATAAGATAGACTTTAAAGAATCCTCCCAGCTTTAACAATCTATGTTCTAAGGTCTCTTCCTTCTCTGACATTCTCTGTTCTAAGATTTTTCTCACTGTGACACTCTCTGTACTAAAGTCCTTCTAGCTCTGACACTCTCTGTTCTAAGGTTCCTTGCGGATCTGACATTCTCTAATCTATTATTGAATCAGTGTCTCTGATTCCACAATTCTATGACTCAGATTCAGAAACTGGCCCATTTGCACACTGACATATGGGACCTCCCCAAGTAAAAGGAAAGCTGGTTTGTCTTAAATAGGGGGAGGGGGTGGGAGGAGAGTTAATTAAGAACACTTTCATTGAGCTTAAAAACACTGATTTAAAAAACAATGTGGCTAATAAAAACAAACAGAAGTTAACAGATTTGAGGTTTTTAATTAATTTAAAAGTACTTCTGAGTTTTAAAAAAAATCCTAGGGATGTGATTTTATTTAGTTTTAAGCTCGATCTTTTTCACTGGAGGTGAATTAAAAATGGATTTCCTTGTGAGCCACATGTTAGCCCATGGAAAGGTCTAATATGGCAAGATGGAAATAAGTTAGTTTCTACATCTCCACTAGACAGGGACAGCGATGGTTAGGTGGTATATCAGATTCAAGTGTCAAACAAAAGACCCTCAGGTGCATTAGTGAGACAGAGATAGACAAAGGATATGTAGGTAGATATATGAAAATAGATTATAGACATATGGATACACAGATGGATGGCTGATAGATCTAAGAGGGAATAGACATCCATTGAGGTAGTGAAATAGATAAGATCATAATCATGAGGGCTAGGAAAGCACCTAGAACTCCTAAAGCAGCCTCCTGATTTCAAGAATGAGGATACAGAAGTTCAGACAGGAGGAGTGGAGTGTCAAACGTTAAAACTGGAAGAGCCAGGATCTGAACCCAGGTTGGAATCCAGGATTTTAATATCAGTTCTTTTCCTGGGACCCTTCCTCACTTCATACAGTTCACCTGAACCCATCCAAGAAAGAATTCTCAAATAAATAGACTAATTTTTCCTTCAGCTTTTCAGAGAAACAAGTAATGATCAAGGAAAGGCTCCCATCTTAGGGGTTTAGTCATAAAAGCAATACCTAGAGGTCGTCTTGAGCTCAGTCCAACTTGAGACCTGCCTTCTACCATCTTCTCCAAATCCATCATTGTCACATCTGAGTGGCTTCACTCAGAACTGGCATCTCAGAACTGGAAGGTGGTCCTGAAAGTCATCTAAACCACTAGACTGACAGATTCAGTTGAAGAAAACAAATGAAAACAATCCTGAGACTCAGAGAGGAGAATCCATTTGCCCAAGGTACAGAAGTAGTTAATATAAGACCCAAAGACTAAAGTCCTATTGGGTCTCCTGATTTCCATTATGTGATTGGAAAAAAAAACAAACTGACTCCACTCCATAGATAGGGCCTACTGAAGAGGTATAGGGTCATAGACACTGTATAGAGACTGTGAGCAACAAAGAGGAAACCAAGGAGAGGAATTGGGGCTCCCCTTTGGGTATCTAGAAAATGAAACTGACCAGATACTACTTCTAGGGATCTAGACTTTTCTGGTTGTGAGTAATGAGGATCAAAGATGGTTTCCTGGATGGGGCTGGGTGGGTGGAGGAAGGTGGCTAGCGGACGGAATTCTGCCCTTTTCTTCCTTCCTTCTTCTCTGGACCTAGAGGACAACTGCCCTGGGACTTATAGGGGGAGCACTGAGATTGTCCCCTCCTTTCCATGCTCAACCAAGTGAGCAGATTCTAGGAATGATGCAAACTAAAGTCCCCAAATAGTGGGTCAGCCATGAATCCCTGGGCTAGGCTCCTTCTGACGAGTTCCTGCGGGTTCTTTCAACCAGAAAGCTCACTGCCAGTCCCATTCCTTAGACTGAATTCCAGTGCCCCCAGGTAAGCTGAGTCCATGAGCGTTGGCCCTATCCTCTAGACTACAGCTACTCACAGTCCAGGTTGATCCGTAGGCCCTAGCGCAGCCCTTCCCAGCTCTTCCCAGCAGTCCCTACCCTTGGATTCGGCCTCTCGCCATCCTGATTGCCCTTCTCTGGACATGCTGGAGTTTATCAATGTCCTTCCTGAAGTATGGGCTAGCACTGAGCCCAAGGCTCTCAGTGAGGTCCCTCTTCTGCAGGCTGTGCTTCCAGTGCATTGAGAGAAGGCTGCTGAACTGTGTCTGTTTGATAATTTTGTCTCCTTTTGGAGCCTCTTGAAGACAGAAACCAGCCCTCTGTTGAGGTTTCAACAACAGGAATGAGGGCCATTTTCAAGGAGAACCCTGGGAGCCTGGCACGGCTGGCAGAAGAACCAGGGTGAGCCGCAAATCTCCTCTCTTCCTCCACCTCCCATTTCCCTGTCTACTCAGCTAGGTCCAAGCAGGGGCTAGTACAGACCAGAACCTTCTGGACTGAGAAAGGGAGAGGAAAGGGGAGAAGAGGGGAGGGAGGGAGGGAGGGAGGCAAGCAAGAAAGATGCGAGGAGGGAGGAAGTCAGGGCACAGCGGGGAGAAAGAGATGGAGAGAGCAAGAAAGGAAGAGGAGAGAAGAAGGGAGTGAGAAAGGGATAAGAGAAGACGGGGGCAGGAGGAGTAAAGGAAGGAAGGAAAGCAAGAGAGCAGAGGGAGAGCTAGAAAGGGAAGAGAGAGAGAGAGAGGAGAGAGGGATCAAGGGGCGGAGGAAGGGAGAAAGGGGAAGTCCGAGCTGAGCAGGGAGATGGAGGAAGCCAGAAAGGAACAGGAGGAAGGAAGGGATTGAGAAAAGGACAAGAGATGACAGAGGGAAGGAAGGAAGAGCAAGGGAGGGAAGGAAGGTGAGAGAGTAGAGACGGAGGGAGAAAGAGAAGAGAAAGGGGATACAGGGAAAGAAGGGAGAAAGGAAGGAAGAAAGAGGGAGGGAGGGGACAGAAAAAGGAGAGAGAGTAGCAATGAAAGGGTGGGAATGAAAGAGATGGAGGGAAGAATGAGATCCGTCTAGTTGGAGGGAGGGAAAATAACAGAAGGAGAAAAAGTAGTGGGAGAAAGAAGACAGAGGGACAGAAGGAGAAGGAACAAGAGAAAGGAAGGACGATGGGAGAGCTGAGAGGGAGGAAGGGAGAAAGTCTGGGGAAAGTGGGAAGAAAGAAATAGAGGACGCTAGAAAGGACCCGGAGAAAGGAAGGGAGTGAGAGAGGGACAAGAGGAGATAGAGGACATAAGGGAAAGGAGCAAGGGAAGGAAGAAAGACAGAGCAGCAGAGAGGGAGGGAAAGGGGGAAGGAAGGAAAAAGGGAAGAGAGAGGAGAGAGGGAAAGAAGAGACAGAACAAGGAAGGGAGAGAGGAGAGAAGGAATGAGGGAGAGGTAGGAATGAGAGATGGAGGGAAGAGTGAGTTCAAATGAGGTGAGAGGGAAAATGACAGGAGAAATAATGGGAGAGAAAAGGTGGACAGAAGGAACAAGAGAAGGGAGGGAGAAAGAGGAGAGAGAGAGAGAGACAGAGACAGAGACAGAGAGAGAGACAGAGACAGAGAGAAGAGAAGAGAGAGATGGGAGGAAACGTGAGGGAGAAAGTGAGGCAGAGAGGGGAGAAAGAGCTAGAGGAAGCCAGAAAGGAAGAGAAGAGAGGAAGGAAGTGAGAAAGGGACAAGAGAAGACAGAGGGACAAAAGGGGAAGGAGCAAGGGAAGCAAGGAAGCTGATGAGAGAAGAGAGAAAGCGAGGGAGAAAGAGGAGGGAAAGGGGAAGAGAGAGAGGAGAGAGAGAGAGAGGAGAAAGCGAGGGAGAAAGAGGAGGGAAAGGGGAAGAGAGAGAGGAGAGAGGAGAGAGAGAGAGGAGAAAGGGGAGAGAGAGGAGAAAGGGGAAGAAGAGAGACAGAATAAGGCGGGGGGGGGTGGAGAAGGGAAGAAGGACGGAGAGAGGGGACGAGGGAGAGGGGGGAATGAGAGGTGGAGGGAAGGACGAGATCGAGCGAAATGGAGAGGCGGGGAATGGGCGAAGGAGAGGTCCGGAGCCGGCGAGATGGGCCCAGGGGAGGGCAGGCGCGGGCGGGGAGCCCGGGGGGCGGCTCACCTGGGTCTCGGAGAGGCTGAGGCTGCCCGCCAGCTGCTTCCGCTCGGCGCCCACCACGTAGTGGTTTTTCTCGAAGGCGCGCTCCAGCCGCAGCAGCTGCGAAGGGGAGAAGGCCGTGCGGATCCGCTTGGGTTTGCGGGCGAAGGGGCCGTGGAGGAGCAGGCTGTCCTGGGGAACCTCGCTTCCTGGCCGCAGGCACCCCATCGGGGCGGGACCACACAGGGACAAGACAGGAGGGGAAGGGGGGGCCGGGGACCCCACGCAGGGGCGACAGGGGAGGCGACACGCCGGTCAGGGGATGGGATGGCGAGAGATCAGAGGTGGGGAAGCGATGGGACGAGACGGGAGTCCCGCGGACGTGGCGGGCCCCAGCGACACAAACAGAATTCGCAGGACCCGGGAAACAGCAAGGCAGAGACAGATGCGGGGATGCAAGGAGCCAGGGGCCCCAGGGAGAAGGGGTCGGGAAGATGGGGGGACCCGAAGGTGCAGTGGGGACACGAGAAGGAAGAAACGACAGCGGACACCGTCGAGGGAAGGGAACAGAAATAGGAATACGCGGGACGTTTGGGCCAGGGTCCAATGGAGGGTTCAGTGGTGGTGGGGGTTCCACGGGGATCCGGGAGGGTTAGGATTTGCACAAGGGGAAGAGGCCAGACGGACAGACAAAGAGAGAGAAAGGGAGAGGGTCAGCGCTTTGGCTTGTGCGGTTCCCGCCGCCCCACTTCCCTCCGCTCCCTCGGGCCTTGCCTCCAGATCTTGGGGGGCTCCCCCTGGACCTCTCCCCATCCTGCCCCCGAGGGCCCCCACCAAGGCTTCCTTGTCTCTTCCTAGGCTAGGCGCTTTCCTGTTCCCCTCTCTGCGCCCCACCCTCTGGACCCAGGGGTACCCATTTCTCCTCCTCTTCACCCTGCCTGAGCTGGAGTCTGGAGAGCTCATCCCGAGGGCACCCTGGGGTGGGCCTGGGGGCCTCCCCGCAGCAATCCCACCTCCAGCCGTCGGTCAAGCAGACCACTTTAGGATTCAAACGAAGGCGGGGGTTGGGAGCGTCCCCCAGCTTCTCCGCCCTTTGCTGGCTCCTGCTCTGCCTCGAACCCTGCAACGGGGAGTCTCTCTGGGCTGGGGGGGGGGGGGGCAGCTCTCCATTTTCCAGAAAGCTTTCTGCGTGGAGACCTGAGGGGCAGCCGGGCTCGGTCACGCCGACTCACAAGTACACAGTCACACGACGTCCGCTAGCCAAGACTCCAGCACACACAATCCCACAACCACACACTCATGCACACGAACTATGATAAGGCACATCTGGAGAACTCTGGAGAGGCCAGCCCCGCGGCCATTCTGAAGCGGGGGAGCTCTGGGATCAGTCTGCACGTCACAAATGGAAAACGGCAGACTCGCTTTCTGAAGGGTATAATGACTTGTCCAAAGTCACTGGAAGCCAAGCCTCCCGCCACCAAGTTCAAGGACCTTGTCCCCATCACGTGACACCGAGCTGGTGAAGGTTCTATCGCCACAGCGCTCCCCTCCCCCACCAGCTGTTCCCTTCCCCTCCCTCCTGGCCATGGTCAGGTGTAAGGCCACGCTAATCATCCACGAATCCTTCGTTAAGCACCTACTCAGGGCTCGCTAGTCAAGGTACACAGAAGGGAGGCAGGAGCAGCTTGGTGGCGCAGTGGATAGGGCACCGGCCCTGGGGTCAGGAGGACCTGAGTTCCAATCCGACCTCAGGCACTTCATAATTACCTAGCTGTGTGGCCTTGACCGAGTCACTTAACCCATTGCCTTATAACAAACAAAGGAGGAGGAGAGGAGGAGGAGGGAGGAAAGCAGCAAGTCCTCAGGGGGCTATTGCCCAATATGAGGGTTGGCAGATTAGAGCTTGCTGGGACCCTCTCTCCTCAGGCAGATGGGAAGACAACTCAGCTGGCATCCCAGGTGATAAAGGGGGGAGGGCGGACCGCAGGCTATCGGCAAGATGGAGTCTGAACCCCCGACCCTCTCCTCTCTCCCCTCAAAAGCTTTAGCTGCAGCCACCAAACAACTGAAGGATCTCAGAGCTAGCAAGTGTCCCAAAGCAGCTTCCCGTCTTCAGTCTGGCTCTCTCTCTCTCTCTCTCTCTCTCTCTCTCTCTCTCTCTCTCTCTCCAAAACTCTGCCTCTTAGGCAACCCCTTCATTTTCCAGAGAAGGAAATCGAGAAATAGATAGGGGACTCGGGACCACCCAAATCGTGAAGCTCAGAGGCAGAATTCGAACCTAGGCCCTCTCTCCTCTCTCTTTGCTCTCGTTTCTATGTTGGACTAGGGCTTAAAGCCCGGAAGAAGATTCCGAAACCATCTCCTGGCCCCTTTCATCTTAGAGGTGAGAAAACCTGGGTCCGGAGAGCTGACGAGACTTGTCCAAGGTCTCAGGGGGAGCAAGTGACAGAGTCAGGATTGGGCCGCCAGCTCTCTGGCTGGAGCCAAGGCTTGTTCCGCGGCATCACATTGACATAGCCGCTCCTAGCCGCCCAGGGGAACCCCCTCTACACTCTGCTGCTGGGGAAGAGGGCTCACCCCTGTGTGAGGCTAAAAGTGTTAGTCTTTCTGTTAGACTCCAGAAGGCTCTTACCATATGGAGTTCCGTTCCCAGGGACATGCGGGAGCCAGGGTATATCCGAGTCTGCTAATAAGGTACCACATTATAACGGCACCGTTTGCCATATAGATCTCCTGAATAAACAACATCCCTCTGTAGGGGAATCCTGGAGCCCCACTCCCTCCTGTCCCCTTTCTTTGCAGGACCTGAGTCCATGCACCAATGACTTCCCAGGGAGCAATGAATCTGGGAAAGGATTCTTCCTTATGTTCTCAAAGAGGGTGAGGTCTCTGATGCCCCAAATCATAGTGCCACTCATGTAATCACCCTATTTCTCCGTCAACTTTCAGCTCCCCCAAGCCCATCTGCTCCTCCCGTTTTTTTCTCCCCTTCCTTCTAACCCACCTCCCATCTTTCTGGTGTCCCCACTTCTGTCCTCCAAACCGCCCTCCCTCCTTTTCACATCTCTGTCCTCATTATTCAGCCATTTCCCTTCCCTACTCCCTATCTTCCCCAACTAATTTTTTCTTATGCCTCCCCAAATCCTCCTTCTATTTCCTGCAAACTCCTCCCCCACGCCCTTTCCTTAACAGAATTTTCATTCCTTCTCTGCTCCCTGCTTCCCCTCCCAGGTTCTCTTTTCATTGCCAACATTCCCTGCTTTGATTCCAGCTCTGATTTGCTCTAAAGTCAGGACATCATTCCCTTGCACCAGACCCCAAGCCACACGATCCCGAGGAAGAGGTTCTCACTTTGGAGTCAGAGAACCTTGGCTTCATCTAACCTGTTCCCTCCTGCCGCCGTGACCTTAGAGGAGTCCTTTCTCTCCTCTGGGCCCCAGTTTTCTGATCTCTCAAAAGAAGCGATGGGCAAGACCATCTTCCAACTATCCGTCTATGCTGTGACCTCAATCTTGGCTTACAAACTGGCACGACTAAAAACATTTTAATCTGAATTAGAGGGTCAGCTCCCATCTGCAGGACGGAACCAGATGGGAACCCCCAAATTTTAAAAAAGCAGAGAACCTAGGCTCCCATTCACCCCTCCTTTACTCCAACCCATAGGAGGAGGACAGGAAGTGTACTGGTATTTTTCCGTTTTCACCTCCTTACCAGCTTACAAAAAATCTCTCTCTCCCTCTCTCTCTCTCTCTCTCTCTCTCTCTCTCTCTCTCTCTCTCTCTCTCACACACACACACACACACACACACACACACACAAGGCAGTCACACAGTCACCATCCCCCTTCCCTCTCATGCTCCCCATAAGGCTTAACCCAGTAGCAAAAGTGACCAGAGCGGTGCTCCCAACGCCATCCCTCTTTCTGGACAGAACAGTCCTCCTGTTTCTTGGTATGGAGAATCAGTTCCCTCCTACTCTCTCTCCTTCATCTCCCCCTTAGGAAATACTGCTTATTTGACAGCAAACTACTAAGATTCTGGACAAAAATTTACCGAGTCCTCCATCCGCCCCCCCCATCCTATTCCTGATGCTATAAGATGATATGAATCCCGCTTCTCTCATCCCATCCCTGGTTGGCCAAGAGACCAGACCAAAAGCATCATGAAAAGGATTGCCGGACCCAGCCGGGCACGAGCAGGTCCTATCTAGTCTCTAAACACTCCAAGCTGCTGGCATATGAACATGTGTAAATGTATAGAAAATCTGCATAAGTTTTCTCTCTCTCTCTCTCTCTCTCTCTCTCTCTCTCTCTCTCTCTCTCTCTCTCTCTATTTCTCCTCCCCTCTCTCCCTTTCTCTCTCTACCCCCTTCTTTCTTTCTTCCCTCCCCCTCTCTCTGTAAAATTGTAATGACAAATATTGAATTCAAAAATAAAAAGATGAAACCAGAAATATGAGAACGAAGTTAAAAATAATAAATGAGAGAGAAGGGAGACGATTTGGTTTTTGCATGGGAGTGCATGTAAATAGCTGTCCCAGCTTGGCTTCAGCCTTCTCTCTACCCTACTACATATAGACATGCAGTATGTGTGTGAGTGGGGTTTTTTTAGCTGCACGGTCTCTGCATTTACACACACATTTTTGCAGAGGTGCACACACACAAAGATGTAGGTCACACTTGCACACACAAATTTACTTGATGGGCAATGGAAATGCTCTCAGACTGGTGTGGAGACATTGAGTTATGTCAGTAGCTACAGCCACACACACACACACACACACACACACACACACACACACACACACACACAAAACGACATAGCAGCCAGCGCGTCCATTCCTCCCTCCATCAACTTAACACCCATAAGCATGTTGTTCATAGACTTATGAACAGTATGTAAAGTTTATCTTATTTTCTTATACTTGAGGTAGACCTGGTCAAAAAGACCAGAGTTTGAATCCTATCTCAGATACTAGCTGGGTGACCCTGGGAAAGTCACTTAACCTCTATTTGCTTCGGTTTCCTCATCTTTAAAATGGGATAACATTTATCTCCCAGAGTTGTTGAGGAACAAATGAGAAAATACACGTAAAAATCTTTGCAAGCCATAAAGAGCTAAATAAATCCTAATAATTATTATAGTTAAATACCATCTCGTAATACTTATCATTAAATTCAACCCCATATGACTAGCACTGAATGATTTCTTGGCCAACTATTTATGGAATGGAATGGAATTAGCTTGGCAATTTGGAATCTTAAAAATGTGTGTGTGTGTGTGTGTGTGTGTGTGTGTGTGTGTGTGTGTGTGTGTGTAGGACAAGATCACATTAGCACTTCACTTACTATATGGCTAATGTGACTAACAAATGTTTTTCAGGATAAGAGCCAGATAAATGAGGCAGCATAGTATAATGGGGAAAACACTGAAACTGAAGCTAATAAGGATGAGAGTTAAAAATTCCAGCTCTGGCACCAAACTTCCTCTCTCTGGATACCCCAGAGGTGTTAAAGAAAGGCACTTTGTAACCCTCCCCCAACACTATAGAAAAGTTGAATTATATTATTATTGAGGTGAAAGTGGTTAGAATTGTGCAACATTGTCCACTTTCTGTTATAATCAGAGACTGATTAGGAGATCCTTTGGTTTTTGATCATACTCGGAGGGACGATGCAGAATTCTAGCAAGATGGTCAAGCAAATTTATCCCATCTAAGCCGCTTCATCACTTCAAAGCATCAAGAAATGTGCTAAAATTAAAAAGAACAATTGGGAAAAGGGGAGAAAGAACCCCCCATAGAGCCAAAAATCTCACTTTAATATGCTGCAGAAATAAATATGCCTCGAAAGGTCCCTGATGTCATGATATTATCCTGAGAGGTAAAAGAAAAAGAAAAGATTTCCAGAAAAGGAAGGAAATAATATTGCCATAACCGAAATCGGATCTTTCAGAAATGAGAACAGACTATCTTCAAGAACTGCCAAAGTGGCTGAGAAGCTAACCAAAAAAGAAAAGATAAAAAGAAATAAAACGAAAGAACAAAACACGAACCCTCAACTAAGAATTTTAAAAGCCAAATGAGATGATTAATGTGGAATATATTTGAGATGACTTCACGTTTATAATTAATATCATGCTGCTTTCAATCTCAAAGGGGAGGGGAGGGACAGGCAGAAGCGAGAGAATTTCAAACTCAAAAGAAAACTTAAATGAATATTATAATTTTGATGTAATTGGGAAATATTTAACGATACAAATACATTTTTAAAAATACAAATAAGAATCAATGGTTTAGAACAAAAGGTGGAAAACTGTAACAAGGCACCGGATACTGAAGAAAAAGAATGGCAGAGATGGAATATGAAAATGAAAAAAAATGCAATCAGAAAAGTAAGAACCAAATTAAACGAGAGAGAGACAGAGACAGAGACAGAGAGAGAATGAACAAGGGGAGAATTTGAGGTTTTTATAATGCATAACCACTGATCTTAAATATTTTAAGAGATTTCATAAGAATTTTTGGTCCCTCAGAAAAAATAGACTGAACTGAAAGTCCTTGAATTTCGAGAGACATGGGTAAGGGTCTATATAAATATATATCCCTATATAAATATCTAGCCCTATATAAATTCCTGGGTATTCCATTCCTAGGACTAAGCTTCTCATTTCGCTTCAAAGTTCGACTTTGTTCTGCTCATTGGAATGCTCAGTGATCTCCAGCTCCTGTGTGATTCTCGACAGGGTTGCTAGGGAAGAGAGGAAAGGACTAACTGGCCCCCTTCCTCTAGCCCCAAGAGGCAGGCAGCTCTCGGGCAGAAGGCAATGTCTCCTCCCAGGAGTCCCTTTAACCTCAGCCCTCTCTTTCAGGGAGCCTTCTTTTGGCTGCTTCCTAGTTCTTCCTTGCCTTATTTATCCTAGCTCAATCCAACCCATACCTGGCTCCTCCAAAGGTTTTATACAATCGGCAGAGCCAAGTTGGCAGGTAAGAAACAGGAGGGAAGCCCAAAGTGAAGGGAGATAGAGGCACAGAAAAGCAGCAATAAGATGGAGAGTCGCATTCCCAGTTTCATGGTTTAATCATACAAGCAGCATGCTAAGTTGAGTTGTTGGTGTCGGTGTCTGTGAGCACGCGCATGTTCCTCTGAACAGAAGGGTTTGCCAAATGTATTTATGTACTGTGTAGGTAGGACTACAGCTAATGAGTCTAATGTGGTGAGTTTGATCCCAGAAAAATCCGCTTGACTCCCCACAGCGACAAATTCTGCCACAGATTAACACCTAGCACAACCAGTCATCTCACCAACACATGTCATTGGTCACAAGGGAGACCCAAGAAAAGGCTGAAGGTGGTTGGTTCAGCACAGATCAAAACTTCTGGGGAAATGAAGAGAGGGTCGAGTGCTCAGTCTCCATCTTGCCAATAGCCTGAGATCCGCCCTCCCCCCTTTATCACCTGGGGTGCCAGCTGAACTGTCTTCCCACCGGCCTGAGGAGAGAGGGTACCAGCAAGCTCCAATCTGCCCAAGCCTCATACTTGGCAATAGCCCCCTGAGGACTTGCTGCTTCCCCTCTTCTGTCTGTCTTTAGTAGCTAGCCCTGAGTAGGTGCTTAATGAAGGATTCGTGGATGATTCGTGTGGCCTCACACCTGTCGGACAGTAGACGAGGAGTACAGAACTGGCCAGGAGGGAGGGGAAGGGAAGGGCTGGGAGGGGAGGGGAGCGTGTGGCAATAGGGAAGTCAGTGTCACATAGTGGGAAGGACCTTGAACCTGGGGGCAGGAGGCCTGGGGCCCGGTGATGCTGGACAAGCCATTCCACCTCCCAGGGTTTTTCATCTGTGAAATCTAGACTGCCAAATCCAGAGCTCTCCCCCCCCCCCCCAATCCTTCTGGAGCTAGCTAGCTAGTAACCGGAACGTTCTATAGATGTGATTTATTATTGTTTGTGTGAATGAGTGTGTGGTTGTGGGATTGTGTGTGCTGGAGTATTGGCTACTTGTGTGATTGTGTAATTGTGAGTCAGTGTGGCTGACTGAGCATGTGTAGCCATGTGACTGTGTGTCCCTTCAGGTTTATGTGGCCCGGGGAAGGGAAGCAGCGTTCTGGAAAACGGAGAGCTATGACCCCTCCCCAAACCCAGAGAGATGCCCCTTTGTGGGCCTTCTAGACAAAATCAACTCAAAGCGGTGGCTATACGGAGGGGCTAAATGCCGCTTAGAATGGCTTCAATGTCTTAGTGCCTAAGGCCGGTGCACGGGCAGTTTGGGGGCCTGTGGTCATGGCCAGAAAGATGGAGTGGCTGTGCTTAGTCTTTCAAATTTTTATGTATACCCAGGCTGATGTGGCTCTCCCCATGTTCTTAGGAATAGGGCCTTTGAGCGTACCCGAGGGGATGCGGGAGCAGAATGGTGCAGCAAGCTGAAAAGCCATTTATCTTCCCACCTTTGTTAAAGGGAGGGAACAGTAAAGACTTCTCCTTGCCCAGAAGAGAAAGCTTTGGGGGTTTTGTTGTTTTATTTCGTGTCTCATCATTCAGTGAATTGCCTCATCTCTCTACTTCCCTGTTCTCCTGAGGCCCTGGTCGACATGTATGTGATTACCGATAAAGCTCTGAGGCCTGACTATACTCGTATGTCTGTGCAGTCCCCGTAGGTGAGAGCTTGCCTGTCTGCCCACGAGTAAATGTGCTCATTGCAGTTTTAGTGCCTCTGGAAATCTTTGGGCATGCACATAGCTTTATTTAGAGAGAGGCAACCATAAGCCTGTCATACACACACAGAGATATGGGTCCATAGAGGTGTGTCTCCACGAATTTCTGCTATATGCATGTCGACCACATGTGTGTAACATGTATGTGAGTATGTGAATACCTAGCTGAGGGAAAATCCGGCATAGCAAAGGACCCTGCACACAGCAGGTGCTTTAAAAAGTTTGCCGATGGATAAATTGTTTGGGTGGGCGTCGGAGTGCGGCCTGTGGCTCCCAGCCGGGAGATGCTTTTGTGGACATTATTGAAAAGGGGAGATGGGGGCAGACTGAACTCCCTTGGTTGGGGCAGCGGCTCGACCCTTGGGCAGGCCCAGAGCCTGCAGCTCGTCCAGGTTCTCTTCCCACCCTAGGGGAAAGTGACTCAGCGTCGCCTAAGAGAAGGGGAAGACAGGTCGGGGGGGATGGGAATTCGGGGGTCCCCCATCTCCCCTTCTGCTCTGGCGGTTCAAGATGAAGGGGGACCAGAAAGGGAGCCGATTTGTCCGTCCCCTGCGCCCCCCACATTCTCCGCGCGTGGACAGAAGCAAGAGGCAGAGAGCCGGCCTTCCCAAGGCCCTGAGAAGGGTGCTTCTGGCTCCTTCCGGCACCCAGGACTGGGGGAGCAGAGTCCTGGACTTTGGAGGAAAGGGAACCTGAGAAGGGGAAATGAGTTCCCCCGCCCCCAGCCTCCCCAGCCTGCCCCAGCGCTCGTTTCCCCACTGGGGGCTGGGGAGCCGGGGCAGCTCCGGCTTCGGGGGCTCTCAGCCCCGCAGACCCCGGAGCGAGCCCAGAGAATTGGCCTGGGCCGCCGCCGCGCCGAGATAACCTAATCCCTCTGCTCCCGCCCGGAACAAAGGCGCCCTTTGATGCACCCCTGGCTCCCGCGGGCCGCGGGGCTGGGGCGGGGGACGAGAGGGAGGGGAAGGGCCGCAGGGGATTTGCATGGGGAGCTGCCTAATGAGCTCGGTCTGCCCTGCGCCCCCCTCCTGGGCTTCTCCTTTGGGAAACAGAATCCATTCTTGGGGCACACACACACAGACACACAGACACACAGACACACACATACACTCACCGGCCTCAGCCCGGCTGCCCCCCCCCCCCCTTTCGATCGCACGCTCCGCGGGTCTGAGGCCCCGGCAGCGCCCAGAACCACAGCCCGGGTCCACCCTCTCCATCAGCCCCCGGCGCCCACTACTGCAGAGCTCCCATCTCCCCAGATTTGGGTGCCGCTCCTCTCCCCACGCTAGGACCCGGGTCTGAGGGTGCGCGGCCGAGAGGGCTGGGGGTCGGAGTCCCGGCGCTCGGGCCTCTCCTTCGCGGCTCCTCTGGCCAGCGCGGTCCCCCCAGAGCCCGGGGCCGGAGTCGGGGAGCCCGGCCCCGCAGCAATCGCGAAAGCGACAGGGAAATGGACAGAGCTGCCAGGTCCCCGGTTCCTCGCTTTCCCCCCTGAATCGAAAAGCTGGGGCCGCGCCAGCCCCCCCATCCTGTCCCCAGCCCCCCCCCCAAATCCAGGGATTCCTTCCCCGCGTCCCTCGGAATGGGGGGAGCATGAATCTCGGGCGTGGTCCGGGTCCGGAGACGTCTCGGCGACGCGATCCGCCCGGGGAATGGCGAGTGTCTCGGGCTTGGGAAATGGAATCCACCTTGGTGGCCCTTCTCGGGGCCGAGGGAGGCTGGGGATCCGGAGGGGTCTTCTCGGAGCGGGGCAGCGTGCCCACAAGGCTCCCCACAAACCCTGCGCTCGGCCCGGGTTCATTTTGTCGGGCAAGTCGGGCTGGAGGAGATGAGGGTTGGTGGATTTCTTCCGTCCCGGGTCTCTGAAGCCCTTCCTTCCCTCCTTCCTTCCCTCCTTCCTTCCTTCCCTCCTTCCCTCCTTCCTTCCTTCCCTCCTTCCTTCCTTCCCCCGGGGGGTGGCCGAGGAACTCTTGGGCCTCTCCGAAGCCTCGAGTTTTCCCGGTGGTGCCAGAGCCCCGGGAACGGCTGCGCGGAAACAGAACGAAGAGGGGGAAGTCCCAGGGGAGCTCCCGGCTCCCGGGGAAGGGCTCAGGGGCCCCGGACCCTCGGAGCTTGGGAAGGGGAAGGGCTGCCTTAGCTTCCGAGGCCTCGGCCTCCCTCTGCGGCCAGAGAGGGCAGGAAAGTTGCCCCAAGTTTGGGAACCTTCTTCCGTTGGGGAGGGGAGCTCCGCAGCCCATCGCTCTCTGGGCAAGGCGACCATCTCCGAAGCCTTTCGGTCCTCAGTTTCCCAGCTTTTGTCCTGTGCGATCTGCCGGCCTGATCCGCATTTTCCTGCTCCATCTGCCGCGGCCTCGCGGCCTCTCCTGCCCCCCGGTTCCCTTGAGCCGATGGAGGCCCCCCCTTAGGGAGAAACGGCACCGACAGACTGGCCTGCTTCTCCCCACTGTCTGTCTGGGACCACTGAGTCCCGTTTGCGGGGTCCGAGAGGCAAAAGAAGCCCCTCAGAGAGGGGGTGAAATGAGGCAAAGTACGGATTCATTGATCAGTAACAGATTGAACTGACGCGTCTCTTTGCCCAAGGAAGCAAAGATTCGAGGCAATTATCCGGATACTTGAAACACATCTCTAGCTCAGGTGGCGAAAAAGCCGCAGCGCTGCCCCCCCTCCCCGCTCTGCCGCGACTTTTCGTCTCGGGCGAGGAGCCGTTGGGGTCAGGGTTCCGGTCTGGGGGGTGAAGACCAACAAGCCCGTGACCCAAGGTAGAAAAAAGAAGCTACGGTAGAGTCGATGAGGAGGGGAGCCGAGGAGTGCCTCCCCGACAGCCGCCGCCAGTCTGCAGGCTCCGCGGGCCAGGGATCAGGTTACTCGTATTATTCGGAGGCCTGCCCAGTCCCTCCCCTTAAGTTTGCTCGCGTAGACTCGGCCGCAGGACTGAGCAGAGGGCAGGCCTGATGAACCGGTGGCTTTTCCCGCGACGGTCCCCCCCCCCCCCCAGGGTCAAGGCGTCCGTTTGCTTCCCATACGGCTCCTAAATTATTACAGCCCCCCCCCCCCCCCCGTAGAAGGTAGCGGGAGGGACCGAAAGTACCCCGGCTCCTCCAGCAAAGTGAAGTCGGGAGGCTGCGGGGACCATTACGCAGATACCTGGAGCGGCCCCCCCTTCCCAGGCGCGGCCAGAGGGCCCGGCGACCTTCCCGGGGGGGGGGGGGAACTGCACGTCCAGCTCGGCCTGGGACTGGGGGTTCGCAGAGAGGAGGCATTCTGGGCTAAACGGCTCAATTCTTCCGCCGCCCTCCCTGGCAAGCCCAGCGCCGGGCCGCTGCCCCCCGGACCGCTGGCCCCTCGGGAGCCGGCACACGCCGGGATCCTTCCCGGCGGGGAACCCCAGAGCCGGCCGTCAGCGGGGCCTTGGGCAGACCTGGGGGCCCCCCGAGGAGGGAGGACGGCCGTGGAGCATCCTCCTCCGGAACGCGGGGGCAGGAACGGCTACGGCGCTCGAGTGCTTTCCGGAGCCCCCGGGAGCCCCGGTCCCCGATCCCCTCGCTGCGAGGCGCCCAGCTCCGCGCTCGACGGGTCCCCCCCCCCGAGTCTCTCGGACCCGGGCCCCCCTCCTCCCTCTCCCAAACTTCTGGCCCAGGGAGCCAAGGCTCCCCGGCCCCCTCCCTCTCCTCCGCCGGCATCCTGATCCCCACGGCCCCGGGCTCGGGCGAGCGCCCGGAGGGGCTCCGGGGAGAGGCCGGCGAGCCGGGCCGGGGGCCGGGGTGGGGGGCGGCCGGGACACTCACCCTGGAAGCGATGGCCGAAGAAGCGGTTGCGCAGGACCCAGGGGTAGAAGTTGAGCGGGTCGCGGGGCTGGGCTCCGAAGAAGGAGTGCGGGGGCTGGAGGGGCGAGGCCCCGAGCTGGGGGGCCGGGTGCACGGCGCCCAGGGACGGGTGGCTCACGGCTTCGGGGAAGACCAGCTCGGGCCCCGCGTAGAGGGAGCGGCCGGCGGCCGCGGCGGCCGCGGCGGCGGCGGCGGCGGCGGCGGCCGCGGCCGGGAAGCCGCTCACGAAGGCCTCGGCGGCCGCCGGCGGGGGGTAGTTGAGCGCCGTGGGCCGCAGGGGCTCGTCCCCGGCCGCCGCCGGCGGGCCGGCCAAGGGGTGGGAGCCGCCGCCGGGCCCCGGGCCGCCGCCGCCGTCCTTGGCCACCAGGGACTCGATGGTGAAGCCGCGCTTGGCCGCCGGCTGGAACATGGTCGGGGGCCGAGGGGGCCCGGGGGCTTCTTTGGCTCGCTGGGGGGGGGAGCGCAGCGCGTCGCTGCCGCCGCCGCCGCCGCCGTGCGGGGTGTGCGAAGACACCCGCACATGCACACCCGCACATGCACACCCGCACGCGCCGGCCGCCTGGCTCCCTCACACGCTGCCTGGCTCACCCTCGCACATCCCCACCCACCCCGCCCCCCCGCCCCCGACCAGGAGAGGGCCCCGGCGGGCTGCGGGCGCCGGGCTGCTGCGGGGGTCCGGGCGCCCCGAGGCGGCTCCTCCCTGGAGCGGCGGGGTGCGGGCTGGGCCGGAGGCTCGCCTGCCGGAGCCCCCGCCCTCCCCCCCCCCGGGACGGCCCCCGCCTCCGCCCCCTCTGCCCGCCCCCGGCCCGGCCCAGGCTGCGGCGTGCGGGGCGCGCGGGCCCCCAGGAGCCGGTACCTGGACAGCGCCCGCCGATTGGCTGCGGCTCACCTGCCCCCAGGTGGGGGGGGGAGGGAAGGAGGGCGGGCGGCTGGGGGAGGGGAGGGGAGGGGGAAAGAGAGGGGAGGAGCCGGGAAGCGGGGAGGGAGGGAGGGAGGGAGGCCGGGAGGGAGGGAACCTGCGATCGGAGGCAAAAAGAGGACTGGAGTTCTGCAGGGCGACGGGGGGGAGCGCTCCCCTCGTCGGTGAGCCCCCCACCCCCACCTCCAATCCCTTCCTCCACCTCTCCTCCGCCCCCAGGCATCTTCCTCCTCCTCCTCCTCCTCCGCCTCCCCCACCTTCGCAGGGGTCCTTCGCCCACCCGAGCCTTCCTCTACCTCTGGGGGCCTCCGCACCCCCGAGGCTGTCCACGGAAGCCCGGGCCCGAAGAGTGGGGAAGTCGGCCCCCACTCCCCTCTCTCTCCAGACTTTGGCTCACCCGGGACCCTGGGGGCCCGAACTCCCCCATTCAAAACGAAAGTCGCCCAGGATCTCCCCCTCAATCCTGCTCCCGCCCTCCGATCCCTCCCCCTTCCAACCTCCTCCACCCCCGGCCCCCATCCTGGGGCTCCCGGCGCTGATTCTGCTGCAGCATTCTGGGGAATCGGGGATCAGGAGAGGGCTTGGGGCGCTGAGACTTTCGAGAAGACTCGGAGAAGCGTTGGCACAGAAAGTGGACGGAGGCGGGAGGAGAGGAGGTCACCCGACTCCCCCCCCCCCCCAAGTTCGCCCCTCGCATACACAGGCAGGCCCGTTCTGCCCCGGTGGCCGCAGGTGGCCCAAGGCCAGGACTCAAGTTTGGGGAGATCGGGGCTGAGGGACAGAGGGAAGTGGGGCCTCGGAAGACCAGAAGTCGAGTAGCATCTTGTTCGCCTTTTGGGGAGGTCGCCTGTGGTGACGGAAAGTTCCAGGAGCCCCAAAGAGGGAACTCGCCTTTAGGTGGATGGGAGCTTTCAAAAAGTGAAGGCGGGGAACCCCAGCCTCAGTCTCCCCTCTGGACCAGGCGAGATTCTTCTCAGGCCCTGGGCAGAGCTTTTGCCCCAGTTGGGGGCGGAGTACGACTGGTGAGGAGGTTTGCTCGCTGTTGTGGGGCTCCCTCTCCCGCCGGCTCCCCAGCTCAGCAGCCAGGCACGAGCACACACACACACACACACACACACACACACACACACACACACACGCAGAAAACACGGAGACACTCAAACACACAGAGATGCACACACAGAAACACAGAGACAAACACACAAACACAGAGGCACACTCAAACACGCAGAGATGCACACACACACACACACACACACACACAGGTCTCCAGGAAACTGTAGGGGGACTTGCCCAGTGGTTCATGCCCCCCCAGCCCATATTTTAAAATGTGATTGTCTCCCCTCCACACACACCACAACACACATCTCAGATCGCAGCCTGCCATAACAGGGCCACACACGCACACACCATCTCACACAAACACAATCTGCTCCCACGATTCCCACATCTACACCCACACAGTCACGCACCAACATATCCGAACCGTCGCTCTAGCCCCATATTTGCGCGTCATCCAGATCACACCCCCTCCAGCACCCACAATCGCGCGTCCTCGAGCCCCCACCCAGGCCCAGTGTAGACTGGGCTCGCTGGCCGGGCTGCCCCCCGTACTTTTGCTTCCTTCTCCTGCCCTTTTCATTCAGTGGATTCGTTTCGGACTTTTTCTTTTGTTTTTACTAAAAGAATAATAATTAGTATTGTTATTAATATTGCGGAAACTTTTCGGGAGTCTTCGCTGAGTCCCCGGGAAAGCCCGTCGAGGGACCTCATTCGGGGCCCTAGAGAGCTATCGGCCCAGTACTAAGGGTAATAGGAGACGGGGGGGGTGGGGTGGGGCGGGGGAGGAGCAGCCCTGGAGTCACTGGGTAGTCGGGGTGGGGAAGGGAAAGGACCCCTGGGGGGGGTCTCGAGTGCGGCTGCTGCCAGGCCCCCAGCGGGTGCGTCCGTTCCGATCTCCAGCCCTTGTCCCTTCCTGGGCAGTGCCACCCTCTCCGGGGCCCTTCTCCCTGCCATCCTCAAGAGTCCAGGCCGGCTCTTGCGGGTGTCCCCGACCCGGCTTCAGGGAGCCGTGTTCGCCCCCAGGAGCCCGCGGTGCCCTCGCCTCCGCCACAAAGAGGGTTTAAAGTCTATTTTCCACTCCACTGCGCTGAAATGCCCCCGCGCGGCAGCTCCGCTCCAGCCCCTTCTGCAGGCAGGGGCCGGCAAGGGAGAGAGGGAAGCGAGGAAAAGGCCCCGGCCTTGCAGGAGAAAAGAAGGGGCTCCCCAGCCTGGGAGCAGCCCACCCGCCGGCGGAGCGCGCCTGCTCCGATGCCAGCCAGCCCGCAGTTTCTCTACCCAAGACATGGGTGCTTAATCTGGGTCTGGGAATAGTGTGTGTGTGTGTGTCTGTGTGTCTGTGTGTCTGTGTGTCTGTAAATCCGTGTCTGTGTCTCTGTGTCTGTGTCAGTGTCTATGTCTGTGTGTGTTTAACCTATCAGAAAAAAACTGCACTTCAAGATAATTGGTTTTCTTGTAGTCCTATATCTTATTTAAGGCATTTAAGAAGGGATGCGGTCCAAGTCCAAACGGCCCAGGACATCAATGACACAGAAAAGGGTGGACTACCTCTAGCTTAGGTACAATGAAATATCTATTCTAGCCCTCCTCCTCCTCCTCCTTTTTTCTCCCTCTCATATCCTTCATGCTTTGGTTTTCCCTTTTTCTCTACATCTGTTTCCCTTTTTCCTCTTTTCCCCCTCTATCTTTTTTTCTCTATCTGTCTCTCCGGCTTCTCTCTCTCTCTCTCTCTCTTTTTCTGGACTCCTCCATCACTGACAATAGTTCCAGATCTAATTCTTTTTTCTACCAAATTTTCATCACTTCCAAGAAAATAGCATTTGTTCTCCCACTTCCCTCCTGTTTTACTCCAACCTCTTTTTTTTTTTTTACAAGAAGCAGGACCAGGGGCTTGAAAAACAGCCCATGCAGGAAGGAACGACGAGGGTAGGCGTCGTTCATAACCCGGGTGGACTGTCTCTGGGTCTACACCACGTTTCTTGGGAAGTCTGGATGAGAAAGGTACGATCTGGTCCGAAACAGTGGGCCCCTATCCCTGCGAGCAGAAATGGAGGCAGAGGCACTTAATAACCAAAAGGGACCTGGACCTTTTCAGAGATTTAATAAAGAGTCCCACAGGACAGTGATGGAGAAGAGACAGCATGGTCTCCAAAGAGATGGTGCATGCACTGCTTTGGGGCGCGCAGCCCAGGCTATGGAGCGGATTCTTCTCGGCAATTCGCCATCACCCACATGCAGTCCCCCCAAGAGCCCTAGGGTGGGATGACAGATTTGGGACTCGCCTCCCTCTCACCAAGGCTGGGCGCCACTCTCTGTGAGGCGCATCCCATGCAGCAGCCTCCTCCGAGTCCGTGGAATAGGCCTACTCAGTCATTTCTCCAGTCTGGTCTCCACAGTCCTTCAACTAACATTTCCCGTGCGTTGTTAAACAGAGTGTGGGCAGAGCATTAGGCCAGGACAGACCGTTCAGAGCAAACGAGATGCTTATCTCCAAGGAACTGGTACTCAATGCGCTTCTTCCCAGGCTTTCTTCTGACTTTCCGCTTTTCCCCTAAGGGAGGGCTGTAAGGGAAGTAGTCTGTCATCCTTCACAGCCTACTTACATGCAAGCAAGTATTAGTTTTATTCATCAGAATCATTTCTTCTTCTCAGAACCAGAGACCCCTGGAGCTGGCAGGCGTGTCCCAGGTCACCTGGTCCCCCAAACTGGCACAAATGTTCACCCAACACTGACTCTGGGATCTTGGAAGTCACCCCTCCAGAGGCGGCCTCTTCCGGTGTGGAGGAAGTCAGTTTTTGTTGAGCCTTCTCTGACTTTCATTTATCTCACCATATTCCATCTGGGGCCAAAGACAAGTTAATCCCAAGTGTCAGTCCTTCAAACACTTGAAGACTCTAGTACCTGACCCCCCCCATAACCCCCAACTCTTCCTTTAACCAGACTAAATATCCTTAGCTCCCTTATAGTGCTTACGAAACTCATTGTCATTCAGATCTCATTAAACCTATTTATTAATGGATGAGGGGAGTAACTCCCAGAGAGGTTCACTGGATTGTACAAGATCACCTAACTTGTACGAGTAGCTTAATCAATGCAAGAATATAGGTCTGGGGCGTCTAGGTGGCTCAGTGGATAGAGCACCGGACCTGGAGTCAGGAGAACCTGAGTTCAAATCCGGCCTCAGCACTAAGAATGACCTAGCTGTATGGCCTTGGGCAAGTCACTTAACCCCATTGCCTTAAATTTAAAAAAAGTTAAAAAAAAAGAATATAGGTCTGTCTCTTACTTCCCAGGATAACTCTCAGAAAATCATTTAAACCCATCCATAAAATGGACAAGGGGCAGCTAGGCGGTGCAGTGGAGGACCAGTGTTCAAATCCAACCTCAGACACTTAATACTTTCTTAGCTGTGTGACCTTGGGCAAGTCACTTAACTCCATTGCCTTGTAAAAAATCAAAAACAAGCAAACAAAAAATAAATACAAAATAAAATGGGTTTGAGAATACTTATAGTGTATAAAATAAGTGATTAAAAATAAAAGGTAAAACCTCCAATGTTAGGCTCAAATGAGCTAATTAATACATTTCAAGCACCTTATTTTAAACATAAACACTCTTAAATATCAAAAGATAGCTGGCCTGGAAGCCAAGACTTCAGCTAGTTACCCTGGACAAATCCCTTCACCTCTCAGTGTTCTAGGTCACAAACTCTCCTACTGAGACCCTTTTAAGGGAGTTTCCAAGGATCAGAATATTTTCATAATAATACTAAGATTTAAATTTCTAAATCACTAAATATTATTAGATCTGACTCAGATAAAACAGAAGCTCGTGGGGGGGGGGCTGTAGAGAGGGTCCGGAATAATTTTAAGACTTTAAGGAGATCCTAAAATCAAAAGTCGGAGAACTTCAGGCAGTTTTCTTTAACCACTAAATTTGCAGGTGTAATTCCTACTCCAGTCTACATGTCTAACTTATCTCTTTTGACTTCAGCTTCCTTTGCTCCTCTACAAAGAGGTGTCACCGCTCACATTTTGTGATGTAAATTTGCATTTCAGTTGTTGGAATCCTCCCTCAATGCTGTCGCCCTGGATACTGGCCCCCCTCCCTCTCTTCCCATAAAGAATCTCTTAGGAATATTTTGGTTGGGTTTTTTTGCAAGGGTTAAGTGACTTGCCCAGGGTCACACAGCTAGCAAATGTCTGAGGTTAAATTTGAACTCATATCTTCCTGACTCCAAGCCTGAGCTCTGTCCACTGGGCCTTCCAGCTGTCCCTCTCTCAAGCCAGGGTCCTTCTAAAAGACAGACTATTATCTCTACCTTCATCATTCATGTTCTGAGATATAAGCAAAATAGAATTAGATTGACAAAGGTAATGAATATAGGAAAAGTTGTGTCTATCCACAGCACTTGAGGGAGTTCAGTGTTAAATGTCATGTAATAAGAGGTTGTTAGGCAACTGGGTGATGCAGTGGCTAAAGCACTGTGCCTGGAGAGGAAGATCTGAGTTCAAATCCAGCCTCAGACACTTAACTACAAAATAGGAACACATTGGAGAAGGAACCAGCAAATCACTGACAAAAGCCCATGGAGTCATGCAGTCAGTCATGATGAACAAACAAGAAGGAGTTGTTTAGGGAGAGGCCTCAAAAATGATAATTGCCTCTTTGAAGGGTGTAGTACCTTTTTCTATCCCTCTTCCCTCTAATTACTCATTTTTCATTTTAATTATTAAGGAGAAAGAGGAGGGAAGGAAGGAGGAAGGGAGGGAGGGAGGGAGGAGGAAGAAGCAGGAGAGAGAGAAGGGAAACTGAGAAGTACATTGAAAAGTTGCAGAAAGATAGAAATCATTAATAAAAACAATAAGCTAAAGCCTAGCATTTCTTTAGCTTTATTTTTAAGCCCTACAAAGCATTTTTAAGTATTATCTCCTTTGATCCTTATAACACCCCTGGCAAGTAAACATGATTATCTCATTTTACAGATGAAGAAACTGAGGCTGAGAAATATTGTAACTTGCCCAGGGTCATACTGTTTTAAGTGTTTGGCAGGATTTGAATTCAGGACTTCCTAACTCCAGTGCTTTATCCACTTTGACACTAAGAATTTCATGTTGGAAAATAAGATCCCTCACACCTTCAGCCCTACTGCCCCCAAAGATCCCCAACACAGTCTCTCTCTCTCTCTCTCTCTCTCTCTCTCTCTCTCTATATATATATATATATATATATATATATACACATACATACATATATATATATACATATATACGTATCCTTCTTTGTTTTTTGAGTCTCTTTCTCTCTTTCAGTTCTCTCTCTCTCTCTCTCTCTCTCACACACACACACACACACACACACACACACACACACATACAGCCCACCACCACCACCACCACCACCACCACTACCACCACTATTAATTCTGGAGTACCAAATAGACAGTGGGCAGAGCCCCCAGGAAAGGGCCCCTCTGATGCCAGGAGAGAGGCCCTTGGAAACACAAGACTGTATTTTCCTCAGTCCCCTTTCAAGGTTGGGGGGTGGGGATGGGGAAGGAAATAAAAAGAAGAGAGAAAGGGACAGAGAGAGAAAGCTATGGAATGAGTAGGGGGGTGGAGGGCCTCCCCCTTCCTCCCCCTCTGCAGCGAGGATCCCTCCGTCATATGGATGGCAAGAGCCCAAGCACTCGATCTGGAAACAGCTTTGCATTAAGCCGTTCCATATTGCTCCAGAGAGGAAAACCTGACACACTCATTGAGGGCCATATCCTGCCATGTCTTGGAGCACAGCCCTCTCTAAAGGGCTAGAGAGTGAGGGCCTACTCTGACCTGAGCAGAGGGGGAAGCCAGAGGGCAGAGTTCTCATTCCTTGCCATTCTGACCCTCATGGATAGAGGGGCTGGTTCATAATAGAAAAAGGTCCCTGTGAAAATGTCCCACCAGGTCCTTTGTCAATGAGGGAGTCAATGGGTTGGCCACTGGAGAGCAACCCAGGGTACGTCCCTAAAGAGAGAGTTAACAGCATTGGAAATACCATGGAGACCTCTATTGACAAGAAGAATTCCACTAAGGAGAAAGCATTTTTAAGATGTTCAGGCTTTGGGAATTCTGTTTTGATGACTAGACAACAGAGAAAGGGATAGGAGTCACTTCTCATATGGGCAGGGATAAGCTTATTCTGCTTAGTTTAAGGCAGAGCTAATAATCCCAATGCTTTTGATTTGTCATTCCCCTCCCAATCTTCTATTTTGATTTTGACACCAGTTGGGGTATATCTCATGTAAATGGACTACAGGGGTTTTAGAATCAGCTTTGAGAGAGAGAGAGAGAGAGAGAGAGAGAGAGAGAGAGATCAATTAGCTCCAATCTCCTTTGTAAGAAATCTTGAGACTTAAGATATAGTGACTTATCCAAGGGCACAGGGTTGGGATTCAAACCCCATAACCTTTGCCTCCAAAGCCAAATCTTTTCTGCACCATACCACATTAGTCTCATTTAATTCCCTTAAAATATTTGAAAATCAGATTTATTTTGCTCAGTATCAGAAGATAGAGCTAGAGGCAACAGGTAGAATTTTCTAAGAGGCAGGTTTTTTGCTCAATGTAAGGAAAAACTTACTAAAACACTAACATGGTATTGTAGAAAGAATTTGGGATTTGGAATCAGGAGGCATGGATTCAAATCCTCTCTTGGTTGTTGTGTTGCCCTGAGCAAGCTGATTCTGGTCTTAGAGCCTGATCTTAGACTCTATACATGGGGATAATAATATTCCTACTACCTAACTCAGGGCATAGCGTTGGCACTGCAGTGGGTAGAGTTCTGACCTAGAGTTAGGAAGACATCTTCCTGGTTCAATATACTTTACTGGTTGTGTGACCTGAGCAAGTCACTTCTTATTTGCCTCTGTTTCTTCATTTGTAAAATGACCTAGAGAAGGGAATGGCAAATTCCTTCAGTATTTTTGCCCCCCCCAAATACCCCAAATATTTAGTTGGACACAACTGAAGAGCAACCACCTAACTCAATTGTTAACAAAAGTCTCTACAAGCCTTAGAACAACATACAAACGAATTACTATCATTATTAACTAGAGTTGGTCAGAAGAATGTTTGGAGTGCCAGTCTACCTGCCATTCTACCTCAATTCAAATCAATACAGCACTAGAAGACTGGATACAGGTCATAACAATTTTTTCTGTCACCACCAGTCTCAAAGACTGTTGACCGGGGATGGAAGGTTCCAGATAATACTTAAGTGGAAGAAAAGACTGGTGATAAAAACAAGATTCCTTGAATATTGAAGAATAAAGCCTGAAGTGGAGGTGGGTGGAAGACTGGGCAGGAGTTGAGGAAAATTCCCTAGAAGCCATTAGATTGACAAATGAGTGAGCCACTATTTTTAGTTCATATATCAGCTCCCCCAAGACCTCTTTCCCTTCTCCGTGTACTCCTTCCTCAGAAATAGAAAGCTGACACAGACTTGGAAAAAACATTCAGAGATGCTTTTTCTTACAAGTCTATTTTCTATATTCAACAGTGTTTTTCTCCAAGAGGCCAAACCAGGGTGAGCGTGCTGAGGTTCAAGCTGAAGCTGCTCTTTCCCTTTTCCACAAGAGAGCCCACTAGGAGGCATGTCCCCTTTGCTTTCTGGGCAGACCCTTCCCTTCTCCCTTCTTTGTAGCCTTTGAGCTCTATGTCCTACCCCACTCTGCTGCTCTCCCTCTAGTCTCCTCATTCCTGTTCTGCCTCCCCAGAAAAGCAGAGAACCAACCTTTTCAGTCTTTAATTAGGAAATTATTCCCCAGGTGGGGTGCACCCATGATTTCTCATTAAGGGATGAGAGCTTCTTGTTAGCTTAACAAGCCTGGCTGGCAGCCTGCAGACCAGGTTTCCCGGAAAGGGACCACCCCTCCTCCTGAGGGAGGGTCCCCAAGACCTAGGAAGAGGTTCTTGATTGATTGTTATCTTCCCTGGATTGTAGCCAAACCCTTTATTGACCAGATTGGGGATTGGACCAGAGTGATCTTGGTCCCAGGTTGCCCTTACTCTAGCATCCAACTATGTTCTGAGGTCTGAGTTCCTGTTACTCAGTCTGGTAAGCACTTCTCCTCACCACTTCTGGGTATGTGCCAGCTGCTCTTTCTGACAATTTGAGATGGGACCGGAACCCCCAGCTTCTGTTTCCTTTTGTTTAGCCCAAATTCTGAAGCTTCCATTTACTAGCTCTGCGACCTCAGGTAAGTCACTGAATTTCTCTGGCCCTCAGTTTCCTCAAATGCAAAATGAGGAGGTTGAACTTGATTTCTGAGGTTCTTTAATTGCTTCTTATATAATAATTTGAAATTTAAGCAAAGTATTTTGTGCATCTTATCTCATTTAGTCCAGGCAGCAGTTATGTGAAGTAGGTGATAAGAGTAACCTCACTTTACAGATGAAGAAACTGAGACTGAAGGAGAGTCAGTGACTTGCTCAAAGACAAACAACTAGTAAGTGTATGAGGTAGGATTTGAACTCCTGTCCTCTTAACTTTAGGACACTTGTTCGATCCACTGCGCCACCTAGCTGCCAGCCCTAAATTTATTTTTTTTAATTTTGTTCTAAGTTTGACAACAGGAAAACTTCCATAAACAAAGAACAAAAAAAGAAAATCACATGCACCAATTAACTTCCCTCATATACCAGCTTTAAGATATAGGTCCAATTTAAAATTGTATTTCCAACCCTACCCTGTTTGCCTATGGCCCTTCTGCTCTTTTCCATGTATTTCCTATGAGGCTTAATGATATTCTTTTTTAAAAAATTATTGTTGCCCCTCCCCCCAAATAAAAACTGTTCTTTTTAATAAAAATTATAGCAAATCAAAACAAATCCCTCCATTGACCATGTCTGAAGAGGTGACTCAATTGGTCCCTCTAGTCCATTATCTCTTAGCCAAGAGATGGGTAGCAGAAATCCAGTCTTCTAAGCAGTGCCAAGTCATTGATCATAGACACTTTTGAGTCGTTCCCAGTTACTTTCCTTACAGTATCGAGGCCATTTTTAAAAATCAATGTTCTCTGGACTCTGCTCACTTCAATCTGCATCAATCACTCAGTCAAAAAGTATTTATTAAGTGTGAGGCATTATTCTAAGAGCTGGGCATACAAAAGGCTGAATATAACCCCTGCTCAGGGAACTCACAATCTAATGTGCAAACAACTCTGTACAAACAAACAAGATAAATTGGAAATAATCACCATAGGGAAGGTACTAGAAATGAGGGGGATTGAGCTGAGATTTGCAGGAAGCCAGGGAAGTTAGATAGGATAGGTGAGAAGGGAGAGAATTCCAGACTTGGGAATGGTGAAAATGTCCTGAACCAAGGAAAGAGTATCTTATGCAAGGAACAATAGAGACCAGTGAAACTGGATTACAGAATATTTGGAGATGGAGGAGATATCAGAACCCTAGAAAGGTACCAGTTTATGGGAGGAATTAAATGCCAAACAGGACTTTATATTTTATCTTGGAGGCAGTTGGGAGCTATTGAAAATTATTGATTGGTGATGGTCAGGGGAGGAGTGGTATGGTCAGAATTTTGACTTAGGAAAATCAATTTGACCCTGGAGGGGGACTTGACTTAGAGAGACCAAGGGGAAGGATATTGCAATAGCTCAGGAATGAATTAACAATGACCTGCAGTTGAGTAGTGGCAGTGTCAAAAGAGAGGGAGGCTTCTTAAGATGTTATGATCATAGAAACCATGTGAATTGACAAAGGATTGGATATGGGGGAAGGAAAGGGAGTGAAGTGTGACTCTTAGGATGACAAGTTTGCTTGCATGGGTAACTGGGAGAGTGGTGGTGCACAGAACAGTGACAGGGAATTTAGAAAGAGGAAAAGATAATGACTTCCATTTTGGACATATTGAACATAAGATGTTTTTGAGACATCTAATTTGACATGCCCAATAGACAGCTGAGATGTGAGACTAGAGGTCAGCAAAGAAGGCTGGACAAATAAATATGAGGGTCATCTGGATAAGATGATAGCTAAGCTCATAGAAGCTGATGAGAGCACCAAGTAAAATACCAATAGAAGAGGACCAAGGACAGAACATTGGAGAACCCTCACTAACTGCATATAAAATGGTAATTGCTGACAATGCTGAAAGTTGCAGAGAAGAGAGGGAAAAGGAATGAGAAAAAGTTATTTAATTTGGCAATTAAGCAATCATTGATCCAAGACAGTTCCAAAGGATTCATGATGAAAATGCAATCCACCTGAACAGAATACAAGCTTAAGT
The DNA here is from genome assembly GCF_037893015.1 of Macrotis lagotis. Classification (NCBI taxonomy): domain Eukaryota; kingdom Metazoa; phylum Chordata; class Mammalia; order Peramelemorphia; family Peramelidae; genus Macrotis; species Macrotis lagotis. The sequence continues at coordinate 21,662,080 of NC_133658.1, forward strand.
TTAATTTTTCTCTATTTTTCTTGCCATTTTCCTGACTTGACTCATTTGGATTTATGCATGATTTTACCTGTATACTTGATATCATATTGCTTTTATTTTTGATGGGTGAGGGAGAGGCTGGAAGGGGGCAGAGAAATTGGAACTGATTTTAAAAAGAATATTAAAAAGAAATAATAAATTGGAATTGAGAAATATTTTTATCAAGATCATTAGCAACTTTGGAAAGAGCAGTGGGGTAAATCGAGTTTAAGATGTCTACAGGAGGGGCAGCTAGGTGGCATAGTGGATAAAGCACTGGCCTTGAAGTCAGGAGTACCTGGGTTCAAATCCGGTCTCAGACACTTAATAATGACCTAGCTGTGTGGCCTTGGGCAAGCCACTTAACCCCATTTGCCTTGAAAAAAAACCTAAAAAAAAAGATGTCTACAGGATATGCAGTTTAAAATATTCATTAAACAGATAGAAGTTTAAAATATTCATTAAACAGATAGAGAGGTGAGACCAGAGAGCAGGAGAAAGATTAGGGTTAGATATCTAGATATGAGAATCCCATGAATCCATGGGAGCTAATGAGACCACCAAGAAAAATAATCAGCAGAGGCTCCTCTTAATCACATGGTTAGCAGACAAGAACCCATAGGAAAAGAAGGAAGGGAGGGAGGGAGGAGAGAGGGAGGAAGAGAGGGAGGGTGGAAGTTGAGGAAACTGAAGCAACAGAGAATAAATGACTGACCCAGGGTCACAGAGCTAGTAAATGTCTGAGATTAGATTTAAACTCAAGTATTCTTGAATCCCAATATTCCATCTGTTGTGTCATCAGTCTCCTTGGGATGCCAAGCATTCTGCACATACTCATAAGAGCCATGTTCATTGGACAATGACCCATTTTACTGAATAGTTTCTAGAATGGGTGAATTAATACACATTTTCACCACGAGTCCTCCCCCACAGCCTCTCCAGAATTGTCATTCTTTTGCCTTCTTGGCCAATTAGATTAGTAAAGTGGAACCTAAGAGTTATTTTAATTTGAATTTATTTTTTATTAGTTATTTGGAAGCATTTTTCATATAGTGGTTAATCTAGTATTTCTTCTTTTGAAAACTGCCTGTTCTTATCCTTTGATCATTTATCTGTCATAGAATGCTTCTCATTACATACTTTCAATTCCCTCTATCTCAGCTACCAGAGAAATTTGCTATAAAATTTTTTCCAGTTAACTATCTCCTTTCTAATTCTCTTTGCATTGATTTTGTTTGTGCAAAAACTTTATACTTTTTATGCCAGTCATAATTATTCATTTTATCTTTTGTGATCCTATCCATCTTTTGATCAAGAATTCTTCCACATAACTGAAAAAGTATTTTCTTTACTGTTCTTCCTATTTGTTTGATATGAACTTTTATTTTAACATTCTGGATCCATTTGGAGTTTATTGTGATATATGATGTGAGGTATTGGTTTAAGCCCAATTTCTGCCAGACTTCAATCCATCATATACATACCTTTCCCCAGCAGCTCTGATTTTTGTCCTAGGACATCAACCTGTGAAGCCTGAACAATAGAACAAATCCCATACTTCATGTTCAGACATGTAGAGGGGAAGGCTTTCCCACAGACACTCTTCACATTGTCACTTGAATCTGAAGTGCGGGTTATGTTTTATTATTCAGTCTTTTCAGGGCAATGTCGCAGGGCAAAAGGCAGAAGTGTTGGGGCAGGTTATGTGATAGGGAGGACCTTGGAAGGAAAAACGTCTCTGACGGACTTTGTTCAACCATCAATGGCTCTTCCAGGTTGAGTGGAGGGTGAGGATTTAGAAAGAGAGCATTCCTCTCAGTGTTTCTTCAATGCATCCTATTAGGGAAAGTAGAGGAGAGTATTTCTGTCAGGCAAGCCTCAGGGGGCAATTCCTCACTTCGTTTTGGTTTCTGGTGACATAAACACATATGTGTATGCATGTATTTATACATGTGTATTGCCTGTGTAGATATAGTTATACATATATATGTAGATTTATGTTTATATTTTCAATGAATGAAAATCCACTTTTCTTTCATTCCTACTGGGGAAAAAAAAGGAAAGCAAAATTCTTGTTAAAAAATACATGATTAAATTCAACCAATTTCTACATTGGCCCTGTCCAAAAAATATGATCTATTCTGCACCCTGAGTCCATCAAGTGGTGGGAAGCAAGTTTCATTTTTGGTCTCCCGAAATAGTATTCCTATGATCTTTCAAGAAGGTACAGATTTGGATATGTGGACATAAAGATGGTGGTTTAATTTGTGTCCTGAACTGAGTTAATTATTCCTGAAAGAAGTCCCATCTCCTCCAGAATGTCTTCCCCAACTACACCAACTCATATTGATTCTTTCTTTCCTTTGAGCTGACCAAATGAGGAATGAGTAGCTTTGGTGGTCTGTCTTTTTCCCCTCCCCACACCACCCCAAGCCTTCAAACAAAGACCGGCTTACTAAGTGTTACTAATGGTCCCAGATATTCCCCTCAGTTCTGAGATTCTGTGATGCTCCTCATGGAGCTTCCTACTGAGAATTCCCATTGTCTCCCTTTTGCCTTCTCGATCGATTTAGACTTCCTTCTCAAGCCGATCCCCTACCTCACTGACAGGCGATGTTGTCCAATCTCCTCATTTGATAGTTGGGGAAATTGAAACCTAGAGAGGGAAAATGATTTATTAACCATCCAACATTTTTCCCAGTGGAATTCTTCTATCTAATTTGAATATTGATTGCAAACATAGACAGAAACAGTGTCCTTTCATGTGTTCTGTAGCAATGAAACTACTAATTGGCATTATTACTTGAGACTCCCAGAACACATCTATCGCATATTGGGGAAAATGTAGACATTCGAAATGACAGCGTCATACCACACAAGAACAAGTAGATTTTGAAATGTTCTTGTAATTCAGTTCAACGAGTTTTTGTTAAGAACCTACTGTGAGTCCGTCATGGCACAGCCAGATTCAGTGGGGTTTTTCCCTATTCTATAAGTCTGGTGGTCACCTCCAAGCCCCCGACCAGATTCAAAAGGTTATGATAATGCTTGATGACATAGGAAATGAGGAAAACCTTGAGGAAACTTCTACTTGATCTTCATGCTTCCCTCTGGACCTGATGGTGAATACTTCAAGTCAACTGGCATTTATTGGCTCTGGGTTTTAATCTCTAACAGGGACACCAAACATTAGAAGCTGACAAAGGAAGAAATGATCAAACCCATTCTTCTCACTTCACAGATGAGAAAACTGAGGCCCAGGGTTGGAATGTGACTTGCCCTCCCCCCCTTTTTAGGTTTTTGCAAGACAAATGGCGTTAAGTGACTTGCCCAAGGCCACACAGCTAGGTAATTATTAAGTGTCTGAGGTCAGATTTGAACTCAGGTACTCCTGACTCCAGGGCCAGTGCTCTATCCACTGCACCACCTAGCCACCCACCTGATGACCTCTTTAAAGATGTTCTCACTTCTCTGAGGCAATCAATCAATATGACAAGGCTACCAGTCATTATGCAAGACCTTAGGAAAGAAAAGTCAAAACTGGAACAATCTCTGCCCTCAGGGAACTTGCATTTAAATGGGGGCCTCAATGTATACAACAAAAGATAGGAAGCAAACACATATCTGGTATAAGGTACTGGAGATACTAGGAAAGGCCATTCTCTAGGTAATGCTTGAGATAAGCCATCATTTTCATTACAATAAACGCATCACTTACTAATGTATGCACACATTTATAGATAATCTATATTGTCTTATGTTCTGCTAAATGTTTTATGTCTTGTCTCATTAATTAGTATGGGAGCTCCCTGAGGTCGACAAATACTTATTAAGTATCTAATATCCCAGTCATAACTAAGGGATGGTGATCAGGACTTTGCTCCTGGACACTGAAATTCAAAGTGCATGGAGAACATTGTCTAGAGACAGAACTTTCTCCAGCCTAGGGAAGGCCATCCATCTTCCCTCCAACCCCAGACTCTCTTCTGATGCCCGGTAAGCAGCACTTCCTGGTAGATGGAAACCTCCCCGTATCCTGAGGCAAGGATCCTCCTCTTCCTCCCCCACCCATGCCCACCCTTGCTCTGAATAAAAAAATTCTAGTCCTGACTGCCTACCTGTATGCTAGAGGGAAAACCAGGTCCTGCCCTCATGGCACGTCCCACAGATAATTCCCATTCTCTCCCTTTTGCCTTCTCAATTGATTTAGACTTTCTTCTCAACCCTGATCCCCCACTTCACTGACAGGCAATGTTGTCCAATCTCCTAGTTTGACAGCTGGGGAAACTGAAACCTAGAGAGGGAAAGTGAGTTATTAATGGCCACACAGGTACTATCAAGACTTGAGCCCAGCTCCTCCTATCTTCCATTCTAGCATCCCATCCATTACACTACACTGCCTCTCAGTTTGAGGAACAAAAAGAGAGAGAAAAAGGTCACTCCATTACAAGGTCAACAATCCCCTAAATGTTTCTATGGTTTGCACAAGGATATGTTGTTCAGCCGTGCCTGACTCTTCATGACCCCATTTGGGGATTTCTTGGCAAAGACGATAGAGTGATTTGCCTTTTCCTTCTCCAGCCCATTTTACAGATGAGACACATATGGATAAGTGATTTACCCAAAGTCACCCAGCTAATAAGGGTATCTAGATTTGAATTCACATCTTCCTGATTCCAGGTTAATGACTCTATCCACTGCACCATAAATATTCATTAATTAACTAATTAATCAACTCCAATTTATTAAACATATCACAATGGAAGTCGAGACTCTGGAGTGAGAGATCTGGGTTCAATACCTTCTTCACAAGGTATTCTTAAAATCTGTGTGACATTAGACAAAGCACTTAAGCTTTATAGGACTCAGTTTTCTCATTTGGAAAATGAGAGAATTGGTGTTGCTAGCCTTTTCCTCTAAATCTGTGATCCCCACACTATTCTAGGTACTAGGGATAAAAAGACAAAAGTCAAAGAATGGCTGCCCCCAAGGAATTTGCATTGGAACAGGAAAGACAACCTAACACAAACACGAATAAAACCAAATAATTTAGGGAGAAACTTCTTTTTTTTTTAAGATTTTATTTATTTTGAGTTTTACAATTTTCCTCCCTAATCTTGCTCCCCCCTCCCACAGAAGGCAGTTTGTCAGTTTTTACATTGTTTCCATGTTGTACCTTGATCCAAATTGAGTGTGATGAGAGAGAAATCTTATCCTTAAGGAAGAAACATAAAGTGTAAGAGATAACAAGATCAGACAATAAGATAGCAGGTTTTTTCCCCCTAAATTAAAGGTAATTAGTCCTTGGTCTTTGTTCAAACTCCACAGCTCTTTCTCTGGATGCAGATGGTATTCTCCATTGCAGACAGGCCCAAGTTGTCCCTGATTGTTGCACTGATGGAATGGGCAAGTCTATCAAGGTGGATTATCACCCCCTTGTTGCTGTTAGGGTGTACAGTGTTTTTCTGGTTCTGCTCATCTCACTCAGCATCAGTTCATGCAAATCCCTCCTGGCTTCCAGGAATCCCATCCCTCCTGGTTTCTAATAGAACAATAGTGTTCCATAACATACATATATATACCACAATTTGCTAAGCCATTCCCCAATTGAAGGACATTTACTTGATTTCCAATTCTTTGCTACCACAAACAGGGCTGCTATGAATATTTTTGTACAAGTAATGTTTTTACCCTTTTTCCTCATCTCTTCAGGATATAGACCCAGTAGTGGTATTGCTGGATCAAAGGGTATCTACATTTTTGTTGTCCTTTGGGCATAGTTCCAAATTTCTCTCCAGAAAGGTTAAATGAGTTCACAGCTTAGAGAGAAACTTCTCAAGAATAAGAAGTCCGTCTCACACTTTTTTCTAGTTCCAACAGTGCCTGTTCCTCTTATCTGAGTCACTTTAATCTTCTGAGACTCAGTTTTCTCATCTGTAAAATGGAACAATAAGAGTTACTAGTGCCTAACTCATGATAGTTGATTGACAAATGAATGCCAGTGATGGTTATTCATTAGTATTGTTATTAACAATCTTCCCAGAGCAGTAGAATCCAAAGACCATTGAAAAGGAATTCAAAGACCTCGATCCCAGCCTTGGTCCTAACCTATTTTATCTATGTGGCTGTAGGCCAATCACTTCCCCTCCCTGAGCCTCAGTTTCCTCCTTTATAAAAGGAAAAGGTCAGAGGAAATGATTTTTGAGGTTGCTTTGAGCTCTAAAATTATGCATATACCAAATATGAGAGACAGACTGAGAGACTGAGAGCCGACATAGAGATAAAGGCTTCCCTTGGGATAGAGAAGCGGTCCTGGAGTCAGGAGAACCTGACTTCAAATCCGATCAGACACTTAATAATCACTTAGCTGTGTGACCTTGGGCAAGCCACTTAACCCCATTGCCTTGCCAAAAAAAAAACACTTAACCCTTGGGTTCAAATCTCACCTCCAGCACATCCTGACTGTGTGACCCTGGGCAAGTCACTCAGCCTCCCATTAATTCTCAAAGACCATAAATTGCTGAAAAGATACCGGGGGGCTTACTAGCACTGAGGGAGTCAGTTTCCTGACTAAAATCATGATCTGGTCCTGATCCAGATGCCAAATAAACACAAGGCACTTTGAGGGAGGTAGACTCTAGCTGATGAGAGGCCTCGGTTTCCTCATCTGTAAAATAAGGGGAGTTGAATCAAGAAGTTGTGATGCTCGAACTCCTCCCTGAGGATCGAAGTCCCTTCCCCCAGATCTGTTTTCCCTGTAGTGAAGTGGGGGGAGGACCCGCCAGGAGACAGCCCCTCCCTCTTCTATAGTAGAGACAGCCCACTGGGGGCCCAAGGCAGCTGTGGGAGTGGAGAACAGGCCCGCCAGGGAGGAGGAGGCTGCCTGGCAGTGGGTGGGACCCAAACTGCTTTCTTCCCATTCCCCCCACTCCCCTCCTCTCCTCCCCCCACCCCTGGCTGCAAAAACCTTCCCAACTCCCAGGCAAGGCCCCTTCTTCTCACTCTTCTCTCATTCACCTGCCCATCTTCCTCTCCTCCTTTCCCTTTCTATCCAAACTCATAATTAATCGCTCAAGGCAAAAGTAATGAATGTTAATTGGCCATCTGTAGGAAGACTAATTAAAATCTACCACGCTGGGGCTTCAAACATACCTATAGCAACGGAGTGAATTGGGAATGAGCCGCGGAGGGATGGAGGTAACAGATGAGAGGCTGTAAAGCCCCCTCCGCCTAGGTGTGAGGGAGGGAGGGGGAGGAGGAGGAGGGAGGGGAGAGAAGGGGGGAGGGAGAGAGGCGGGAGAAGAGAGACTGGGAGAGGGAGGGGAGAGAGAGAGAGAGAGAGAGAGAGAGAGAGAGAGAGAGAGAGAGAGAGAGAGGCTGAAGCTCTGCAACCATCATCGAGGTCCATCATCCTAGAAGACTATAGGGAAACCAGCAGCCCCCCAAGAGCTGGGTGGAGTCTGTGTTCATGAGACCTCATCACATATGATCTAGATGGGCTTGAGTTTGCAAAGCTGCTCTTCCCCCACTCCCTCTCTCTCTCCTCCTCCCTCCCTTCTTTCCCCTCCCTTCCCTCCTTTCTCTCCCTCCCCCTCCTGCTCTCTTCCTCCCTCTCCTCCCCTCCTCCCTCGCCCTCTCCCTTTCTTTCCTCCACACACAGGCAGACACTGTGATTGGTAAACCTCTATACAGATGCAAGCTGGTGTTCCACAATCAGACTTACATTTTCTCCCACAAATGAGGACCCAGGCACCTTATGTCCACACCACACACATACACCTAGCACCTACCCGCATAGGAACGCACTCCTCATGCGCTCCTCCCCTTGATAAATATATGGGTGTTCTCAGGACTAACTCCTCCAACCCATTCCAATTAAACAAACTTTTCTTTTTCAATCATGTATGATTCGTTATGACTTTAATGTCAAAGATACCAGAGTGGTTGACCTTGTCCTTCTCCAGTTCATTTTACAGAGGAGGAAACTGAGGCAAACAGGATGAAGTGACTTGTTCAGGGTCATGCAGATAAGAAGTGACTGAGATAAGATTTGAACTCAAGAAGATGAGGCTTGGGAGGGAAGGGGAACAATTGTAAAACTCAAAACAGTTTTTAAAATGATTAATAAAAACTACTATTGTATGCAGTAGGGAAAACAAAGAAAATATTTATATAATAAAAATAAATTTTAAAAATGTTTTTAAAAGATGAGTCTTGGGGCAGTTAGGTAGTGCAGTGGATAGAGCACTGGCTGTGGAGTCAGGAGTTCAAATCTGACCTCAGACACTTAATAATTACCTAGCTGTGTGGCCTTGGGCAAGTCACTTAACCCAATTTGCCTTGCAAAAACTAAAAAAAGAAAAAGACTCCAGGTCAGCACTCTACCCACTGAGCTGCCTAGATGCCTTCATAGTAGGTATTTTACCACATAAGACATGTACTAGAAATACAAAGACATCAAGGGAAAATCAGTTCCTATCCACAAGAAATTAGTGGATGGATGGATGGACAGATGAAAACTATTTGTTAATCATTCCCTCTGTGTTAAGCTTTAGAATATAAAACCAAAAGTCAGACAGTCCCTACCATAGAGAAGCTTACATTCTACCAAGGGTATGCCCATGAAAGAAACAGACATGATAATAAGGAAGGACAAAGCATTGGAAGGTAGGGGAATCAGGAAATATGACCATGTGGACATGGCATCCAGTAGCACCAGGGACACACAGAGACAGCCCCCCAGACACACAAAGACACCCCACTTATTCTCTCTCCCTCCCTTGGTCCACTTACCCAAATACAACTCCTGAAAGGAAGCTCAATGTAATGGCTACAACTCTGGCCTCTGAACCAAGAAGAAGTGAATTTGAATCCTTCCTCAGTCACTAGCTAGCTGAATGGTCCCCAGCTAGTCACAGCTTCTCTGGGCCTCAGTTTCCTCATCTGTAAAAGCAGGGCTTGATTCCTGCTAGTTCTAATGCTATGGTCCCCAACCAGACATGAGTCCTGTTGAAGCAGACACACATTCACACCTGTTCACGCCCACAGACCCAGGTGGAGATGCCCAGCTCTCCTCACCCAGCTCTCCTCACTCTTGTTCAGGTGTATTCTGTACGCTGTGGCACACCGCAGCATACCATGCCACACTATGACTCTCCAAGTGCACAAATCCTCTCTGCAGCTCAAAGCCTGCTGCATATCCATAGTTGTACATAAAACCCTGTTATGTCCTCATGCAAGTAATGGACTTAGACATGCTATTACAGGCTTATACACATAGATTCCAGCTACCCATCCATAGGGTTAGCCCCTTACCTCTGGGCAACCAAGAGTCTGAAGACCTGAGTAGGAATTTGACCTAGGGTGTGTACTCTGGACAAGATACTTAATCCACTTGTCTCAATCTCTTCATCTGTAAAATGGAGACAATGACAGCTCCTACAAACACGATCCAGGATCGGTTTGCTACAAGAGGGACCTCGAGTGGCTGTTTTCTGTGTCCACAGAGGACTCTGGAGAGTACATTACCAGAAGCAGGAAGATCTGGGTTCAAATTGTTTCCTTGTTACTTACTAGTGGTGTGACCTTGACCAAGTCACTTGACTTTTCTAGACCTCAGTTTTCCTACCTGTAAAATGAATGGGGTTTTCAAGGTCCCTCTGGCTTTTAAAACATGATCCTATGCTCCTGTACCCAGCTATAAAATTTGTAGAAAGTGAGGAATTCCACAAAACAGATTATTTCATTTGTACTTTTTATATTCCTAGGGACTTGGGTAGTATCTTTTACTTAGTGGATGCTTGATAAATGGTGGGCAATGAAAAACTGAATGGTGAATATTCTTTTTCCTCTGATGCTTTTGGATGAGAAGAAATCACTCTTTTCTTTGGACTTAAATATGAATATGAAGGCAGAAGGGTTTGCTCTGCTGGCCTCTTGAAGTGCTTTCCTCAGTTTCCTCATCTGTAAAACATGGGGATAAACCACATACCTGGTACAGCAGCAAGAATGCTGCCTTTGCTGTCAGAGACCTGGGTTCAAATCGAGCCTTGGGCAATTGTGACCTACGTTACATTGGATGCATTTTTCTTACTTGGATCTCAGTTTTGTAAAATTTTGTAAAATGAGGGAGTTGGACCATTTGAGGGACCTTGACTTATTTTGTATCCTGAACCCCTTTGGAAGCCTGTTTTTAAATGCCTGAGAAAATCAATTATAATAAAATATGTTTTCAAAATATTAAACAAAAACCAAATTCTAGGAGTAAGAATGCCCATACTGGGGAGGGGGGTGTCTCAGTAGCCCCTTCTGGCTTTAGGAGTTGCCTGTGAGCCAGTGGGCTTTGCTAGACGGTGACTAGGATCCCCTCCATAGTGGATGAGCTTATGACTATAATGTGGGCACTTCTGATGATCACAATGATCAATCCACACCACCCCCCCCCCCAGGTGAAACTGGATTCCCAGGTCTAGAGGAAAGCTCTAGGGTCAGGAGGAGTGACAACACCTGGAGATGGGACCTCTGACAGCTTAAACCTATGGATGTGGGATTCTGGGACTCTCTGTGTCCAAAGAGGAATAGCCAGGGGACAATGGGGTTTAGTCTGCAGTGACTGATGTGTGACATCCAGCTCAGTTAAGAAAGAGAAGGATCAGGGCCACTAGGTGGTGCAGTGGATAGAGCACAGGCCCTGGAGTCAGGGGTACCTGAGTTCAAATCCGGCCTCAGCCACCTAGCTGTGTGACCTTGGGCAATTCACTTAACCCTATATGCCTTGCAAAAAAGAAACCAAAGAGAGAGAGAGAGAGAGAGAGAGAGAGAGAGAGAGAGAGAGAGAGAGAAAGGATCTGATCTATATCTACACTGTTGGATAACTGTCTGCCTGGACAGGGATAGAAGGGTTCTGTAGAAAGATTCCTCCTCCCCATTTTCCAGGTCCTAGAAGTCTGCACACCCACACTCACAGTCCTATTCACACACACACATATTCACATCACACACATTCAAACACTCACGAGGCATTACATGAACACGCATACATGAACTCACAGACATACCCTTGCACACTCACATTTGCTCACACATGTCCATGTGACCCTCAAACACACACTGGTGTCATTTGCATGCCCCGAGAGCAGAGAGGATTTTTACACACACACACACACACACACACACACACACACACACACACACACACTCTCAGATGCTCACACCTGCACATGAACACACACACACACACACACACACACACACACGCACGCACACCCTCCACCCAGCTCCACACCAGTTTCTACATTTGGATCTCGGAGCGAGCTGACAGATGTGTGAAGTCACAACTCCTCGATGGCTGCCTATGCAGCCGAGGAGCCCAGACAGAAGCAAGGACTATTTCCAGCCGGGCTCAGCAGGAGGGTGTGGGAGGGGGAGGGGGACAGGGGGAGGGGAGGGGAGAGGAGGGAGGGGAGAGGAGGTTCTGTCACTAGCTCTCCCTCCCTTCTCTCCCTCCCTTCTCTCCCTTTCTTTGCTCCTCTTCTCTCTCTCTCTCTCTGTCTCCTCTGTCTTTCTGTCTTTTCCCCTCTCTGTCTCTCTCTTCTCTATTTCCCTCCTCCATCTCTCTCTCTCTCTCTCTCTCTCTCTCTCTCTCTCTCTCTCTCTCTCTGTCTCCTCTGTCTCTCTCATTTTTCTGTTCTGTCTCTTTCCCTGCCTCTGTTCCTTTCTGTCTCTGTCTCTCTGTCTCTCTCTCTGTCTCTTTCCTTCCCCCTTCTCTCTGTCTCTCTCTGTCTCTGTGTATCTCTTTCCCCTTATCCCTTTCCATTCTCTCTCCCCTCCCCCCTTTCTCTCTCTAACTTGGGGTGACTGTGTCTCTTCTTCTCCCTCTCAGTATTTTCCTCTCCCTTTCTCAGTCTGCCTGTCATCTGGAGAACTGTAAAATCCTGGGCTGGAAGAGACCTTTAATATCGCTGAGTCCAAATGTTCATCCTTGGTTCTCAGAGAGAACCAATGACATCATGAGGGTGATATCTTGGCATGAATTGTATGTTAATGAAGCAGCACTTTGGAAAGCCATCCACATGATTCACTTTACAAATGAGGAAACAGAGAGGTCCAGGGTGGGTGATGAAGATATGAAGAAAAGTTAAGGACAGATCCTGCCCCCAAGAAGTTGTCAGTCTAATAGGGGAAACAACTTACAAACAAGCTACACAAGGATAAGACATAACCAACAGAGGGAAAGCACTAAAATTGAGTGGGGCTGGCAAAGGCTCCCTGTAGAAGATGGAATTTTAATTGGAACTTAAAGAAAGTAGGCCCAACTGAGAAGGGAGAACATTCCTGGCAGGGAGCACAGCCAGAGAAAATGCCTGGAGACTGGACATGAGTGTCATGTTTGAGAAACAACAGAGACCAAGGTCATTGGGTTATTGGATGTTTGTCCTTCATTTTGGAAAGAAATCAATGACATCACAAGTGATGGCTTGATTTTCAAGAGAATTGGATTTAAGTGACTACACATCAACCTCACTCTCTCTTCCAGAGTCATTGAAGTCCAGTGGCAGGACAAAAATCAGGACCACTAGGGATGGCCCAGATTGCAGTGGGTAACCCTGAAGTCTTCCATGTTTGACCAAGCTCCAAGTGTTCCCCAGTGCCTGCTTCAGCCATCTTCATCCTGTTGCAACAAACTGTTATCATCCACCCAGTTTGCTGGGAAAAGTCTTCATATGTTTGGGATAGACATCCTCCTATCTCAAGGACTAGTTCGGGACGTGTCAGCTATATTCAACCTAGTTTACCAAGGTAAGACTGATGTTCATGTTACAGCTTCTTGGAACCCCCAGTGAGAGTTGGGGAACAACTCAAAACAACTCGAAGAGGAGAATGAGTAGGCCTGGAAAGGGTTCAGCAACCCTCCCTTCAGAGGTGCTAGTCCTCCCTAAACCTCTCACATACCCCATGGGTTAAGGTACAAGACTGAGAAGCTAAGGGAACCTGGTAAGGAAGAGTTTTGAAGGCTAAAGGGAAGGTGATGGGGAGACACTCGCATTTACTAAGTAGGGGGGGGATGACGGGGTCAGGCCTGAACTTTAGGAAGGGTACTTTGGCAGCTGAATAGAAAATGGACTGGAGTGGGAAGAGACTTGAGTCCAGAAGACCCAGCAACAGGCTATGTTGCAGGTGATAGGGGTCTGCACTAGGATGGAGACACTGTCAGATGTGAGAGATGGGGCAGCTAAGTGGTTCATCAGTGGAGAGAAGGCCAGGCCTGGAGTCAGGAAGTACTGAGTTCCGATATGGCCTTAGACACTTAGTAGTTATATGACCTCAGTCAAGTCTTTGACCAAGAGTTTAATCAACTCTATCTCCAATAGTTTCCTCATCTGTAAAATATGGATAACAATGGCACCTACGTCCCAGAGCTAGTGAAAAGATCAAATGGTATAACTGTGATGCTCTTAGCACATATTCATCACTGTAGAAACGTTAACTGCTATTATTATGACAAAGGAGACCTTGATGACAGATTGGCTGTGGGAATAAGAGGGAGGAGAGGAGGAGGACTCCTGGGGTTGAGCCTGGATGACTGCGAAGATGATGGGATACTTCATAGGAAGAAGAAATTAGAAAAAAGGAAGAGTTTTAATAAAAGATAAATTTAGTCTAAAGTATGTTGAGCTTCAGATGTCTATGAGACATCCAGTTGAAACAACTCCCTAATATGGGTCTGTCTGATCTGTATCCAGATCCACTCTGGATGCCATTTATCACCAACAGACATCTAGAACCTCCTCTGACATCTCCCTCATTGTGAGAGGGAGGTGCTCCTGGCTCTTGAAGGTTGCTCCAAGGAACTACAAATTCACGCCTATTGTACCCCTAACTTCTCTCCTGGTGAGTGCTATCCTGGGGGGGAGGGGATAAGGTAGCCCCGGGCTGCCTCATTCTTATGGTCTTTCCCTGATGAAGTTGTCTGGACACTGAAATTCTTTGGGGAAGTCACTGCCCCGAAGTTAGCCAAGCCTGGGTCAGGAGGCCAGTCTTAGTGGTCTTCCCTGCCCCCCCCCCCCAGTCAGACTCAGCTACATCTAGATTTATGTAGAAGAATGATTGATCTGGTAGTGAACAGATGATGGGAGCCAAAGTCTGTCTAAGGATCCTGGAAAGCCAGGCCCAAGGGAAATGCCTAGGAGACCCTGGGAATCTCCCCAAAGAGCTACCAGCATCTGTCCTCTGCCATCCAGGATATCTAGGGGAGTCTCATCATGATGGACCCATGTCATGGGTCACAGGTTCACCAACCTAAAGTTGAGAGGGATCTCATGGACCATCTAGCTCTTGCCCCCTCCCCCCATGAGAAAACTAAAGCCCAGTCATGTTAAATGACTTACCCGTTCACACATAGGTGGGAAACAAGAGAGACAGAATTTGACTCCAGAAATAGTAGCCAAGATGTATAAAGTTAGAGGCAGATATCTACTCCCTCCCCACTGGAGATGAAGACTCTGCCCCTGGAGACACCATGGTTCTACATGGACAATTTAGGTCTTGCCTGGCTCAATTCCAAATCTTTCTCTTTCTCTCTCTCTCTCTCTCTCCCCCCCCCTCCCCTTTCTATGTGGTAAACATTATTAAACTTACAATGGGAAGAGAGGAGAACCTTGAGCTCCCCCACCACTGCTGATATCTTTTTCACTAGGTTAGAATTGTCCTGTAGAATAATTAGAAATGGAGGCAATGCCCATCAATTGGGGGATGTCTGAACAAGAGGTGATATAGGACTGTGATGGAGCATTATCGTTCTATAAGAAATCCTGAGCAGGCAAATTTCAGAAAAATCTGGAAAGACTTCCATGAACTGATGCTGAGTGAAGTGAGCAGAACCAGGGGAACATAGCAAACTTGTAACAGCAACATTGTGTAATGAACAATTAGGATCGGCATAGCTCTTCTCAGCTACACAATGATCAAAGACAATTGCCTTTGTGATGAAAGACTTGTGATGAAAAATGCCAACTCTATTCAGAGAAAGACCTATGGAGTCTGAACGAAGAAGACTTTATTTACTCTTTTAATTTTGTTTTTTACTTTTCAAGGCTTTTCCCTTTTGTTTGGATTCTTCTGTCACAACATGACAAATATGGAAATATGTGTAACATGAATGTGAATGTATAACCTATATCAGATTGCTTGCTGTCTCGGTGAGGGAGGAAGAAGGAAGAAAAATTTGGAACTCAAAATCTTATGTGAATACTGCAAACTATTTTTACATGCAATTAGGAAAAAATTCCATTAAGATAAAAGCAAACAAAAGAACTGTCCTACCGAGCTGAAATCTATAAGACAATTTCATGAGATCTCTAAGAGAAAAACTGTCTTCTGCCCACCTCTGCCCTAAGAGAAACAAAGTGGGGGAAAGGAAGGGACTTCCCAGATGTCCCCATCCTTCAGAAGAGGAGACTAGGACAGATTCATGGTTCACAGAAAAGAGAGAGAGTAAATAAAAAGCCAGAGACCAGTCCTTCTGGTCCAGGTAGGCCACATTCTTGGATCCAAGACTGTCCCTTAGCTCCTTCCCGGGGGTGACAAAAACCTTTAAGCTATGCCTAGAAGGACTCATTTAAGGAGGTCCTGACCCTCAGATCCTCATAAGACCATTCAGGACCATAGTTTTGAACTTAGAGGTTCCTACCCCATTGACAACAGAAAGGTACCCCTTCATATCAGTGACCCTCTGGCTATTTCCATGGGTCAAGGATAGATTAGGGTCTCTCTGTGTGTATGTATATGTGTTTATAGGCATGTACACTTCTGTTCATGGATTTATATGGCTTAGGGAGTGGGACTGTGGGTCATCCAAGAGTTTATCTAGTGCCAGCTGAACCTGAGAAAACTAACCAAAGTCAACATTCCCAGGCAATAACCTCAGAAGGGCTGCTACCTCCTAGTCCTAAAGATTAAGTGTGAACTTTAGCATAAACTCCTATTATATGACCTTGGACAAGTCATCTCTTTGGGACTCAATTTCCCCATTTGTAACTTGAGGATAATAAACACACCCATCTCTCAGGGTTGTTAGAGGACTCATATGTAGACACGAATAGCTTTGCAAAGGTTAAATAAATTTTATTGTTGCATAAATGGTATTGTTATCTTCCATTTCTATGACAGAGATTCTGATGGTCCAAACTTTAAGGTGACCCCAGCAAGGTTGAACAGTGAATAGAGTTCTAGGTCTCGAATCAAGAGGACCTGAGTTCAAATCCAGATTCAGATATTACTAACTCTGTGACCCTGGGCAAGTTACTTAACCCTGTTTGCCTCAGTTTCCTCATTTATAAAAATGAGTTGGAAAAGGAAATGGCAGACCATTGCAGTATCTTTGCCAAGAAAACCCTCAACAAAGTCACAAAAAGTCAAACACAACTGAGATGACTGAACAGCAACAACTCCAAACTGCAGGATGAAACTCAGAGGTGGAAGAAGAATCCAGATAAATCCATGGGGATTTTATTCAGCACCTGCTATAAAAGAACATGAAAGAGGGAGCCCCAGAAAGGAACAACTGTGTGGGTTTTCTCAGAGACATAGGGCGAAACTAGAAGAATTTGGAGGTTGAGGACTCTGCCTCTTTGAGGACCAAATTAGTTACCACCCATGGGAAGAATTATGGGGTGGCCTCAAGAATATTTCCAAGTTAACCAACTATGATGGGTGCAACTCCTCTCAGCAGTTCAGAGATCTTAGGAAACCCTGGGATACCTGGTATGGGCAACACTACCCAAGTCTAGAAGAAAACAAAAGAAAGCCAAAACAACAAAAAGCAACCCACAGAGTCTGAACGAATACTATGTTTTTCCTCCCCAACCCATGGTTTTCTTTCTTTGCCCTTAGTCCTAATTCCTCATGCACAAATCGACTAAGATGTAAATATGTTAAACAAATGAATGTGTACTTTTACTGGATTTTTCACCGCTGAGGGAAGGGAGACGGGAAAGGAGGGTGGTAGAAAAACATGTAACTTAGAAATATGCAAGTGAATGAATGTTGAAAACCTTTCACTGCATGTAATCAGAAAAATAAAATATCAATAAAATAAACAGGTAAATAGATAAATATAGATAAATAAATGAATAAGCAAATGAATGAATAATGACTGACTGAATGAAAAGAATGTTTCTCAGAATCTGACATTCCAGCTCTTCAAGAAGGGAAATCCCAAGAGTAGGCGAGGGTCGTCACCTTGTGGTGATCTGAGGCATTCCTCTGCTTCAGCATCTTCCTGAGTCCCAAAGGCTGAGCTCACGAGCCAGGCTGGGCCAGGAGATACTGGGGAGATTAAACAGGGGAAACACTGCCTTCTCCAGCCTTCAGAGAGATTTTGGTCTAATTGGGGAGACATGGATCTTGTTTTTGTCATATACAGCTTAAGCCTGAAGACAGTGGCATGGACCAAAATAAGAGCGTTCCATTTGAGGTTGGATAAATTAGATTAGATCCCAGTTCTGATACTTCCTACCTGTGTGACCTTAGATAAGTCACACAACCTCTGTGGACATCCATTGCCTCCATTCTGTGTTCTCTATTCTCAAGTCTCTTCCAGTTCTAAACAAGACCCCAATAAGCATTTAGTAGACACCTGGCCACCATCCTCATCTTCAGCCCTCTGGAACCTGCCCCAAGGATGTCCCACATTTCCCTTCCTGGTCATTTCTGCACTATGCCCACCCTCTTGACCCATCTGCCTCCCTTACAAGTAAGTCCTCTTTAAGCAATATATTTCCCCCCATTAAAATGCAAACTTCTTGAAAGCAAGGACTACCTTACTTCTGTTTATTTAGGAACTTGGTTCTTTGTGGTTGTTTAGTCAATTGGTCATATCAGAACTCATGACTCCATTTGGGGTTTTCTTTTCTTTTCTTTTTTTTTTTTTTTTTTTTTTGCAAAGCAATGGGGTTAAGTGGCTTGCCCAAGGCCACACAGCTGGGCAATTATTAAGTGTTTGAGGCCGGACTTGAACTCAGGTCCTCCTGACTCCAGGGCCGGTGCTTTATCCACTGTGCCACCTAGCTGCCCCTCATTTGGAGTTTTCTTGACAGAAATACAGGAATAGTTTGACATTTCCTTCTCCAGATCATTTTGCAGATGAGGAAACTGAGGCAAAGAGAGTGAAGCAACTTACCCAGGGCCAGATGGCCAAAAAGTGTCTGAGGTTAGATTTGAACTGACTCCAAGCTTGGTGCTCAAGCTACTGCATAATCTAGTTCCTTCAAGTGTTCTACCTGTTTGATGATGATGTTTGTCCTTCATTCTCAAAGAAGCCCATGACACCAGGGAGGTGATGCTGTGACAAGGACATGAATTGGATTTCAGTGAGGGAACTTTCTCCTCCAGAGCATCTGGGTCCAGTGGCCAGATCTGAATCAGGATGCCTGGAGCTGGCCCTGGATGGGAGGCAATCAGGGTGAAGAGAATTGCCCAAGAGTGAAGTTTCTGAATGCAAACTCCTGTCCTCCTGATTCTAAGGCTAGTACTCTATTCACTGTACCACTTGGCAAGCACTAGGTCTGGAGTCTGGAAGACCTGAGTTCAAATCCGGCTCAGACAATTCTACAGATTTAATAATATATAATCCTCACCTTCAAGGGATTTGGAGTCTAGCCAGTAGAAAACATGTGCCCAAATAATAATAACTTCCATTTCCTTGATGTATTAAGGTTGGTAGGTGCTTTTCCTACAAGATCCTCCCACCAATTAGTTAGCAGAAGCATTGTTATACCCATTTTACAGACTAAGAGAGATTGAGGGGCAGCTCAGTGAGTGATGTAGTAGATAGAGCATCGGCCCTGGTGTCAGGAGGGCCTGAATTCAAATCTAGCCTCAGACACTTAATAATTGCCTAGCTGTGTGAGGTGGGGAAGAGATTTCCAATTGGAAAGGACCAGGATGCAAACCTGGGTCTTCAAATTGGGAGTCCGGTGACCCATCAGACAGCCAGGCTAATCCTCAATGCTTGCTAAATATAACATTGCATTAATCATAGCAAGAACGATAATACTTGACATTTCTACAGACCTTTAAGGACCTTATACATAATTCCTTAATAAATACTGGTATTCCTTTCAAGTATTTTATATACAGCCTTTCATTTGGTCATCATAACAACATTGAGAAGTAAGTACTATGGGTGTTCCCTTACATATGAGGAAACTGAGGCTTGGAGGTTACAACAGCAAGTGAATATAGGTCTTGCATTGATGGATGGGCATGGATAGGTTGTGCTAGCTGAACCATTAGAAGGGAAATGCAAATTACTTAGATCATGGACTCAGGTTTTTTTGAATACTTTATAAGGGAAGAAGAAAGTCAGACCAATGCAAAAGAGAAGCATATATAATTCCCACTGACCATGTCTAAAGCATGGTACCCTTAGGAATTCATCAAAGACCATCATGTACAATTCCCTCATTTATAGATGAGAAAATTTAGCCTTGAAGAGGGAAATGGAAAGAGAAGAGACCTCAGAAGTCACTCCTGAAGAAACTGATAACTAGAGAGGGCTGAGCCACTTGCCAAAAATCACCTAGGGAATGAATGAATATCCCAAGTGGTATTTGAACTCAGATTCCATGTTTCTAGAGCCAGTGTTTTTCCCATTGCCCTATAGTTTCTCTTTTAGTAACCCCATGAAGTGAATAATGTCTTTTTATATCCATTTTATAGATAAGAAAACTATATTATGGTCCCATGACCTCTAAGTGGCAGAGTTGGAACTCAGATTGAGACCATATATCTCCAGGCACAGTGCCCTTGAACAAGAGAGAAGAGAGAGAGAGAGAGAGAGAGAGAGAGAGAGAGAGAGAGAGAGAGAGAGAGAGAGAGAGAGAGATTGATTTCTGGCTAGGAGAACCAGAAAAGACTTCCTAGCAAAGTCAGTCAATAAACATGGAAAGTTCATATTTTAACAGAGAGACTAATGTACATCAGGTTCTATAGAGTGAAAATGGCAGGTCTGAGACTTGAAAAAGGCCAGAGAAGACAGTAAGAAGAGTGAGAACAGTCCAGGTGTGCAAAGACAGACACAGGAAGTGGAGTGTCTTGTGTCCTTGAATGATAGAGTTCCTGGAATAAGAACATTGAAGAGGCAGGAGGGGGCCAGTTATGAAGGAGATTAAAAGCCAGACAAAGGATTTTTATATATGATCATTAGGGTAATAGGGAGCCACTGGAGATACTGAGCAGGACAGAGGGAGGGAATTCCATGGGAACTGGTCAACCTTGTCCTTTAGGAAGACTACTTTGGTATCTAAGTGGAAGAAGACAAATAGGAAGAAACTTGAGGCAGTGAGCCTAACCAGTTGGCTATTTTAGTGATCCAGATAGGAGGTGATAAGAGCCTACACTGGGAGATGACCTTGAGACTGAGTCTTCCAGAATCTCCACAGGTAGAGATATGACAGATTGAGTTTCTTTTTTTCTTTCTTTTTTTTAGTTTTTGCAAGGCAATGGGGTTAAGTGACTTGCCCAAGGCCACACAGCTAGGTCATTATTAAATGTCTGAGGCCGGATTTGAACTCAGGTCCTTCTGACTCCAGTGCAGGTGCTCTATCCACTGTGCCACCTAGCTACCCCAGATTGAGTCTCTAATATGAAGTCACTGAATGGAGAGTCTGGGATTGGGGAGGAATAATTAAGAAAGACTAGAGTAATTAGTAAACATTTCCTGCAGAAAAGAGCTTTTAGGTAAGTTTTGAAGGGGAGAGAGAAGTGCAGCATTGACTGTCATAATCTTGGATTGTATCATGCTCATTAGGGTGTGGACTCATAGCTTCACAGCCAGTTAAGCAGACAAGCCTTTATATCACACTCACAAACTGCCAGGTACTGGTTGAACATCAACTTCCTAAACTAAGTGTGGGGCATAGTTTTAAAAAGGCAAAATCATGGTCTCTGCTCTTAAGGAGTTCACACCTTAAAAGAAGGTTTTCAGTTCATGACTCCACTCTCCAATCAGAAGGACAGAAGGTAGTGAGGTGATAAGAGTCCTAAGGCTGATGGGATATTTTTTCTTTTTTAAAAAATAATATTTTATTTTCCCCATTACATATAGAAACAAGCTTTAACATTGGTTTTTAAAATTTTTGAGTTCCAAATTCTCTCCTTTCCTCCTTCCTCTGCCTCCTCCCTGAGATGATAAACAACTTATATTATAAATATGCAATCATGCAAAACATATTTCCATATTAGTCATGTTGTGAAAGAAAACACAGACCATAAAAACTCAAAAAAGCTGAAGCAAAAAAATAGTATGCTTCTGTCTGGATTTAGACACCATAAGTTATTTCTCTGGATGGATAGCATTTTTCATCATGAGTCCTTTAGAATTGTCTAGGATCGTTGCATTTTCGAAAAGAGCTAAGTCATTAGCTATCGATCTTCTTACAATATTCTTGTTACTGTGTGCAATGTTCTCCTGGTTCTGCTCACCTCACTTTGCCTTAGTTTGTGGGAGTCTTTACAGGTTTTTCTGAAATCTGCCTGCTCAGCACTTCTTATAACAAAATGATCTCCCATCACCATCATATACTTGTTCAGCCATACCCCAGTTGATGGGCATCCTGTCAACTTCCAATTCTTTCCCATCACAAAAAGAGCTGCTATAAAAAGTTTTGTACAAATAGATCCTTTTCTATTTTAAAAAAATCTCTTTGATATGCATACCTAGTAGTTATATTACTGGGTCAAGGGATGTGCTTAATTTTTAGTTCCTTAGACATACTTCCAAATCACTCTCCAGATGAGTTCACAATTTCACCAATAATCCAGCTTTCCCAGATCCCTTCCAACATTTACCATTTTCCTTTTCTGTCACATTAGCCAATCTGATAGGTGTGAGTTAGTACCTCAGAGGTGTTTTAATTTGATTTTCTGAACCCAGTAGAGATTTAGCTTATGAGATCTCCCAGGATGATACATTAATTCAATAATGGGCTTCTTAGGACAAGGTGCAGAGCAGCCAGGTGAAAAATGAGCAGCCTTTATGGGCTTGTGTATTTTATTTATTTTATATATTTAAAAACCTTTCCTCTGAGGACTCCATAGATTTCACCAGACTGCCCAAAGTCCATAACACAAAAAGAGGTTAAGAACCTTAGATCTAGGGCAGCTAGGTGGTACTATGAGTAGAGCACCAGCCCTGGAGTCAGGAGGACCTGAATTCAAATATGGTCTTAGACATTTAATAATTGCCTAGCTGGGTGACCTTGGGCAAGTCACCTAACCCTATTGCCTTAAATAAATAAAAAAAATTTAAAAGAACCCTAGATCTAATCCAATCCCCACAGTTTACAGAGAAGTGAAGTAACATGTTCAAGGTTATGAAGGCTTCAGGGTTGAAAATCGAATCCAAGACCCTAAACTCAAACTGGTCACTGCCTTTCACATTGTTTCATGGTTTGCGCTTCTTTCTATTCATCATTCAGTAGGTTTATCAGACAAAGAATGAATTCTAATCCAGGGTTCTTAACTTGAGGACCTGGGTATTGTGCATAATGTAAAAATATTTTGATGGCTGAATTTCAACCATTAGTTTTCACTGTAATCCAGTATAGTTTATTTTATGCATATTCTTATGAGAGGGAGTCTGAAGGCAAGAGATGATGTGGCAGATTGGGTAGAATACAGGGTGTGGAGGACACAGGGAGACCTGTGTTTGAGTTCAACCACCACTGACACTAACTACGAAAACAGGGAAATTCAGTTCATTTCTCTGAGCCTCAGTTTATCCAAATATTAATATGAGGACAATAATACTTCTGGTATCTCTCTCCCACAAAATAATCCTGAGCTTTAAAGGGAATGATGTGTGCAAAGTACACTATCAACTTTAAAGGACCCTGGGTCGGTCAGCTATTACTCCTAATTCTGTGATTGTAACTGAAGAAGGAATAGGAGACAGGCCCTACTCTCAAGCAGTTCATATCATACATAGGGGAAGAGGGATCATTGAGTCCAATTACCTGATTTTACAGATGGGGGAAACTAAGGCACAGAGAGGTCAGAGTATTTGAAGCAGGATTTTAACTCTCTTCTTTCTGATTCCAAGTTCATTGCCCTATTCATGAGAGAACAGAAAACAAGAGTTAGATGGTGTGGTCCAGATCCCAAGGGCAGTAGGACATCTGAGAAGGGAGAGATGATAGAGACTACAAAAGTCAAGGAAGCTGTCTTAGAGATAATGGGACTTAGCCTGAACCATGCAAGGGAGAAGGAGAATTTGGATGGGCAGCAAGAAGAGGAAAAAGGAGTATTGAAGGGACCCTATCACTCTGCCTCACAATCAGGGCAACTGAGTGCCAGGCTAGCTGGACTGGCTTAGGCAGAATAAGGTGGTACTATGATGCCCAGGGCACTGGGTCTGGAATCAGAAAGAGCCGAGTTCAAATATGTCATCAGACACTTACTAGTGGCATTACCCTGGGCTAGTTTACCTCACCTATTTGCCTTGGTTCCCTCAAATGCAAAATGGGATTAATAACAGCATCGACCTCATAGGATTGTTGTGAGTCTCAAATGAGACAACATTTGTAAAAAAACACTTAGCGCAATGATTGCAGCATAGCCGGCTGGTTGTTGGCCTTTTTTAAAAAATTATTTATTTAAAATAATGGGGTTTAGTGACTTGCCCAAGGCCACACAGCTAAGTAATTATTAAATGTCAGGTCAAATTTGAACTCAGGTCCTCCTGACTCCAGGGCTGGTGCTCTATCCACTGTGTCACCTAGTTGTGCCCCACTTGCTTCATTTTTGAAGCTCCAAATGACATCAGTATGTCAGAGTCAAGTTACAATGGGTCCAGCTGTGGCCGATCAGCTCAACATGAGCTCAGAATGCTCCACCACAGGTCAGGCCCGACTCGTCCATGGGAACACCTGGGGTGGGTCCTCTAAGTCTGGAGCTCAGGAGGCACCATGCTTTTTCCAGTTCCTTCCCCTTGCCAACAGTTACCATCTATGATTTAGCAGGTGAATTCTGGGGCAAGGATAGTATTGCATGTTCTCATGGTGCCCTCTGCTGACAATAAGTGGACTGACATGTGAAGTCCCTTTGGTAAAAAAAAATTAACCAACCAATGATCACCCAACAGGGTGATGATGATGAGGAGGAGAAGGATGATGATGATGATGATAACATTTAAGGTTTTGGTGTCCTCACAGTCTTAGTGGAGTTTTAAGTTTTAATAGTTTACATAGGAGGGCCATACTACAATCATTCACAATGGGCCTTTGAATAGTAAGTCCTGACCTCCTTCAGTCACCATTACAGTAATAGAAATAAGAACTCCCATTCCTACAGAACTTTGGAGTTGTCAATGTATATTTGTGTGAGTATATATATTGTCTCCTTCAAGCTTCACAACTATCCTGTGAGAAAAACACTAGAGGTTTCGTCATCCTCATGTTATAGATAGATCAAAGTTGACAAGGAATAACTTTGCAGTGGGTTCCAGGACTGGAGACTGCCAGCTACTTACTGCTATCAATGATGGAATAGAATTTGGAGGTTCAATTTCTCAGAAAGCTTGTGATGGTTTTGGTGTTTCTGTAAACTAACTTGGACATCAGACACTTACTGCCTTCATTTTAGTATTGCAGTCAAATATTATTTGTATCCCATTGTTTCTAATTCTTTAAAAGTCAACAATTCTTATTTAATTGAATAAGGTTTTGGGGCGGCTAGGTGGAGCAGTGGATAGAGCACCGGCCCTGGAGTCAGGAGTATCTGGGCTCAAATCCGGTCTCAGACACTTAATGATTACCTAGCCGTGTGGCCTTGGGCAAGCCACTTAACCCCGATTGCCTTGCAAAAACCTAAAAAATAATGATGATGATGATGATGATGATGATGATGATGATGATGATAGAATAAGATTTTACTCAGACACTGAGACCTGGTGGATAGGAAGAGACCACAAACATGGGCTCGCCTTGGAGTTGGAGATTTCATACAGTTGAAGAAATCTGAGGGAAAAGGAGAACTAGCAGAGTGTTTGGTCCTAAAATAGATTTCCACTGTGACCATCAGAGAAGTTTTTCCTCCCAGAACGAATGATCTAAACAAGGGATGATCCAAAGAAGAGTTGTGTTTTAAATATTTAGACAATTCCTTGCTGGTTTCTAATTACATTGGTTATCTATAGTGTTATCAGTATTTCAGCAGTACAGGTCATCGATATATTGTTTAAATGTATTTAATTGTTATTGATGCCTACCCACCAATAATGAAAGAGGCCTGTATGAAATTATCATAACATGCATGCTTGTTTTTATGTTACTTTCAAACATTCAATGTTACTGGTGAATACGATGAATCAGTGGATGTTCTGAGATGAGATACAAACATTTTGTCCATTCACACTAATTAGAAATACTTTTTGGTATCCCACAACAATATAAATTATAACAAAATAGGTATAATTGTGCCTCCAAATATTTGCAGTCAAAGTTTTGATGACTAGAATGCTATGAGATAACTTGGTCTCTTTTTGTTATCTGGATCACTATTTTTCCCATGAGTTCTCCAGCTATATACTCCAAGTTTTGTTTTGTTTTTTTGTTTGTTTTTTAGTTTTTTCCAAGGCAAATGGGGTTAAGTGGCTTGCCCAAGGCCACACGGCTAGGTAATCATTAAGTGTCTGAGACCAGATTTGAACCCAGGTAGTCCTGACTCCAGGGCCAGTGCTTTATCCACTACTCCACCTAGCCGCCCCTTACTCCAAGTTTTTCTTGCCCTTACAGCAATCCCATAAACTTAAAAAAAGAATAAAATAAAAGAATGATGATTTTTAAAAACTGCCCTAAACCTTTTGGAATGTCATATATAAATCTGGGAGGCACCGGCATAGAGCTGATAGTTAAACCCATAGGAGCTGATGAGGTGTAGCCCATATCAAAGGATGTTTGAATAAGACTATCCTCATTAGTGAAGATTGATTCCTCAATGCTCCATGCCTTCCTGGTGGGAGCAGTTGTTGAGGATTAGAGAGGAGAGATCACAGGCTTTTGACTTGCAGCTTCTAAAGAGAAGACAAGAAGTTACAACCTCTCTTTAGGTTCCAAAAGGGAGAGAAAGATCCTGGGAATAAGCCAACATGTAGAACAGACATTTAATCATATCCTCATCCCTAGGTTACTACACTATAGACTTAAATAATTTCCTATTGGATGAGATTTGAGACTCTCTTTTGTTTGAACTGAATGCTCTTAATGGGAGAGTTCATTCACTCTGTATTGTCTAGAATATTCTCATGTGTACATATACCTTCTATGATTTCTATTTTACTATTGACTAGGAAAACTGAACTTTTTCTTTGACCTGAAGAACATACCGTCTTAACTAATAATTTAAGGGAGCAGATAGATAAAATTCTAGCCCAATATCCCCTCTTTTTGAGGAGGAGAATGGAATGGCCAAGCTTTTGGCCTCCACCTCCTGCTTCATCTTTGGCAGGATATCTCCCTTGAAGAAGGATGGGGGAATGGGAGTGGGTGCAGAGAAGAGGTTAGAGATGTCTATTCTGCCTTCCTTTGAGTCTCATGATGCTTCTAGGCTACAGGTAGAAAACAGCTTCACTATTTCCAGTCTCATGACTTCAAAGTTATCTCAATGAAGTCATTTACCAAATCTTTCTATTCCATAATACTCCTCACCCATCCCCCTTTCTCTTCCCCAATTACGTCCAGCTTAGTTCAGGTGTGCATCTCTTCTGTCCTAAAGTATCTCCATGGCCTTTGAATCAGTCCCCTTGCCTCCAGTCTCTTCCATTCTTTAAATTACCTTTCACAAGAAATTTTCCTAAAACCCAGGTTTATGTTACTGTGTTCCTCAATTAATTCCAATGACTCCCTAATAATAATTCTAAAAATCAAACACAAGTCTTTCTGTGTAACTGTTAAAGTCCTTCCCAACCCACCCTCTTCCAACCTTATTATATGTTACTCCCTTTCATACATTCTATATTCTATCCAAATGGGACTTTTTACCATTCCATTTATAGGATTCCCCATCTCCCACCTCCATGCCTTTGCAAAAGCTGTCTCTGATGCCTGGAATGCACTTGTTCTCACTTTGACTTTTTTAGAATCTTTAGGGGTTTTTTTGCAAGGCAAATGGGGTTAAGTGGCTTGCCCAAGGCCACACAGTTAGGTAATTATTAAGTGTCTGAGACTGGATTTGAACCCAGGTACTCCTGACTCCAGGGCCGGTGCTTTATCCACTGCGCCACCTAGCTGCCCCTTTTTAGAATCTTTACATTTAGATTTAGAAACTTTAGAAAAGTTTCCTTTAAGACTTGAAGTGTGACCTTCGACTGAAGTCTTCCCTAATTCATCTTACTATTCCAGCCACACCAGAAGTTCCTAATACTGCCTTCCTTGACAAAAATCACATTGGACTTATTTTAACCACCAGATGGCAATGGAGAGCATGACCTAGTGGACAGTCAATCCCATCTAAAACTCTTGGGGTCTGGGTTTCCCTAATAGTCAAGCTAAGGTGTGCCTTCCCCTTTAGGCCAAAAAGATAGAATGGGGACCTCCCACCTAACTGATCCCTCACCCCCCTCTGGCTACTAGAAGGGCTGGTAACTAAGAGTATCTGGTCCAGAGTATTGTTCTCTTTCAATTGCTAATAAATTCTTACCTTTCTTAATGTTTGGCTCCTTGAACTCCAATCAGAAATTGCATTCTGGTATCACCAAGTTGGATTTTAAAGAAACAAACTGCAGTTAGACTCCTACATTCTGTCAGGATCTCCTCCATTCCCAATCTCCCGTGTGTGTATAGGGAAAATACAATGGACATGGACAAATGGTTGTCTATTTTTTTTAACTCAGTTCCTAAATCTCCAATACTCTACCTCACCCCCCACCACCATCCCACAAAAGCAGTGTTAAAGGTGATAAAAGTTCTAATCTTTAGCCTATATTGGAAGAGACGAGAGGTAGGAGTACAGAAGAGAAGACTATCTAGTCCTCCCTCCTAATTCAGCCCTATGAGGACTGGTGGAGGCAGAGATAGTACTTCTGGCAGGTGAATGAGGACATATTCTCTAGAAAACAGCAAAAAAAAAAAATCCCCAAAGGTAGATTTTTCAACAGTCACTGGATTCTCTCTGGTCACACCAACACTAGTAGACTCGACTATCTCAAGCGCCACATAAAACACCTCCACATTGGGCATCTACTTGTCATTAGGCAAGACTCCAAAATCTGGGAAGTAGGAAAAAGTGTGGTTCTTGGAAGAGTTCAATGTCCCCAAAAGCAAAGTCACACATTTCTGTTTTTCTTTTCTCCAAACATGACTCTCTTTAAGGTGATGAATTTAAAATTCAATTGAGAGTTATACTTTCAGACTTAGGCCAAAATATACAAATAGATAATTATGTAAAGATATATGTGTATTATGATGGATTTCTGAGGGGGGGGATGGGAAGGTTGCACAAGAGAAAATTTGGGTTATATAAATGACAATAACAATTTATTTCTTAAAAATACTTTAAATTTCTTTTAAAATTTTATATTAAAATATTTTAATTTAAAATAGTCTTAAAAATTGTTACCTTCCTTAGACCCCATTCTGTTTTTCTCTGCTTCCTGATCCCATAAGTCCAAAGGTGGGGCTCTGCAAGCTTGTGAGTCTAGGTCAACTCACTTGGCAAAGGACAAAGTACACTTCCTTTCCACTCTCTTCAATCACTGTTTGCTATAGGAATGGCCAAAGGTTCTTTAATGTACACACTTTCTGAAGAGAAAGGATCAACCCTCCCATTTGTATAAATAATAGACCATTCTAATAGAATGTAAGTATGTGAAGAGGGATGGGCCTGTTTAATTTGACTTTTTATTCTAGGTGCTTTTTTTTATTTTATATGAGCCCATCACTAACTGTAAGTGTTGATTGATAGAGATGGTGGTGGATGGCCTAGGATAGAGACTGTGAAGGAAGAAGAGTACCATATTTAAGAGGTAGAATCAATGTGATCTGACAACTGATTAGAGGCAGAAGAGTTGAGAGGGCAAAGTTTTGGCTATGGTTGACCCAAGTTCTTAAACCTGGGTGACCAGAAAGATGGTAGAGCATTCAACAGAATTTGAGAATTGGGGGGAAGGGGAGGGAGGATTAAGATATATTCATAATAATTTGGCAAACATTTCTTACACACTATACATAGAAGACTGGTAGGCATATAATCATTAACTGAGATACTCTGTTTACCCCCAAGGAATTTCCAGTCTACTTGGAAGATACTAGCATAAATCCCAATAACACTCAACATTACCTAAAGATGTCAAAAACACACAGAAGGATTCACAAAGTGAGGTCACAAGCTCAGGGATGGCCCCATGAAAAAGACAGAACTCAGAGTGTATTTCAAAGGACAGTTTGGGATTCAACATGTGGAATGTTGGAGGAAGGGCCCAGAGACAAGAAATAGCACATTTGGAGAATTGGAACTGTCTACATGAAATAAGTCTGCAATGGTGAGATGACCCTAGGTGGTAGAGGGTCTCCGTTGCCAGACAAAGGACTCTGAATTTTATTCAAGACTATACTGGGCCAATGAAGGTTTTTTATCATGATTTATTGGTAGGATTACAGTGCCCACCTTAATCAGAATAAGGGAGAAAGTTTTATTAGGTATTGACATTGGACCTAAGAATCTTGTCCCCCAGCCCTAAGTGACCTAAAGGACAGGATAGGAGGGGAATTTGCTGACCCTGAAGCACAAGGTCCAACCCCTCAGCCTTTTTTTCTCTTTGATCATTAAGTCATACACATCCTGTCTTATAGAAAGGTTGAGAGGTATATCATTTACTTTTCAGAGGTAGGGAGGACAGGATGGCAGGGAAAGGTGGGCTGGTGCCCAGGTGGTAGCGGGCAGCCAGTCCTATTCATCAAAGAAAACAATGTGGACCTCCAACTAAAAGTGGCCCCCTCCAGCAGGTCCAACAACTCCTGAACAGAGAGACAGCTGTCCAGAAGGGACTGGCTCTCCTTCAACTTGTTCTGCATTTATCACACCTCCAAGTCTTTTGTTTTCTGTCAAGTTTCCAGATGTTTGTCTGTGTCCAGAGCACCTGACGTGAACTGAGGAAAGAACAAATATTTGGCAAGGGTCCCTGACCAGGGCCCTGATGGTGTGTGTAGATGGATTGGGAAGATCTAAGAAGAGATGAACAAACCAGGAGGAAAAGAGAGTCAACTTCCAAGGACTGAAATAGGACTAAGCATCTAAACCAATGACCCTCCTTCCCATCATACAACTGTGGTGCAATGGGTAGAGTGCTGACCTTGGCATCAGGAAGCCCTGAGAAGATGATCCAATTTTAATCTTGGCACCATCTACAAACACACTTCTTCCAAGTTCATGAACTCTGAAATGTCTTTTTTGATGAAGTCTATTAACTTCCCACATCTCCCTCTGCCTCCCCAAACCACACCCACCTCTTCTTTCACATCATGATTTCCAATCCCTTAACTTCTCTTTTCTCTACCAACCTATTACCTTGGCCCAAACTACACTCTCCTTCCTCTTTCCAAACTCTTCTGATACTATCCAATCTGTCTTGCTGGAAACTTAGGTTACATCCTCAGTTCTTCTTTCTCTGCTTCCCTCCCCATAACCAGTTGGTTGCAAGGCCAGTTGATATTACCTTTGTAACATCTCTCAGATATAAGTCCTTCCTTCTGATACAGGCCATCACTGTTGCTGGCCCCTCCTCACTTGGGGTTTGGGCTGCTTAGTCTGTCTGCCTCAAGTCTCTCTGCACTCCAGTTCATCCACCCTTTAGCTGCCAGGCTGAATCACCCTCCACTAAGCTCAATTAACTCCAGCGACTCCTTGTTACCTTCAGGAACAAATACACAATCTTTTGACATTGGAGACCCTTCATAATTGATACTTTTCACACCACCACCACCAAATATACTCGTGTTTATATTTCTGATCTTTTTACACCTTACACTTTCCTACATACTCTATGATCCAATGATTCTGGCTTCCTGGCCGTTCCTCAACCAAGACTCTCATCTAAGCCCCGGTTCTGGAATACTCTCCCTCCTCATCTCCACCTTCTGACTTCCCTGACTTTCTTTAAGTCCCAGCTAAAGTCTTATCTTCTAGAAGAAGCATTTTCTAATCCCCTTTATTCTAGTGGCTTCTCTTTGCTGATTCTTTCCCATTTATTCTATATATAGAGTGTGGGTACATAGTTATCCACTTGTCATTCATGCCATAAGAATTTGAGTCTTGAGAGCAGGGACTTTATTTTTCCTCTCTTTGTATTTCTAGCCCTTAGTATAGTACCTAACACAGAGTAGGCCCATATGAATATTTAATGATTGACTGACCTGAATTTGTGATCCTAGGCACAGTTAGTTATGTGACCCTTGGCAACTCATTCAACTCTCAGCCTCAATTTTCTCATCTTTAAAATGAAGTTAATAAAAGCACCTACCTTGCAGGTTATTACCTTACAGGGCAATTGGGAAATGTTGTTCAGTCATGTTCAACTCCTCATAACTCTATTTAAAGTTTTATAGGCAAAGACATGGAAATGTTTTGCCATTTCTCCTCCAACTCATTGTACAGATGAGGAAATAGGAGAGGAAAAAGGGTTAAGTGACTTATTCAGGTTTCCATAGGTAGTAAGTATCTAAGGCTGGATTTGAACTCAGGTCTTCCTGATTCCAGGTCCAGTTTTTTTATCCACTGAGCCATCTAACTACCCCTAAACAACTAAGTACAGACAAGATATAGATAGGATAAAGTGGAAATAATCAACACGAGTGGGACAAAGTCTGAGATTTCTTCAGTAGAATATTATAGATTAGAACTGCGTCTCTTCTGTCTCTCTTCTCCCGAGGAACAACTTCCCGGATATTGCTGACGAGTCAACAGAGCCACCTTATCTGTTGAAGTCCGGATGTCCATTCAGTTCCTGGGGCTGAAGGGATAGTCTGGTTTCCCTTTGAATTTCCTTAGACTAATTTATGAGTCTAGATTGTGAGGACCGAATTCCCCATTAATGAGGGTGGGTCAGTGGGGAAGGGGGGATTGCATTAGGATAAATGTGATTCTTGGACCTTTTGCTTTTGCCTCAATCTCTGCAATTGATTGGGGTCTGTTCCTCGAGAAATGAATAAAACTTTCTCTTCGGACCTTGAGAGATCTCTGAAATTTATATAAGTGGCATTTGTCCCACACACTACTTATCCTCTCATGGGGGCTTATTCTTTTTTTTTAGATTTTTTTTTTTGCAAGGCAGTTAAGTGGCTTGCCCAAGGCCACAGCTAAGTCATTACTAAGTGTCTGAGTCTGGATTTGAACTCAGGTCCTCCTGACTCCAGGGCTGGTGCTCTAGCCACTGCACCACCTAGCTGATGGAGGCTTATTCTTGATGTTACTGATGCTAATCCCCTTAGGGGATCACTGACTTCCAACTGCCTTTACTCTTTCTTTCTCTTAGCCTTTGCTATACTATATACACACACACAAATACATGCATGACCATATATATATATGTACTCACATACAGAAAGACATGTCGTCTGTGTGTTACAACAATTCTTAAATAAATGTTTTTGTCCCTAAAATTTCTTCTGGGTCAGAGTTGGTCTTTTACATGAATTCTTTCATGGTTGCTCAGACCTTCAGTCTGCTATATGTCCCTCCCCCCCCCCATCAAACTTACTTACTATACTAAGGTGGGCATGGGGGAGTAAGGAGGGACCAGAACAAGATACAATTGTAAACCACCACCCTTTTACCACTAGTTCATATTCCCTGATTTCACTATCCAGTTGGTGATAGGACAGTTGGTGATTAGCACAGTAAGACTTTATAACCCGGGGCCTCTAGCAGACTAAAGTTCCACTGGCTGATTCCTCAGCGATCATGGCCCTCTCCCTGGTCTGGAAATGCCCTAGGGATATACTATTTATCTCTGCACATACGAAACCCATAGAGAATTGAGATTTCTCTCTGAACCCAGTTCATTCAGTGATTTCTATAAACCCAGGTTAACTTTCAGCCAACAGGACTGATTATGGGTACACTTTGGGACCCTGAATTTAAGGAATTCATCTTAACCAACCTTTTACTTTACAGAGGAAGCAATGGAAGCCCAGAAATTTCCAAGGACTTTGAAGCAAGTTTGAAGGAAATTTAATACCATCTCTTCCAATCTCATTTTATATATGAGAAAATTGAGGCCCACAGAGTGAAGTGACTTGCCCAAGGTCATAATGCAGTATTCAAATTTGAATCTAGATCTTCTAAATTCATAATTCAGGAAGCTATCCACTATACTCTTCTGCCTTCCAAAATATTCCCACAGGGAGTCATCTTCAGTCATCCTGATTTCTATCTGGCCATTGGACCCAGATGCTTCCTGGAGGAGAGAGTGAGACTGGGGACTCTGTACAGTCCTTTACTTCAATCCAATTCACTTGCAAATCATGGCATCACTTTCTTGATGTCATGGTCTTCTTTTTTTTTTTATAGTTACTAAGTATTTATTTCTTATGTATAACAGGCCTTGATAAAAACATTTTTGAAACAAAGTCATTATTCTTTAAGATCATACAAAGCATGGTGTAGCCCTTAAACACAAAGTAATAAAGATACAAATGATGATTTTTTATACATTACTAAAATATTCTTGTTTAAGAGTAACCATAACACCCCTTCCTCCAAAACATATAGACCCTCATGAGCAATAAAAGAAAGAGAAAAAATAAAAATAAAAAAAATTTTTTTAAATGTGCTTCAGTCTGTGTTCCAACACTTCCAGCTCTGTCGCTGGTGGATCACATTCTTTATGATAAGTCCATCAAAAAAAGCTACTTCCATATTTTTCCACCATTGCCATTGCTGATCGCAACTCCCTCCATTCATACCTCCCCATTGCCATATACTATATTTTCTCTCTCCTCTCACTTTTTCCCTCTTCTTTAGTGTGCTGTAGGGTAGCTGAG
The DNA here is from genome assembly GCF_037893015.1 of Macrotis lagotis. Taxonomy (NCBI): domain Eukaryota; kingdom Metazoa; phylum Chordata; class Mammalia; order Peramelemorphia; family Peramelidae; genus Macrotis; species Macrotis lagotis. The sequence goes on from NC_133658.1 coordinate 21,696,132, forward strand.
TGGTGCAGCAGACTGATCACTGGCCCTAGAGTCAAGAGGCCCCGAGCCCACATACCACTCCTAAGGCCCAGCAACCACCAGGACCCAGACAGGCCTTCCAATCCCACTCCCTTGCAAGAAGTAAAAATGAAAATGTATTATATCTGACCACTCTCCCCCATGGTCCACCCTCTCCTCCATCACTCACACCCCCCATTCCCTCTGTCCCCCTTCTCTCCTTTTTACTCTAGATGTCTATACCCTATTGAGCATTTATGCTGTTTCCCCTCCGAGCCACCTCTGATGAGAGCGAAGGTTCCCTCATTCCCCCTCACCTTCTCCCCTTCCATATCTGTTTTCCAGATCAGTTGTTTTTTCAATGAGATGTTTCACATTTTCTTCCATATCATTGCAATAGCTCATTGCAATAAAAATCTTATTATAGGAAACATCTTAGCCTATTCCACCTCTCCTTTCCTCTTACTCCCATTATATTTTCCTTTTAGTCATTGACTCCATTTTTACAATATATTATATCTTCAAATTCAGCTCTCTCCTGTGCTTCATCTATAAAAGCTCCTTCTACCTGCTCTATTAAATGAGAAGTATCATATAAGTATTATCAGTATCATTTTTCTATGCAGGAATACATGTAGTTCATCATCATTAAGTCCCTCATATTTTACCCTTCTCCTCTACGCTATGCTTCACCTAAGTCTTGTATTTGAAGATCAAACTTTCTGTTCAGCTCTGGTCATTCCAACAGGAACATTTGAAATTCCCTTGGTTCATTGAAAGTCCATTTTTTTTCCCTGGAAGAGGGCATTCAGTTTTGCTGCATAACTGATTCTTGGTTGCATTCCAAACTCTTTTGCCTTCTGGAATATTATATTTCAAGCCCTATGAACCCTTAATGTAGTTGCTGCTAAGTCCTGTGTGATCCTGACTGCAGCTCCATGATATCTGAATTGTGTCCTTCTGGATGCTTATAATATTTTCTCTTTTACTTGGGAGTTGTGGAACTTGGCTATAATATTTCTGGGGGTTGTTTTTTAGGATCTCTTTCTGGGGGGTAGATTGGTGGATTCTCTCAATTTCTATTTTGCCCTCTATTTCTGCTTCTAGGATATCAGGGCAATTTTCCTGTAGGAATTCTTTAAAATTGAGATCAAGATTCTTTTCCTGATCATGACTTTCGGGTATACCAATAATTTTTAAATTATCTTTCTTGAATCTTGTTGCGGTCCACTCTGGGCAGCCGGGTCTCAGTTTAATTCATACAACTCTTCGGGGAGCTCCGCCGGACATGTCCCGCATGTTCAATAATGAAAGTCAGCCAGTGAGAGATAAGCAAGGAGTTTATTGCAGGTATATGCTACATCTCTGACTCACATAGTTGAAATAAGGGTATATATAAGCCTAGTCCCCTTGTATCAGCATCCCTCATCTCCAGGCCTGTGGAAGTATAATGGGTATGCCACAAAAGGTCTGTATCCCGGAAAAATGTGGAATCTTCAACAAGATAAAGATGAAAGGTAGAGAGATAAGGACTAGAACTCCTTCCTGGGACAGTTGAACAATATGAGGATGAAAGGCAGAGGGATAAGGACAAAAGGTCCTTCCTGAGAATATTCAACAAGATAAGGATGAAAGGCAGGAGAACAAAGAGAGAGAAGGGCCAGAGCTCCTTCCTGAGTTCAGAGCACTCTGGTATAGACATTCCTGTTGTCCCAGGTCTCAATGACTCTCAGGATGAACTCCTCATGGCCACATACTCTGTCTATTATCCCCTTACAGAATCTGTTTTCCAGATCAGTTATTTTTTTCAATGAGATGTTTCACATTTTCTTCTAATTTTTTTTTAGGTTTTTACAAGGCAAATGGGGTTAAGTGGCTTGCCCAAGGCCACACAGCTAGGTCATTATTAAGGGTCTGAAATTGGATTTGAACCCAGGTCCTCCTGACTCCAAGGCCGGTGCTTTATCCACTATGCCACCTAGCCGCCCTTTCTTCTAATTTTTCATTCTTTTGGTATTCAAGTATTATGTCTTGACTTCTTGTAAAGTCTACAGCTTCCTTTAGCTCCATTCTACATCTGAGGAATTTGTTTTCCTCAGAGAGCTTTCATCTCTCTTTTTCCCATCTGGCCAATTCTGCTTTTTAAAGCATTCTTCTCCTCAATAACTTTTTTTTTTTAGGTTTTTGCAAGGCAAATGGGGTTAAGTGGCTTGCCCAAGGACACACAGCTAGGTAATTATTAAGTGTCTGAGACCGGATTTGAACCCAGGTACTCCAAACTCCAAGGCTGGTGCTTTATCTACTATGCCACCTAGCCACCCCTCCTCAATAACTTTTTGAACTGTTTTATCCATTTGTTTTATGCTGGTTTTTAACATGTTATTTTCTTCAGCATTTTTTTGGATCTCCTTGACTAAGCTGCTGACTTCTTTTTCATGTTTTTCCTGTATCTCTATCATTTCTTTCCCCAATTTTTCTTCTATCTCCCTTACTTGATTTTCAGAATCTTTTTTGAGCTCTATCATAGCCTGTGCCCAACTTCCGTTTTTCTTGGAGTCTTTAGATGCAGAAGCTTGTACTTCCTCATCTTCAGATTGAATATTTTGATCCTTCTTGCGATCACAGACAATGTATTTCTCAATGGTGTTCCTCTTTTTTCTCTGTTTGCTCATTTCCCCAGCCTGTGCCTAGTTTTAGGGTGCTTCCTGAGCTTTTGAGTATTATTGGGAACCCCCCCCCCACAAGAATCTGAGTGTATGAAGCTCTGTCTTTCCTACTGGTCTGTGAATGACCACAAGCACACCCCTCTGCCATGGGGCTGAGGTAGGGGGTGGGCCTGCTATTCTACAGGGGTGGGGGGGGCTAGACTGTGATCAGGATCTGAATGTGGTCAGAGCCCCAGAGTCCTATTCCATTTACAGAGGACAGACCTCTCTCTCCACTCCCCTACCTTTGGTGGGCTGAGCATTCAAAGCTCAGTTGCCTGGGGCTCCTGCTTACTGGCTCCACCTGCTTCTGTTTTCTGGATCTGGGCTGCCATGGCCACTGCTGCTTGCTGAGTGCCCTGAGGGTTGGGCTTCACATGCTTGCTCTGGCAGAGGTCCCCCCCCATCTTCCAAGTTGTACCTAGTGCTCCCTGGGGTGTAGGTCAGGAAACTGCTGCTGTGAGTTGTGGCTCTCAGGTGCCCTAGGGCTGCCTCCAGGAGGCTGAAGTTCCTTCACTCTGGCAGGCCACCCCTCCAACTCTGTGGAGCAGAGCCTTTCCACTATTTTCCAGGTTGCCTTGGTCTGGAGAATTGCCTCACTGGATCCCTCTGTGGGATTCTATCTCTCGAAAATTCAGTTAGAGTCATCATTTTGATTTTTAAAATATTATGGAAAGAACACCTTAGGAGAAGCTCTTCTCCTGTCACCATCTTGGCTCCGCCCTGTCATGGTCCTCTTAAAGAATGAAGTACATTACAAAAAATGATAGGTAGAAACTACTATTGTATGTAATTGGAAAACAGATAAAAAAAATTTTTGTTAGGTTTTTTGCAAGGCAATGGGGTTAAGTGGCTTGCCCAAGGCCACTCAGGTAGGTAATTATTAAGTGTCTGAGGCTGGATTTGAACTCAGGTACTCCTGACTCCAGGGCTTGCACTCTATCCACTTCGCCACCTAGCTGCCCCTTTTTAAAAAATAAATAAATATCTCAAGGGGGAAAAAGTTCCAAAACTTGTGCAATGTGACTCCCCTGTGGACAAACCACCTTCACAGAGGAGTGTTTTGGGAGTATTCTCTCAAATTAAAATCTTCTTTCAAGTTTAAAAAAAAGAATGAAGGACAAACAACATATTTCCATATCATCATCTAGCCAATTAAAGCTCTTCTCTTTTTCTATGCAAGGGGAAGAAGTGATTAAAAACAAAAACCCAAGCACATGGATATCAAGTTTATTCTAGCTTCAAGAAAATGGAAAAAATTTTATTTATTGCCTTTGTTCATTTTATCTGGGATCTGCAATGAACATCTTCCTTATTTACTCATGATAGCTGTCAACTCCACAAGTCAATGACTTTTTACTAGGCTTTCACTTTGATATGATGATGTTTGTCCTTTGTTCTCAAAGAAGACCACGACATCAGGGAGATGATGCCAGGACAAGCATGTGAATTAAATTTGAGTGAGAGGGTGCTGTGCTAAGTTACTGGTGTCACTTTCTCCTCCAGGGCCATCTGGATCCATGGTCAGATATGAATCAAGACAACTGAAGATGGTCCTGGATGTGAGGTAATCAGGGTTAAGTGACTTGCCCAAGGTCACATAGCTATTAAGTGTCAAATGTCTGAGGCTGGATTTGACCTCCTGTCCTGATTGCAAACCCAGTGCTCTATTCACAAGCTACCTAGCTGTCCTTGCTATGGAATACATATACAAAAGTGTTTCTTTGCAACAACTCCATCAATTTCTGGCCAGTCACCGTGCAGTCCACCAGCCCATCTTCCCCATTCTGAAACGGGTTCCAAGATCCTTTGTGAATGCCTTGGCACTGTCAGAGGACCTGAAGAGCACCAAGGATAAGAGCAAAAAAAAAAAAAAGAGGAAAGGGAAAAGGGTGAAATTGAGGAGCCAAAATTCATTTAGCACTGGGGACCAAGACAGTTCTGCTTTTAGTCTTCCAAAACCCTGAGACCTTTGGAGCTTCCTTGGCATCCTATCAGTGCTTCTGGGACCTTAAATTGCTGACTTTTACCAAAGAACAGATGCCCCGTCCTCCTTCCTCTAATGTGAAAGGGTGATCCCTTCATTCCTAGCTCTTCACCCTTCTTTTTAGTATTCTTAACTTCAAAGTGGGAAAACCTTTGTGAGGTCAAAGTCACAAAATGTGGAGATACCAAAGGGACAGAAGTTTCTTATCTTCATTGTCTATCTCCTGACTGTTTCCTGAGTTCTATCTCCTTTGGACAGATTTGGGGCTATATGAATAGACTATTTCTCCCATCACACAAGGGACTCCCTGAAGGCAGCAGCTGCATGTACCTAATAATAAACTCAAAAAATCATTCTAGTCTTAAGACATAATGAGCAGGACGCTCTCAGAAAAATCTGGAAAACTTACATGAACCAATGAAAAATGAAATGTACTGTAAACAAAGAAGCAACAATATTATAGGATCATCAATTGTGAATAAGTTACCTTTTCTCAGCAATACTGTGTCTCAAGACAACTCTCAAGAACTGATGATAAAAATACTATTCATCCCATGTTGGGGGCGGGGGGAAGAGGCTTGGTGGTCACTTAGCGGGGGAAACATAATCCCCTTATAAAGGAATGTTACAGAACTCGGCCCCTCATTGTTTAAGAGTTCATGGGAGGGAGGACAGGGGGGATAAAAGTGTCTGCTGAGAGGTGGGGAGGGAGAGGGAATGTGATCACAGAAGAATAAAGACTCATGACCCACCTCAGGCGCTCTGTCTGGTTCTTCCCCCATCAAAGAGTGGGGGCCGGAGGTACCCCGAAGACTCACCACGCGTTGGACTGGTGAGTAAGAGGACGGACTAGCATTAAGAAGCCGGCGTTGTAAATAAAAACCCGGCAAGTGGTGCCGAAACCCGGGACCTGATTTTGCTAGGGAACGTCTGAATCCGCTGGTCGGATTCTCCAGACAGCCTCGGTCGTTTCTGACCGGGAGGAAGGAGAGGGCGTTTACTCTCAGATATTGCCTGAGGGACATATCCCTATTGTGTTGACTATGCTTTCTTTCTCTCCCCTTTCTCCTTCTGCTCTAATCACGCTCCTTGCCGTGCTGGCCTGTCTGATTGTGCCCTGCTTCCTCCTTCTCTTTTGCCGAACGGGAACTTTCCAGTTCTGCCACCTGTTAGGATTGCAGCCTCGGCTAGTAGACAGCATGGGGGGCCGGAATAGTATTCCCGCCTTTGAGCCGGAGGAAAAAGAGGCCGTTGCAGGGCAGCTTTATAAACTCTGCGCTAAGCACGGCCGTAAATTACCTATCAAGACGTGCTGTGCTTTTGTTGAGAATATCTGGAACATCTGCCCTTGGGTGCAACATAGTGGGATCCAACCAGATAAATGGAAGGTGGTAGGGCAGCAGATGGCCTCCTATGATGACACCTGCCCGGGAAAACTGACCCCTGAGGATTTTACAGTGTATAAGATAGTGGATGCAGCCCTGCATCCCCAGAAGGTGACTTTGGCACGAACAATCAGCACTCAGGTGGGTAGCTCGTTGGCGGGATCAGATTCAGAGAGCTCAGAGGAAGAGGGAAGGCCACCCCCTCCCCTGTATCCGTGGGAGGAACTTAGAAGAAACAATGGGGGAACAAGGGGCCCCCAGGGAGAAGATTCAGGGCCGGAAGTTTCCGAGCGCGGGAAGGGAGGGGTGCAAACAGTCCTCAGGGGTGGCAGGAAGAGGAGCGTGAGTAGGTGGGACCGGGAGGCTGCTGACGAGGAGGGAGAAGTCCGCGCTGATTGGACAGCTGCCGCGCCCCAGGCTTGGCGGCCCAGCCAGGAAACAGAGGCAAAAAATCCCCCGTGTTCCTTGTCCGCCCTTCAGAGATCCCCTCAAGGGCTCCGCCCATCCAGCCTACTTGCCACCAGTGCCTCCATAGCAATAGAGAAAGGGGAGGAGGTGGACTGGGATGACTGGGGCCTCTACCCGGTATTTACGGACCCCCTTACCGGAGCCCGAGACTACCGCCCTGTCCCTTTTAAGATGCTTGAGGAACTTAAGGAGGCCGTGACTAAATACGGCCCAAACTCCCCTTATGTAAAAAGACTGATGCAAAACCTCTTTGCTACGCACCCTTGGACCCCTGCTGACTTTGACGAAATTGCAGCCGCGTGCCTAGATGCCTCCTTATATTTAGCTTTTAAGGCTCAGGCCCGCAGAGAGGCCTCTAAGCTGGCAAAATCCCGGGGTTATACTCCCCTGGATTTAGCCATTGACCTCCTGTGTGGAACTGGAGCCTATACTGACCCTGCTGTTCAGGCCCAGTATGGCCAGTTTGAGCTAGAGACTGTTAAAGAAACACATGTTGCAGCTTGGGATAAGATTGGAGCCATGAAAGGGGGGAGAGCCACACAGAAGTTGGTTGGGCTGAAGCAGAGAGCAGATCAGACACCCCTCTCATTTGTGAACGAGGTTAAAGAGACCTTGATTAATGCCCAACCCTACGGGGTGAGAGGAATTTCTTTCTTTTTCAGGCCTTCTGATCATCGTAGGGATCCTTGGAGGTGCTCCATCTGAAGGAAATCCGACATGGGGAATACTCCGAGTTATTCCCTCTCCCCTTCCGGTAGCACAGAACTCCCCGATCTACCCTCGCCTGCTAGTGACCAATACATCGATGGGGCTCCCTTCTGCCTCGGTGGGGCCCCTCATGTGTGGCCACAGGGGAAGACATCGAGGATCCCATACCATGGAGGGATTGCCAGATGGCGGGAGGATACCCCCTTGAGGGTGAACAAGGACGCTGATTCTGGGAATCACCCTACTTGTTGTCTGTTTCTGCCGCCTAGCTAGGCGACAGAGGGGCTATATGCTTCTTACTCAGAAAGCCTTCATGGCCATGGAGACGGGGGAGGATCCCCAAGTCTGGCTAGCCGCCATGCATGACATGTGACACCTAGGGGTAAGACGAGGTAAACCCCAAGACGGGCAACTTCTCCTCACCCAGCCACCTAAGACAGGCCCTGAGGGTGTCGGGCGCCTAGGACGGGCAAGGTCCTGGGTTGAAGGAGATGACCTAAGACAGGGTTCCTCGCCCCCGGCTATCAGAGGCCAGTAGAAATGACACCGCTTAAGGCTAACCTCAGCACCGCTTAAGGTCACACCAAGTGATAACCTTGTAAAACAGAAAGGGGGAGATGTTGGGGGCGGGGGGAAGAGGCTTGGTGGTCACTTAGCGGGGGAAACATAATCCCCTTATAAAGGAATGTTACAGAACTCGGCCCCTCATTGTTTAAGAGTTCATGGGAGGGAGGACAGGGGGGATAAAAGTGTCTGCTGAGAGGTGGGGAGGGAGAGGGAATGTGATCACAGAAGAATAAAGACTCATGACCCACCTCAGGCGCTCTGTCTGGTTCTTCCCCCATCAAAGAGTGGGGGCCGGAGGTACCCCGAAGACTCACCACGCGTTGGACTGGTGAGTAAGAGGACGGACTAGCATTAAGAAGCCGGCGTTGTAAATAAAAACCCGGCAATCCCAAGAGAAGGAGTTAATGGTGTCAGAATACAGATTGTATTGTATTGTATTTTTTTCTTGAGTTTTTTTTTTCTGGAAGGAGTCTGTTTTCTTTCATAACTTTCATGACTATTATGGAAATGTTTTGTAAGACTACATATTTATAACCTATATCAAATTGCCTGCTTTCTCAATGGGGGAGAAGGGCAGGAGGAAGGGAGAAAATTTGAAACTCAAAGTTTTAAAAACAAATGTTAAAGGGTTTTTTTGCATGTAACCAGAGGAAAATAAAATACTAAAGAAAAAATGTAAAAAAAAAATAGAGAATAACATCACATGGATGGATTGTGTTATCCAAGCCACTGAAGGGGAAACCCAATTCAGTGATGTCCCAGATTCTTTTCTCTTTTGTATAATAGTATTTTTTTTCAATTACATATAAAAATAATTCTTGACATTCACTTTTGTAACATTTTGAGTTCCAAGTTTTCTCCCTTTCTTCTCCTTCCCCAAGACAGCAAGCAATCTGATATAGGTTATACATGTAGAATCATATTAAAACATATTTCCATATTAGTCAAGTTGTGAAAGAAAAATCAGAACAATAAGAAAAAAAACTACAAGAAAAAATTTTAAGTGAAAATAGTATGCTTTGATCTGCATTCAGACTCCAAAGTATTTCTTTTACATAGGGTTGGAATTTTCCACCATAAGTCTTTTGGAATTGTCTTGGATCATTGTATTGTTGAGAAGAGCTAAGTCTATCATATTGTTCATCAAATTTTGTTGCTGTTAATATGTCCAATGTTTTGTTGGTTCTGCTCACTTCACTTGGCATCAGTACATATAAGTCTTTCCAGATTTTTCTGTTCATTGTTTCTTATAGCACAATAGTATTCCATTTTCATATACCACAAATTGTTCAATCATTCCCCAGTTGGTGGGTATTCCCTCAATTTCTAATTCTTTGCTGCTATAAATGTTGTTGTACATATAGGTCCTTTTTCCTTTTTTTTATGATCTCTGGAATACAGACCTAGTCATGGCATTGCTAGAGCAAGGGTATGCACAGATTTATAACCCTTTGGACATAGTTCTGAATTGGTCTCCAGCATGATTGGATCGATTCACAACTCTACCAACAATGTATAAGTGTTCCAATTTTCCCACATCTTCTCTAACATTGCTCATTTTCCTTTTGTGTAATATTAGTCAATCTGACAGGTGTGAGGTAGTACCTCAAAGTTTTTTTAATTCACATTTCTCTAATCCATAGTGATTTAAAACATTTTACTATAACTATAGATAACTTTAATTTCTTCATCTGAGAATCCTTTGACCATTCATCAATTGGGGAATGACTTGTATCCTTACAAATGTTTCAGTTATCTATATATTTTGGAAATGAGAAATAATTTCCAAGGGAAGAGAAGGAAGGTTAGGGAAAGGTTCCTTTGGGAAGAAAGTTTAAAACTTGAAGGAAGTGAGAAAAGCCAGGAGAAGGAGGAGATGAAGAAACAGGCAAGCAAAGCAGGAGAAGCTTAACTCTCCCTTCTACACAAGACCCTTCCTGATTCCCAAAATCTACCTTCACAGTCAAAATCACATTGTATTCATTTGTATGCATATGACCACTAAGTGGCAGTGGAAAGCAAGGCCCATTGAATAGTCATGAACCTGCTGAGATTCACTCTCTCTTCTTGTGGTCTGGGCTTCCCTAGCAGCCAAGTGAGGGTGTACCATCCCCCTTCAAGGCAAAATGATAGAATAGTGGACTATTACAATGCTGGTTACTAGGAGCATTAGGTCAAGGGAATTATTCTTTTTCAACCTCTAATAAATTCTTGCCTTTCCTAATTCTTGACTACTTGAACGCCAGACAGAAATCTTGATCTTGAAGCATGAACTTGATTTTTATAGAAATGGTTGGTTGGTTTTTGTCCTTTATTATGAAAAAAACCCAAAATGATATCACTATGTTATAGACAAGTTAGAGTACATCCAACTATAGGTGATCAGACCAATATGAGCTCAGAGTGCTCTGCAACAGGTCATGCATAAAGAACCTGCATGAACACTGGGAAGGGTACTCCAAATTTAAACATATCATGTTTCTTTTGAGCTGCTTCCATTTTGCCTTGCTCGATGAGCACAGCACCCTTACTAATGAGGGCACACCATGCTTGGTGGTCCTATACCAGTTTCTCTCATGCTGCACAATCATTTCCAGAGTTCTAAAGAGCTACCTTCAGGGTGTCCTTGTATCACTCTTTCAGACCCCACTGTGAACATTCTTTATAGAAACACACTACAACCAGACTCTATAATGCCTCCATTTCAGGATTTCACTCTGGACAAGTTGCTTTTCATTTTGGGGGGATGTATCATGTAGAGTCATGTATGTCTCATAGACATATTGTACAGTTTCTTTAGCATCTTCTCACACTCTTCTACAAGGTAAAGTTTTAATTCCTTCTGGTAGTAGAAACAGGATTTGGGACCAACAGATGGTAACCCTTTCCTCAGAAGGACAGGGTAGTACAATAGAACTAAATACATCTCCTCCACTGTTGTCTGTCTTCCGTTCTTAAAGAGGACCATGACACCAGGGAAGTGATGCCATGACTTGCAAGTGAACTAAATTTGAGTGAGGGGAACTGTTCTAAGTCACCAATATCCCTTTTCCCTCCAGAACCATCAGGGTCCAGTGGTCAGATATGGATCAAGATGACCGGAGATAGCCCTGGATGCAATGGTAGACTTGACCTTTCTACACTAAGGTCTTTTCCAGGTTCCAGTTTGATAGAGTGATTAAGGCTAGGTGAGGAATGAGGCAAAGAATAGCCTTTTACCAGTCAAAAGAAATCAGTCTGGGAGAAGACCCTAGGATTTCTGGTCAAAACAGAAACAATTGCTTTTGAGGTTCACGCAGTTCACTTTTCCTATCTAATCAAAATTCTGGTAAGCTGTTGAACTCCAAGACATTCCCTGTCCTTCTTCAGTTCACGATCTTCATACCAGAGGACTTCAATTTCCATATTAATAGTCCCTCAAAAACCCTCAACTCTGAATCAACCTACAAATTTTCCATGACCTTCTACTCCACTTAGTCATGCACAAAGGTAGTCGGATCCTGACCTGGCTATGATTCACTATCTCATCTTCAAGTTATCAATGACCTCTTAATTGCCGAATCTTTTTCTCAGTCCTCATCCTTGATCTCTCTGCAGCCTTTGACACTATTGACCAATCTTTTCTCCTAGCTTTCCAACTCCCAGATCCTCTGCTTGCTTGCTTGCTTGCTTTCTTTCTTTCTTTCTTTCTTTCTTTCTTTCTTTCTTTCTTTCTTTCTTTCTTTCTTTCTTTCTTTCTTTCTTTCTTTCTTTCTTTCTTTTTTTTGCAAGGCAAATGGGGTTAAGTGGCTTGCCCAAGGCCACACAGCTAGGTCATTAGTAAGTGTCTGAGTCAGGTACTCCTAACTCCAGGACTGGTGCTCTATCCACTGTGCCACCTAGCCACCTCCCCCCTTTTTAACAAAACAATGGGCTTAAATAACTTGTCTAAAGTCATACAGCTAAATGAACATTAAGTGTTTGAGTCTGGATTTGAACTCAGGTCCTTTTGACTCCAGAGTCAGTGCCCTATCCATTGTGCCACCTAGCTGCCCCCTGGTCCCCTGGCTTCTTTCAGAAATGAAGATTAATTCTATATCTTTTAACAAATTGATCCTATTTCCAATTACCTGTCATAGTTCCCTGACTCTGGTCTTGGTTCAGAATCCATCTGGTCTATAAGACATTAGTTCAGCTATCCTGTTCTCTTGCTAATCACTGACCTAGTCTTGCCTCAAGGAAATTGGCTAACCTTGAGGGATGCATGTGAGCCCAAGGCACTCAGTCCTATTATCTTTTCTCCACCAAGTCATCCTTCAAGGATGTCTGGCTTGCTGTCCAAAAGTCTGCACCATTATCAGTAACCTTGCAGGTGGACTCGAACAAAGAGCACTTCTTAGTCCCAGGGAAGGAAGGAAGGGGTTCCTCCTAGCCCCACCCCCACCCCATTACCAAACTTTCAACCAAACATATTGTCTCCTGGGCCTCAGCTCTGTAGGCAATCATGGTGTCCCTTCCTATTGTAGGTTCCACCATTTTTCAGTCAAGACACATGGGCTGTGTGAGATGTATAATTGTGAGAAAACTCCTTGTCTTTGGATCTGACTGGGTTTCTGGTCATCCTAACCTAGATCCTGAGTTAAAGGTCTCAAAGCAACAAGGAGAGGATGTCCAGCTCCATAGCCACACAGGGCAAGGTTCTAATGATGTAATATTTTTTTTTCACAATTCCCATCACTAAACAGTTTCTCACAAAACCAAAATTGGAATAGACCATAATTGACTAGGAAGGAAACAGCTTGTTGCAGAATTAAGTGGCAAGATGGAGTCAGTTGACTCATTTCCCACAATTGGTAATGAGGGCTTATTGTCTCTTCTGCAACTTTATCCCCCAAGATCTTGTGTTTATTTTGGATTTACTAAAATTTTCACAAGATACACTGTAGCCTAGTGGTCAGAATTGAAGGATCACGTCCATTCCTGACATATCCTGACCATGGGGCCCTAAGCATAGAATAGAGATCTCAGTCTTCTGGACAACTCTCAAGACCGTGAGTTAGAGAGGGGCTGCTAGCTACATTGATGAAGGGAAGGTTCTCCTCCAGAAGTTCCCTATGTGTGTAAAAGTCATACTGAATAGTCATGTATTTTAATTCTGATAGAATGTAAGCTCTTTGAAGTCAGGGATTCATTCCTATTTTGTTTCCCCCTATCCCCTCCACATGGTGGACCTTCAGAAAATGCTTCCTGAATGAGTGAAGGATGCCCGTGCCTTCACACACACACACACACACACACACACACAGAAAGTACTTTCTCAGTATTTATTGAATTCTCTGAGGATGGGGACAACCACAAAAGAAAAGTGAAACACATTTTCATCCTAAGGTCTCGGTCTCTCTCTCTCTCTCTCTCTCTCTCTCTCTCTCTCTCTCTCTCTCTCTCTCTCTCTCCCTTTCATACAGGAATGACATGAGCTCAGCATGGAGCACTCCCAGTGTGAGAACTTCTTTTACCAAGACAGATGGTAACCAGTCTCAGAATTTAGCTTCAGGTAACCTATACTCAGTAGGTTGGGCACCCAATAGGATCTTTAGGAAAGGGGAGAAAGACAATACAGAAAGGAGAAAAGAGTCAATTACAGTGGAAATTATATAAGAAATCAAAGGGAATGGAGCAGGTACATCATAGAGCCCTGAACTGGGACTCTGAAGCCTCGGTTCAGAGACCCATTATGGCCTGGCTGACATGGGGTAGGTCTTCTGCCTCTTAATCCAAGGACCTCTCCACTAAGTCACACCATCCCACAATCACCCCTCTCCATAAAAAGGTTGGGAGGCACTTGTGAAGAACAAGATGGGGAGACAGGGTGACAGGGGAAGGTGGGCTGGTACCCAAATGGTGGAGGGCAACCAGTCCTACTCATCATAATAATCAATGTGGGCTCCTGACTCAAAGGTGTCCCTTTCCAACAGGTCCAGGAGCTTCTGGGCAGAGACAGAGCTGTCCAGCAGGGTCTGGTTCTCCTTCAAATTGATGATTGCCTTCCGCAACTCCAAATTCTTGGTTTTCTGTCGGGCTTCCTGATGCATGTCAGTGTCCAGAGGGCCTGAGGGAACAGAGGAAAGGACAAAGGTCTGGCAAGGGCCCCTGAATGGACCGATGACTATATGGCAGTGGATCAGGAGCCCACAACCAAAGACTAGAATAGGACTGCCCCATCTAGCTGTATACCATGGAGAGGTGTCAGTAGAGAGAGGGACCAGGCAAATCTGAGTCCCAAGGCTTTGTCAGACATTTTACTGGGTGAATAAACCTAGGCAAATAACTCAACCTCTCTCAGTCTCACTTTCCTCTACCTCCCACAATTGTCCTTATGATCAAATGACCTATAGGTAAGAACACTTTGCAAACCTCAAAGGGCAATAAAAATGCTAGCTATGGATTATTAGCCAGTATTAGTCCTAAAGACATAGGTAATACCTTCCATTTCTTGGAGCCTTCTCCCCATCTCCTAGTCACTAGTTGGTTATTGGCCTTTACTATTGAAGAGGGCCTAAATGACATCACTAAATTAGAGTCAAGTCATAGTGCATTCATCAGTGGCAGATCAGACCAATAGGAGCTCAGAATGCTCTAGCACAGGATGGAGACAAATAGACTATGTGAACATTTGGGCTGGATCCTCTAAATTCATGTATCTCATTTCTTTTGCTAGGGGACTAGTGACTGCCTAGCACGCCTCCTGAGAGATGGTAACAGTCAATTGCCCTTATGATTGCTACTGTCCACAGAGGGTACTTAATGTTTTGGGATTTTTTTTTTTAAGCCATGATTGCATAGACAAGTTAGCAACTAGGGAGACTTAAGACTTAAGACTTTACTCCTCTAGTAGAAAGGGCATTGAACATAAGTTCCAGAAGACCTGGATTCAAATCCTGCCTCAGATAATTAACTAGCAGTATAATCCTGAAGTCTCTAAACCACTCTGTGCCTCCGTATTCTCCTCTGTAACAAAACAAAAAAAAAAAAGAAAGAAAAGAAAGGTCTCTGAGGTTCCTCCTAGTTCTAAATCTATGATCCTGTAATAAGAGGGAGCACAAGCTATCTGGTACTGATTAGACAGTGTGCTGGGCTAAGGGAGAGGCTGTTTCTATAAGGGGGTAGTGCAACTGGGCAATGGGATGTTTGACCCTATTCTAGGGACTGGTCTAGTGTCATCCTCCAGATAATGTCCAAGAATCTCTCCATCTCAAATTATACCTTTCAAAGTCCCTTGGTGCAAGAGGGACCCACCCTCTGGCCATGAACAGATAATGGACATTACAGGAACTTTCTCCTGAGTGTTGAGCAAGGAACAGCAGGTACTTGGGTCTCCTGAGCCATATTGGGGGCAGAGAAAAGACCACATGCCCTCCTACCTGGGGCATAGCTCAGCACCCGCACACTGGGTTCTTCTTGTGCCAAAACTCTGAATATCATGTCTCGGGCAGCCTTGCCAGCACAGTAGAGGCTCCAGCTCTTGAAGGGTTTCAGAGCACAGAGGGAAGAGATGTTCACCACAGTTTGTTTCAGCTCAGGATTGGGGGGGAAGACCTTGAGGACCCTTGAGGTCAGGCAAAGAGTGGAGGTTACATTCAGAGCCCAGTAGTCATTGACTTCTGTTGGGTCAGCGAAGTCCACGACATTTTTAGACACATCCCCTAGGGTACCTTCAAAAAAAAAATCAAAACCCTCAGAAATCGCACAATCCCTGCCAATTGCCCTTGAGATTTCCTTTCAGAGCCTGGAAATGGACAGGAAGGTTTTTTGGATGATTCAATGATTTTTTTCATGAAAGGAAGCTTGATGTAGACCCTTGTTAATCTTTAATCTGGAATCCTTGAACTTTATTTTTTTTTTTAGTTTTGGCCATTGCATTTCAATAGAATTGGTTCATTTGGCAATCTTGGGGCATTTTATTCATTTAAAAAATATTGAGGGGCAGCTAAGTGGCATGGTAGATAGAGTACCAGCCCTGGAGTCATCCTGACTCAGGAAGACAAGTTCAAATATGGCCTTAGAAACTTGATCCTTACAAATTGTGTGACCCCTGAAAATGGGTCCAGAGACTTCCCCAGATTGCCAGCAGGGTCTGTGATACATTAAATGGTTAAATGGTGTAGAGGTTGGAGGTGAGCCTTGGAGTTAGGAACACCTGGGCTCTTTCTGCCTAGGTCACAAATGCTGGGGATTCAGGGAAAAAAAAAAGACAAAATATGGCTGAACAAGTTATGGCACATAAGGGTGATGGAATTCTATGATGCTGTAAGAAATTATGAAGCAGAGATTAGAGAAAGCTGCAAAGATTTGTATGAAATGATGCAGCATTGCAAACCAGTAACCAAGAGAACTATTTATACAAAGACAATAATATGGTAAACAATAAAAACTTTGAAAGACTTAGGAATTCTGATCAGTGTAATGACCAAGTGTAATTCCAGAGGACTTATAATGAAACATGCCGCCCATCTCCTGAAAGAGAAATGAAAGACATGGAGCACAGCAAATCAGGGGAATCCTGTATATTTAATTTTCCTTGTTACTTCTCATAATCATCTTGTGGGTGATGGTGACAATGAGATGATTCTGAATCTGGTTGAATGACTGACTCAAAGAATCATGATTCCAGGCCAGCTAGGTGGTACAGTGGATAGAGCAGCGGCTCTGGAGTCAGCAGTACCTGGGTTCAAATCTGGTCTCAGACATTTAATAATTACCTAGCTGTGTAGCCTTGGGCAAGTCACTTAACCCCATTGCCTTGCCAAAAAAAAAATCATGATTCCCTGGCTCAATTTTCGTCATTTCCAAGGATGATAGTTCCATGTCATTTTGGATAGAGGTTTCCAATGAATAGCTCCAAGTATCTGGGCCTGCCCATAAGAAATTTAATATTTTAATTACTGACTTGGGTTAAGGCAAAAATATGCTCATTAAGTCTACAGATGGCACAAAGGTGAGTGAGTCACCAGTGACGGGCAGGATCCAAAAAGATTATGACATTACCTTGCTGTGTGACCTTGGGCAAGTTACTTAACCCCAGTGCTTTACAAAAATTTTTTAAAAAAGATTACAATAGGCTTGAGAACAGAGCTAAATCTCACAAAATTAAGGATAATTGTTATCTTACATTACAGTTCAAAAAATTAACTTTACAACAACAAAAGGGTGAAGGCAGGTAAAATCTACATTTATCTGAAGAAGATCTGGGGATTTTAGTATGCTGAAAGCTCAATATGGTTCAACAGGAGGAAATAGTAACCAAAGGAGTTAATTCCTCCAGTGCTGTTTCAGGCACTAGCTGTGTCATTTTGATCAAGTCATTTATGTCTGTCCTCTCACTTCCTTATCTGTAATCACAGCCCTTATCTGGGTTGATGTGTGCCAGGGGCCAAGAAGCCCCCATAAAAAGAGCAAATAAATTCCAGACATACCAGGAGCCAAGAAGCCCCCTGTCAGATAAGATAAAAGGAGCAAACAAAATTCCAGGCATACTAAGGGCCAAGATAAAGGAAGGTCACCCTCCATTATCAAGAACAAACTGACCACAGACTATCCCTTCTCTCAGGCCAAGGCATACCAACTCCACCCCTAAGCTAATCCCCTTGTTCCTTCTCTACAAAATATAAGCAGGTATTTTTCTCAAATAAACTCAGACCTTATCCACCATCCTTGGGTCTCACTCTCCTTATTCTCACCCATTCCATTTCAGGCTGGGTCCTCCTCGACACCCCACTTTTCTGCCCCGCGGGTCGGGGCACGTGGCGCCCATCGTGTGGCTCGAGGCACGGACTCTTGCCAGGCAGACCCCGTAAAGAAGAATCGTCGCGACCCCCTCTGATCGCTCCGGAGAGCCCCACGAACAGGTAAGTGACGTCTGCCTCATTCTTTTCTCATGGGTTCCAAGCTGTCTAAAGAACAGGTCTTTATACGGGACCTTAAACTGGCACTTAAAGACAGGGGAGTTAAAGTAAAGAAAAAGGATCTTGTTAGATTCTTCCTTTTTATAGATGAAGTATGCCCGTGGTTTCTGGTAACAGGACCTGAGATCCACCCAGACAAATGGCAGAAAGTAGGAAGAGATCTTAATCAGAAATTGAAAATAGAAGGACCCGATGCCGTCCCTGTTTCAGCCCTTTCTTACTGGGGTCTTATAAGAGACATAGTGGAAAGCGCAACCAGGGACCCCACAAAAAAACAGCTTCTTTCAGTTGCAGAGTCCTGCCTTTGCCCTCTTTCGCATACAGCCTCTATAAAGTCTTTGAAAGAAGAGGAAGCGAAACCCCCTAAAACTCCAGCTAGATCTCCCTCAGCAGCTATTGAAATCCCCCCCAAGCAAATCCCTCTATCCTCCTCTCCCTTCTGAGATAACACCAGCAGAGGAGCCCATAACCTGCCCAGTGTTTACAAGAAATAAGAATCTCCGGTCCAGTCCAGAAATGGACCCAGATTCAGAGCCTCCAGACCCAGGCGATGAGGCAGAACTTGAGGAAGAAGCTGCTAGATATAATAACCCAGACTGGCCCCTAGCCTCCGCTCCCCCTCCATACCTAACTGCCCCTGCCTTCCTGCCCCTGGGGCCTAATGCTCCCTTTACTCTCTCACTAGAAGCCATCTCCCGTGGAGGATATCTTCTCCCCTCCGAATGGCTCAGGGTCGTCCAGGCAGTACTTACACGAGGACAGTTCCTCACCTGGAAGGCTGATTTTTTTGATCGTTGTCAAACCATTGCTTCAACTACCTATAAAACTTCTAAGGGAGCTTATGAAAAACCCTCAAGGACAGGGCATTGTAGAAAGAGCCCACCAAACGCTCAAAAACATGATTACTAAATTACAGAAAGGGTCAGAGACACTCTACCCCAAGATTAACAATGCTAAAACTATTCTTAACCATGCCCTCTTTGTCCTCAATTTCCTCTCCCTTGATGCTAATGCCAAATCTGCAGCAGATCGCCTTTGGCATTCCACTACTGAACACTTTGGCATTCCACTACTGAACACAACTATGCACAGGCTATGTGGAGAGATCCCATCTCCAACAAATGGCAAGGACCTGACCCAGTCCTTTCCTGGGGTAAAGGACATGCCTGTATTTATGATTCATCAGCTCAAAATGCTAGATGGCTACCTGAGCGTCTAGTAAAATCACATAATCCACCCAGGGAACCCCCTGAGGAATCCCCCTCTGTGCTCTCTTGTAGATAAAAGATCCAGCATGAAGGCACTCCTCCTGTGCCTGCTCCTTCCGCTGTCCTGCTCATACCAACTACTTAACTACACTTGGTCAGTCAAAGACTCTCAAGGATTCCGCATCTGGAGTACCTCGAAAGTTGACTCCATGACACCCTGGCTTCCCCTGTACCCAGATCTTTGTCGATTATCCGAATGGAACAGTGGATGGGACGCAGTATGGGGGTCCGATGATCGCATGACAGGCTGTGGCTCTCAAGATAGAAAAGAGAGGCTTGGGACCCTCTCCTTTTATGTTTGCCCGGGATACCATCGCTCATCAGCCCCACAATGTGGTAGAATGGGGGACTTCTATTGTAAAGATGGGATTGTGAGACGACAGGAACTGGGTACTGGATCACCTCATTAATGCCTCTGTACAAGCTTTGACCCAGATACAGAATTCTTCATTGGAAGAATGCTGGATCTGCTATTCCTCTTCCCCTCCCTTCTATGAAGGTATTGCTCAATTCGGGAACATCACACACTCCAACAGAAGGGATGATCTCAGATGGGGCACTGGGGAATCCCAAGGCCTCACTCTTACAAAAATCTCCGGTCAGGGACGTTGTCTCCTTGGCCCACATATGCTCCCCCCTCTTCAGCTAGACACAGTATGTAACCAAAATACCCTTATTAATACTTCCTATAGATATGCTGTAGCCCCTCCTAATACCTATCTTGCCTGCTCATCAGGACTAACCACCTTTGTGGACACCAAACAATTCCTTGATAAAAAGGACTATTGTGTCCTTGTCTCCCTTTTTCCTCACCTAACTGTCCACTACCCGGAGGAATTCCTCCAATTTTGGGAACATGGAAGGGGTACCCTTATCAGAGACAAAAGAGAACCCCTGACAGCAGTTACACTCGCAGTCCTGATTGGACTTGGGTTTGTTGGCTCTGGTACAGGTATTGCCTCCTTAGTTTCCTCCAATGCACAGTACACCCAGCTTAGCTCTGCTATTGATAAGGATCTCTCAGAACTTCAAGCAGGGTTAGAACACCTAAAAGATTCTGTTGCCTCTCTAGCTGAAGTAGCATTACAAAATAGACGCGGTCTTGATTTGTTATTTTTACAACAGGGGGGACTCTGCGCGGCACTAAAGGAAGAATGCTGTTTTTTTAAGGATAAACTTGGCCTGGTAGAAGACAGTCTGCAAAGGGTTAAGGATAGCCTGGAAAAAAGAAAAAGGGAGAGAGAGAAAGGTGAGGGATGGTATAAAAATTGGTTTTCCACATCCCCCTGGCTCTCTACTCTGCTCCCAAGCCTTCTAGGCCCATTAATTGGCTTCCTAATTCTAATTTCTTTTGGACCATGGGCCTTCAGGAGACTGACCAACTTTATCAAATCCCAAATTGACTCAGCCCTTGGAAAACCAGTTTCGGTCTTATATCACCAATTGAAAAGCCAAGGGTCCTGTGAGGACCCCCAAATGGAACCCTTGAGGTTCGCTGCTCTTACACCTCGCCCACCTTGGTATGCACGCATCTGCTCAAGGAAAGGCACCCCCTAAGGGCTGCAGTGATACCCAATGACGGGATTTAGTGCAACTCCATGACTTGGGAACATCAGATCCTACAGGAGATAACAAGGACCTTGCTAAGGTCCCCTCCTGGTCACGGATACCAAGCATGAAAACCAAGTTGCACAGCCTAAGACAGGGATCCTGCCCATAAATTTAAAATAAAAAAGGGGGACATGCCAGGGGCCAAGAAGCCCCCATAAAAAGAGCAAATAAATTCCAGACATACCAGGAGCCAAGAAGCCCCCTGTCAGATAAGATAAAAGGAGCAAACAAAATTCCAGGCATACTAAGGGCCAAGATAAAGGAAGGTCACCCTCCATTATCAAGAACAAACTGACCACAGACTATCCCTTCTCTCAGGCCAAGGCATACCAACTCCACCCCTAAGCTAATCCCCTTGTTCCTTCTCTACAAAATATAAGCAGGTATTTTTCTCAAATAAACTCAGACCTTATCCACCATCCTTGGGTCTCACTCTCCTTATTCTCACCCATTCCATTTCAGGCTGGGTCCTCCTCGACACCCCACTTTTCTGCCCCGCGGGTCGGGGCAGATGTGAGAACAAAGTGAGATAATATTTGAAAAGTGCTTTCTTCATCAATCTTAAAATATTATGTAAAAGTAAGTTACTATTATTCTGACTGAGTATATCTGTAACACCAGACCTGAGTTGCAAAGTTGAAGCTGAAAATTCACCTCCTCCAGAGGGTAACTTCACTGATGAAGGGCATTGAGTCTCTCAGGAGCCCCATGCCAAGACCGCTCATGTCTTTTTCTTCCTCTTTCCCTCCTTTCCAGAGCTAAGGCCCAGCAAGCAAGCTGTGGCCTGTACTTACTATAACAAACACTCCTTTGGGCCCCACCTCTGGATGAACTCTGCAGCAGCTGAATCTCCAGGTGGTCCCTGAGTGGAAACCAACAGCTGCAGAAACCACAGTCTATTGGGGAAGCCTTGCTGTGATCCAGTGGGTCTCCTTGGTGCTGTTTAAAGCTCATTGTCAGGGCCACGGTTCACTGCCTAGTCACGGCTACATGTATCAAGCCTGGACTTGGCTATGAGGGTCCCCTCCCGGGCGAGACCTGGTACACGTGTCAGTTTCCCTCCTCCCCGGGGACAAAGGAAGGGGTTTTTCACTTAGAACCACTCTTAGTTCTTTGTTTTTATGCTGCTGGTTTGTTTCTATTATTTGCCACATTCACGGCGGCTGTCTAGCGTCAGGTTCAACAGGCTGCAAACCCGCTGTGCCTCTTGGGTCACTGTTGGTCGTGAGGCCTGGCTGAAGGAACTGGGGTGGTTTTGCCTGGACCAGGGAGGGGGCAGAGAGGAGTCTGAGGGGATGTTCTAGAATAGGGGGTCAGACTGGTTCTGTGACCCCCGGGGGAGCATCGAGGGGGCCAGCTGAGGCGCACCATCAGGGAACAGTTTCTCAGGAGCGCTGCTGCGGCCTGCGACGGCCAGGGTGCCCCAGGAGGCGGTGGGGATGACGGGGCGGGGGCTGCGGGCGCCCCGAGACTGGAAGGTTCCCGAGGCCCCTCCTAACTGTATCCGAGGAGCCCCACGATGGAAGGGAGACGCCCACTGGGGCGCCGGGCCCCCCTCCCCGCTCCCGAAGCCCGTTACCGGCGTTGTGGATGAGCAGCAGCCGCTGCAAGTCGGGGGGCCGCGGCAGCTCGGCCAGCGCCTCCAGCAGCCCCCGCAGCCCGGCCTCGCTGCCCAGGTCGGCCGGCACGTCCAGCACCCGCAGGCCGGGCCAGGCCGCCCCCAGCTGGCCGGCCAGCTCCCGCAGCGGCCCGGCGTGGCGGGCGCTCAGCAGCAGCACCGAGCCGGCGGCCAGCCGCGGGGCCAGCAGGCCGGCCAGGCTGCGGCCCAGGCCCCGCGAGGCCCCGGTCAGGATGCACACGGCCCGGCCCAGGCCGCCCTCCATGCCGCTCCGCGCCGGGCCGGCCGGACTCTGCCCCTGGGGTGGCAAGCACAGCGCCGCCCTCCGCTCTCGCGTGACGCCCCGCCCCGCCCCGCCCCCAGCGGGGGGCGGGGGCGCCCTCGGAGAACCCGGCGGCACGCATTCCTCTTGGCTGCAGCCCCCAAAGGGGCCGGACGGGTTTCCCAGGTGGTTGGTTAAGCAAGGACAGCGGAGGGGGCCGCTGGGGGGTGCGGGAGCCCGGGGGACCTGAGTTCCAATCCTCCCTCGGTCACAATACTCGCCTAGCCGTGTGACCTGGGCCAAGTCACTTGACTCCATTACCTTGCAGAAACCCACCAAACAGAATCGAAATCCAAGGCAGCAAAACCGACTTCCATGCATGGACTATCTACTATAGCCCATCGGGTCCGTTCCCAGGCTGCCTCCCAGGGGCTTGGCCAGCATCCCCGGAGCTAACTTTTCACCTGACCTCTCGGCATCTTCCACGGCCCCGTTTATTTAGGCTGTTTCTATCCTAATGACAAGAGCTCCTCAAGGGTGGAGACCGGGCTGCTCAGTTGTAGGTTCATGGCAGACTGAGAAAGGGGCCTGGGCTCAGGGACTGTTATTCCAGGTGAAGAGGGACTGTCCCACTGCTCAGCCAAAAGAAAGGAAGGGCAGGAACATGCAGGACCTTGCGTGCCTTTGTTTCCAAGAGCAGAGCGAGCTCTCGGTTCCGGCATGTAGCCCAGTCTGAAGCCTGAGGAAGGAATCTCAGACTAAAGAGCAAGCCGAATGCCCCGCTCTGAAGCAGCAGAGCTTCCCAGTGCCTCAGGAGCAGCAGTCACATCTATGGCTATTTGTTTTTTCTTTTGTTTTTTTAAGTGATATTTTATTTTATTTCTCCAATGACAAGTTATGAAAGTTTTTCAGCATTCATCCACATGCATATGCATTTTTATAAGTTACATAATTTCCTTCCACCCTCCTTTCTCACCTCCCTCCCTCAACGGGAAACAGTCTGATGAACCTTGTACATACCCATTTGTGTTCAACATGTTTACAGATTAGTCATTTTCCATATGAGGAATCAGAACTAAGAGAAACAAAAGAAAACCATGAGATAGGAAGGAAAAATAAAAGACTTTTTTTTTTCAAAAAAGTGAACATCGTATTCATTCAGATTCTGTAGATTTTTCTTTGTTTGGTTTTGGTTCCCTTCTTCTGAAGGTAGATAGCATTGTCCACAACAGGACTCCCAGGGTTGTCCTGGTTCTCTGAACTGCTGAGAGGAGCAACTCCCCTCAGTTGATCGATCAACTTACAATGCTGTTAATGTGTACAGTGTTCTCTTGGTTCCGCCCCCTTCACTGGGCATCAGTTCTTGTAACTCACTCCATTTCCAATGCTGGAGTCCAGCCATTCATGATTTCTTATAAAACAATAGTAATTCCATGACATTCATATACCATAATTTGTTCAGTCATTCCCTAATCAAAGGGTATTCCCTCCATTTCCTATTCTTTGACTACAATGCTATGAATATTTTGGAATTTGTGGGACTTTTCCCATTTTTTTTCTCCCTTATTTCTTCTGGATAAAAGACTAGTATTGGTATTACTGGATCACTTTTATTACTCTCTGGGCATAGCTTCATATTGCTCTACTGAATGGTTGGATCAATTCACAATTCCATCAACAATGCATTAATGTTCCAATCCCCCACAACCTCTCCAACATTGACCATTTTCCCTTTCTTGTCATCTTAGCCAATCTGATAGGTGTGAGGTGGTCCCTCTTGTTTTAATTTGCATTTCTCTAATCAATAATGATTTGGAGCATTTTTTTCATATATATAACTTTAATTTCTTTATTTGAAAACTGCCTGCTTATGTCCTTTGACCATTTGTCAATTGGGGAATGACTTGTAACATTATAAATTTGATACAATTCTCTATATATTTTAGAGATGAGACCTTTATCAGAACTCCTAACTGAAAATTGTTTCTCAGCTTTCTGGTTTTTTTTCTTAGATTTTTCAAGGCAATGGGGTTAAGTGGCTTGCCCAAGGCCACACAGCCTGTCTGAGGTCAGATTTGAATCCAGGTACTCCTGACTCCAAGGCCAGTGCTCTGTCCACTGCACCACCTAGCTGCTCCATTCTGTTTTCCTTCTAATCTTGGTAGCATTAATTTTATTAGTACAAAATTTTTTATTTTAATACAGTTCAAAGTCATCCATTTTGTAATTTATAATGTACTCTAATTCTTGTTTGGTGATAAATTTCTTCCCTTTCTATAATTCTGACAGATAAAATATATCTTGATCTGTTAATTGGTCTGTTATCACCCTTTATGTCTAAATTCTCTGCCCATTTGACCTTATTTTGGTATAGGGTGTGAGATGTGGATCTATGTCTAGTTTTTGCCATGCTATTTTCCAGTTTTCCCAATAATTTTTGTCAAAAAGTGAGTTTTGATCCCAAAATCTAATGACTTTGGGCTTGTCAAACAGATTGCTGTAGGGGGTGGCTAGGTGGCGCAGTGGATAAAGCACCAGCCCTGGAGTCAGGATTACCTGGATTCAAATCCAGTCTCAGACACTTAATAATTACCTAGCTGCAAAAATAAAAAAAAACAAAAAAAAAAACCAAATCTAAAAACCCAAACAGATTGCTGTAGTTATTTACTACTGTTTCTTCTGAACCTATCTTAATCCACTGCTCCATTACTCTATTTCTTCTCTACTACTGTTGTTTAGATCCAGATCCAAGTCAGGGACGTGCAGAGTTCAGACCAAGGGGTCAGTGATGGGACATAGATCACAGTCAGACCACTTCAGGAGCACAGAAGATTTGCAAGTCTCAAACATGTGTTGTCCCTGAAATTGTGGAATCAAACAATACGCAGTTATCCTAAGAAGGCAGCAATAGAACTAGAACAACCATTTCTTCCCAAAGACCCTAACATTTAGTCCAGTGTCAGAAAGATGACTTGAAGAATAAGAAAACAAACAAACCACTAAACATTGTAATAGTGACAGGGACTCTCAAGATTCTGAATGAGTGCCCTGGTACTGCCCTGGGGCATAGTCCCTGGATCCTGAAATGTTCCAGGGTTACTGTTCCTGACTAGACTGTGTCCTCAGTGACCACAGATCTCTCTAAGCTTAGTTAGGGTGAGAAAAAAAATGACCCACTGTGATTTTTTTTCCCTTGGAGTTCCCTATCAGAATTTTCTATATCTATTTGGAATGGGGGGAGGGAGGCGGTAGAGTGAATTCACTGAATTCACTAAATTTCGTTATGCTACTCCACAATTTTGGCCTTATTCTTATGAAATTTTTTGGGGGGGATTTGATTTTTGCAAGGCAGTTTTAAGGGACTTGCCCAAGGTCATACAGCTAAGTAAGTATTAAGGGTTTTTTTTAGTTTTGGTTTTTTTTTTGCAAGGCAAATGGGGTTAAGTGGCTTGCCCAGGGCCACACAGCTAGGCAATTATTAAGTGTCTGAGATCGGATTTGAACCCAGGGACTCCTGACTCCAGGGCCGGTGCTTTATCCACTATGTCACCTAACTGCCCCAGTATTAAGTTTTTGAGGTCATATTTGAACTCAGGTCTTCCTGACTTTAGGGTCAATGCTCTATCCACTGCACTACCTAGCTGCCCCCATTTTTATAAATTTGATCAATTCCCTTTATGTCTTAGTAATGAAGAATTTTTCAGAGTCTGTTGCAAAAGTATTTTTGAGTATTCTTTACAATTTTAGCTGCATTGGTTTTGTTTAGGCAAAATCTTTTTAATTTTATGGAATCAATTTTTCTTCTTTGATCCTGTCTATCCTTTGTTTGGTCAAGAACTCTTCCACATCCATAGATCAGAGAGATCATTTCTTCCCTTCTTCCTCTAATTTGATTAGGATATCTTGTCTGAGGAATAAACCCATTGTAGCAAAGAATTGGAAATCAAGTGAATGTCCATCAATTGGGGAATGGCTAAACAAATTGTGGTATATGGATATTATGGAACACTATTGTTCTATTAGAAACCAGGAGGGATGGGAATTCAGAGAAGCCTGGAAAGACTTGCATGAACTGATGCTGAGGGAGATGAGCAGAACCAGAACATTTTGCATCCTAAGAGCAATATGGTGGTGATGATCAACCTTAATGGACTTGCTCATTCCATCAGTGCAACAATCAGGGACAATTATGTACCACATAATTTTGCTATCTCTAATACTTAATTTTCTCCTCAAGGATATGATTTTTCTCTCAACACATTCAATTTTGATCCATGTATAGCATGGAAGCAATGTAAAGATTATCAGACTGCCTTCTGTGGGGGGAATGGGGGAGGGAAGGAAGAGTGGGGGGAAATTGTAAGATTCAATATCTTACAAAAATGATAGGTAGAAATGATGTGTATATAATTAGAAAACAAATAAAATATTATATATAAAAATACATATTATTCATATATATAACATTTATTATTATATTCCATATGTGGAATATTCATAGTATATAAAAATATATATATATATAAAATATACAAATATTTATTATATATAAAATAAAGGAATAAACTCATTGGAAGTTATCCTGGTAGAAGACATAGATATTGATTTCTACTTAGCTTCTTGCAGACTCCTTCCTATTCTTTCATTTTTTTTTAGGGTTTTTTTTTGCAAGGCAAACGGGGTTAAGTGGCTTGCCCAAGGCCACACAGCTAGGTAATTATTAAGTGTCTGAGACCAGATTTGAACCCAGGTCCTCCTGACTCCAGGGCCGGTGCTCTATCCACTGCGCCATCTAGCCGCCCCCTTCCTATTCTTTCAATTGTTCGTGTTGACACATGATCCAGAGAAGTTAAGGGACTTGCTCAAGATGACCCAGGGCGGCATATGACAGAGGTGAGATTTCAAGCCAAATCAAAGAAACCTCAGGTCCAGCAAAAATACACAGTAACATAACCAAACTTTAGTTTCCTTTCTATACTTAGTAAAGAGCCAGAGGAATCTGACCCAACGCTTCCAGGCCTTCCTCCTGTTATACAACTCTGCAGTACTTAAGGTTTAAATTACACCCAATTCTACTTAGAACTGCTTATGAAAATACCAGCAAACTTATTAACATGATAGAATTATAATTGTACCTTATTCAACGTGAGGAGGCCTTCTGGTTAAGTTTTAGAAGTCACCTGAATCACTAATTAATTTATGGAATTATTAATAGAACAAAGGACTGGGACCATATGTAGTACAAGTAGGAGCAGGTATGCCCTGTTCTTTGGATATACACCAAAAAAAGAGACAGAAAACAACAGAAAAAGCTTCAACAATATTTTAAAAAGTTATGAGTGTTCTGCAAATAGCAGAAAGAAAAATAATGGGGGAGAAGAGTCCAGAGGCCGATGGCAAGGCGACAGGAACAGGGTAGTAGAGGAAGTCAAGTAAGCAATGGGAACCGGGATAATGGATTGGAGTTGGGAACACTTGGGCAGCATGTACTGTAGAAGATGTTTGGGGTCTCATCTTTGTAGTGGAGGGCAAATGAACTCTTCTCTGGGTCAACTTGGCATTATTTAACATAGCCACAAAATCTCAGTTATCAGGCATATTTGATGTTCTGTTGGTCTTATTGAAAACATCTAGAGCTTCTCTGAGGCTTTCAGACCATGGCACTGAACAGGATCCGAAGACCTTTCCCCAATTTAGCCCACAGTTTTAGTTAATTTATGAGACAGTTTTGAAGGAACCAATGATGCTTCCTTTAACTATGAGACAGTCTGTAAGGGATTTCTAGGTTCCCCTTTGCAATCTTACTTCCTGTTATTGTCAGTTTTTGCTGATTACTTACAGATTAACTTACTATTATTCCAAGGGTGGATGAAGAGTAGGAAACAGGATCTTGGTGCATAAGTCCAAAGGGTGAAGAGAGGAATGGAGAAAGCTCAGACTGGTCATTTTTTCGATTTCCTGGATGTGATGCCAACCAAGAAAAGCTACTCTAGCAGAGAGTCTTTGCCATCCCTTCTGCATACTCAAGTGGTTGTATTTGTTTGACCCCAGGAAACAAAAGAAGAGAAATGCTACAGGATTGATATTTCCTAAGAAAGAGAACTATCCAAAAATGTCATGGGCTGCTTTGGGATGTGATGGGTATGATGGAGGGAGTTCATGGTCAGGTACCTGTTAGATCTCTTGAAAGTCTTTCCAGAAGCAAAATTCTATGGTTCTTGAATCATTCACGAATACACTAAATTTTGCAATCATATTCCAGCTTTGTCACTTGCTACCTGTTAAAATTTGTCTTCTCTGGGCTTCTGTATATCTATAAAATGGAGGGGGTTGGGCCAGCTATTTGTAAGGTCTCTTCCAGCTTTAAATTTTATAACCTATGTTTTTATTTAGTGAAAATAAACTGTGCTTTGATGCCTTATGACAATGTTTAACATCAAATACATAAGAGGAGAGGGTGGTTGGAGGTGTCTTAAAAGGAGTAGAGGAGGGCATGAGTAACCTATTCATCAAAGAAATCAATGTGGGTCCCAGACTCAAAGGTGTTTTCTTGCAACAGCTCCATCAGTTTCTGGCCAGACACAGTGCAGTCCACTGGTCCCTCACTCTGAGATGGCTGATCCTTTGTGAATGCTTTGGCAGTCTTTCTCATGTGTGTGTCTATGGGACCTGAGGAGCACCAAAGACAAGAGCAAAAGAAAAGAGGAAAGGAAAGGGGATGAGATTGAGGAGACAAAAATCACTTGGCTTTGGAGCCTATGAAGGTTCTGACAGTCCCTTAGGACTTGGCAGCTCATCAATGCCTCTGAGACCTTGAACTTATACCTTATATCAAAAGAAAAACTGTCCCTATCTTGTTTCCCCTACTGTTAAAGGATCAGCCATCCTTAGCTTCCTTCCCAGATATACCTCTTTATCTTAAGATTCTAAGGATTCTGTGAAATAATGTCCCCAAATCTAGGACTGCCAAAGGAAGGTGAGGCCCTTATAATCTTTGGCTGTCTCATATCTGATTACTACATCGCTTCCAACAGACAAGGGACTGCTTCCAGACAAGGGCTGTGTTGCCCATCAAAGAATCATGGCATCCCAGAGTTAGAGCTAGAAGAGAGGAAGAAGCCATCAATTTCAAATCCCTCCTTTTACAAAAGAGTAGACCGAGATCCAGAAAATTTAATGACTGGCTATGGGTCATACAGTTAAGAACTGTCTGAGGTGGGCTTTGAAACTAAATCTTCCTGAGTCCAACTCAATTCCTCAGTACATTTCATAAGAACAGCTGTTATTTCCCCTCCATGAAATAAAAAAGATTGATAAATATAAGCACTGTGTCTCCTCCATCAATCTAGGAGCTTTCTGAGAGTAGGGACTAGGTACCCTCTATCAAAGTAGGAGTTCCTTGAAGACAGAGATCTTTTTTTCAGTATCTCTCCTCCCAAAAATTAATTATAGAATTATATAATCAAAAATTTCTTATACTAAGTTCAGCACATTGGTTGACTGATTCACTGTTTTCTATTTCTCTCTTTAAACCGACCTCTGAACAATTTCCTGAATTCCTCTCCAGGACTATCTCCCTGGGGTATAGCTCAGCACTCTTACATCAGGTTCTTTGGCTGCTAAGACCTGGGACAACATGTCCCTGGCAGCTTTCCCCACACAGTACAAGACCCAACTCTTGGTGCGTTTTAGGGCAAACTAGGAGGAAATATTGACCACAAATCTGGAGCTTGGGGGGAAGGTCCTCAGAACACCTGAAGTGAGGCAGAGTTCAGAGGTGATATTCAGACTCCAATAGTCATTTACTTCTTCTGGGTCAGTGAAATCCATGATGCCTTTGGAGGGATCACCCAGGGAACCTTCAAGAACCAGACCAAAATCAGGAATTGTATTAATCAATGTGAGTCTACCATTCAATACATGTGGAGGTGATCTCAGGTTTGAAGGTATTTACCTATTTATCAATTTATCTGCTATCTCAAGGTGGGGGAAAACTCTAAGATCAACTAATTCTACTCTCTTATATTGTAATGAGGAAATTGAGGCCAAAGATAAGTTAGGGAGCACCTTCCCCATCCCCATTTCTGTCTAAAGAAATCCAGAGTCCCATTCTACTCTGACCCTTAGGCCCACTCTCCTTTTTTCAACACTAATTGCTTGGGATCCATCTACCCTCCCCTTGCTCCCAGGAACATTCTTACAATCTGCTCTGCTCCTTTGCCCTCCTAATCCTTGCTGTCAACCCAAGTTCCATTGGCCCTTTCCTTCTGTCCTGCAGCTGAAACCTCCTATATGTGTTTCCTCCATTAAAATGAGAGCTTCTTTCTTTAGAGTTAAGACTGTCTCACTCTTCTTTTTGTATCCACAGTGACTGGGCAGAGTTATTTACACAAGGTCATATAGTTCCTCAGTTGAAGAAATGACTATAATGTAAACAAATACAAAATCATAAAAATAAGATTTTTCAAAATAGTTTAGCAAACCACAAGAGGTCACTATTTTTCCAAACCTCCTCTACAAAATGTGTGTCCAGATAAAATATGCCAGCTTGTAAAAACTGTCAGGAGTTAGCAATCTCAAACCCCTTGGGGCCTGGTATCTTGGGCAATGAGTGGGCCTCAACCATTAGAGTAAGACTATTTTCTCATACTCATTTGGAATCATAAAAGGGAGAGGAGGGGAGAGGAAGGAAAAATGAGAAAAGGACCTTGTTAGATGGGGTGGGGGGAAGTAGTGTGTGGACTTTGACCCAGACTCTCCAACAGGCTTGGTGGCTTGGTAGCCAGACTCAAAGCTACTCCATATTTAAACAAAAATTTTTAAAAAATTTAAAAATATTTTTGAAAAGTGGGGCAACAAGGTGGTGTAGTGGTTAGAGCCCCAGCCCTGGAGTCAGGAGGACCTGAGTTCAAATCCAGACTCAGACAATAATTGCCTAGTTAGGTGACCTTAGGCAAGTCATTTAATACCATTGCCTTAAATAAATAAATAAAAATGTTAAAAACAAAAAAGAAAAGAAAGAAATGAGAAAATGAAAAGAACAGGAATCTAATTTAGGGACAAGCCTACTAGATTTATAATCAGAGGACCAGAGTTCAAATTCTGACTCACTACCTTCTTTAAATTCTAGGTGAGTCACTTTGGGTAAGTGAAAAGAGAGTTCTGGCACATTCTGAACCCAATCCCGTATGACTTTGAACCAGTCTCTCTTCGGGATTCTGTCTCTTATGCATAAAACTTGGGGGTCTGGGCAGGCACTTGGGTCATGATTCCCGAGGCCTGCTCACCCCCTCCTCCCATCATCCTGTCCCCATCACCCGGAAGATTGCTGCCAGGATTGTTGATGAGCAGGAGCCACTGCAAGTCCAGGGGGCAGGGCAACCCCTGAAGCCCAGCCTCGCTTCCCTGATGGGTCGGTGGGCACAGCCCCCACAAATCTGGGCAGGCTGCCCCCAGCAGGCTGGCAAGCTCCAGTCCAAGCCCCACCAGGCCACGGTCAGAATGCACACGCCCCAGCCCAGGCTGCCTTCCATGGCCCCCTCTCCACGTCTGGCTCGCCCAACTCTGCCCTTTGAAGCATCAGTCTCCAGCTACCCTTGGGAATCAAACACCCAAACCAGGGTAGGACCCACCCCCAGACTGGAGCAGCCCCCCACAAACTCCAAAACCCAGTCTTTGGAGCAATGTTATCAACCTAAGACCCATAACTGTAAAAGGGGATGGACTTAACAGCCACCATTATATCAATTTAATAGCCATCATTATATGACAGAAACTTAATAGACATCAGTATGCAAACTTATTAACTATCATTATACTTATAGAAACTTAATTGCCATCAGGATATAATATATATAAATTTAATAATCAACCACAAACTTTAATAGACATCAGTACATAAACTTAATAGTTACATTTAAATAATCATAATAACTATATTATGATTATTGAAACTTAATTCCATCAGCAATAATGTATATAATGCATATAAATGTAGATAAACTTATAGGTATATAATGTAAATAAAAACTCACCAACAAAATTTAATAGACATCAGTATATAAAATTAATAGTTATATTATGCTTATAGAAACAATTGCCATCAGGATATAATGTATATAAACTTAATAACCATCAAGAAAATTTAATAGACATCAATATATAACCTTAATAGTTTTCATTACACTTATAGAAACTTAATGCATATGAACTTAAAAACCACCTACAAAAATAAATTAATAACTTAATGTATATAAACTTAATAACCACCTACAAAACTTAATAGGTAACAGAATGTAAGCTTAATAGCTATATTATACTTATAGAAACTTAATTGCCATCAGGATATCATGTATATAAACTTAATAACCACCAAGAAAACTTAGTAGACATCAGTATATAAACTTAATAGCTATCATTACACTCCTAGAAACTTAATGGCATTCAGTACATAACACATATAAACTTAATAACCACCAACAAAACTATCACATAAGCATGCAACTTAAGGGAGAAGTCAAGAAAGAAGCATCTGTTAAGTGTTTACTATCAGGCCTAATACTGAATGCTTTACATCTTGTCCTCCCAACAACTGGACAAAGTGGGAGAGCAGTATTGTCCCATTACAGGCCTGAATATAAATTCAGAATTCATATACCTCAAAATCAGCAGGTGGCAAGAATACAGATGGGGAAGGGGACAAACTAGACATTTCGATATTCACTTTCCACAGCCTCGGAAAGGCTATTTTGTTGGATGGAACTTTAAAAATCATGCTGCGTGACTGAAGAGAGGATTCAACCACAAAGGGGGGCGGGCAGGGAGGAAGAGGGTGAAGTGGGAATTGAATAAGCATGCTCAGTAAGTCTGCTAGTTTAATAGATGACTGCCTAGGTTCCCAGAGTGCCGCCTGCTGCTTACATTTATAGTTATCCTATCTCTAGGCTCATATTACCTCTTTATGGAATACTGAGAGAGTAGGCCTGGGGCTCAAATTGATACCTGACCCTTAAATTCTCAGTGTTCCCAGGGAACTCCAAAACTAGGTGCCAATCTGCATCAACTGGAGAAGTTTCTTCAACCAGTCTCCAAATCAGTGAAATCATATGGCAAAAGAGATTCTAGAAAGTAAGAACCAATGCACTAGGGTGAGGTTAAAAATGTAATAAAATAAACACTTAAGTGGTACTTGACCCTTAATATGTCATTCACGAGACTGACTTCAACCATCAAAAACTTCTGTCAGCTAAGAGAATCCTGATCTTCTGAACCAAAGACAGGAAAGGTATCTGGTGGCTTCATCTCCCATTTGACACCTTAGGTTTGTTCTCAGTCCACCAGGAAGTCAGGAATCAGAATTACTGGTCTCAAGTTTCCATTAGCTTGTGCTTGAATAGGGAAGCTTAGATGCTTCTTCCATGTAACTATCTAATCATTTAATACATATCTTGCCCTCCCTCAACCAAGTGACAAAGTAGGAAATACAAATGAGTAAATATTACAGTGCACCCATCACCTAGAAACATACATTATCTCATTTAGCATGCTGAAAGATGGGTCTATAAGTATTTTTTATCATAATTTTCAAATGAAGAACAAGTTCCAGAGGGTTTAAATGACTTTCCCAAGGAAACATAGATAATATCAGAAGCAGAGTTTGAACCTGGGCTTTTTGAATATTCAGCATTTGAACTCTCAAATTATGCTGCCTATCCTCAGAAGGAATAAGAGATGCAGCACCTCCTTTCCAGACTCTGGAAAATGAGCAGACTGAGAAAAAGAATGGCTAGAAGTGGAAAGGGCTGCCAGGGATGTGGAAACCCCAGCAATGGGAGAAGATGGAAGGAATATGAAAAGAAGTCAAAAATGATGGAAAGTGTTAACAAAGAACAGATACTCTAAGGACAGAGTGGAAGAATAGGGTAGAGAGGACAAAGATTAGACAGGAAGGAAGGAAGGAAGGAAGGAAGGAAGGAAGGAAGGAAGGAAGGAAGGAAGGAAGGAAGGAAGGAAGGGAGGGAGGGAGGGAGGGAGGGAAGGAAGAAGGAAAGGAGGAAGGGAGGAAGGAAGGAAGGAAGGAAGGAAGGAAGGGAGGGAGGAAGGGAGGGAAGGAAGAAGGAAAGGAGGAAGGAAGGGAGGAAGGAAGGAAGGAGGAGGAGGAGGGAGGAAGGAAGGAAGGGAGGGAGGGAGGGAGGAGGGAGGGAGGAAAGGAGGAAGGGAGGGAGGGAGGGAGGAAGGAGGGAGGGAGGAAGGGAGGGAGGGAGGAAGGGAGGGAGGAAGGAAGGGAGGGAGGGAGGAAGAAAGAGGAGGAGGAGGGAGAAGGAGGGAGGAAGGAAGGGAGGAAGGAAGGGAGGAAGGAAGGGAGGAAGGGAGAGAGGAAGGAAGGGAGGGAGGAAAGAAGGGAGGGAGGGAGGAAGGAAGGAAGGAAGGGAAGGAGGGAGGGAGGAAAGAAGGAAGGAAGGAAAGAAGGAAGGAAGGAAGGGAGGGAGGGCAGAAGGAAGGGAGGGAGGAAGGGAGGGAGGGAGGAAGGAAGGGAGGGAGGGAGGAAAGAAGGAAGGAAGTAAGGAAGGGAGGAAGGAAGGAAGGGAGGGAGGGAGGGAAGAAGGAAGGGAGGTGGAAGGAAGGAAGGAAGGGAGGAAGGGAGGGAGGAAAGGAGGGAGGGAGGGAGGGAGGGGGAAGAAAGGAAAGAAGGGAGGGAGGAAGGGAGGGAGAAAGGGAGGAAGGGAGGGAGGGAGGGAGGGAGGGTGGAAAAAAGAGGAAGTCAGAAAGAAGAAAGAAAAAAGAGGGGAGAAAAGAAAGGAAAGAAGGAAGGAAAGGAAGAAGGGGAAGTGAGTTGGGAAGGAGTAGGCTTACTGGGAGAGGAGGATTGTTTCACTGAAAATTGTGCAGGATATCACTACTAGGTATGTATCCCAAAGAGATCACAAAAAGGGTAAAAAAACATATATACAAAAATATTTATAGCAAACTCTTTTCATAATTGAGGGGATGCCCATCAACTGGGGAATGCTTGAGTAAATTATGGTATGTGAATGTGATGGACCACTATTGTTTTATATTAAATTATTAGGGACAGAACTTCAGAATAGCCTGGAAAGACTGACATGAACTGATACTGAGAGGAATGAACAGAATCAAGAGAGCATCATACGACTAATAATAACAATGAATGGTGACCAACTATGAGGGACTTGTTCATTTCAGCAGCACAATAATCCAAGACAATTCTAAAAGACTTGTGATGGAATTTAAATGAAGACCAAATCTTGCTATCTTCAATTTTTAAAAGTTGTCTTATGTATTATTTTTTCTCCCTAATGTTTTTCCCCATTTTGATTTGATTCTTGATTACTGTCTGTCAGAGGAAGGAGGAGGAGGGAAGAGAAAGAGGGAGGAAAATATGAAACTATTAGTCTTGGAAAAAATGATTGTTGAAAGCTATCTTTGCATGTAGTTGGAAAAAAGAATAAATAAAATTTTTTTAAAAAGGGAAAAAAAGAAAGCTGTCCCGGGAGGCTCTGTGTTCTAGTGCTCTGCATATTTGGTGGTCTCTTGTTTCCCAAAACTCTGTTCCAACTTCAGAAATTAGATTGCTGGACAGCTCCCAGACCCTCAATGTTTGAAGAGAAACACTAGGAACTCTCTCTCTCTCTCTCTCTCTCTCTCTCTCTCTCTCTCTCTCTCTCTCTCTCTCTCTCTCTCTCTCTCCCTCTCTCTCTCTTCTCTTCTCTTCTCTTCTCTTCTCTTCTCTTCTCTTCTCTTCTCTTCTCTTCTCTTCTCTTCTCTTCTCTTCTCTTCTCTTCTCTTCTCTCTCTCTCCCTGCCCTTTCTGTCAAATAAAGTCTTCTATGGTCCTTTAAAATCAGACTGAAAACTCACCTCTTCTAGGAAGCTTCTCATAATTGATTTCCCCTAACTTTATTGTTCTTCTGTTCTGAATCTTTCTACACAACATGAATAGTTACTATTGCCTTTCCCCCACCTTGTGAGATTTTCTAGGTTTATAGTGAAGTCATAGAGTCCTGACTCCACTATTTACTGGCTATATCACTTTGGCCAAGTCTCTTAAGTTCTCTGAGCCTTAATGGTTTCATCTGGAAAATGGAGATAACAATTTATTACTGGAGTCACTGTTGTGAAGGAAGCATTACAGAAATGAGTTATTGTTAGGATCAAGAACCTGCTATGCCCTCAGTTCTGCTTTAATGTAGAGCACAGAAGAGGGGAAAAAAGGAAAGCCGCTGTCCTCAGCTTGTACATTAGTCTACATTGGCTAATAAAAACATGAAGACAAGGAAAAATGCAGTCCAATGTAGTGATGTTAGTCCTTCATTCACAAAGAAGACCATATCAGGGAGGTGATGCCATGACAAGCACATGAATTGAATTTGAGTGAGAGGGGGCTGAGGTGAGTTCCCAGGCTCACTTTCTCTTCCAGAGCTATCTGGATCCAGTGGCCAGATATGGATCAGGATGACTGCAGATGGCTCTAGATGTAAGACTAGCAGGGCTAAGTGATTTGCCCAAGGTCACACAGATAGTAAATGTCAAGTTGCTGAGGCTAGATTCAAACTCCTATCCTCCTGGCTCCAAGACCAGTGCTCTACCCACTGTACCACCTAGCTAGGACTGAAAAATGCAGTAGAATTTCAGGGCAAAAAAAACAGTGTAGGTTGAAGTCAACAGGAAGGCTAAACTGATTTCCATTTGAAGGACAGATAGAATTTTGACAAGGTCAGAATGAGAACCATGCATTTGGGGAGACAATGGGAAGATCTGACTGACCTGTAGAAAGAAATAAAGCTTGATAATTCACCTTGGGCCAGTTCTTGTCATCTTGTGGAGTTCTCAGTATCCTGTATCCTGCCTTTGTTATGTCTTTATTTACACAGGTCGTTCACACCTGTGATGAATCAGTATCAGTCTCTCTCTCTCTCTCTCTCTCTCTCTCTCTCTCTCTCTCTCTCGTAAATTCTAAGTCTGGATATGAATGAACTTGGGTCTTCCTGATTCCAAGTCCAGTACTCTATCTACTGCACTGCCTAGCTACCCCTTTTATATTTAGTATTTTATTTTTTACTCCATTCTAAAATTGATTATATTTTTATTATTAATTTATTTATTTTTTAATTTTATATTTTTTCCCCTAATCTTGCTTCCTGCCCCCCACCACCCCACAGAAAGCAGTCTGTTAGTCTTTTTTTTTCTTCTTTTTTCTTTTTTAGGTTTTTGCAAGGCATTGGAGTTAAGTGGTTTGCCCAAGGCCACATAGCTAGGTAATTATTAAGTGTCTGAGGTTGGATTTGAACTCAGGACCCGACTCCAGGACTGGTGTTCTATCCACTGTACCACCTAGCTGCCCCAATCTTTTACTCTTTACATTGTTTCCATGCTATACATTGATATAAGTTGAATGTGTTGAGATACTAGCTGTCCTTTTTTGAAAGCACTTGGGTTCAAATCTTGTTTCTGCTGCTCACTGTCCATGGACCTCAATTTCCTCAATCTGTAAAATGTAGGGATAAGATTAAGTGATCTCAAAAGACTATCCCAGAAATAATTACTCATATGCAACTTTTACCATGAGACTTCCCAACTCTCCAATTCCTGATTTTTCATGATTTGCCTGGATCTTTCAGTCAGTCTTATTTCATTCTCACTTACATTATAGTAATATATCCTTGTTTCCACTAGAATGTAGTTCCCTGAAAACAGGATTTGTATCATTTCTGTTCTGGAAGCCCCAGTTTCTTACACAGAACCTTTAAAACAGCAGTCACTTAATAAATATTTGTGTTTTCCCAGCTTGTGACCATAGTAGCTCAGAACTAGAAGGCACTTTAGAGATAATCAAGTCCAAAACTTTTTTGTCGTTGAGGAAACTGAGTCTCAAAAGAAGAGAAATACTTGCCTAAGATTTAGTTAATGAGAGATCTAGGACCTCAGGACTCCTTACATCCCAGACCATCACTCTCCATTAAAACTATGTTGACCATTTATCTGCGCTGACCTAGCAGAGCTGGTGGGAGAATGGGAAATACTTGACAAGGAGGTGTTTTTAAAATAATGAGTAATGGATAAAAGAAAAGAATTGTATGATAATTTATTTTTATAATCACAGAATTTTGCTTTAAGTGATATATCCAGGTACTATAGAAAATGGCAGCTAGTACAGAGGAAAGAGGACTGGATTTGGAAGCAAAAGACATAGGTTCAAGTCAGAGCTTGGCCATCCACTAACTACGACCTTGGGCAAATCACTCAGTCTCTCTGGGTCTCAATTTTCTCATATGCAAAATGAGGAAATTGTGCTCAAGGGTCTTTGATATCCCTTAAAGTTCTAAAGGTAATATTCTTTGAACTTTAAAGAAAATCTCTTTCTCCTTCTCTCTCTCTCTCTCTCTCTCTCTCTCTCTCTCTCTCTCTCTCTCTCTCCTAATTCCATCTCCACCCACCCCAGAAAGAAATACTTCAGTTTTCTTCATTCCAGTGTCTCAATAGCATGAGAAAGATCCCATACTGGACATTAGAGGAAGAGGAAGGAAACAATGATGAGTGCCCCTATACCCTTTTCTCTCCCAGCACCAGTAAGTCCTCAAAAGAGGACCCATAATCCATTGGAGGGATAAAGGATTTTCCCCTGCAAGGGAGAGAGAAACTGATTTGATGTGGGAGATAGGGCTTCTATCCCTGGATAGGCCTTACTTATATAGGTAAGATAAAATTCCTAACCTTGGAGAATTCTACATGATGGAAAAGGCATGATCCCCACCATGAGGGAATACTGACTAAAATGAATATGATATGACCTTCATCTCAAGGTTCTAATCTCATGAATAAAGCACAATCCCCAGTCTTAGCAATCACTTTCTCAAATGGGAGACTTGGCCCCCACCACCGCTCCTTACCATAGGGAGCTCCTGGATCCATGAAGATTTAACAGTTAGGTGAAGTTCCTTTGCTGAAGCAAGGCCTCTTATTATAAGGCCTGGCTTCTCTTTTCAGAAAGGACTACCAGAAGGTGGCAGCAAAATTTGATATTTTTTTCAGCTGTAGTGGACAAAATTAGAAAGTTGACTTACCTGTTCATTCTAAGAGTTCACAGGGAGTAGAACACCCTACTGGTTGCTGAGGACATAGAATGAATGAGCTCCTACCAGCGTGGAACCTGGTGGTTGTTCCGTGAAAGTCCCAGGAAGAGTGGGGAGTTTCTTTCTCTGTGTTTGCATCTCCAGTGTTGAGTCTAGTAGGGCTCTAACACAGAGAAGGTGTTTTATCAGTGTTTATTGCCTGAGCTTGGTGTTTTGAACTGGAAGGGTATGTAGAAGGCAGGTCATATGAGCCCGTAATGAAGAAGCTAAAATCTATGGAGATTAAGAGGCGTCCTAGGAGAACAGAAAGAATTCTGAGCCTGGAATCAGGAGCTGCCTGAGCTCAAATCTGCCTCTGACACTTAATAACCATGGGGTTATGGACTACTGAATTAACCTAGCAAGTATCCTTTGCTTCCGACCAAAAATCATAGGTCATAAGAGCTTTGGGGTTAGGAGAGATGTTAGAGTCACGTAGCAAGTGAGTGTCTGAGGCAGGATTTGAACCGTGGTTTTCCTCCCTCTAAGACCAGTGTTCCTCTTCTCCTTTTCAAGGCTAGAAAAAAACAGAGAATAATAGTAATGATTTGTACTTTACATAATACTTAAAGGTTTGCAATGACATATAAATGGTTTTATACACATACCTGGCCCATTTAATCCCTGCAGCAACCCTGTAATGTTAGTGTTATTATGCCC
Source organism: Macrotis lagotis (assembly GCF_037893015.1). Classification (NCBI taxonomy): domain Eukaryota; kingdom Metazoa; phylum Chordata; class Mammalia; order Peramelemorphia; family Peramelidae; genus Macrotis; species Macrotis lagotis. The sequence goes on from NC_133658.1 coordinate 21,736,437, forward strand.
ATTTCACAGTTGAAGAGATCAAGGTTCAGTGACTTCCCCAGTGTCACACAGCTAGTATTAGAGGTGGGATTTAAACCTAGTCCTTTTTTAAAGAGATTTTATTTATTTTGAGTTTTACAATTTTTACCCCATTCTTGCTTCCCTCTCCCCCCCCCCCCCCAGAATGCAATCTGTTAGTCCTTACATTGGTTCCATGTTATATGTTGATCTCAGTTGAATGTGATGACAGAGAAATCATATCCTTAAGGAAGAAAAATAAAGTACAAGATAGTAAAATTACATACTAATGTAACATTTTTTTTCTAATTTGACAGTAATAGTCTTTGGTCTTTGTTCAAAGTCCATACTTCTTTCTCTGGATACAGACGGTCTTCTCCATTGCAGACAGCCCAAACTTGTCCCTGGTTGTTGCTCTGCGTGGATGAGCAAGTTCCTGAAGGTTGATCATCACTCCCATGTTGCTGTTGGGGAGTACAGTGTTTTTCTGGTTCTGCTCATCTCACTCAGCATCAATTCATGCAAATCCCTCCGGGCTTCCCTGAATTCCCGTCCCTCCTGGTTTCTAATAGAACAATAGTGTTCCATGACATACATGTACCACAGTTTGTTAAGCCATTCCCCAATTGAAGGACATTCATTTAATTTCCAATTCTTTGCCACCACAAACAGGGCTGCTGTGAATATTTTTGTACAAGTGATGTTTTTACCCTTTTTCCTCATCTCTTCAGGGTAAAGACACAGTAGTGGTATTGTTGGGTCAAAGGGGATGCACATTTTTGTTGCCCTTTGGGCATAATCCCAAATTGCTCTCCAGAAAAAACCTAGTCTTTTTTGACTCAAGGTCTAATCACCCTCCTATCCTGAATTCTCTGAAAACTTGTGGCATTAATCTTTCCCTTAATTTCTCACCATTAATCTCTTTTGATCTATTGGTCCCTTCCCTGATATCAACAAATATCATTCTGACTCCCCCATACTGAAAAACCACCTTCTCCTGCCCCATAAATGTGTTCACCCTATCATTCTCCATTTGTCCTCCTTCTTTTCATTGTTAGAATCCTAGAAAATCACTTCTCCTTATAGTGATGACTTGGTGATGTGTTACTGGGACGGGCAACCCTTCACGGGGCAGAGATGGGCCTCCCCTAGGGACCGTCTGTCTAGCCATTCCCTTGGCCCCTCCCCTCTAGGAGGGGATTTCCTCCTCAGCCAGGCTCTGGGGGGAAAGGGAAGGAAAATAGCAAAAGCCCCACCTCCGAAGCCAGCTCAGTCATTCATAGCTTCCCTAGCCAATGCTGACTCATGACTAAGAGGAGGAGTTCACATCTGGCTGGAGAGATTTCAAGGGTCCATGAATTTGCATGGGGGGGAACAGATCTTTGTTTTCACTAACCGGTTAAACTTGGTGATCTCTTCAGTTATGCATTTTTTAAAAAATCATGATTCTGAGACAGGATTGACTTCACAAACCTGTTAAATGGGTCCATGACACCATGTAGGTGAAGAACCCCTGGCACAAGGGGGATCCAAGTACAGGTTTTCTCTCACGTGTTGAGGACGTGTTTGAAAAAATCAATTAATAACTCTCCTTTTAAGCTTTAAGCCCCCCAGTCAATGAGCTGCTGATCCAAAACCCAAAACTAAAAATACCGAAATCTTAAATCTGTGTGTGTGTGTGTGTGTGTGTGTTTGTGCAGGTGTTCCCCAGTTGTATCTATTGACTGCATTTGAATAATAAAACATATCCATCTATATGTAGATTTGCAATACTAACTATATCACAACTGCCAACTAAGACACAAGATAAACAAATCTTTAAGGAACATAGATGTTTCTCATCCTGGAAAATATACCTCTGAAAGGAAGAAGGAAATCAGAGAAGGAATAGAGTACTGCCTTGAGTCTAATTCTTTGGAGGACTTTCAGCTAGGCACAATCTGCCCAGATACACCTGCACAGGCCCAGAATCTAGTGCTGCCATGCCTCCCCAGCATGCAGAAGCTCTTTCTGAGTCTCAACTTCTGTGCTATTGCTGCTCTTCTCCTTCCTCACTCTTCTCTGCTTAGGTTGCCAATAATCGATCCCTCAGGATGGGAGAGGCCACCTTGCCAGTCAGTCTGGAGCCATCAGACACAGAACTAAGGCACACTCTTCAAGGGAAGGGCAAGTTGGAGACTTCTGCCTGAGGCCAGTGGGCATCCCCAGCAGTCTGCTCTCTGTAGCGATTCCAAGGCAGTGTGACATTCTTGCCCCCTGACTATGGGGCAGGCCCACCCTTCCCCTCACCAGAAGGCTGTGAAAGACTTTTAAATCACAACTCCAGGAGAAGGGAATATGAGAACAAGAGCTGAAGTTTTCTCTCCCTTTAAATGCTAACATGCGCTGACCCCAGCTGCCTCTCCTTGGGACCTGTTGTGATGATGAGCAAGTCTCTGGTTAGTTAGGGTGACTATTTCAGGAAGGGTGCCCAACAGGTTCACTTCCCTCCCAGATAAACTCCATACTTACCTCCAGCCCCCCACCACTCTTCTACCCTCCATTGTTTTGTCTTCCCCTTTGAGAATGTAAGCTGCTAGAATAGGGACCAGCTTGTTTTCCTGTACTTGTATCCCTAGAAATTAAAGTAGCCTGACCTGAGTCCTTACTAAATTCTCTCTCTCTCTCTCTCTCTCTCTCCCGATCTCTCTCGTCTCTCTCCTTTCTCTTTTTCTTTCTCTCTTCCCCTCTTTCCCCCCTTCTTTCTCTCCCTCTGTCTTTCCCTTCCACTCCTTTTGCTTCTCCCTCTCTCCTCTCTTCTCCCTCTTTCCCTTCCAACTCCCACTCTCCTCCCCTCTCCTCTCTTTTTAAAAATGTATTTATTTATTTAGATGGATCAAAGGGTATACACATTTTTGTTGTCCTTTGGGAATAATTTCAAATGGGTCTCCAGAAATGTTGGATGAATTCACAGCTCCACCAACAATGTAGGTGTCCCAGATTTCTCACATCCCTTCCAGCATTGATCATTGTCCTTTCTCCCTCTCCTTTTTCCTCCCCCAACTCTCTTCCTTTCTATTTCCTTCCTATTTCTTTCCCCTCTTTCTTCCCTTTTTTCACCCCCTCCCCTTTCTTCCCCTTACCTTTCCCTGTTTCTTTCTTTTTTTTTTTTTAGTTTTTGCAAGGCAAATGGAGTTAAGTGGCTTGCCCAAGGTCACACAGCTAGGTCATTATTAAGTGTCTGAGACCAGATTTGAACACAGGTACTCCTGACTCCAAGGCCAGTGCTTTATCCACTGCGCCACCTAGCCGCCCCCCTTTCCCTGTTTCTTCTCTCTTTCCCTTCTCCTTTCCCTTTCCCTACCACTCCCCTACTTTCTCTGGATTTTCTCACATTCAAGAATTCAGCCCCATCTTCCAAACTAGATCTCCTAGGTCAGGCAGTGGCTTAGGATGGAAGTGAGAGTATTATAGGGGTAATCACACTATAAGACCCTCTCTTCTTGGATACCCCAGTTTCCCTTGATTTCCTTAATCTTGCTCTGTCTTGATGCTTCTCCTACTTCCATGACTGCTCCATTTCACTCCCCTTTCTTAGTTTGTCATCAATTTTGCTTCCCTAAACATAGATGTCCTATAAAGCTCTCTCCCTGGCCCTAGTTTCATTCTCTAAGTTCTCAGGCTTATTGACCTTATGAGTTCCTACACGTTCATCTTTTTGCAAATGATGCTCCACTCTCCTTTGAATTCCAGGCCCTCATTACCATCCACCTGTGATACAGGTTCATTTGCAGGTTCTGTTACCATCTAACTTAATATATCCAAAAGAGAATGTATCATTGTTTCTATTAAATCTGGTCTTCTTCCAGACTCTTCTGTCTTATTTTCCCCTTTTTTTATGGTTCTGTGATCTAACCAACACAAACATCTCTTCCAATGGTACAGAAAAACAACTTAATTGTGGAGTGATTCTTACATATGTCCTCCTACAAATCCTTCCCAGGGAGGTCACCCAACATGCCAGGTGACATTAAATGAATAACATTTGAGCATATCACTCTTTCTTTGTGACCAGTCAGGACCTCCCCTTCCAATCCTGTATCTTTCTGATGATATCTGCTAAGCAACTTTTCCAAAGGAGTCCTTCATGGCCAAGTGTTTTGCATGTGTTAGCCCCCTCCCCCATTTATCACTGTGTAACTTTCAGATTTAATTCAACAATTAGTTTATCAGTATCTGGAATCTAGTAGGTGTTTAATTCATTCTTTCTAATTAACTAAAGAATTCTTCAGTAAAGTTGGGTTGTTTGTTTTTTTGTGGGGGGTTTTTTGCATTACTTGTAGATATATCGTACCAGAAAATATTAGTTTAAAAAAATGAACTTTTGGGGCGGCTAGGTGGCGTAGTGGATAAAGCACCAGCCTGGAGTCAGGAGTCCCTGGGTTCAAATCCAGCCTCATACACTTAATAATGACCTAGCTGTGTGGCCTTGGGCAAGCCACTTAACCCCATTTGCCTTGCAAAAATCTAAAAAAAAAAATGAACTTTTTCTCAACACATCATTCAAAAGCACTCTGCAATTTCTAAAATGTGATTCAGTCTACTTTCTTCCTCCTCTTCAATTCTGATCCCACCTCATTGAACATCTATTGTGTATGTTCAAGATAGATGATAGACTTATAACTAGTTGGATAGATGGATAGACAGACAGACAGATGAATCTACTCTAAAAATTATCCATTAAATGCATTTTATAGTCTAGAAACAATAAACATTTTTCATCCATTTTTTCTTGTGTTTGTTTCTTGCAGGAATAGTTACTTCAAACTCTTTTTAGTGTCCATGAAGCTCATTTAGGAGGCTTTGAAGCATTCAGTAAAATGTGATCCACATTCGGGAGCAAAGGAGGATCTCAGGATCTATAGGGAATCCATCTTCTACTTGCACTTTGTGTTGGATATCTTTCACAATAATGATATGGCTCATATTTGATGGGTTTATATATCCATATTTTATGCTTCATTTAATTGTTTTATTTGATAGATTGAATTTTATTTTTTAGTTAATAAAAATCTATTTTCCTTCCCTCTTTTACCCTCTTCTTAGAAAGAAAAAAGAGAACCATTGTAACAAATACATAGAGTTGTCATGTCCAAAATTATATTCTCATTCTACACCTTCCTATCAGAGAGTAACAAGCATCATTGTTGGTTTTCTGGAATCATGGTTGGGATTGCTTTGACCAGAGTTCTTAAATTTCAGAGTTGTTTAATTTTATGTTGTGTTTTGGTTTCTGGTTGGTTTTTTTTTTTTAGTTTTTGCAAAGCAATGGGGTTAAGTGGCTTGCCCAAGGTCACACAGCTAGGTAATTATTAAATGTCTGAGGCTGGATTTGAACTCATGTCCTCCTGACTCCAGGGCTGGTGCTCTATCCACTGTGCCACCTAGCCACCCCAATTTTATGTTGTTTTGATATTACATATTATTTTCCTTATTCAGCTTACTTCACTCTACATCAATTCATATCTTTTCCAAGATTATTTGAAACAATCCCTTTCATCATTTCTTAGAGCAAAATATTTTAAAGCAAATATAAATTTTATTTTTATTTTCAGTTCCAAGTTCTTTCCCTCTCTTTACCTCAACTCCAAAGAAGTTGATACCCATTATATATATGTGTGTGTGTGTGTGTGTGTGTGTGTGTGTGTGTGTGTGTATTTATAAATATATATATATATGTGTGTGTGTGAAGTCATGCAAAATTTATTTCCATATTAAGGGCAGCACTGGCCTTGGTGTCAGGAGGAGTTTGTCACTTGATACTCACTAGCTGAGTGACCTTGGGCAAGTCACTTAATCCTGATTACCTTGAATCCAGGGCCATCTCCACCTGTCCTGATTCATATCTATTCACCAGATGGTACTGGAGGAGAAAGTGAGGCTGGAGTAAGGCACCCCCTTACTCAAATCCAATTCAGGTGCTTGTCATGGTATCACTTCCCTGATGTCATGGTCTTCTTAGAGAATGAAGTTCAAACATCATTTCCATATTAGTTATGTTAAAAAAAAAAAACCTGGAATCAGGAAGACCTGAGTTCATATCTGGTCTCAGACACTTAATATCTGTGTGACCTTAAGTCACTTAACCCTATTTGCCTCAGTTTCCTCATATATAAAATGAGATGGAGAAGAAAATGTCAATTAACTTCAGTATCTTTGTCAAGAAAACCCCAATGGAATCAGTTGGATTCAACTGAAAAAAAGCCTGAAATTTTTTTTTTTTACAAAGCAAAGATAGTAAAGAAAGGGGAAAAATGCTTCACTCTGGACTCTGTGATCATTAGTTCTCTTTCTGGAAGTGCATAAGATTTCATATTGTGAGGCCTTTGGAACTGTGATGTATCATTGTATTGATGAAAGTTACTAAGTCTTTCACAGTTGATTATCTTTACAATATTGACTTTACTATGTAGAGTGTTCCCTTGGTTCTGCTCATTTCACTTTACATCAGTTCATTTAGGTCTTCCTAGATTTTTCTGAAACTATCCCTTTAACCATTTCTTATAATACCATAGCATTCTATCATTCATAAATATCTCTTTTTTTCAGTCATTCCCTAATTGATGGATATCCCCTCAATTTTCAACTCTTTGTCATCACAGCAAGAACTTCCATATTTTTGTATATATGAGCCCCTTTCTTTTTCCTTTGATCTCCTTAGAGTATAAACCTAAAAGATGTATTGATGGGTCAAAGGGTATACACAGATTTTTAACTCTTTGGACAAAATTCCAAAGTGTTCTCCAGAATGGTTGCACTATTTCACAGCCTCATTAACAGTGTATTAGAGGGCAACTGGGTGGCACAGTGGATAGAGCACCGGCCCTGGAGTGAGGAATACCTGAGTTCAAATCCAGCCTCAGACACTTAATAATTACCTGGCTGTGTGGCCTTGGGCAAGCCACTTAACTCCATTGCCTTGCAAAGAATAAAAAAAACCCCAGTATATTAGTGTTCCAGTTTTTTTACATTCCCTCCAGGATTTGTCATTTTCCTTTTCTGTACCATTAGTTAATCTGATGGGTATGAAATGACAGCTCAGAGACATTTTAATTTACACTTCTCTAATTATTAGTCATTTAGAGCATTTTTCATATGACTACTGATAGTCTTGATTTCTTCCTCTGAAAACTGCCTGTTCATCACTTTTGACAATTTGTCAGTAATTTGACTCAGTTTAAGAAGACTTTTATCAAAGAAACCTGTTGCAAAGTTCCCTCCAGTTCCAAGTCAAAGGGACTCAAGTCCCAGGCATCCTGACTTCTCAGGGCCTCCATGCAAGGAAGGCTAACCAGCTATACAACTTCACTACAATTCTGGCTCTAAAGTCACCAAGGCCCTGACAGCACCTGAAAACTAAGCACAAAAACCACAGAACAGAAGCAAACATCCCTCAGGCCCATTTATCCGAACTAAGACAAAGGAGTGGAAGATGTGTCTCTCCCCTCTTGTGGCTTCAGTTCCCAGCAGATAGAGTGATGGAAAAAAGGCAAAGTCTAAAAGAAGCTGAAAGAATCAACAACTTAGATCGCTATTTTTAAAAAGGTAGGCAGCCAATTAAAGTAGGCCGCCCCACCCAAATGTTCCAGTTGAGCAAACTGATCATGCTCAAAGGGAAGCCTGGTTTACACATTTCTACTTGCTTAAAATTTGTTGGTATATAATAAAATAGGCAGAGTACACTTTTTAAAAAAAAAAACAATCTTTATCCTACATTCAGAACAATTCTCTATGATTTCTGAGGAATCACAAGCAATGTCTTTTCAATTGCTTCCCCAGGAAGTGTGCTTCCCACACACCTGGATGAAAATCAATGATCTCCAATTTTGTGGATTGATAGAACAAGAAACATTTCACAAAGTTCCCCAAATAAGTCAACAAAAGAAGTATTTTATTAAGTTTATCAAATAGTTCTTCTCCCTTAGCCTTAGCCTTGCTCAATTCACAGGCAAAATCAAAAGGTCAGAGAAATTAGCTTCTGACTAGAAATGAAACCTGTTCTACCCTGAACTTTCCAAGCTATGTGGAACTCTCCCCACAGGGATCTGAGACCTGGAATCAACATGGCCATTGTCCCCTTTTCAAACAAGAAAACTGTCTTTAGTGGGAATTCTTCCATTGATTTTTTTCAATATGTAAGGCAGTGCTTGTGAGGTCCTCAAAAAACTGTCCTGGCAGAGATAATCCCATCTAGGTTCCCTTTGGAAAAAGGGACCCAATGGAAATTGCCTAGATGGGATCCCCCCTCTTTAAAGAGGTTATTTCCCTCTCTTTAAAATCTCTGAGAGAGAACTGACCTTGAAGTTAGGAAGTGTTAACCATAATTTTCTTAGGCTAAAAATGAAATAACAAAGTTAGTTTTATAAATGAAATTTCATTCTCTAGGATCTTACCAAAAACCCATGAGTAGGTGGCATCCTTATTAATGCCAAATTTTGGGGGGCATTTTATAAAGAAGGGACGAAGAATAATAAAAACTGAGTTAAGTAACCAATGAGGTTTCACATAGATGACATGGTTTTACAAGGATTCTCTCATAACATTTGCTTGAAATTCCTATTGTCAAGAATCTCACTTAGGCTGGAGAGTAAATGTATACCAAAAAAATCCAATAGATTTTCTCTCTCCTCATCCAAGATGTCTTTTATCTTGAGGTTTGTTGATCAGATAAGGAATTTATTGGTGCTATCACTGAGATGACCAGATAGTATTGTCACAGGCCATGCCAGCATTGTAGGAGACAGGCCATACATAGCAGAAAGTTAAGACACTAACTTCTGATCAGAAATATATAAATCAGAATTAATTCCAAATTAAAGAATATCAGATTAGACAGAGGACAGGTACTCAAATGCAGCCTCAGACATTTCATACTTACTAGGTGACCTTGGGCTGTCTCCAGTCATCCTGATTCATATCTGGCCACTGAACTCAAAATGGCTCCAGAAGAGAAAGTGAGACTGGTGGCTTAACCCAGTCCCCCCTCACTCAAATCCAATCCATGTGCTTATCTTGGCATCACCCTTCTGATAGCATGGCCTTCTTCCAGAATGAAGGACAAACATCAAACCACAAAATGAACATTTTTACTAGTAGCAATCTAATGATTCCAAATTTTTTACAGCAAACTTCATACCAGGGCTTAATATAAGACTCCATAATGTAGCACCAATTCTTATTTAGAATTCAATAATAAAAAAGGCTCAGCTCTTAAACAGTAATCATCAAGTGAAAAGTTCAAACAGTGATACCAGTCGAATGATTGGTGAAAAAACACTCACTAGAGGAAGAAAATAACTGCATATTTATGGTCTCAAAGAGAAATTGCCCACGTTCTCCAGAACCTTGAAGTCCAGGCTCACTGGAAAAAATGAAAAGACAGAAGTAGGTGGGGGGAGGAGGCTACATGTAGTTCTCCATAAAATTCTCTACCTTCTCATTCCCTGCACAGGAAGTTGTAATTCCATGGCTTCTGCAGGCTGACTCTCCCATTCCCCTCTCTTACTGTTACTCTCTATGTAGCTTGGTTACACATAGTAAGTTGCCTGTTGCATCCCCCATAAAAATGTGAGCTCCCTGAGACTAGAGACAGTGTTTTTTGCATTTCTTTATTTCCCCCAGGGTTTTTCCCAGTGCCTGGCTCAAGGTAAGCATTTATTAAATGCTAATTGGCTAAGTCAATAAATGCTTATTTTCTTGGGGCTCATTTTGTAAGTTTTTATAAGCACCTCAATAAATGATGAACAAACATTTCATTAAATAACATTGAAAAAAGCATGAAGTCATTAAAAATGAATAAATTTCAGTTGTGTCCAATTCCTCATGAACCCATTTGGGGTTTTCTTGGCAGAGACACTAGAGTAGTGTGCCATTTCTTTCTCCAGCTCATTTTACAGATAAAGAAACAGAGGCAAACAGGGTTTAAGGCCCAAGGTTACAGAGCTAGTCCATCTCCAGTTGTCCTGATTCATATCTGGCCACTGGACCCAGATGGCTCTGGAGGAGAAAGTGAGGCTGGGGACTTAGCACAGCATCCCCTCACTCAGATCCAATTCATGTGCTTGTCACAGCCTCATCTCCCTGATGTCATGGTCATCTTCAGAATGAAGGACAAATATCATCATCATCATCATCATCCTGACTCCAGACTCAGCTCTCTATCCACTGTACCACCTAGCTGCCCATGGGGTCCTTAAAGTTCAACCCTCCCATCTCCCCACCCCCACTTCCATCCCCTTTTAGAACGCAGAAGCAGACTTGCCCAGGTCTCATAATTAAGAAGATGAAACTCAAATCTAGATCACCTGCCCAGAAGGTCAATGTGTCTTCTGATTATTTCAGAAGCAATAGAGGGAAGCCTTTTTGCTGAGGTTTACATGACCCACCCAACAGGGGCCTGCAGCTAAGCTCAAAGCTTTTCTGTGGGGTGTGTGTGTGTGTCAATAAGATTTTAGTCTGAAGCTGCTGGGAAACCAAGAAACCTCTTAGGATTTCTGGCACTGTGGTGAGTGAGTCAGCTCGGATGACCTAAGCATGAAGAAACTTGCCCAAGCCCAGAGAGCATCTCTAGGGAAACTATTTCTTAGGGCTGAAATAACTGAGTGGCTCTAAACTGTCTCAAGATACAAGGGAGGAGGGGTGGCTAGGTGGCTCAATAGATAGAGCACCAGCCCTGGAGTCAGGAGGACCTGAGTTCAAAACCAGCCTCAGACATTTAATAATTACCTAGCTGTGTGGCCTTGGGCAAGCCACTTAACCCTACTGCCTTGCAAAAACCTAAAAAAAAAGGATACAAAGGGAGGAGCAATTGATTGCATTCAAAATTGGGGGTCTTTTCCAGTTATCTCCAAAATGAAGGAATGGGTTGTAAATAGGATTGTGCTGGTAGAGGTTCAACCAGAAATTCTCTATAGTTTTCTGTTTTTTTAACTGGTGGTGGTGATGGAATGTATCCTTCACACAATTTTAGTATTGATCTGATTATTAGTCTTCTCTCTATCATTTTCTTGTCTATAATACAGCACACCAATAAACCAAGACCTGATTTAGAACTGTTGCCCATTTGACAATCAGCTCTCAGGAACCAATTTCGGCCTCCTCCTCTGAGTCTATCCCTTCCCACATGTCAGTCTTGGGGTTTGTCTTCAACACAATCCCTTCCTTTATCCATCCTCCTCCCCAGCTCTACTCCATCCTCTTCCTCTCTCATACCAGTTTCAATTCTCCTCCCTTTTGTACTTGCCATTGGTTCCCACCCCAGGGCAGTTATAACCTGCTCCCCAGGCACCCAGAGCAACAGCAGTGGGCAGGGAACCTTGTGACAGTGCCAGCTGCTCCTCCCAGGGCAGCAACTAGTGAGTAAAAGCCCTGCCTTTCCCTTTCCATTTTGGGTGGGTCCAAATGAGTCACAATTGAGGAACAGCCACGAATAGGTTATGATTTACAGAGTCAATGCCAATGGAGAGTCTCCTTCCCTTTCCCTCACAACACTTATTTCCAAACTTTCCTATTTCTATCAAGAGCATCACCATCTTTCCATTGACCCTGTTTCACAAGAGTTATTATACTCACCCTTTTACACTTGCTCATCCCACATAGCCAATTACTTGCCAGAACAAGTCAATCTACCTTCTTATCAACTCTTTAATTGATCTCCTTTCTCTCCACTCCCTCATCACCCGCCATTTACTCAAGCCTTCATCACCTCCCCCATGGACTCACAGTAGCCCTCTAATTTGCATCAGTGCCTCAATTCTCTCCCCAATCTTGTCCATCCTCTATCCTGCAGCTAAAGTTAGATTCCCTTACTCAGTAAACTCCAAGAGCTTTCAGTTGAATCTAGGCTGCCAGGAAACTTCCATTTGAACTTTATTAGGAAGATTCCGAAGGTTACCTGGCAGGATCAGCTATCACTACTTGAGGTCCTTTCTCAACTCAATTGCCAAGCATTTAAATTCTACTGCACAAAGAAAACCTCTGTAGTTCAGACTAAAGAATCATGTCCTAGAGAAGGAATCCTAAAGGAGATGCCAAGAGGACTGTATTTCCTTTCTACATAGCAATTTTAAGTAAAGTTTTATAATAATACAAGTATTTTTATGCCTGTTTTAGAGATAAGGATCTGGAGGTTCAAGGACATTAAAGACTTTGCCTCAGAGTTAGTAAGTCCTAGAGTCAGGATTTAAAGAATAACTGAATGTCACTGATGGAGAGGATCCAGTGGTCTAAATGGTATCATGCCCACTTACTATCTATACTATTTATACTACAATGTAGCTTCAGCCTAAAGGCCTCCATTGACATATCAGTTTTGATCTCAATTAAACAAGCTAATCTTTCTGGATGACTTTTAAAATAACAGCTATTACAACTCCCCCAAACTTCCCTTCTCATATTATTCTCATTTTTTTGCAAGACAATGGGGTTATGTGACTTGCCCAAAGTCACACAGCTAGGTAATTACTAAGTATCTGAGGGCAGATTTGAACTCAGGTCCTCCTGATTTCAGGGCCAGTACTCTATCCACTGTGCCACCTAGCCGCCCCTTATTCTCATTTTTTTTCAACTGATCTTTGAATCCTCTTACCTTCCTGATGAAACTCAGGTTTCCTGACCTCTCTAGTAGAATGTAAGCAGCTGGGTTGCGCTATGGAGCATAGAGAAGACATCTTCATTAGTTCAAATCTGATCTCAGATACTAAGATATATGATTCCTGTTTGCCTTAGTTTCCCTCATCTGTAAAAGGAGCTGAAGAAGGAAATGGCAAAATATTTCAGTATTTTTGCCAAGAAAGTTCCAAACGGAGTCACAAAGAATCAGATACATTTGAAACCTATATCAACAAGTGATAGAGGGCAGGGGCTATAGCTTGCATTTCTTCTGTAATCTCCCCATCACTTGCATATCTCTTGGTCCATAATTGGTAATCAATGTATAGGAAAAATTCATTTTTATTGCACTTTGAAGATATTATGCCTTTTACAAATTGAAGGTTTGCGACAACCCTGCATGGAGCAATTCTATTGGCACTGTTTTCCCAACAGTATATGTTCACATCATATCTCTCACAATTTGGTAATTCTTTTTTTAAGAAAGATTTTATTTATTTTGGGTTTTACAATTTCCCCCCCATTCTTGCTTCCCTCCCCCCCACTCCCCACAGAAAGCATTCTGTTAGTGTTTACATTGATCTCAGTTGAAGGTGATGACAGAGAAATCATATCCTTAAGGAAAAAAAATAAAAGTATGAGATAGTAAAATTACTTAATAATATAATGCTTTTTTTCTAATTTTCTAATTTTTCTAATTTCTAATTTTCTAATAGTCTTTGGTCTTTGTTCAAAGTCTATACTTCTGTCTCTGGATACAGACGGTATTCTCCATTGCAGATAGCCCAAAACACAATTTGGTAATTCTTGCAATATTTCAAATATTTTTTATCATTATCATATATGTTTTGGTGATTTATGAATGTGATCTTTGATGTTATTGTGGTAATTGTTTTGGGACTCCATGAACCAAGCCCAAAGAAGAGGATGAACTTAATTGATAAATTGGGTTTTTTCTGGCTGCTCCACTGACTGATCATTTCCCATCTCTTTTCCTTTCCTCAGGCCTCCCTATTCCCTGAGACACAATAATATTGAAATCAGGCCAATTAATAACCCGACAATGGCCTCTAAATATTCAAGGAAGAGTCAATTATTGTGGCAAATTTCATTGTGGTAAGCCACAGCCACCCAACCTTCAGCAACCACCACCATGATCAGTCATCAGACATCAATATTAAGACCAGGCTGTTCACCAGCAAAAATATTACAATTCCCTGAAGGTCCAGATGATATTTACCATTTTAAAAAATACAGTATTTTAAAGTTAAAATATGCATATTTTGAACATAATTCTATTTTTATACACTTCATAGACCACAGTCTAGCCTAAATGTAACTTTTATATGCACTGCGAAACCAAAAAATTTATGTGACTTGCTTTATTGAGATATTCACTTAATAGTAGTGTTTTGGAAACAAATCTACAATATCTCTGAGATACCTGTAGGTCTCTTGAATTGAAATGAACTCAGTTGTGGTCAACCTTCCTCCATCAGGGGCTGGCTTAGTTTCTGTCTGTGTTGTGACAAACTCTTGGATCTTTATAATACGGAAGAAAAAATTCACTATTCTGTATTTGGAGTGCAAGTAATTTGGGGGTACAAGTAATAAAGTAAATTATTCTAAGTACCTCTGCTTAGAAAAAGAAAATAAAATGGCATAGAAATCCATCTTGCCCTTGAAAATCTCTCAGACACAAGCAATTTTTAAGTTACAGCTCATAGGATTCCCAAACGATTTCTTTGTTTTCTTCCTAGATATATCCTCTGGACTTTTCCATTATGTTCTGGGATGGGTACCTTCCCTTTCTCCCTTTTCCAGTTTCCTTTCGTGTGGGGTCTTATTCCATTAGATTAAAGCTTCTGAGGGGAGGAACTATCTTTCTTTTGTATTTCTGTGCCTGTTGTTCATCTCTCATTTTCAAAGAGGACCAATGGCATGGCTTGCCTTGTGAGTGAACAGCATTTTAGTGAGACAGTGTTACACCAAGTCATCAGCCTAACTCTCTTCCAGAGTGACCAAAGTCCAATGGCAAGACAAAAGTCAAGAAGACAGTCTTGGGATATGATGGGTTTTTGCATCTTTAATATCTAACTTCTGAAGTGCTCCCTAGTGTCTCCTTCAATTACCTTCCTGGCAATTGGAATCAATTGTGCTCATCTGCCCATTCCACAAAGGAAGTCTTCACATGTTTAGGGTAAAAATCCTCCTAATTTACCAACTGGTTTGAGATCTGATGAGATAGAGCACTGGCCTTGGAATCAGGAGGACCAGAGTTCGAATATGATCTCAGACAATTGACACTAACTAGCTGTGTGACCCTGGACAAGTCACATAACCCTGATTGCTTTGCATTCAGGGCTGTCTCCAGTCATCCTGGTTCATATCTGGCCACTAGATCCAGATGGCTCTGGGGGAGAAAGGGAGGCTGGTGACTTAGCACAGGCCACCCTCACTCCAATCTAATTAATACGCTTGTCATGGCATCATCTCACTAATGTCATGGTCTTCTTAGAGAATGAAGGATAAACAGTATTATATCCTCAACCTGGCTTTGCCTGCCTGCCAAATTGGGGTATAGCTACTGTATATGCTATAGCTTCTTAGAACCACAGTTGCGAATTGGAGGACAGGTTTAGGCACCAAAGGGGATGAGCAGCCCTGACAAAGGCTCAGCAGTCCTCACCCCAAAGGTGCTAGTCCTCTTTTCTGGATCATAGAAGATTCTTTTTTTTTCTAGGTTTTTGCAAGGCAAACAGGATTAAGTGGCTTGCCCAAGACCACACAGCTAGGTAATTATTAGGTGTCTGAGGCCAGATTTGAACTCAGGTACTCCTGACTCCAGGGTCGGTTCTCTATTCGCTGTGCCACCCAGCTGCCTTGGCATAGAAGATTCTTAATAAATTTTTACTAAATAACTGAAAGGCATAATTAAACAATGAGATTTTAAAAAACAAAAAGGACAACCAGAGTTACAAAGTTCAGGTAAGAGTTAAGTGCAATAGTTTCGATTTGCCAGACAAAATAAAAACAATAATTTCTTAAAAAGTCAGAGCATCCTGGAGAATCATTTTCCTAACTCATCTGGATAATCCTGCCAAAGGGGATTTATTAGATTAAGGTATTTGCACTCTTAATCTGTTTACCATTACTGCTAACTCCCAGCTTAGAATTCTTTCTTAAATTTTGACTGGTTTCTTCTCAGGAAGTAGTTAGACCCTTTGTTAGAAGAATATTAAAAAAGAACATAATGAAATTTTAGCATAGGGTATTGTTTGGGAATTGATAGTTAAAGAAAGATTAATAGGACTTTCTCATTCAAGTGTAAATTTTACTGATGAGGGCACCATCATCCTCTCAGTTACCAGTATCAACAATGTTGTCATCCTTGATTCCTCACTTGTGCTCATCCTCCATATCCAATCTCTTGTCAAGTCTGGTTATTTCCACCTTCATTCATTTCTTGTGTATATGCTCTTCTTCTCATTTGCTTGGTTGCCATCATGATGCAGTTCCTATCACCTCAAGCCTGGACTGTTAACAAACCTTTCAAGCTTGATGATGATGTTTGTCCTTCATTTTTTTTTTTAGGTTTTTTGCAAGGCAAATGGGGTTAAGTGGCTTGTCCAAGGCCACACAGCTAGGTCATTATTAAGTGTCTGAGACCGGATTTGAACCCAGGTACTCCTGACTCCAAGGCCGGTGCTCTATTCACTATGCCACCTAGCCGCCCCTTGTCCTTCATTTTCAAAGGAGACCCTGACAGAAGAGGTGATGCCATAAGAAGCACATGAATTGGATTTGAATGAAGGTGCGCTGTGCTAAGTCCCCAGCCTCACTTCATCCTCCAGAGTTATCTGGGACCAGTGACCAGATATAAATCAGGACAACTGGAGATGGCTCTGGATGTGAGGCAGTCAGGCTTAATTGACTTGCCCAAGGTCACACAACTAGTGAGTGTCCAAGGTCTGAGGCTGGATTTGAACTCCTGTCCTGACTTCAAGGCCAGTGCTCTATCTACCAGTCTTGCCACTGGACTTCCATGACTCTGGAAGAGAGAGAGAGAGAGAGAGAGAGAGAGACTTTGTGCAACTAAATTCACATGTAAATCCAGACATTAACCATGTTGTTATTGATCCTCTTTGAAAACAAATGAACAACAAAACAACAATTAAATATAAAACTGTCTTTTGGGGGCGGCTAGGTGGCGCAGTGGATAGAGCACCGGCCCTGGAGTCAGGAGGACCTGGGTTCAAATCCGGTCTCAGACACTGAATAATTACCTAGCTGTGTGGCCTTGGGCAAGCCACTTAACCCCATTGCCTAGCAAAAATCAAAAACAAAAAACTGTCTTTTTAACTGTAAAAACCCTTAACAACTTGGCTTTTTTCCTAATCACCTGTCTTCTTGGTCTTCTTCAAGAATGAGGGATAAACATTATAATTTCCCATATTCTAACACTTTACCCTTCTGTATGCACTATGCTTATGATTATAGCATATGACTATGAATTATGTGGTTAAGATTATAGTAAGACACAGGCCTATTGTTTCTTCAACTCGTGATTCTTCCTTTGCATTTTCTGGCCCCATGCCTGAAATATTCTTCCTCTTTACTTCTGCCTCCTTAGAAGGCCTTTTGCTGATTCCTCAACTTCCCTCTGAGATTGCCTTTCATTTATACCATTTTAACATAGATTTCTCTGGGTAGGCTCCATTCTAACATGGAAGGTTGTTGAGGGGCCTTTTAGCATGTTCAGTTTGCCTAGCTTGGTGGGTCCCACCCCTTTGTGTCCTCTTTCCATCATCTTTTTGGCTACTCTTTTCTCATTCAATGCTTTTAGCTGACCTAAAATGAACTCTCTCTTTCACCTCACCTCCATGAAACTGGTATAAGGGTGTTACTTTCTGTTCTATATTGTTTGCTCTTAGTTTTAGGTGCTAGAGATGATCACTAAGGGATCAGAAGTTGTTCCTAGGTTTCTATCCCCAAGTGGAGTTTGGGAGTTGGAACTAAACTAGGCCATGAACCTGGTCCTCTTCCCTTCCCCAGAAATGAAGGTGGTACACAGGAGGAGGGGAATTATACGTGTGCGTGTGTGTGTGTGGGGGGGGAAGGTGGTAGAGTAAGTTTGGATATTTGTGATTATACCTTCTAAATTAAATATTCCTTTTGTAGAAGGTTCAGTATTGTACTTTATATATCTTGTGCCTATTTATTTGCATGGTGTAATCCCTAATAGAAGATGAGCTCCTTGAGGACCAGGACTATTTTTGTCTTTCTTTGCATTTCCCCAGCTTTTAGCAAATCATACTCACTTAATGAATGTTTGTCATTGTTGAGAATAATGTCCATTATCAATTGATTATTAAGTGCCTACTACATACAGATTCTGAAATTGGTAATCGTTCTTGTCCTTTGTTATCCAAGAAGATCAAAATGAATGTTAGGGAGATAATGAAGAATGAAGGCCTAATTCTCTCCCTCAAACAACCTCTGCACATGTAGAAACAAAGTCTATCTGAAAGAAGCTTTTTTTTTAGCAAAGTGAAGGGAGCACAATGTCCCAGCAGCAGTTATTCTTTGGTTATTGCTACAACTTATGTGTATCAAAGAATCATAAAATCTCAGAATAATACTTAAAATTTAAATATTGTTTTAAGGTTTGTAAAGTATTCTACAAATAGCAGTTCATTTTATCCGCAGCCACCTGGGAGGTGGGTGCTAATCATTCCCTGTTTATAGAAAAGGAAATTGAAACAGAAATTAAATGACTTGCCATGGGGCAGTTAGTAAGCTAATTTGAACTCAGGTCTTCCAAGCCCAGTACTTTATCCATTGTGCCCCCAAGAACAGGTCTTATTTTAATACCTAAAAAGTGATCATTCAGCCAGAACCTTTTATATGACATTAGAGGTGGTTATGTTAAACAGGAAAACCATGGACTCCCTTTACTTTCCCCCCATTTCAGTCTTGTCTGACTCTCTGTGACCTCATTTGGAGTTTTTGGGCAGAGATATTGGAGTCTTTTGCTGTTTTCTTCTCCGGTTCATTTTTACACATGAGGAAACTGAGTCATATAGGGTTAAGTGACTTGCCCTATGTCACACAGCTAATAAGGGTCTGAAGTTGGGTTTGAACTTAGAAAGATGGGTCTTCCTGACTCCAAGCCCCATGCTCTATCAATTTTACCTCCTAACTGGCCCAAGCATTCCCTGCATATGATGTAGTAGGCAACATAAAGAGATGTGGAAAAGGCGATAGTTCAATTATACAGCCAAAGCACAATCAGAGTGTGCACACTGTTGGATCCAGTAATACCACTGCTAGATCTGTATCCCAAAGCAGCTCTTTTTGTGGTGGCAAAGAATGGGAAATGGAGGGGATGCCCATCCATTGGAGAATGGCTGAACAAGTTATGATGTATGAATATTATGGTGTATTATTGTTCTGTTGTTATAAGTGAACAGATGTCAGAAAAACCTGGAAAGAACAGCATGAACTAATATTGAGGGTAGTGAGCAGAACCAAGAGAACATTGTACACATTAATGGTCACATTGGATGAAGATCAACTATGAGAGACTTATTTCTTCTCAACAGTACAATGCAAAGACAATTCTAAAAGACTTGTAATGGAGAATCCCATCCACATCCAGAGAAAGAACTATGGAATCTGAATGCAGACCAAAGCAGACTATTTTCAATTTTTGAAATTGATTTTATATTTTCCCCTCTCATGTTTTCCCCCCTTTTGTTATGATTCTTCTTTTACAACATTTCTAATATGGAAATATATCTAACATAGTTGTTCATATATTACCTATATCAGATTACTTTCTGTCATGGGAGGGGGGGAGGGAAGGGAAGGAGGGAGAAAAATGTGGAAGTCAAAATCTCATAAAAAAATGAATGTTGAGAAAACTACCTTTGTATGTGATGGGAAAAAAAGAAAAATCACATTAAAAATATAATAATTCAATTAGGTGAACCCCAAATTGAATAGTTGACCAGAAACTAGAAGCAGAAATTAATGAGTTGATATCACCTTAAAGTAGGGGCATGGAAGCCCAGTTCCACTGTATGAGACTGGTGCTGCCACAGCAATGGACTTAAAATTCAATAACTCTGGGAGTTTTAAGGGGTGAATTAATTAAATGTTTGACAAAATACAGCAAGAAAATAATGTTATAAATATCCAAATGACCCTTGGCAGAAAAAAAAAAACCCACCCTTGCCTTAAATCAATGATTTTCATTATGTTTTTGTTCTTCAAACTCCTTTCAACAACAAAATATGTTGTAAATTCTTAAGGTAACTTAATGTATTATAATATTTATTTGTGTTGATTTATTAAGTTCTTACAATAGCTATAGTGATAACTTTTGCCCTCAAAATTCCAAATTAAAATTTATATTATATAATAATAATATATTACATAATAATATTATGATATAATAGTAATTTATGTCAATATAACATACAATGTATTATTAAAGAATATAATATCATAAATAATATAAAATTATATATCACACATTATGATTTATTAATATGTAATGTGTAACACATTAATTATATATGTATGTTCTACCTAAAATTATGAAAACTCTCAATACAAAATTATAGAAGTCTGTAAAATATTTGTAATTATTTTATGTGGGACATTTTATAAGAATCAAAAGAAATAGCACAGGAAGCCCTTATAAGCTTACTATTATATGTAACACTTTATTTTAAATGTCTTTATATTATAAATTGTGTTAAATATAAATATTATTTTAATAAAATAAGTTACAACTTAAAAGATGTTTCACAAAATATTATATTCATATATTTCAATATTGGAGTTTTTTTATTTGAACAAAGATTTACAATATTTGGCTCAACACTATATAAACTGTGTTAAATCTGGTTCTTCTGTATAATTCAATCTGTATTTTTAATTAAAAGAAGAATAAAGTAAAAAATGCTCAAATTCATGCAAATGCGAGGTAGAAAATGGTAGGAGAATTTTCTAAGCTTCATATATATATATATATATATATATATATGTATATGAGCGTATATATGTAATTGATAATCCATTAGGAATCATTTTGTGTTTGAATGTCAAACTCTTATAAAGGTTTGGAAACAATCTGATGACAGGTTCAAGAACTATAGGAACATATTAAGCTTAGTCAAACATGGTCAAACTTTGCTTTAATTGCTACACAAATACCAGAAATGCTGTGTAAATGACAGTTTTGAATTGCTGCAGAAGCAAACCAATAATATTTTAAGCATGAATATGTTGTTTTCATAGAGGAAAAAAATTATTTGTAATGTAATTGAATGGTTATTTATTGTTAAGACACCATTAAAGATTTTTTAGTGCAAGCCACTAAATGATAACCACTGATCTAGAGAGGTCTCCAGTGACATGCTCCAGGGAATTGTGTTTGGTCCTATACTGTCCAGCAAATTTATTGATGACCTAGACAAAGTCAAAGGAGGCATATTTGACAAAAGTGCTGATGACTCACAGCAGGAAGAGATAGTTCAAAAGCTGGATGAGAGAGTCAGCATCTGAAACGATTTCATCCAGCTAGAATATTGGATTCAGTCTAGGAAGATTATATTTAGGGTAGTAAATATTATATTCTATGGTGGGTTAAAGAAATTTACTTTCCATTTTAGGATGAGGGAGGTAGGTTGAAACAGTAGTTCATGATTGTATAAAAACCAGAAATGAAGAGAGGTATGGTATACAAATTGAGGGGGGGAGGAGGACTAGACTCATTCTATCTGTCCTGTAGACAGACCCCTTTAAGTAATACATTTTAGAAAGAACATAAGTTGGAAGATATCCATAATAGTGTGACCAGGATGCTTAAAGAACTCCAAAATGTACTCCAAAGTGTTAGAAAGGCAATTCTAGTATTGAGTTATAGGCGTGGAATTAATTAATTCTGATTTCTAATTTTCTCTCCAATATTTACTAGCTGAATGATCTTGGGCTAGTCACTTAACCAACCTGAGTCTCAGTGCTCTTACCCGTAAAATAGGGTTAATAACTGTCCATACCTTACAAAATGACTTTGAGGATCAAATGAGATGATTTATGCGAATGCCTTCCAGACCTTAAAAGATACATCTTTGGGAGCTGTTATAATAGTATCATTTGAAGGAAACAAGGAGGTTTAGTTTACCTATTAGATAACTGGAACTGGGTGGGGTGTCCTGCAGCCATTTCAAACTCATTTCCATACCCAAACAGGACTTATTATTCCCCTACTCTTCTAATCAATTCTCTTTCAAATACATTTCTTTGTTTTTGTCAGGGTCACCCAAATCCTTCCATTCACCTTACCGTGTAAAATTTAATTACTAACTCTTATTAGATGTGTGACCTTGGGCAAGTTACTTAACCCTGATTGCCTCATAGCCAGGGCCATCTTCAGTCATCCTGATTCCCATCTGGCCACTGGACCCAGATGGCTCCGGAGAAGAAAGTGAGGCTGTTGACTTAGCACAGCCCCCCTTTACTCAAATCCAATCCACCTGCTTGTCATTCACCTAATGACTTGGTCCTTTTTGAGAATGAAGGACAAATATCTTATTCAGCCTCACGTCTGATCCATTGCCAATTTGTAATGTTTCTTTCTCCACAATATCTGTCCCATATGCCCCAAATAGCCCATACCCTCATCATCTCTTACCTGGACTTTTGTAACAGCTTAAAAAAATTCAATTCAATTCTATTTAATATTTGTTTTTCATCCTAAATTTAATGAATATGAAACAAAATGAGTTCTATATACATAATAGAACACACAAAAAAAGAGGAATGGACATGAGACCAGAAAATTCTGTTTTGGACAATTTGCTTTTAAAAAATAATACAATAAATTCAACATTGTCCGAATCTATTAACTGGTTTTCCTCTGCCTCAAATCTTGCCCCTTTCCAATTTATTCTCCATACATTCTCAAAATGGGTTTCCTAAAGCACAGCACTCACTACATTCATCCTTTACTCAACTCCAGTGATTTCCTATTGGCTCCTAGATGAAATCTAGATTCTTGTTTGGAATTTAAAGTTATAACCCGATCCCAATGTACCTTTCTCACCTTACTTACATTAGTCCCCTTTACACATGCTGTAGTTCTGACCTTGCTGTTTTTACATATGACCAATAGGGTGTAAGGCCTGGAGTCAGGAAGACCTGAATTCAAATCTTGCCATGATTGCTTCCTAGCTGTGTAACTGCACAAATTATTTCACCTTTGTCAACCTCACTTTCCTTATCTGTAAAATGGATATGATCAATGAGATAACATTTGTAACATACTTAACAGAATCCCTGGCATTGTATAGATTTTTTTTAATTTTTTTTGCAAGGCAAAGGGGTTAAGTGGCTTGCCCGAGGCCACACAGCTAGGTCATTATTAAGTGTCTGAGTTCGCATTTGAACTCAGGTACTCCTGACTCAAGGGCCTGTGCTCTATCCACTGCGCCACCTAGCCGCCCCTACATTATGTAGATTCTCAATCAATGCTTGCTTCTTTCCTTCCTATAGCCATTCCTTTGTGCAGATTGCTCCCTCTATCACAATTCTACTCCTTTATTTGCATTGGTTGGAATCTATGGCAGTTTAAGGGGCTTTCTTTGGACTCTTTTAATAACTTGTGGATATTAGCAGAGCAAGAGGGTCGCCATCCAGCGTCTCCATTTCTTGTTTTGTGACCAAGTCCAGTGGAAAGAGAGGACCTGAGTTCAAAACCTAATTTGATACTTACTGGGTGTGTGACCTAAGGCAGGTTGTTTAAGGAGGTGATTGGCCTTCAAGCTCCAGAGCTATGAACTTCTTTAATTTTTTTTTTATTGTGAATGTTGCTTTAGTTTAGTTTTCAATTACATGCAAAGATAGTTTTCAACATTCATCTTGGTGCAAGTTTTTGAGTTCCATATTTTTCTATCAGCCTTCTTTCCCTTCTCTCTTCTCATGGTAGCGAGCTATCTGCTAAAGGTTGTACAGATACAATTAACATATTTCCATATTGTCATATTGTGAAAGAAGAATCAGAACTAAATGGGAAAACTATGAGAAAAAAAATACGAAAACTTTTAAAAAGTCAAAATAGTATGTTTTGATCTGCGTTCAGAGTTCATTGTTATTTCTCTGTATGTGGATGATATTTTCCATCACAGGTCTTTTAGACCTGCCTTTACATTGTACTATTGAGAAGAGCTAAGTCTATTATTGTTGATGATGTTGCTATTAATGTCTACAATGTTCTCCTGGTTCTGCTCACTTCTCTCACTATCAGTTCAAGTAAGACTTTTCAGGTTTTTCTGAAATCTGCCTGTTCATTGTTTTTATAGAACAATAGTCTTCCATCATATTCGTATGCCACAATTTGTTTAGTCATTTCTCAGTTGATCGTCATCCCCTCAATTCCCAGTTCTTTGTTACCACCAGAAAGAGCTGCTATAAATACATGTGGGTCTTTTTTTTCCATTTTTTTTATGCTCTCTTTGGGATATAGACCTTGTTGTGGTATTGCTGGATCCAAGGTATATGTAAAGTTTTATTGCCCTTTGGTCATATGAATTTCTTTTTGGTCGTAAGTCTTCATTGAGGACATGCCCTATGCTCCCTGGGCGTAGCTCTCCAAGGCTTTCACTTTCAACCAAAGCCTAGTGAAGATCAGACCTTGGAGGATGTGAAAAAAGTAATTCCTCTTCCTCCCTTGGAACTCCACCCTGGACCTACTCCAAGACTGAGGAGAAGCAGTTCCACCTCTCCCAGAGTCCCTTTAGTGTCCCTTTTATCTAGGGTGATCAAATGGCCAAGTCCATCCCTGTTAAGGCAGAGCTCTTGGCTCTGGGCCATGGTCTGCCTCTAAATATGAGTCTGTGAAAGATCTCATAGCATCTCCAGGGAGCTGAGTGAACCTGAGAAGCCTTGGTTTCAGGGAATAGAATTTTAGGGAGCAGGAAAAGGCAATAATACTGTGAAAAGATAAGGTGGTTCATTTCCCCTTGTGCATAGGCCTTATTTTCTGGCACCTACAAAACTATCGGAAAAGAGAAGAGGGCAACAAAGAAGCTTTATCAGCAACACCTCTCTTCTCTCTCTTTCTTTTCTGTAAGTACAGTTTATTTGTATGTCTCTTTGTCTCTGACTCTCTTTGTCTCTATCTGTTTCTCCTATAACCAGGGACTCTCAAAAGGACTAATTTTGCATGGGGATCATGGGAAAATGAATATAACCTTTGTACATGTATGTTTGTGTCTATGTGTGTTTGGTGTGACTGTATCAAGTATATATGAATGTGTGAATGGTATCTATGTATGTAAAATGTTTGAAAGTGTTTGTGTGTATATCTGTGAGACCGAATGTTTACTGTGTGTATGTGTGTGTACTTGCCATATATGAATAGAGTTTGTGTAAAGACAATATATATGTAGATGTGTGTATGTGTTTGTAAATGGGGTGTGAGTGCGAGTAGTTGTGTGTGGATTTGACATGTATGAGTAGAGTATATGTGTGTATGTGAGTGGTATGTGTATGTGCATGAATGAATGGTATATATGAGAGTAAGTTGGGTGTAAACAGTTTGAAGGTGTGTATGTTTGTATGTATGTGTGTGTGAGTGAATGTTATATGTAGATGAGAGAGGTATGTGTCAGAGTGATTGTTGTGTAAATTTGTATGTGTGCGTAGAGTGTGTATGTGTGTGTGTGTGTGTGTGTAGCTCAGAGGCTGTGTAGGGAAGAAAATTGGGGTTGAACCTATGGGACCTTGTGGCACAAAAGCCTAGGATGATGTCAGCCTGCTGCTCAGGGCCCTGGGTGAGTTCAGGCTCCTGGGGGGAGCTAAGGATGGAGAGCTCAGTGTTGTCACCACCTGGAGGACTACAGCGAGCCTAGGCTCAGAGGAGAAAGTGGTCCCTGAGGATGTGGGGGTGACAAACACAGCCAAAACATTCTGTGGCCAAGAGATGCCCTGGGAGAGGGTTTGTTACCTCAGGATCAGATGAGAAAATATTTGTAGAGTGCTTACCACAGTGCCCAGCCCATGGTAGTCACTAAATAACTGCTTCCTTCCCCCCCACCTTAGTTCATTAGCTAGATAGAATTAGACTCTCTCTGAACCTTAGGAAATACTTAGTCTTTTGGGGGTTTTACAGGCCTTGCCCTCAGGGAGGCTGTGATCTGCATGGGGAGACAGGACACATATTTACACATGAAATATCCCTATAAAAATGCTCTTGTTCAAGGGCCAGGGCTATTTCTTAGTCATCCTTGCATACCCTAAAGAACATTGTTTGTATACAGTAGGCACTCAAGGTGGTGAGAGTTGTGGGTTGTGTCCTTGGAACAATGGAAGGATGGTGGTACTTTCAGCAGAAAAAGGGAAGCTTGGAGAAGTGCGTTTGGGGAGGACGATCAGTTTCATCTTGGATATGCTAAGTTCAGTCAATGCCAATGGATCATCCAGATGTTGAATGGTTAGTTCATGATGGACATTGGAATTCAGGAGAGAGATGAGGGCCAGAAACATTCATCTGGTAGGGATCTGCCTAGGAGAATGATTGAATACCCGGGAACTGATGAGCACATTGAGAGAGTATGGGGAGGAACGATACAGTTGGGTGATTGGGAATGGACAATGATAGCAAAGGAGACTGAGAAGGCACAGCTAGACAAGCAGCCAAGAGAACCCAGAAAAGAAAAGGAGGGGATGGTCAATAGCTTCAAAACTATAGAGAAAAGGTTATGTAGAATGAGACTCAAGAAAAAGTTGATGAAGCTAAATGTAAAGAGATTATTGGTAATAAAAGGGAAGTAAGGAAATGGAGGCAACCAATGTAGAAGACTGTCTAGACATTTGAAAGTGGAAGAGAAATTACTTTATATTTCCTTTTTCTGTGTAAAAACTTGTACTTTCCAAGTAGATGGTAAGCTCCTTGAGGACAGAGTCTGTCTTTGAATTGTCTGATACATGTTGGACTGATTCAAAGAGCTGTTGTTTTCCTTTCTTCTCCAAGAGGATCATTTTATCAGGGAGGTGATGTTATGACTTGCAGGTGAATCGCATATAAGTGTGGGAGGACGGTGCAAAGTCACCAGCCTCATTTTCTCTTCTGGAACCATCTGGGTCCAGTAACCAGAAATAGGTCGAGACAACTGGCAATGACTCTGGTTGCAGTTGGAGACCTTGGTCTTTTTTAAGTTGAGGTCTGGAAGAGGTCTCAGTTTGCCTGAGGCAATGCCTTAGTGAAGAGATGTAGGAAGATACCTGAAAAGACATAGGAAAACTCCTTACAGGGATAATAGAGTCAAGTGAAGGATTTGTTTAGGGATGGGAGAGATCTCCGTAAATTTTAGTTAGCAGAAGGGGGATACAGCAGATAAATTTTAAATTTCAGCTCCCTCACACTGAAACCACCTGAACTTTGCTCCTAGGTCTCCATTGCACTTTTGGAACTTTTTTTTTTTAAAGTAATCCTGGTTAAGTAACTTGCCCAGGATTACACAGCTAAGTGTCTGAGCCTTGATTTGAACTCAGGTTCTCCTGACTCCAGGGCTGAAATTATGTATTGTATCAATTGTCTGCCCCATCCTGGACAATTTTTTTTTTTAGGTTTTTGCAAGGCAAATGGGTTTCAGTGGCTTGCCCAAGGCCACACAGCTAGGTAATTATTAAGTGTCTGAGACCGGATTTGAACCCAAGTACTCCTGACTTCAAGGCCGGTGCTTTATCCACTGCACCACCTAGCCGCCCCATCCTGGGCATTTTCAAAGCATCTCCCAGCTCCCTTCTATCTGCTGTTTACTTTCATTAGAATGTGAGCTCCTTGAGGGCAGGGACTGTCTTGATTGCAGATAATTGTATTCCCAGGATTTAGCAGAGTGATTGGTATATAGCAAGTGTTTAATAAAGATTTCATCATTGATTCAGTCATAAAAAGAAGGAATGAGAGAGGACAATCTCTCAAAGGAGACAGAAAGAGATGAAATGATTGACCTTGGGGGAGAGAAAGACCATGCCTTTTCCAGAGATTGAAACAAAAGATGATAGAGTTTGGGGGTATAGTGGAGAGGGGTAGAGTTGGAAAGAAGAAGATGGTCTCCATTTTCTCACTAAAGTACGAAGAGATGTTCTTTGCTGAGAGAAAGGAGGGAGGGAATGGTTTTAAAGGTCTGGGGAGAGGAAAAAGTCTGGCAAAACCTTTGTGGGAAGTGTGAGAATCATTCAAGGATGAATAAAAATGTCTACACAGCAGAGAGAGTCAAGTTGATTGTGTAACACATTTATCCTTTATCTCCAAGAATCAGTTTGTGGACATTGACTAGTTCAGTCTAATGGTGCATAAAATAAGATCTTAGAAGCTGTAGGAAAGACTTCTTTTTTTAAAAAAAATTATTCATTTATTTTTGAATTTTACAATTTCCCCCCCTAATTTGGCTTCCCTCCCCCCCACCCCCACAGAAGGCAGTCTCATAGTCTTTACATTGTTTCCAAGCTATTCTTTGATCTAAATTGAATGTGTTGAGAGAGAAATCATATGCTTAAGAAAAAAAATAAAGTATGAGATAGCAAAATTACATAATAAAATAATTTTTTTTAAATTAAAGGTAACAGTCTTTGATCTTTGTTCAAACTCCACAATTTTTTCTCTGGATACAGATGGTATTCTCCATTTCAGACAGCCCAAAATTGTCCCTGATTGCTGTACTTATGAAATGAGCAAGTCCATTAAAATTGATCATTAACCCCATATTGTTGTTATGGTGTACAATGTTCTTCTGGTTCTGCTTATCTCTCTCAGCATCAGTTCATGCAAATCCATCCAGACTTCTCTGAATTCCCATCCCTCCTGGTTTCTAATGGAACAATAGTGTTCCATGACATACATGTACTACAGTTTGTTAAGCCATTCCCTAACTGATGGACATTCACTCAATTTCCAATTCTTTGCTACCACAAACAGGGCTGCTATTAATATTTTTGTACACGAGATGTTTTTACCCTTTTTCATGATCTCTTCAGAGTATAGACCCAGTAGTGGCATTGATGAATCAAAGGGCATACACATTTTCAATGCCCTTTGGGCATAATTCCAAATTGCTCTCCAGAAAGGTTGGATGAGTTCACAGCTCCACCAACAATGTATTAGTGTCCCAGAATTCCCACATCCCTTTCAACATTGATCATTGTCCTTTCTGGTCATATTGGTCAGTCTGAGAGGTATGAGGTGGTACCTCTTCTTAAAGAAATTTGCATTTTTCTAATACGTAATGATTTAGAGCAATTTTTCACATGACTATGGATCACTTTGATTTCCTCATTTGTAAATTGCTTCCACATATCCTTTGACCATTTGTCAATTGGGGAATGGCTTTTTTAAAAATAAATTTGACTCAGTTCACTATATATTTTAGAAATGAGTCCCTTGTCAAAAATACTAGTTGTAAAAATTGTTTCTGTGGGAAAGGCTTCTTAATAGAATTGTCCTCAGGTGGAACTGGCAAGTATTATCAGACTGAGTCTCTTGATATTGTGACTTTGTCCAAGGTCACATAATTTGAATGTGTCTGAGTTAGGGTTTGGACAAATATAATCCTCAGTTTATAGCTGACAAAATTATTTGTCAGAGATATTTGCATGTGTTTACTCTATTTGAAGAGGGGTTCTTTTTCAAAATGGTTTAAAATTTTTTTTTCCAATTACATGTAGAAATAAGTTTCAACATTCATTTTTGTAATGTTTTCTGCATTTGGATTCCATAGTTCTTTCTCTTGATGTGGATGGCATTTTCAATCACAGATCTTTTAGAATTCTTTGATTACTATATTGTTGAGAAAAATTAAGTTCATCATACTTGATCACTGAACAGTATTGTTGTTCTACTCACTTCACTCAGCATCAGTTCATGTAAGTCTCTTCAGGTTTTTCCTGAAATCTGCGTGCTCATTGTTTCTTACAGAGTAATATACTTTATAACATTCATGTACCACAATTTGGTCAACCATTCCCCAATTAATAAACATCCCCTAAATCTTCTAAATCTTTGCCACTCCAGAAAGAGCTGCTATAAACATTTTTGTTCACGTGGGTCTTTCCCCCTTTTTTGTGATCTCTTTGGGATACAGATCTAGTAGCGGTATTACTGATCAAAGGATATGCCCAATTTTATAACCTTTAGACATAGTTTCAAATTGTTCTCCAGAATGGTTGGATCAATTCATAACTCCACCCAATTTTCCCACATTCCCTCTAGTATTGATCATTTTCCTTTTCTGTCATATTAGCCAATCTGATTGGTGTAAGATGGTACTTCAGAGTTGTTTTAATTTGCATTTCTCTAAATAATAGTGACAGAACATTTTTTCATATGACTATACATATAACTTTAATTTCTTCATCTGAAAACCACCTGTTCATATCCTTTGACCATTTGTCAATTGGGAATTACTGGAATTATTTTTTTCTTTTTTTTCAAGGCAATGGGGTTAAGTGATTTGCCCAAGGTCACACAGCTAGGTAATTAAGTGTTTGGGGCCAAATTTGACCTCTGGTCCTCCTGATTCCAGGGTCAGTGCTCTATCCACTGAGCCACCTAGCTGCCCCCAAATTATTAGAATTCTTATAAATTTGACTAGGTTCTTTATATATTTTGGAAATTCATTTTTATCAGAAACACTGAATGTAAAAATTTTTTCCTACTTTCTGCTTTTCTCTAATCTTAGTAATATTGGTTTTTGTTTGTTCAAAAACTTCATTTCAATGTAATTTAAATTATACTTTTTGCATTTCATAATGTTTTTTATCTCTTCTTTGGTCATAAATTCTTTTTTAAAGAAGGATTCTTAGGGTGCAGCTAGTTGGCGTGAAATATACAGTATTGGCCCTGAAGTGAGGAGGACTTGAGTTCAAATTCAGCCTCAGATACATAACATTTATCTAGTTGTGTGACCTTAGACAAGTCTTTTAACCCCATTGCCTTGCAAAAACCAAAAAAAAAAAAAAACGAAAGAAGCATTCTTAACCTGATTTGTGTTATGGATCCCTTTGACATTCTAGGACCCTCCTCATTCTAATGTTTTTAAATGCATAATATAAAATACAAATGATTATTAAAGAAATTACTTCTGTTGAAATAACAATGTACTTCTTCCCATTCAAGTTTTGGGATCTCCTGATATCTACTCACAGTCCTGCAAGAGACTTTTATACTGCTGACCAAGAGTGTACCCAAAGCCCTTGAAGATTTTTGGCTAGTGAATGGACTTTATTTTTATTAGGAATAGATGGTGGAGAGGTAGAAATTTGAACCCTAGACACCAGACTTCTAGCTGCAGTATTCTTTCTACTATTTTAAACTGCCTATGAATTATTCATAGGGATGATTTCTGTTCATAGGGAAGCACTGTTTTGGAGTCAGAAAACATGACTTTCAGTCTTGGGTTTGCTCATTACTGTGCAGCCTTGGGCAAAAGATCCTTTGTCCTTTTTTAACTTCAGTTTGTGCCATCAAATGAAAAGTTGAATTATATGATTTCCAAAGCCCTTCCAGTTTTTAAGCTAATAGAAAATAATGAATTTGGAATGAAAATAGGTGAGTTGAGAGGAGGCAGAAGGACAATAGGAAGAATAGATTCAGGGATCATTGGACCCAAGTACAAATCCAAGCTCTCCCACTTATACTCAATAGCGAGTCCATATGCATCCATTATGAACCTACAATGTGCCAGATCCTGTGCCAAATGGTGGGGATACAAGAATGTTAAAAAACTAACAAAAAGTCAAATTCTTGCTCTCAAGATGCTTACAATCTGATGAGGGAAATAACACGCAAGCGGCTATGAACAAGAGATTTAGAGGATTACAGAGAAGGCCCTAGTGTGAAGGAAGCTTGGGGAAGGCTTCTCATAGTGGGTGGGATTTTAGCTAGGACTTGAAGGAAGCCAGGGAGATCAGGAGATGGAGATGAGGGGGAAGCCTCTCCTAGAGAAAATGCTGGAAATCAGATGGAGGGTCTTGTTGAATGTTGCTGGATGGAAAAGGAAGGGGAGGGTTGGAAATTTAGGAGGGAATCGGGCAATTGAAGGGTTGTGTAACTTCTTTCAGCTTCATTTTCTCCTTCTGAAAAGCCTATTTTAGTTTTCTATGATGGCATGATAGGACTCTATTGGCCAAGTTCAGCGATGCTCACTTCATCAGTCAGTCAGGCAATAAGCCTTTGTTTATTTTTATCTTAAGAGTATTATTTCTCCCCCCAATAGTCTTCAACATTCATTTTTGTATAATTTTCTCCCTCTCTCCTTTCCCAAGATAGCAAGGAATATGATATAGGTTATACGCGTGTGGTCATGTTAAGCATATTTCCACTTTATTCATGTTGTGAAAGAGAAATAGAATAAAAAGGGAGAAGCATGAGAAAGGAAGCAAATTAAAAGGTGAAAATGGCATGTTTGCTGCCATCTGCATTCAGACTCATAGTTCTTTGGGCTGGCAGTGCCCATCACGAGTCCTGTGGGGTTGCCGGGGACCCCCGCCCTGCTGAGAAGGGCGCAGGCACCCCGGGTGGGGGGGACACGACGCGGCTGTTCCGGGCTCCAGGGTCCCCGCGTCTGCTCGGTTCGTCCCTCCTCTGGAAGGCTGCGACCCCCGGGAGGGGCCGCCGCGGACCAGGCTGGGGGCTGCGCCGGGTCGCCCGCCTCGCTTTCTGCTCTCCAGGCCCTGGGCGCAGCGAGGGGCGCAGAATGGCCGGAGATGGCCCCGGCTGCCCCGGGCACTCGACTCTCGGCCCTCGGCTGCCTGCTCCGGGGCTCGGCGGGCCGCGGACTACAGCTTCCGGGCCCGGCGCGGCGGCGCAGGCGCGGGGCGGGGCGGGCGGGCGCGGACTACAGCTCCCGGCAGGCCCGGCGCGGCGGCGCAGGCGCGGGGCGGGGCGGGCGGGCGCGGACTACAGCTCCCGGCAGGCCCGGCGCGGCGGCGCAGGCGCGGGGCGGGGCGGGCGGGCGCGGACTACAGCTTCCGGCAGCCCGGCGCGGCGGCGGGGCGGGGCGGGGCGGGCGGGCGCGGACTACAGCTCCCGGCAGGCCCGGCGCGGCGGCGCAGGCGCGGGGCGGGCGGCGCGGGGCGGGGCGGGGCGGGCGGGCGCGGACTACAGCTCCCGGCAGGCCCGGCGCGGCGGCGCAGGCGCGGGGCGGGGCGGGCGGGCGCGGACTACAGCTCCCGGCAGGCCCGGCGCGGCGGCGCAGGCGCGGGGCGGGGCGCAGGCGCGGGGCGGGGCGCAGGCGCGGGGCGGGGCGCAGGCGCGGGGCGGGGCGGGCGGGGCGGGGCCGTTGCCGGGCGGCCGGGGCGCGGGCGCGGCGGGGCGGCTGCGGGCGGGCGCGGGAGGCGGCGCGGGGCGGGGGCCGGCCCATGCAGCGGGGGAAGATGGCGGAGGCGGAGAGCCTGGAGACGGCGGCCGAGCACGAGCGGATCCTGCGGGAGATCGAGAGCACGGACACGGCCTGCATCGGGCCCACGCTCAGGTAGCGCCGGCGCGGCGGGGAGGGGCCCCGCCCCCGCCCCCCGCCCCCCGCCCCCCGCCAGGCCGGGCCCCGCCCCCGCCCCTCCCCCCGCCCCCTCCTCAGAGGCCCCCCCCCCCCCGTCAGGAGCCGGAGCCCCCCAAAGGCCGGCCCCCCGAGACGCCCCTCCCCAGAAGGCCCCGGCGCGCCCCCGGCTTCTTCCCCAAGGTCACCCTTCGCCCCCTCCCCCCGGCCCCCCCCGCCCCGGCCCCCCCCCCGGGGTCCGCAGCGCCCCGGCCCCCCCCCCCCCGGGGTCCGCAGCGCCCCGGCCCCCCCCCCGGGGTCCGCAGCGCCCCGGCCCCCCCCCGGGGTCCGCAGCGCCCGGCCCCCCCCGGGGTCCGCAGCGCCCCCCCCCCCGGGGTCCGCAGCGCCCCGGCCCCCCCCCCGGGGTCCGCAGCGCCCCGGCCCCCCGTCTCTGCCCCGGGCTCTTCCCTGAGCTTACCGCCCCCTGCTCCTCCTGATGCCTTTGGGAGGCAGCCCCCCCCATCTCGGGGGTGCCAGCTCCGGAGGGGCCCCTCGGACTGAGGCTGCCAGCTCTAGGACAAGCGTGTGGCTCCCCGGGCCGGGGCCAGGCCTCCGGCCCCAGCCAGGGTCTCTCCAGCTTGTCTGGAGCAGCCCCCCTCCCCTTGGCTGCCTTCCACACCATCGGCCCCCGCCCCTCCCCCGCCCCCCAACGCCAGCCTCACCCCCTTGAGTAAGGCTTTTCCAGGACCAAGGTGCATTCCCTTAGATCAAGAAGGGAGACCCCCTGCCCACCACCGAGTCCCTTTGGCAAGCAAGGAAGCAAGGCCTCCCCGTCCTTTCCCCAAAGCCGGCTGCTTCACACGGCCCCCCAGGATGTTCCCCCTCCTCTCTTTCTGAGAGTCAGACTGCTCCTCCCACGGCTCCAAGAGGCCAGGGTCCTGGACCCTCCAGAAAGACAAGACAAAACCTCACGTCCTCAGAGTGGGGTTTGTTCCCACCTAGCAGCCTCCCATAGTAATTCAACCCCTTCTTAAAAATCCCAGGCCCTCAAAACAGACATCCGACTCCCTGCCCCCCCCCCCCCCCCCCAGGAGATTTTCTCCTTCCTCCCTCCCAAGGCCTCTTTCCCTCCTCCCCCAAATAATCAAATACCTTTCCTCCCCTCCAATCCCACCTATAGAGTGACTGAACCTTGGCAAAGAGCTTTTACATACTATCTCATTTGATCCACTAGCCCTGGGAGGTGGGCTCTTTTATTATCCACATTTTACAGATGAGGAAACTGAGAAAGGTTGAGCTGTTTGTTGAGTGATTTATCCAGGATCATCCACTGAAGGGTTTGAAGTCAGGTCTTCCTGCTGCCACTGAGCAGCCTCACTTGTCCTTAGTGCCTTCCATCTCCTTTCACCTCTGAGTTTAGGGCTGTCAGCTCCTTTTTTGGTGATACTTCTCTCTTTTCTTCATAAAAGAACTGATCCAAGACCCTCGCTTCCCCAATTTTATTCTCTTGCCCCAATGTTCTTGCTCAGTTTGTAACTTAATGCTTCTTTGGAGAGTTAGGTCCCTCTAGGAGTGATCTCCTCCCTGTGCCTTTCCCCAGGGAAGAGTCAGGTTCCCTCCCCAGTGAAATCCTCTTCTCCAGTTGGGCTTCTGAGAAGAGGAGATGTAACTTCCCTATATCCCTAACATATCCCCCCCAGTCAGTTCTATCTTCCCTCTTGTCCCAGTCTCTAACTTTTCCTCTTAATTGATTAATTCCATAAAGAGTTTGGTGCTGGAGGTCTGACATAAATTGACCCCACCTGATGCTTTGGTAGGAGGTAGAATTAAGAGATGTGCTTAAGCAAGGGGGGGGGGGCACTTGGAAGCAGAAGAGGAAATTAAGCTTCTCTGCTTTGGAGAGAAGGAAATCCAGGAGGCATTGAAAACTGGGGGCCTGCCTTGGAGTCCTGACCTTGGGAGATACAGCTCTGGAGGAACTGCCAATCCTCCCTATTCTCCCTGTTCCAGATGGTCCTCTTCCCAGCACTACCCATCAGGTTTTCTACCCTATATTTTGTAGGACTAGAGTCAGTAGTCCCCTCTGGCTTCTTTGCACACTTTCCTTATGGGTCATTATCATTGCTGTCCCCCATTTTCCATCTTGCTGTCACTCAGGCTTTATTATATTAGCAGTCTTCCTACATCCTGCCAGTTGCTTTTCCTTTCATTATTCATCCCTCTCCTCTTCCCTCTCTTTGCCCTGATAGCAGACCCAAGAGTCACTATTCCTCAGCATTTGTATACCTCTCTGCCCCACCCAAGGGTCCTTAGGGGCAACCCCATCCCTCCACTCTCTAGCCTCTTCCCCACCCCCTCAGACAGGAGTAGTCCAACAGTCTTGCCTCCTTCCTTTCTGCCCTTGGTCTCTGGCTCTTCTTTTCCACCTCGTTTGTTCTCAGGTACCACAGTCCTCAGGGCCTTTCCTTACACCTTTGGTATCAGTTTCTGAGGCCTGCCTGGGAGCCACCTGGGAGCCCCCTGGCAGTCAGGGCCAAAGACTCATTCTGGAGCCCTGGGGCTTAGGGAGAGTGGGTCTGCTTGGGCAGCCAGAAGGGCTTGGTGTCATTGCTCTGGTCTCCAGCCTCAGAAGGAGGATATTCTTCAGGTCTCTGCTTGAAGCCGCTGTTCCAGATGACTGGTTGCTCCATGGGCAGATCTCTGGGTGACCCCTGCCTTCATTGCTTCCTGCCTCAGTTTCCACATCTGTACAATGAGGATGCCAGTGGCACCTTTGTCACAGGGTGGTTGTGAGGCTTGGACGAGAGAATCTTTGGGCCTGGCTCACAGTGGGCCCATCCTAAGAGCTTATTTATTTCTTCCTTTTGGCCCCTCCTGGGTGAGGGGTGCCCTCCTGCCTTGACCTCTCCACAGGTCCTTCTGGAGGGGAGCTTTCCCAGGATAAGCTTCAACCCACTGATGCACAGTGGGCTCTTCATAGGAGCTTGATGCTTTCCCTCCTCTCTTGTCTTCCACTAGTGATCTTGGCTGTAGCCTATAAACCCACTTGGCAGTATTCATGAGCTCCCTGTTTCCTGGTTTGGGGGGTGGCCGCCTTCCAAGCTGGAGGAGGAGCTACTGAGAAGATCCTTGAGTTGAGGACAGCTCCGTCCTTTCCGTGGTCTTCACGCTTCCTGATCTCGGTGTCTCCCTTTGACCACATGCAGTCAGTTGGCACCCTGTGGTTCCTGAAGCTCCATGCCATCCTTCAGATTTGTCAGCTGCTTTCCGCCCATCCAGCCACTGCCTTCAATTGGGCCCTGATCATCGCTCTCCTGGACCACAACTTTACTCTGGGCCAGCAGAGCCACCAAAGGGATTTTCCTCTGTTGTGAATCTGGTGATGTCCCTACTGAACAGACCAGTTACTCCCCATCATGGATCTCTGGAGCCCAGTATACTCCGATATTTCTGACCTACCAAGTCTTTTTCAAAAGCACCGAAGCTTGACAGCTCAGTGAACCTGGTCTTTTTGACTTTTCTCAGTTCTACTCCCACTTGGACAAATCTGTAGGGACTGTTTCTCATGCTGGAATGATCTTTTTCGAGTTCCACCTTTGTAGGAGGCCTTTCTAGAGATCCTCTCCTCAGAGGTTCTGCCTTCCCCTTGGGGGTGGCTTGTTCCTGTCATTTATGCAATTTTGTCTACACCTCTCTGTGTGCACTTTCCCTCTTGTTAGGATTTCAGCTTGTCAAGAGCATTGACAGTTCCACTTTTTTATTTATATTTTTAAAATATAGCCTGGTATCAGTGCTTTAGGATCTTAGGAAATATTTATTGATTGACTGTGGAAAGGGTTTTTTTTTTCAGCTGTTATTACTTACCCATTAAGGAGTATTAATTTCTATTTGAAAGTATTAAGTTTGTGATAACCACACTGGATTTTCTAATCCTGAATTTGCATCTTTACTGCAGCTCACTGTCTTTAGCCTAAATCTCTTCTCACTTTTCTCTTTGTGGCCCTCTTCTTCCTCTTTTGTCAATGATAGTTAATATGACTTTTCCCGGACCAGATCACTTGCTTTATCACTCAGAATAGCTGGTGTAAGCAGCCCATTAGCAAGACCATTTGGTTTATTCAGGAAATGTTTATCTAGCACCTCCCATCTATCTGTGAGGCACTCTGTTAGTGCTAAGGATCTCGTAATCTGTTCTGGGAAGGAGAACATATATACAACCTCATACAAGAGAGAATAGAATAAATAGATATATAAATAAACAATGGAAAGGCTTAGGATGGAAAGATCCCTAATGCTAGGGAAACTGGAGAAGACTTGATGAGGAAGGCAGTAGAGCACGACTCTTAAGGTGTGGGAGATGGGAACAGAAGGCCCAACTTTGTCTTCTCCTAGTAGTGTGACCCTTGACAAGTTATTTAATTTTGGAAAGGTCTCAGTTTTCTATCAGACAGAAAGAGAATTGCATTATTTGATCTCTGAGGTCCCTTGCAGATAGCCTCATCTGTGATTGTATAACTTGCAGTAGGTAGAGGGTGTTTTAGATGTCTATAAACAAATGGGAAAGGAAAAATGTCTGGGACTGGCCCTTCGTTGGTCTTAATGAAGGCTAGAGAGTATGTGAGAGAGAACTATTGGAGACAGGATTGCAAAGGGGACTTACAACTGTAGAATGGAGTGAAGAAGCTGGATAGTATTTGATAAGACAGTGGAGGGTTTTGATCAGGGAAGAAAAGTCATTGTCCATTGGGAAGAATTCTCTAGCAGGTGAGATAGAGGATGGCTGGGGTTAAGGTGGAGGCAGGCTGTGGCAGTAGTCTAGGCTAGAGGCATTGAAAGGCTGAAGGTGTTGGTGGAGTAAGATAGCGGGGAGATGATCAGTAAAGAGAGATTGTCAGCCAGAGTTGGTTAGTGGACACAGGGATCTGGGTAGAGGCAGGAGGCCCAGGTGCCTTAGTGGACGAGTGGGATAGTTTATGAAGTGGAGCAGGTCTAGGAGGAAGGAGGAGGTTTATCTTCATTGTGTCAGGATATGGTGACATCTCAAATGCTGGTGGAATATGCAGTTGAGTCTCCAGGAGGTGACTGGGCTTCGTGTTGACCCGTGATCTAAATAAAGTCCTAAGCTTGACCAGGTGTAACCACTCTGGCTTTGTCTCATCCTGGGGTCCCATCCCTTCTTGCCATTCTCTCCTTCTGCCAGACTGGAAGTTGCCAAGGAAGTTTGCCTTGGGGGTCTCCCGGTGGTCATTCTCTCACTCTCCTGACTGGCCTTTCCCAGCTTTGAAGGATCTGTTCTTGAGGTCTATTTCTATTGTGTCGTATTAGTTTAAAGAATACGAGAGATGGTCACGGTAAAGTCAGTTCCTATTGAAATAGGACTTAGTCTGCTCTTAGCGGTTCTTAATAGGGTTCATTTCTTTGACTTCTGAAGAAAAGGAAGTTCTGTGGACTTCATCCATGCCACTCACTGTCATTTAATGTGATAAAAAAAAGTAAGGGGACAGAAGTTTTCCCCCTGTTTGCTTCCATCTTTGAGTAATGAAGTTACTTTGGGTAATGAAGGAGAAGTGAAAGTACTTAAGGCTTATTCTAGGCAAATTACTTTCCCCCAGATACAAGTACTCAATACCTCTTGAAAAGTGAAGAATTTGGACTTTTTGTTTCTAGAAATCCTTGCAAACTTGCCTTAGGAAGGGCAACACTTCAGTGAATGGTAGCCTTAGTGAGCCCATAGGCACTGATTAAGCCAGGTCCTGGGCCTAGGTTTTGGGAATAGAAATAAAAACAACCCATTGCCTGTCCTCATGGAGCTTGCACGGGGGGAGGAACTGGGCTCAGAGCATCTGGAAAGACCTTGTTTGGTTTGGAAGAAAGATTGGAAGAGGTGGAAGTGAGTCGATAACTGTCACCTCTAACTTATTCAAAAGAAAAGAATGTGGTCAATGGTGTGGATCATCCTGGTACTTGGGAGAGGTGGCTCTCTAAGCCCTTCCCTCCTTACCAAATGAACTTTTTTATTTCATCAAGTGGTTTTTCTCCCAGGTTGTGCTTATTCACTCTTTCTTTACTCTTCTTTCCCTTTTTTGTTGGGGTTAAGTGACTTGCTCAGGGTCACACAGCTAGTAACTGAGACTGGATTTGAGCTCTTGCCTCCAGGGCTGGTGCACTGTCCACTGCCCACTAGCTGCCCCTGCGCATTCACTCTGTTAAGAGAAGGCAGCTGATGGAGTTGGGGCAGAGCGTTGGGACTGGGGTCAGGCTTTTAATTGTGTGACCCTGAATAAGTCATTTACCCTCCTTTTGGTGCTTCCCCCCCAATACATTATCTAGTCTATCAAGATTGTTGTGAAAATCTGATGAGGTTAAATTTGTAATGTCCTTGGCATGCAGTAAGTAGATGCTTAATAAATTCTCCTTCCTATCTGCTAAGCTTAACGTCCCCTGAGGCAGGGACCCGCATAAAATGCCAAACTAGACATCAAGGCTTCTTCAGTTTTTCCACTTTGATCCAGGAATCCAAGAGCAGCAAATTTATCCTGTAACATTCATTGTCCAGTCAAATAGCTCCAGCTTAGAAGTCATGGGACTCCAGAAGAGATTTGAGTTGTTAAAAAACCATCTTCTGCACATGCAAGCAATTTAGAAAAATGAAATTGAGCTATTAGCTCCTTTAGTGTATTTATGGGAAACTCTTGACTGAGATCTGTTCAGGCTGGCACCTGCTGCAAGACTTTTAATTTTGAAACTCTTTGTTTAGTTAGTTCACAACTGAGCACTGTGGACCCCCAGGATGGCTGTTTGCTACACTGGTATGAGTTAATGCCTCAGCTCTATTAATAGATCCTTTGTTTCCTGAATAAATCCCAATTCTTCGTCTGCATACGGACAGTGTTCTCTAGCGATGATGCTGTGGATGGGTGGTCAGTTGGAGTTCCTAGCCCTTTGGTACCTCTCAGGAATTCCAGAACACTGTTCCTGGTAATACCATTGTAAATGATAGTTCTCTGTTTAACTGATTATCCCTCCTTCCTGGTGTTTGGGTTGAAGATTTTGGAACCTTGCTCTGGAAACTCTTTGAAGGGTCCTGGAACCTTTTAGGAGGCTCAGACTTAAATCAAGAACCCATGAAGGGATCTTCTCATCAGGTTTTGTTTGATGCCCTGAGGAGTCTGGCCATGTAGATGACTAGGGTGAGCATCATTACTCTTTACTGAGGGTCTTTGGGGAAAATAGCAGATCCTGAAAAGTGAAACATCTCTTAAGAAACTAACTTTCCATCTGCCCTTAACTTGTGAGACAGACCAAAGTGAACGATAACATTCTTCAGATGAAACTCCAAATGCCAACAGAACCAGGGTCAGCTGATTCTTTTCATCTTAATTATTTAATCTCTATCTCTCCTCTGGTAAGATCAATTATTCTGCCACTCTTCCTAACCTTGCCCCAGATTCTACTTTGAAAAAAATCAACATCTTTGCCTTCGTGTTACAGCAGGGGCCCCTCAGCCTGTGACCCAGTTAAATGCCAGCTGCGTTTGTCCTTGATTCGGGTCTTTGTTGAATGTTTCTGGAAAGGGCTTTTCCTGCAGAGCAGGGACATTCTCTGAAGGGCCCCATGAACAGATTGATGATGATTTGAATGATTTAAGGTTTTTTTTTTGCCTAATCTTTGCCAGGGTAAAAGAAACCCCTATTCTTTCTTTTCTTTCCCTCTACAAATTTGAATCGAGATGCTATCTTATTGACGGTTTTTTCTGTTCCTGGGTAGGCCATATTCTTTAGGTGTGGAGGTTGGCATTCTCTTAAGAGTTGGGGGGAGCTGGTGAATGCCGACCACGCTTTGGAATTCTTGTGCCCCTAGTCTTAAACAGGTCCCATGTTATTATTGTTTTTCTGAGTACTGACTGATACCACTTGCCATCCAGTAATTTCTGAAAAACTGGAAATAGGAGAGAAGGAAGGGAGAAGAAAATATTGGGAGCTGTATGCATAAGGAGAGATCAGGTCTTGTTGGCTTTTAAGTTGATTACTTATTAGTCCCATAAAGGAGCTAATGGATAGTTTAGTCTAACATGCACTGTTTATAGGTGAGGAATTGAGGGCTGTGAGGAGCCAACTTCCTTTGCCTCAGACTGCCCCAGCAAGTGTGATGGGTAGGCATTCTGGCTTCCAGTGTTCTTTTCACTTTGCTGGATGCCTCTGCTGCATCTTTCCTGTGAACTCAGAACCATTTGTCTGATCAGTATACTTGGGTGTCCAGGTGAACTGGATGGGCAGAACTCCTAAACATCTGCTATAGGATCTGAGCTCAAAAGAAAAAATATTTTCTTATTCATTCATTATTTAAATTTAATGTGATTCATCTCTTGGAAAATGCATTTTTGGGTTTAGCAATGGAGTGCAGTAAAAACTCATGCCAGCAAATCAGTTTTGGATGGTATTTGATTCAGGTTGGCTGAATTCTCTGAGTCTATACTGAGTCTTCTTTTCATATCTTTTGTGATAAAATCTGAACTTTTTTGGGGGGGGGGATAGGAGATAATTCTATTATATTGTTCCAATGGAGGTACTAGTAGACTCTCAATACTTATGGCAGATTTTCTGCTATTATAATTTGTGTTTTGGATTCTTTTTGAAAACTTCCCTATCTCTTTCAGGCTATTCATATGTTACCATTTAACTATCTCTAGTATCTAATATATAATCAGGGAATAGCTGAGGTGCTAGACATGTCCTTTAACTGTGAACTCATATTCAGAAATTGAAAATCAGTGAATTGACTCATGCTTTTGTGGTTTCAGAAGTTTTTCCTTTATCATTAGCAAAGTGATACACATCAATAATGAAAAATAATTTGTATTTATAAATATATCTTTATATTTGCCCTCTCCTTGACCTCTTTAAATGTGTCTGCATATAAAGAGTAGAGTCTTAATTGTCATTTCATTGATAGGAGGGTCTCCCAGATGAAAGACTTCCTTTTCCTGTTCCAGTTGGCTCTTCTGAAGCTTGGTGTCTTGGAGAGTTGACTAGGAGGATTGAAAAGTGAAATGACTTGCCTCAGGTCATGCAGCCATTCTGTGTGTGAGATGGGATTTGAGGCACATGTGGTAGAAACCAACCACGATTCCGGAGAACATACAAAGAAGATTTACAGTGAGAAAATGTGACACCCTGGGAGCTCTCACGCACATGGTCTTAATTTTTTTTTCTCACCCCTTTCTAAGAAACCTCCTTCCCCTTTGGTGTGGATTGACAACCCACTGCTTTGACTGAGTTGTACCACATAGCTTTAGGAAATAGACTCAGTTCTGGTTTGAGCTGTCTCCCGAAGTCTAAAAAAGATTCAGCAAAATTAATATTTGTATTGTTAGGAGGCCAGCAGTAATTTGTTCATTTTATTTAAAGCAAATATTTAAAGGTTCTATTGTGTGTACATACACACACACACACACACACACACACACACACATGAAAATGTGGAAAACAAGAAGTTATTATAAAGGTGGTACCTGTAACCATGTATTTATGTCATTTACTACTGTTTCTATTTTTGGCTGCATTTGGTTCCAGTCCCTGCTGTGTTCATTGTTCTGAGGTTTAGTTCCTTTATGACACTGGATTGGCTGGGTCTCTTTCCTTGTCTTATCTCAGCAGATCTAAAAACGGATTTGTTCTGCACTGTTCTGGAAGGTCAGTTCCTTGTGAAGTCAGATGTGCTGACATTTGTATGGGCTGAACTTTTCCCTAGCCAGCGGACCTTCATTCTTGCCCAAGAGTTTGCCATTAGAGACCCTGCTTGGCTCTGCTTTGCCCTCCCCCTCCATCTTTGGTCAGTCATCACATATGGGTCACCATCACAGAGTAGTGTCTTGCAGATTTTAAGTTTAAAACTTGGGAGATTTTAGAGGCCGACCTTTGGGTGTTGGCTGCCTTCCTGTTAGAGCCAGACATTGGCAAGAAAAATTGTACTTTTCAAAGTAATCATAGGGATCTCCACACATAGGGTATGCTTTGTGTTTTAGTACCTTGTGATTATGTCTAGGAAGAATATAAGGAGGCAGCAACTCAGCAGCAGTGCCTCACAGTTATTTAATGTAGAATTTAACCAGTTTCATTGGCTGGGGGAGTAGTGAAATTTGGATTTCTCTGTGGGAAAATTCTAAATGAATGGATCATTAAAATGCACACCTACCTGGCTTAGGATTTATTGAGGTGATTCAACAGAGGAAGAGAGACTGGTCATTTTAGAGGAGTTTCCCAAGCTCTGCCTTCCTATTGGTGTCTTCCTTATGGTCAAGGGAGATTATATTTGAAAGGCGACAGTTTATGGTAAAAGTGCTTGTTTCCCTTCCCCCCTCTTTTCCCTCCATTATTCATCATATAGCCCCACAATTCAGTTCTCTTGACCTGGTAAGTGCAAGTTACTAGCTAGGTAAAGAGCTCTTTGGTGGGAGAAGTGTTGAGACCTGTCTGTCTTAGACAAGAGGAAGAGAAACTGTGCTGGTTTTCCATCACATGCCCTTTGTTTACACTGATCTTACTTTTTTGGTTGAACTTACAGGATTGGTAAGTGTCTAACTGAAAGCCAAGATGGTCTGTTTTTTAGAACTGGATCTTTTGTATGCAGTCCTCCTTCCAGTCTTTTGGATAAAGGTCATGGAAAGAGGTTTTTCTTCATTCAGTAGTAGAGCCAGATGCAAAATGCAACAGGAGACCAAAGGATTGATTGTCAAAGATGGAAATTTCTTGAAGTTGTAAACTTAGATTTTGTCCAACCAAAATGCTTTCCTGGATTTTGATGGTGAGGCAATCCTCCAAGGGGCAGCAGGAAGCTAAATGACCCAGGTAGAGGCCATATGATTGGGACTAGAATTCCAAATGTCATATTTTTTTCAGTTATGCTGTTTGGTCTTTTTCTTCAATTTGGCATCAGTTTAATTTAGTCTGTATCTTGAGGCATGCATTGATTGTTTAGATAATGTTCAATATACCTGTGTCCCATGGTTTAAAAATTTGTGAACTTTCTGTGATGTTATTCTGAATTTTAGCATATATCTATGCTTATTATTACCATTCTATTCCTAGTCATGTTTGTCATTTGTCATTCATTGGATATTGTATCTACCTTGTCAATGTACTGCAGTTTTGAGAAAATAAAAGATGAACTAAAACCAGTTCATTTTTTTCCTCATTATCAATACCGGCAAGTTGTGATCAGATGAAAACTGATGAGGATTTTTGGATTAGGAATGAACTTTAAACTTGTCTGGTCCTGTAACCTGTTGTCATGAGCCTCTGAGAGAATGAAAGTGTAGAGCTGTCAGTTTTGCTTCAGCTCCTTCACATCCTCTCCTGCAATGAGGATAAAGAGTGCCAGACCAATGCTGATCAGGAAAGCCAGCAAAAAGTCACAGAGTGATTATTTTCCCAGCCCAGGACAGCATAAGAAGACAGATAAAGAGGTCTGTAGATACTGGAGTTAGGGTGGAATGAAACCAAGGTTGGTCTGAATACTTACCTTTCCATGGAAGTTCTTGGAGGATCCAGGCTTTCTGAGGATGGAACCCCTGAGACAGCATATACTTCTAGTGTGAGAAGTCCAGGGTGAGCTTGTAGGGAGGAATGGTAGAGGAAGTACCGAGTTTTAAAGAGTGGAGCCAGGAGAGGAATGAAGACATTGTTATTCCACATCCATTTTTTGGCTAACTCTGATACTTTGTTTTTTCATAAATGGATCTGAAATATCCTTCTGAAATTGATATCTTTTGCTTTC
Source organism: Macrotis lagotis (assembly GCF_037893015.1). Lineage (NCBI taxonomy): Eukaryota > Metazoa > Chordata > Mammalia > Peramelemorphia > Peramelidae > Macrotis > Macrotis lagotis. Next base: position 21,781,400 of record NC_133658.1, read on the forward strand.
ACTAAGTAATATCCTTCATGTTTTTGGAGACTGATGCCATAAATGTTATTCTTAAATTGCCTTAAACAAAATTTACTTAGTTTTTGATATAATGCTTATATGGCTTAATTTCCTTTCCGGTTGTTGATATAGAAATACTTCTGGATGTGCTTAAGTTTGTCAAAAATCTTCCTAAAATGTGGCTTAAAACAGGGCAAAGTAACTCTACATGTAGCTTGATCAGGGTAGAGGTTGATCTCCCTCATTGAGAATAGATTCTGCCTCTGCTTAAACCCCCAGATACTCAAATATTAAAAAAAAATCACCTCTTTTGGCCTCCATATCATGTCCTTTGCTCATAGGGACCTTGCATTCCACTAAAGTCTAAAGGTTTTTCATGTATACTCTTGTCTAGCCATACTTTTCCCTGTAATGTCTTTCAACAGTTGTACTAAGGAATAGGATCTTGTAACTTTCCTTGTGACATTTCCTCTTGGCCCATTGCACTATCAAGCAATTGGAAGAATTGGTGTGATGCTGTCCCAAAATCCTTTACCCCTTTCTGCATCACATTGTTTTTGCTCTTTTGGTGGATGATGTGATCATACCTGTGAGGGTGTGATAGGGATCAATGCAAGATCAAATTCAGGGTTGGGGAAAGAAATCTTAGACCTCCTCTTGTCTGATATCCTTATTTTACTGTGGAGGAGACAGGCTCAGAGAAGTTAAATCTATTGAACAGATCATTAGTAAATGTCTCCTTTTCGTGATGGAGCTAGAAAGACTCAAAATAAAAGTTCTGGCTCTTCAAGGAGTTGATGTTTGACAGAGACCTCTTCTCTCCCACACTTTCTTTTGGAGCCTCCCAAATACTGAGCATGTGCCAACCTCACTGACAATGTGAACTTCCCTGGAAAGGACACTGCCAAAATAAGTGAACTTGTCCACAGACCTGTAATCGATGGTTCCACATATGGTTGGTTTGGTGCTGGCTGATGGAGCCCCTGGATTTTCCTGGTGTTCATTGTTAGACCAAAATGAGCACAAACGGCAGAGAATTGATCCATACTTGTGTTGCATCTCAGCTTCAGAGGCTGCATTGAGGCACAATCATCTGCAGACGGAAGATCATGCACCAACACTCCCTCCACTTTGGTCTTGGCTTGTTGCCTTTTCAAGTTGAAGAATTTGCCATCAGTACAATAGCTGACCTTGAAACCATGTTCATCCTCAGGGAAGCTGTTTGATAACATGGCTAAACATCATATTAAAAAAACATGGAAGCAAGGACACATCCTTGTTTCACTCCATTGGCGACTGGGAAATCTTGAGAGCATCATCCACTGTCCAGAATGCAGGTAAGCACACTGTCATGAAAATGACCGACAATGCTGATGAACATCTCTGGGCAACCAAATTATGACATAATTTTCCATAAGCCCTCATAACTGACAGTATCAAAGACTTTGGTCAGACCTGCAAATGCTTTCTATATACCTCTGTTCTGTTCCTGACATTTTTTTTCTGGAGTTGTTGGGCAGCAAACACCATATTGACTGTTTTTAGACCATTTCTGAAGCCACATTTGCTCTCTGGGAGGGGACCATCTTCCAGATGAAGGATCACCCTATTGAGAAGGACTTTGGCAAGGATCTTACCAACAGTGACTAAAAGAGAAACATTCCTGTGATTGTCATGGGGTGTTGTATTCCTTTTACCTTTATAGGGATGGATAATGGAGGCATCCTTGAATTCTTGGGGGTTAACCTCTTCTTACCTTACAATCTGGAAGATTTCAGTCAGTTTTTAGATGAGCTCTGGACTCTCCACCTTGTAGATCTCAGCTGGAATGGAATCAGCACCAGGTGCTTTTTGACTTGAAAGGAGCCTAATGGCTTCAAAAACTCTTCTTCAGTTAGGACTTCAGCTAGGGACTGATTGACTTCAACTTGAGGTAGATGATCAATGGCTTCTGCATTGATTGATGGTGGGCTGTTAAGCACACTATGGAAGTGTTCAGCCCTTCTCCCTAGGATCATGTCCCTATTGTTAATCAATGTGGCACCAGCACTGAGTAGTTGAAATGCACCATAGGTCTTTTCCCCACTAATAACCTTCAGGGCATCATAAAAGCATTTTGGATTGTTACTGTCTGAAAAAAATTGAATTTCATCTACTTCTTACTGAGCCCAGAATCCTGCATCTCTCTAAGCTTTGCTTGGAATCTACTTTTGATGGAATTAAATGTTGCCTTCTTAGAAGTAGATGAACTATTCTAGGGTAAACCCTCTATTTCCCCACCGTTTTCATCAGATAGGAAAATTGAGAGGGTATTGCTCCTGAACCTAAGGAAGAGGGTAAGATTGAGGGGACAATCTTTTGGAGGAGATGAGAGGGCATTGGGACAAGGACACATTGTAGACCTTGTGGCCTTGGCAAGGAAAAGAGGAGAGGCAAAAGGGATATTGTTAGGGGTTTTAAGATGAATGGAAGGGAAGAGACAAGAGAGAAGGGGAGACTAGGCTGAGAGAGTCAGGGCACAGGAATTGGCCTGTATGGTGAAGATGGATATAATGAATCTCCCTTGACTGAAAGGATGGTGAATGAAGATGGCAAAAGGACAGTCTGGAAATGGGCCTGAGGATCAAGGTTACTGGACTTTGCTTCTCCTAGTCCCATGTTTTGGGACTAGGGAGGTGGGTTAGTGATGCAATCTGAGTAAAGGACAGTGTGGTAGAGTGGCCAGTGATGGAGTTTTCCAAAGAAAGCCAGGTCTCGTGAAATTCAAGAAGGAATGAATATGAAGGAAAGAGATCTAGGACAAAGGGGAGTTTATTAGAAATAGACAGTATTTGCCCTTGGCAGGAATGACCATTTGAGGGAAGGGTTAGTTGCCCTTTGTGGTCTGGTGATGAGCTTGGAGTCAGTGGGCAGCCTCTTACTGTCTTGGATTCCCAGAAAGACTGTGTCTCTGAGCTCTCAGTGGGCATGAGAGCAGGTGGCGATTGAGTCTCTTGGGAGCTGGGCTGAGCTCTCCCTCTCACTTGCGCTGACAATATTTAGACCTTCCAACACAGCTAGTAAAGCAGTATGGCTCCAAATCCAGAAGCTAGGGTCCTTGAAGCCCCTCTGGCCAGGGTGATAAAGCTCACTGACCCTCTTTCTTCCTCCCTTCCTCCCCCCAGAGGAGGAGTTCTGTTCTAGTCTGGGGAGGTTGCAGTCACCTGTCCAAGGTTACCTAGGTGTGTGGTGAGTAGTGAAGCTTTGAAGTGAGCCAGGAAAAATGAATGAGAACAAGGGACACAGAAAGAGATGTTGAAACCCAACAGGGGAGGGGATCCCCTTCTGACCCCCCAAGGGATAACAGTGGCTGGAGGCGGGAGGTGATTGGAAACTGCTCTATTTTGGGGGGACTTTCTTCAACTGGGAGATTAAACAAGGTCTGGTTGGAGGATCCACAGGGGACTTGTGCGGGCAGAGGGACTGATGTCACTGGAGAAGCTGTTTGCCACTAGGGACAGCAGGCTGTGCAAGGAGGCAAAGATGATGACACAATCCAAAGATTCCCTGAGAGCCAATTAATCTGAAGTGTGAGATAAGGTCTGAGAGCTGCAGGAAAGGCAGCAATCGATTGTTAGGAGGAATTGCCCTTTGCCCTTTGCTCAGCAAAGCTTTCCTTGTCGTTGCTCAGTGGGAAACTTTGACTCTCACTGCAGAAGGTCCCCTTTAAGGGAGGCTGCCCCTCAGCTTCCTCCTGTTTCATTCTGAGACTTGAGAGATAGGGGGTGCTGTCCAAAGTTTGGGCCAGATGCTCCTATAGCTCCCCAAAGAGACCCAGGCTCTTATTCAGTCCTCAGAATGGGTCAGAGTTTGGGCCATTCCCCAGGGCCAGGAGGGTGCCACTAGCAAGTTTATTACTTCCCTTGTCATTGGGCTTCTGAGCATTGAAAAAGGCGTGGAGCTGTTCTTTTTTAATTGTGGAAAATTCATATTACTGGTAGTGTGGAGAACTTAGGGTGTGGAATGAGGTACAACCTAAATCAGGCAAGAAACAAGCTTTATACATGTTGGTTAGGGGGTTTGTTTTTCTTTTCTTCCCGAATGGGAGAGTGGACAAGGGTAAATGGTGGGATGAGAATTCAGACTTGAACATCAAATAAAGCTGACCTGGAGTGGCTTGCCATTTCCTTTTCCAGTTCATTTGACAGATGAGGAAACTGCGGCAGACAAGGTGAAGGGACTAGCTCAAGGCCAAAGCTAGTTAGTGTCAGAGAACCAAGGAACTAAGGACACAAACTTAGTGTTCTGAACTCAGGAAGAGAAGGCTTTCTGGTTTCAGACCTGGCCCTCTGCCCACTACTCCACCCTGCTGCCCTGGTAGTTGTAGCAGGTGTCATTGAATGTTGGTCAGTCTTGAAGGCTTCCAGTGCAGTACAACTGACTTTATAACACCAGATACCATTACCTGGTTTTATTTGAATTTTCATTTAAGGGAACGGGCCCTAGATGATATCCCACTGCCTCACTTTCCCCTGTACTTCTCAGCTGCATCCACATGTAGTGTGTCAATCTACAGTGTGCCCAGGGACCCAGGGACCAGTTACACCCTGCAGGAGGTATTATTGCTGTTGAGGCCTCCTGGTTTTCATTGTCATTCCTGCCAAGGCATTGGGGGTTCAGGACACACTGAGGAGACATTCTCTGCCCTATTTATCTCCTGTCCTCATGATAAGTCTTGGAAATTTCTGGAAATCTCTCTAGGAATAATAGAGCAGACTAGAGTTGGCATAGCCTAGTGTTGGGAATCAGAAGACCTGGGTTCAAATCTCAACATTGTCATTTAGCTATGTAATGATGGCTGGACTATGTAATGCCTCAGTGTTCTCATCTGCAAAATGAGGGTAATAATAATTGTAATTCACAGAGTTGTTTCCAAGAAAGTAATTTCTTGTCAAACATTAAAGCACCTGCAATTGGAAGGGGGAATGTCTTTCTTTTCTTTTCTTTTCTTTTTTTTTTTTTTTAAATTTCTTGGTTGGGGCCTAGTCTTGTTCTTGGAACTGTCTGGTGATAAATTAATGGTTGTGGACAGAGATGACTTAGGCTATGAATGGATGAATGAAAAATGATTTATTTAGCACTTTCATTGTGCTTTGCAATGTGTTTGGTGTAACCACATGTTGGGAAAACAGAAAGTGAGGCAGTCCTCATTGCAAGGAATTCATATTTTAATGGAGGAGACATCCTGTATATAAAGTTTTGGCCACAAGTCCCATGGTTCTTGGGGTGGAAAGGCAAAGCAGATGGTAATGCATCTTCTTTAGTGTTATTTCCACTGACAAATCCATATCCATTTTTGCTGGTGAATCATTTGGCAGCAATAACTCGGTGGTGAGAACCTTGGTTTCGGGATCTTTGAGGGGCTGGGCTGCAGCCTCTGAAGCGGTTGGCAGGCTGCATCTCCAGCTGGGTGGCTTCTCAGGATGATGGCTGTGGCAGGAAGCAGACCCTTAGGTCTGGGGGGAGTGCTGCCAGTGTCAGGGTTTGGGGTCTTAGCTGTTAGTCTGTAGCAATTAGTCAGCAGTTAGTGTTGGTGGTTAGGGAGGGTGGGCATAGTCTCCCTGACTCCACTCTACCGTATGGCTATGGGGCCCCTGCTGGAGCCAGGGCCTGCTTTCTGGAGGGGGCACTGTGACTCCACAGCTCTTGGGTTCAAAGTGTGATAGAAGAAGATGGTACTTGAGGTCTCAATGGTGGTTTGCCTTGCCTGGTAGATGCTGCTTTAAGGTGCCCTGCCATTTCATCTAGATGTCTGCCCTGTAGGTAGCAGGTGGCAGACCATCTTCTTGAGTAGCCCAGAATAAATGTTGTTAGCTTGATCCTTATTTCAGGGAGTAGGCTGATTTCACTTATTTCCTGGTAATACAGATTGAATAAGATTCCAGACTTTGTGGCCTTCAGCAATATTCCATCTTTGAGCTTTGGATCTTGTTTCAGAGATTGCTCAGATACTCCGGCTTGATGCCAAGTCAGTCTTGTGGACATAGGAAATAAAAGTTCTTTTGAATCCAACTGTCTTTTTGTCTTTCATATCACATCTTTTCCATTCTGCCCATGTTTTACAATTATCAGGTACAGAAAGTAAGACAGCCCCTCATCTCAAGGGTCTCTGTCTTAAATTGAGTTGAAGGATGAACAGGCCCTTGAGAAATAGTCATTAAATCTCAGTTTAGCTCCACTTGGAGTTAGAGATTTCACTGGCCTTTTCCATTGTGAATCTCCTTGGTTCTGTGGGTTAGTCTGCCCTTGGGAGGTGGTGGGCCGTGGAGGGGAGCAGTGGCAGATATATACTCTCTTTGGATTCAGCCACCTTGATCTAGCTCCCAGGGACTCATTAATGACTTTACATTCTTGGATAAGACATGGAATTCTGTTTTGGGCAAATGTGGGCTCTTTGGGTTGTGGTTGTCTTTGTTTTTCCCTTGTCTCTGAGAATTTCAGGATTTATGGCTATGAGTGAAAAAGAAAAGAAAAGAAAAAATAAATGACAGATGAAGGCGGCAATTTTTTTTTTGTCTTGAAACTATATGACAGTTCATATATTCCAGATCACATACATGTGTGTTACATTGAACTTTCTATGGTCATTAGACCATTTCTATTGTCATATACATGTTTGTTACATTAACCTTTCTATGGTTTGGGAAATTCTACTTGGGAATTTTTACCTTTGAACCTTTGCTCAAGGAAGGCTATCGTGGACGAACTACAGAGTTCTGTTGGACAGGTTATAATTTGGCATATTCCAGACTTCTAAGGGAAAATTCTCATTTTAGAGACCAATCACAGGGCAGTAGGAAACAGCCTTCTCTGGTAAAGGAGCTTTCAGAAAGGGGAAAGGCCAACTCGAGGCTTGGCCACTGAATCCCAGAGCAGCTGGAAGTGCCTTCAGTGGCCCTGATGTTTACTGTGATGAAGCTAGATTTAATAGTATGCAGTCATCCTTGGCCTATACCCAAAGGACTGAAAAGATGACTTCATTGATGATTGCCTATCCACAAGGTAACAAAGACGCAGCTCTCCTGAGCATTGACTTGCTCCCATCTGTGCTCACACCCATCCTACTCTCATTATTTATTAAGCAACTTATTTGTAGCAATTGGAATTTTGCAAAATGCTTTCCAGTCATTTTTATTAGTTAGAAATCTTTCCAGTCCAGAGAGCCATGCTGCTCTTACTGATGTCACTTTGAAGCAGAGGTGAAATGATCTCTGGGCAGTCAAGTGACTTGTTTGCAGTCCCACGCTGAGACTGCAGTGACCCTAGGATTTATATTGCCAGCTTGGGTTCTCTTTCACGATGATCTTATTTTCAAGGTCCCTCATTCTGTTATATAATGAACTACTTTATTCTTTGGAGCTAGAGTGATATTCTTCCTTGGAAGTCTCCTTCCATCTACACTGTCTCAGAAGAGCTGCATGGTATCTTAAGGGGTGCAGTCTTAATTATTTATCTAGAAACTAGTTGATAACATGTGGATATTTGTACCCTTTAGCAAATTACCCAATTTTCCTCCTTGGTGTTTTATGTTATGATTTGAACTAAAACTTTTTTTTAGAAAGATTTTATTTATTTTGAGTTTTATATGGTTTGCAGAAGGCAGTCTACTAGTCTTTACATTGTTTCCATACTGTACACTGATCTAAGTTGAATATGATGAGAGAGAAATCCTATCCTTAAGGGAAAAAAATAAAGTATAAGAGAGAACAAAATTATATAATAAGATATCAAGTTTTTTTTTAAATTAAAGGTAATAGTCTTTGGTCTTTTGAACTAGAACATTTTAAATCAAATTTCTTACGGGTCTGTATCTGTATTCCTTTCTTATCATCGATGGGGGTAAACATTCTGTCTCTTTACCTCTCAACCCTGCTCCCCCCCTTTTGCTTCTGAGTACAGGAGTCCCCTATTGATTTTGATTTTTCCTAGCTTTATGTGATTGCATAGATTTGGCATATTTTTGGTGGTACCTGCAGTCATTGTGATTTAAAAATGTCCCAAGAGAAGATTTCCCCTCCTGCCTGGAGGTAGAGTTTTGGGAGAACCACCTTCCTATTTTCTGAGGAATCTGACTGATCCTGAGGGGATGCCAGGTGGACAGATGGAAGTCTCTTTTCCTAATTGACCTTTCTCTCTGGACCCTGTTGGAGTCTAGCAGCCCTGCCGGGATCTCACATGTTGGGGGCTTTGGCTTGTACTGTCTGTTGTGAAGTACAGTAGCTTCATGGGAGCCCCCTTTGTCCAGCTGGCTGTGGCTCCGTACTACTGGTTCAAAGGCACCCTGAGCCTCTTTGTTTCCTACATCTAGGATAGGTATCTGACAGAAACATTTTCAAAGGCATTCATGGGAAGGAGCGTTGATGTTATTCCTCTTTTGTAGTAGAAGGTTGCATCTAATGTCATTAGCTATTTTTCCCTTTCATTGGTGTGTTCTGCCTTCGTATCCACAAAATGACAATAGCCAATTTTTATTTAACACGATATCACAAATCATACTACTAAGTTAGATGGAGTTCAGGTTATAGTATACTGAATGTCTTGTTGATTTTTTTCCCCTGTTCTTAGGAACTTAGAGGTTTTACTAAAACGAAGGAGGCTTTATCAGAGATTCAGTCACATTAGGAAGTTCCTGAGTCATTGTGAAGAATTTCTGTCCCACTCTCATCCCCTCATTATACTCTTACATCCACAACCACATAAGGATCCTAATTCCAGACACTCCCTTATGCCAATATTTTCTAGACTTCAATTCACTAGTTCAGCCATTCCTAATGAATCTTCTTCTCACTTGGATTCTGGAGAATGAATGAACTTCTTGAGTGGAGAAAAATTGATGATTGATGATTGATCCACAGATCATGTCTCTCTTGCTACTGATCACTGTTCTTCATGTCTTCTCACCCATTGTGATTTCTTTATTGAAAACTTGGAGAGAAAATTCAGTTTAGGGTGATAGGAAGCCTGTGGGACTAGAACTTGGCTTCAGATCCCAGCTCTAGAACTTAGTAGATGGTTTTCCTTTAGCTCAGCGACCTTGAATTTCTCTCAGCTTATGTCTTCACCCATAAAATGGGCACGTTAATGCTTTTCCCAATTACCTCACCAGGTCATTGTAAGAAAGGACTTTATAAATCGAATATCTTTACTAGTTTATAAATTATTATTGTTGCTTGGTGGCTACAAAGTTATTAATATTCTACATTTTATAAAATTGTTGTTGATGATGGATTTAGATAATGGATGGGACTTTAGGGATCATCTTCCAACCATCTCATTTTACAAATGAGAAAACTGAGACCTCCAGAAGTCAAGTGACATGGCCAAGTTGACACCTGAAGTCCTAGCAGAGGCAGAATTGATTCTTGGGTGCTCAGATCCCAATCCAGTAGTCTTTTCCACTATGCCCCGATGTCCTGTTGGTAAGATGCTTTAGGTCTCAGCATATTTTCGATGGCCTGGCCTGGAAGTGTAGGATTTCCTCCATTTTCAGCCCCCAGGTGCTGCCTTCCGTTATACTGGGTCCTACAGGTAGAAGTGAGGATTCCTTCTTCAGTTGTCTCACGTCACCTCATCCCTCAGTTTGAGCTCTCCCATATGCACACATCATCTCTGCAGATCCTCTCATTTATCTGCATGCATCAGCCACCTTTCTAGACCATCATCTCCTTGGGATGGCGAGCTATTGTAGACTTTTATCTTCCATAGTGTGTGTGTATAGTCTGGACTTGGTGACCAGGCATCTCCTGTGAGGAAGGGCCATCCCTAACCTGATTGAGATGCAGTCTTTACTTGGAAGGGCAAGGGCCAAGTGGGCTGGCCACAGCCACATCAGGCCCTGGTGGTGATACAAGAGAAAAGTCCCAGACCAGAAATCTGATGTGAAACTTCAGATCTAGGCCAGAGCAGCCTAGAAAAGGCCTGAAAATGAGCTGAAGGCAAAAGAGGCCGGGAATAGAAAAGATAGTTGTTCCATGGGCCTGTCTTCCTGCAGGTGCTTAGGGGGTGAGGGAAGGGTCTCTGCCCCGGTTAGATTCCTGGTGACATGGTTTTTATGCTGCATAGTTTGGGAGAAATGAGTCCATTGATCTCCTTTAGGAACTTAACACAGACACTCCCACCCCCCCCACCCCCCCCCCCAGGTGAGAAAAGAATTTGATTTTTCAAGTTGAAATTTAAAATCTGGTCATCCCCATCCTTCATCAGTGAACAGTGATTTATTAAGTGCCAACCATGGGATGGAACAGAGAAAAGTGCTTAACAAATATTATTTCACTTACTTCTCACAGCAACTGAGTGAGGTGGGTGATATTACCATCTTCATTTCACACATGAGGAAACTGAGGCAAGATAAAGTGACTTACCCAGGATCACACAGCTTGTAATTGTTGAGGTAGAATTGGAACCCAGGACATCCAGGCTCCAGGCCCAGAACTCTATGCCATCTTATGCCACCTGGTGCCACCTAGTACCATCTAGGGATGATCCACCTGGAGAAGGCCCCAGGGAGGTTGGCTGTTACCAGGCAAGGAGGAAAGCCAAGCTGAGGGAGGTTCCAGGAGGAGACAGCATAGTTTGGGAGTCAAGAGGGAAAGGAAGGACAGTCTGGGCCCCACCCCAGTGGAGGCCTCAGCAGGAGCTTGCCAGTGGGAGAAGTGGGCAGACCTCACCCCAGGATGGAGCTGGATGCCTTTCAGGCATGGCAGACCCCGTTTAGGGCTTATCCACTGAACAAATCATGAATGAAGGATAGCACAAGGAGATTGCTATGGAATGAGGAAATCCCACTAAGCGCAGCAGCCAGACAAAGCATCCGTGGCACAGTACTGGGTGTGGGCTTACTGAGCCAAGCAAGCAGGAATGGCTCTCCACCTCGGAGCATCTGTTCTGATGGGAGGAGTAGGGGTGGGCCCTGGGCAGCCAATGGCCAGGGCTGGAGATATTTGGGAAGTGATGGCCGGGCCTGGTTCTAGGCATCCCAGTGAGGAAGTGACAGCAGTGAAGGTAATGTGGCATGGGCATGGTGTGGGCATGGCAGGAAGTCCATAGAAATACACCCAGGATCCATTACACTGTCACATTGAACACTCGGTCTTGACACTGAATTAATTGACTGTTTCCCCTTCTGTATTTCTGTCTGTTCTCTGTTTTTTTTTTGCAAGGCAATGGTGTTAAGTGACTTGTCCAAGGCCACACAGCTAGGTCATTATTAAGTGTCTGAGGTCAGATTTGAACTCAGATCCTCCTGGCTCCAGGGCCAGTGCTTCATCTACTGTGCCACCTAGCCACCCCTCTGTGTTTTGTTAATGCTTTATTGTCATGCTTTGTGTTACCGCTATTGCTAACTCTTCCAGACTTTTGCCATCTGAAAAGTAGCTCATCCTTCTCATCCCTCAACTTGTTCCATCAGAGCAGACCCTGACCTGGTCTTGTTCCCAAATAGCTGTCTGCTTCACTTTGCCTCTAGTTTACTCTCTTCTGAAATCATTGCTGCATTCCAAGTTCTTAAGCCTCTCAAAATTGTTTTTCTTCATTATCAGTGGAGTTTTCTTGGTTTTCTCATGTCTTCTTTGGTCGTTTCTTGTAACAATAGTATTATTTTTTCTCTTTGTGCACCATAATTTTGTCAGCCATTCCTTATCTGCTGATCATCTACTTTGCTTTTGTCAGCGTGGGTTTTGAGAATTATAATAGGTTCATGGCAATGGAGAGCTGGAGAAGTCTTCAAGGTCCAGTTCAACCGCCTCATTTTACAGAGCAGAAAACACTCCTGAGGGCAGGCTCTGCCTCATTTTTGTGTTGGTTGCCCGGTCCCCAGGGTGGTAGCTAGGACATCATCAGCAGAGGCTGAAACAATGTGGAGCGACTGATTCATGGAGACATGGGCAAGGTCAGGGACTCTCCAACTCAAAGATGATTGAGTGGCTGAGCTGGAATTCGAACCTGGGTGTGGACTCTCCCTTCAGAGCTCTTTCTACTAGACGAATCTTTGGGAGGACTCAGGTCTCTAGCTTAGCTCTCACATGTAATAGCGGCATGACTCTATGTCAATCACTTTGTCTCTATGACCTTGTTCCCATCTCTTTAAAATGGGGGCAGCAATCCCTGGATTGCTGTCAAAGAGCTAGAGAAGCAGTCTTTCCTGTTGTGGACCAGGGATTTCTATATCGTGGGAAGTTTCCTCCACGTATGCTGGGCACTGTCTTCTCTCAGAGAGCTGCTGGGGCTCCTAGGCCTCTGGTGATGTGCCGACAGCCGCAGGTGCCACCCGGCTCCGGGACGGACTCTCTCTTCACAACCCCAGAGAAGCCTGAATTAGATGCTGGGGCAATAGGAAATGTGGGTCTCAAGAGCTGTGGCTGACTCTGGGATCTTCAGATACACACACACACACACGCCTGTGTGCCTGTTGATGTGTGTTCATGGTCATATGTATGCGTGTAGACATGCACATATATCTATACACACATGTGCACACACCCACACAATATAGGTATACGTCCTTGTGCGTGTGTTCACATGCATGCATGTATAATGTGCGTATGCACACACATGCACCTATCCTCTGGACAGAATCTCCAGGAATGTGCAATGCTGGTAGGGTTGTGACAGCACTGGCTGGCCACGCGGTTCCTTGCTCTGTGGAGGTTCTGCATCTAATGCACAGGGGCCTCCTTTAGGCTCGTCCTCCATTCCACGCAGACAGGGGGTGGAGGGCTGGTGGCCTGGCTCTAGTTGGCCTGCCCAGGTCCCAGGCTCCTGTCTGTACGCTCCCTGCAGCTTGTCTTTGAGCATATTTTCGTGCTGGTTTGATGGTTTCATTCCTCTGCACGAGAGATATGATGTCCAATAAATCGTGACTGCCATACATTTATTTGAATGAGTGTTGATGGATTTCTTTGCTTGTATTGGGGCAGGTCTATACTTCCTGTTCCCCTCCAATGCCTTCAGGTGTTTCGAAGGTGCTTGTTCAGTCTTCACATCCCCAAAGAATTCCTCTTTGTCTCACTTTACTTGAGAAGTTAGATGGGGACCAGGGCTCCCTTTTAGGAGGAAATGGGCCCCCTGTGAGAACCCTGGGCTCGAGGCCCAGCTGGAAGTCCCCTGGGTCATGGGCCTGACTCCCTGGAGTTGGAGGAGAGTGAGCTGAGTTAGGATTTTACTCTTTAGCAGCATTTCACTTTGGTTTGCTTCAACCGACATCAATTGGCACAAGGTCAACAGCCCGTGATGGAGAGCAGAATGATCAGAGTTGGACTCTGGACTCTGATACTTCTGTGACCTTGGGGAAGTTTCTTACTCTTTTGGTGATTCAGTTTCTTCATCTGTAAAATGAGGGGGTTGATCTAGATCATTTCCAAGGTCAGTTCTTTTCTAAATGTAATCCTATGGAGAGAGAGAGAGAGAGAGAGAGAGAGAGAGAGAGAGAGAGAGAGAGAGAGAGAGAGAGAGAGAGAGAGTGAGTTTGTATTTGCCAAGTTATGTGCTAGGGTTATTACAAAGACCAAAATGAACACTTTGCTCATCTTCTGCTAAGCTTTTCCCCTCCCCCCCAAATCTTTGTCTCCCTCCTGCCCCCTGTCCCCCTGCCTAGATCATTTTCCCAACCTAGAATTCCCTCCCTCTCAAAGGTTTGCCGACCCAAATCTTACTGCCTTCTACAGTCCAGCTCCCATCCTTGAAGAAGCCTCTGCAGTCAGTTTGATACCTCATTGAACTCCTCTTCTAGCAGTGAGCCTCTGCATTAAATAGTTCATCCCCTAGAATGACATGGAGGCTAGTGTTTGGAGTGCAGCAGTTGATGGCCATGCCCTCTGCAGGCAATAGTATTCTTGGGGCTGGTGTTGGCCAGCAGAGTGGGTGACAGGAAAAGGGGACTTGTTGGGTGGCATGACACAAAGATGACTAATGACCAACAGGGGAAGCCTGACTCAGTCTTGAGATAGTGAGTCCTCTCCCATTAGAAGTCTCCTGGGTGGGAGCTTGAGTTCTGAGTTCGAGGTAGGGGCTGGAGCCCAGGAGTCTGTTTGTGACCTTAGGGAGTAGCCAGCCAATGATATCGCATTGGTTTCAGACTGTTTTGAGTCTGCATAGCTTGTTTTCCTGACCTCATTGCAGAGCATTCTGCCCCAGGGGACCCCCAGCACCAGGGCTTGGAGGCAACCGGTTCAGCTGGACCATCATGTACTTGATGGGGAGCCTGTGTCTTAATACAGAAGGGGAGAGCTTCTCTGGAGCTAATTTAAAATGCCAAATGAAGGAGCTTGTATGGGATTCTAGGGGGCCACTGGCACCCGAGGTGGGGGGCTGGCACATGAGGCCATCGCTTTTGCGGCTGGGTGTGGGGTCCATTGGAGTGGAGAGAAACTGGAGGCCAAGAGAGTCCAGGGGAAGACGCCCGGGCAGCAGGATTTGGAAATGATTGGTGCTTAACAAGGGTGGTAGGGTGGTCCAGCGGATAGAGAAGTAGGCCTGGAATCAGGAGGACTCGTCTTTGTGAGTTCAGATCTGACATCACCCACTTGCTGGCTGGGTGGCCCTGGGCAAGTCACTTGATCCTGGGTGCTTCTGTTTCCTCTTCTGTAAAATGAGCTGGAGAAGAAAAGGACAAAGCTCTCTAGCACCAGATGGGGTCAGGATGGTGCTTAATACATGATCTTTTTGGATCCCCCTCCCCAGATCTCATAGTAAAACTTCCTTATCCTTTCTTTGGTTTTGCCTGTGATTAATGATCTCATAGCAGAGATTATGGAAATACACGACTTGGCAGGATTAGGACAAACAAATTTATGGGTGAATTGATCTTTACCAGGCCTAGTACAATGGTATGTGTTTCATTGAGTAATGAATAAAAATAGCTTCTGATTTTGAGAGATGCTTTGTATTCAAGAGTTTGGATTTGAGAGAGAAGCCACTGTAAAGAGTAAAATAGGAAACAGAGAAATATGGTGATTGGTGCCCTGGGTCCAAGAATCCCAAAGTCTGATTTTTTGGTAATCGAGAATATGTTTTTATTGATGATTCAATGGGGAATATTTTCAGTCCATGACCACTGACTACCCTATCTTTCAAGTACAGAAAGTTTTGCTCCTGTCCATCACTGCCTGGAAAATAAAAAATGGAAGGTATAGGATGGTTGGGTGGGACCAAAGCCCCTGGCCATCCTTCTCTGAAGGCAGGTCTTCCACTACCACGTCTGTGAGCTTTGTTCATTCATGGGCCATGTTGCTTCTTCCCACATGGACCAAATGTCATTGCCTGAGAGTGCGCTCTGGTTTTTCTGGGATGTCCCATGGTGGTGGTCTTGCCTGGCATCCATCGTGGCCTGGGTGGCTCCCCTCAGAGCTGCCCCTAACTAATAGCATTCTCTGAACCTTGCAGCCTCCTTCCCACTTTGGGAGCCCAGCTTGGAGCAGAAGTTGGGAGTGGGTTCTTCTTTACCTGAGATCACTCTTTGCAGGGCCCTTAAGCCCCCTCTCCCCTCTCATTTCAAAACTTCTGCTTTCCAGACATACTCTTGGAATGTCAGTGTCTATTTTGACCATGCTTTGCTAATGATGACCACATGCCTATGTTTCTGAGCTGGAGCAGCTTGGCCTTTACTGGTGGAAGTGGCCTGGGCTTCTCACAAAAGAGGGCCCCCAAGAAATTGGTTGGTCTGTCTTTCTTTTGGTTCTTCTTTCTCTCCTTCCCCCCTCCATTCCTGGTATTCTCTCTTTCTTCTCTCTGTCAAACTGCTTCATATCACTCTTGAGTTGAGAGAGAGAGGGAGAGAGAGAGAGAGAGAGAGACAGACAGACAGACAGACAGACAAAGAGAGAGGTGCTAGAAGCATACATTCTAAAAAACATTTTGGTTGTTCTCTGTTCTCTGAGAGACTCAATCCTGAATTTCATTACATTGGGTTCTTTTTGATTGTTCTTAAACACAACCTCATTGACTTTTAGACGGCACTAAATCTGGCCCTTGCCTTTCAACTTGAATCTGGAAAGCTTTCTCTGCCCAGCTGGCCAGATTGCTAGGCTAAGCCTTACTTTTGTTTTCTGTCTTCAGACTCTTGCCCTTTTTGCTTCTCTTTTTTAGTGTTGGAAATTAGGGGGCCATCTCTTGTCTAAATTTCTACTATTTGAGCACTGATTTTTTTCCCTTGCCTTGCTTCCATCCTACCCATTTAAGAACCCCACCAAAACCTGTCCCACAACCCTTCTGAATTGAATTAAATGCTTTTTTTTTGCATTTATATATATTTTAATCAAAGGATTCTTTCCTCCAATTAGAGAACTGTCCAGTTTTCATGTCTTTGAAACTCTCATTTTCCAGCTTCGAAAGTCTTAAGTGGAGGTAGTGGGGTAATGAAGATCATGATAATATCCCACATTAGTTTTAGACCCTTTTAATAAGAAAACACAAGGGACACTGTTTTGAATAGTTGAAGTTGTCATCCTGAAGGGAACAGTGATAGTGTTATGTCAATTAAAAAATAAAAAATAAATCTGGGAACCAAGATTTCTTTTAATAAAAAATGATTAGAGATGACTAAAGTCCATGTCTAGTCATAGGTTTTTGGCCACTTAAAACTGAAGTGATTTAAATTCATTAATTTGATACTATATGGGTTAGGCCATTTCCCAAGTTATCATGGGACTGGTGAAGAGGGCACAATGTGTTCATCAAAATCCCGGGAGTGTGGTTGACTCTCAGGGGGTCAACCCTGGAAGAAGCTGCCAGATTGGACAGGAATCTTGTTTTTCCTATCTGGAAATTCTAAGAGAAAAGTCAACTCTACTATCAGCTTCCTTATTCCTGCCTGTTAGAATTAGTGAAAAATCTAAAGTAGAGAAATTGAGTTTGATTGCTTTCCAGTACATTGATTAACTAGAACTAAATTATTGTCCTAGTAGAAGTCCTTGGCCTTGCTTTGGTGACTTGATGAAAATTATTGTTAGGGTAGGGGACCTGTAAGTGTGTGAAAGATGGTTTGTACATTCTGATCTTAGGGTCAGAGCTGGAAAGCACTCTTGAAGTAAGTGGGGCAACCCTAACGTCTGACTCCTGCAGAGGAGGACCCTGGGTCTTGGTGGGATCCAGAGGTGGGATTTGAACCCAGGACTTCTTGCCACTTAACTTCACAAAGTGCCTCTACTTTATAGACGTTCTCTTCATTAACTGACCTTTTCTTTATGGTACAAAAGTACTTCAACCAATCTTTCATTTGTCAAGTCCAAATTTGTTCGGCCTCACTGTAGATTCTCAGTTCAGTTTGATAGTGAGACCTGAAACTGGTCCCAGGAAGCATGACAAATATCCAGTGAGAGCCAGTCCACAGCCCTTTCCAGAACCTATAGCATCCTTAACCACACACAGCTGTAATGCAGTTTTAAAAAGTTGAACCCAAATCGTTCATTTTCCTATTTAATGAACCAGAAGAGTCTTTGTTTGTTTTCTAACTCAGTTTAATGGAGACACGTTCTTAGAGTAGCAGTCACGTTCAGGTGTGTCTGTGTAGGGTTAACAGTGAAATGGAGGGATTTCTGCCTCCCGAATTTACTCCACAATGGAAGCAAGTCTTCAGCGCAGAGACAGAGGATGCTTCGACTGGCCACTTGCTAAGTCACAGCGCTTGCTTTGAATTGCTTTTCCTCTGGACTTTGAACTAACTCCTCGGCCCGACCTATGGCTTTGCTCTCTCTTTGCCCTTGTCAAGGGCCAGAGGGAGGGAATTTGTCATATACTTGAGGAAATGGAACTGAAATTGTTGATTTTCCTGAGTGGTTTGGAGCCCTATTTTTATACATCCTGTGTTTTATTGCCGGACTCGGAGAGTTAGTGTTTTTCTGACACCCCGTTCCCTTTCTTTCCCTTCTTTCCCCTCCCCTCCCTGTTATACGCTTCCACACAGGAAAAAGATACAATTTTATTTTTTTTCCAAAGGATGAATTCAGAAAGTGATGGTTAAGTTCCAATGGATCCTCATAATGTCTCCTTCCTCTATTTTTAGATTAGTTTTTAGTGTTCTGTGTGAGTTGGCTAAAATGGAATAATCACAATTATTTCCATATAGTGGATCCACAAATACTTATTGAATGAAAGTTATTTTTTTGGTTGGGGGGGGCGGTTGACATGAGTAAGGAGTAATTTCCTAGTTTGGTCCTAGTTGGAGTGGAGTGTTTCTGGGATATTATTTTCAGTTACTAGTATGTGTGTGTTTTCAGAGGGGAATGCAAGCCAGGAGCTGGAGAGGTAAGCCTTGGGAGTCGGCCCCTGGACAGAGTGGGTCAGAGGTTGCAGTGGCCCCAGATGGAGCAAGGGAACAGCTTAGGACCTTGGGATGCAGTAATTCATCTCAAAAAGGCCTAGGGGTTTCAGCAAACTGAAAGTTCAGTAGGAGTGGACAGGATCCTTTGGCCTTCAAGAAAACCGATCTCAGGCTCTGTTAAGAAATGTTCCTGGGGTCCACAGCTCCCTTATACTAGGTTCTGGTTAGACCCATTGGAGCATTCTGGTCAGGTCTGGGGACCTCCAAGAGGATGGCTGTTGAGAAGTGGAGAGTGTCCAGACCAAGGCCACCAGGTGGGTGAAACACCTGGGGATCGGGTCGATGAGGATTGGGTGAACAAACTGGGCAGGGCTGACCTGGAGAAGAGAAGACTAGGTGGGGTGTCGGGGGTGTTGGGGGCACCGTCTTTGGGAGTTTGTAGGATAGTTTGGAGAGGGTAGTCCTGGGGGAGCTCTGGGAACTCCAGGTTTGTCTCTGGGCCCTCTACTCCCCACAGAATGACCCTTGTGGCCTCCAGGATCAAATACAGCCTCCTGTTTCCCCTGACTTTATCCTCTCCTAGTCTAATTCCACCTTCCTTTCGTCTTGCGTTCTGCTCCTTTCCTGGGGCCAGACCCACCATTCTGGCCTCTCCTAGGTCTCCTGCTTGGAAGGCTTCCCCCATTCCTCAGCCCCTGGGGAGCCAGACTCCCTTTAGAGCTCAGCTCAAGGGTCTCTTTCTGCTTTCCCCTCCTCTTCACTTGGGATTTCTTTTATCAAGTTTTCATATATATCAGAAATCAGAGGCTTTTAATTTTACTTAATACTTTAGATTCTCTCTTAAAGAGGTCTTTGGTTTGGAACTCCTATCTGCGACTGAGTGTGTGTGACTTCACCTACCCTGCTGAGTTGGCCCTGGGACCATGGGCACATCCTGGTCAGCCAGCTGATGGTGCCTCCCCCCCCCCCCCCCAAGGCCCCAGGAGCTTCCTCCAGGCCCACAGAGCCAGGGACACTGAAAGGAAAGATGGGGGCAGCCAGGAAAACCTTTCTGAGCCACCTACTCCTTGAAGCCCTGGATGCCCCAAGGTAGAAGTGTCAGTGGCTGCCCTGAAGGATGGACCTGAAGAAGCTGGGCTGATGAGACCCTGAGAGATGCCCAGTCTGGTGACTGCCCGTTGGTTTGCTTCAGCAGCCTTGGTTGGCAGTGACCTACTTACATTTAGCTTCATGCCCATGGAGATCACCAGCTTTAGAAATACCAGATGGGCTCCAATTAGAGCTTTTATTCAGTGGAGGCCCCGCCACCTCAAGGCGGGGTGGGCAGGTGCATCCTTCATGACTGCCTTGTCAGAGAGAATGTGGCACTCTCTGAGCCTCTGGGTCAAGAGATGGCAACTGTCTGGGAGAGGGAAGTGGCGAGAGGGGACACTTGGGACCCAGGTGGGTAACTTTACACCTGCCTGGCCTGAAAGTCAGTCCAAATGTGACTAGCTCTCCGATAAGGACAACCCCTCACCTTTAGAGCTCCCCAAGGTGCTCGGATGTTGGCAGTGTGTGGGGAATGTTTGTCTCCCTTTTCACTGATGAGGAAGCAGGCTCTGGGACATTCATTGCTTTGTTTGTGATCACCTGGTGCCCCTGGTGGCTCGAAGCTCATCTTTTAGCCCCATCTTGTGTCTCTAGCCTTTAGTAGGCCTACTCTCTTTGTGGACCTCATCTTCTCCTTCCTCCCTTCCTTCCTCCTTCTCCTCCTCCTCCCTTCCCCCCACTTACAGCTTCCTTGGAGGAGCTTATGAGAATACCTATTGTGTATCATACAAGGTAGAGCAGCACTCCGTACGAGGTGCTCCAGGAATATTTGAGGAAAGAGAAACTTTGGACTCAAATCCAAGAGGGCTTCATCGGAGGAGGTGGCACAGGCAGAGCCTTGGACCAGAAGGACTTGTTTCTGCTCTTCGAAAGTGTATAAAATCTGCACACAGCAGTCATTATTTTAGAGATGAGGGACATTTGTTTAACTTGTGAAAGATAGTTTACCTAGTTTAAATTTCTTGACTTGAAGGCCTTGGAAAAGTTTGAGCTTTAAAAAATATCAAATATCAAATAGGGATCAGTGGATTGAGCACCAGGAGTCAGGAGGACCTGAGTTCAAATGCGGCCTCAGACACTTAGTAATTTTGTGTAATTATAGCTGTGTGACCTTAGGCAAGTTACTTAACCCCACTGCCTTGCAAAAACTAAAAACTAAAAAAAATAAAATAATTTCCAAGTCTCTTGATACTTAACAGGTAACCAGAATCTCTCTGCCATTGTTGATTTTATGTTCACAGAGGACATGTCCCATTGCATACACAATCAATCTTCCTGACTCAGGCAGAGCAGACACATTCCTTATAGCTTGTCCTGGGCTCTTTAGCTTGATTTTTGTTTTTTTTTGAATTAAAGGAAAAGACAACAAAAGAAACAAACCCAGAAAAGGGTTTGGGATTTCTAGCTGTCATCATTTCTTACTGATTCCATGCTAGCTTATGACTTCATTCAGGGGGTAGGGGTCTTTGGAAGGCCACCTTAGTGTTCTGAGGGATCCCTTAAGGCCCCCCCCCCCCGACTGTGGATGATTACAGAGCTTGCCTTAGGTGTTTTGTTGTTGAAAACTCCCCCATTCTCTTCCTGAGTTCTTGTTTGACCATCTGGTTGACTTTGCCATCTTTGATTGAGTCACTTGGAGTCTTTGTGCCAATCTCCTTAGTACCAACATGGTGGTGGTTCTCTCTCTCTCTCTCTCTCTCTCTCTCTCTCTCTCTCTCTCTGTGTGTGTGTGTGTGTGTGTGTGTGTGTGTGTGTGTGTGTGAAAGCTTCAGAAAGGGGCCAAGTTCATGTGTTGATTCTATGTCACTGATCCCTCTCCTGGAGGTAGAGGAATTGTTCTTTTGGAGAGAGTATACTTCCTCCTCCTCTTTGTTCTCTCTCCTCCCTTTTCATCTGTGACTTTTGAAGAGAGGGTGTCTTTGAATTGAGGCTGCCCAGTTCATTTCCTGGTATGTGTTTGTATGGCCTTTTCTTGGATTTGCAGCCTTTGCCCGGACTGCTGCAGGAGCCTTTTCTGCTGACCATCTTGAGATCCTTTTGCTTCAGCCCCAGCGCACGCCCATGATTTAGAAAGCCTGAAAGGGAGGCCGTACGTCATCTCTCCAGTGAGGCATCTTAGAACAAAAGCGGGTTGCTCTAGAATGGCTAGGCTCTTGGGAGCCTTGGCCACAGTTTTCCTGATGCATTTGCATTTATTTGTGTGGAAAGAATCCATTTTCTAGAATCTTAGCAAAAGTCACATGGAAAGAACTTCTCTGTTACTGTGAGGCAGTATTTGTTGTTCCCAATGATCTTTTTCTATTTTGCTTAAAACTTGCAGAAGTTTTTAGATTGTATTTAAGAGGCAGCAAAGGTGTATTAGATGAGTTAGTGGACTTGGAATCAAGAATATCTAGATGCAGATTCAGCCTCTGACATTTGCTGTTAGTCTGACAATGGGAAAGTCAGTTAAGTTTTTCTCTGAATCCTGCTCAGTGAAGTGGAAATAATAATAGCTCTAAATACTTGGCAAGTATCACATGGTTATGGTGACGCTCAAGTGAGATAATGTATGTAAGGCACTTTAAAGTGAGATATTAATGCCATGTTATTATAAATAGTTATCTTTAACTTCATTAAAAAAGAAGATAAGTAGGAAATACACCTCATGTTTTATCAGATCTTGTTGAATTTGACTCTTGAATGATTGGCTTGGTTCACTTTTAATCTTTGAATTTCAAAATTCTTTCTGATTCATCTATTTTTCATTAAAAGGATGAGTAATTGTCATGTCTCCAGCCATCTGGATTTCTCTGGGATGAGGCCAACACTGTAATTTCAGATATGAAAGCCTTGGTTATAGCAAAATCTCCTGCACATTTTTTTTTTTTTTACCTTTGTCTTGGACATCACAGCCTTCATTTGTTTATCTGCTTCCTAGTGACTGTTAGGAGAATCAAATAAGATAATGTAAAGCACCTGGCACTTGTGAAGTACTGGATGAAATGTCAGCTTGTAGGATTAATTTTTGACTTCGTACCAATATGTCAGTGGATCTATGATCTCATTGATGTGAACATTCCTATCCTCACCTTCTCAATCTGTATTTAAAAAAATTTTTAAATTTATTTAAGGCAGCTGACTTGCCCAAGGTCACACAGCTAGGTAATTATTAAGTGTTTGAGGCTGGATTTGAGCTCAGTTTCTCCTGACTCTAGGGTCAGTGCTCTGTCCACTGGGCTATCTAGCCGCCCCTCATTCTGTATTATGAAGAACTTCGCAGTTGTGTTATACTGTCTAAAATTCAGGTCCATCTCAACCCAGTGTTCTGGGAGTATTTGAATCTCTTAAGGTTATATAGATAATATCAGAATAGTAGGGATGTCCAAGAAATAAGTTTATTTCTTGCTTGGTAAGTTGGGCCTACCTTTTCTGTCTCTAAATACCTTTCGTGATTTTTTTTGGTTTCTTGAACAGTTCGTTATTGGTAATAAAGCCGATTTAGACCCACCATGTTTCTTTTGGTTGCCCTTTGACTCCCAATTCTGATGCTTCAGAGATTGTGGAGTTCCTTGATTTGTTGCCATATACTACTAGTAGAAAAAAAAATTAGCATGAAAAGATGGCATTTCATTTCAGGGAAATACCTGGGGTCATTGAATTTTCTTGTTTGACTCATCTCTCATTTCTATTTGATTTTGAGCTCAGCCCATTGTCCTTCTCTCTTGTCTGTCAAAGTTCTGTATACCAATGGGACCAGTTCAGTGGGCTGCAACCATTTGCAAAGTAGTACCTCATTATCTGCACAACTGGGACAAGAGAATAATGTATGCTTTGTTTTTCCCTGTTTGGCTTATTAGATTGAACAATTTTGTGTAATTATAGCTCTCATTTGAAATGTCTGATGGCATTCTGAAACTTGATTCAATCAGCAGAATGTCATACACAATTGGTATATCTGGTGGATCTCCTTTATCATTTATGGAGAATCCTTCTGTCATCTTCCATGGCAGGATGCCAAGCAGATTTTTTCTTTTAATCTCCTTGTTGTCATTTATGAAATAATTATTACACTTTTTAGAGCTACCCTCAGAAGACTAAAGTACTGTGATGGGAAGTGTACTTGGTCTATTTGAGTTCTAGTCTCAGGTCTGCTAAGAACATACTTTTTTAATTTTAATTTTTAATTTAAATGACAAAAAAGCATTTCTGCATTCACAGCAGTACTCACAAAAACATTGTATCTGAAATTACCAATTTTACAGTCCATATATATATATGCATGTGTGTGTGTGTGTGTGTGTGTGTGTGTGTGTGTGTGTGTATATATATGTTTTTTGTAAGGCAATGGGGTTAATGACTTGCCCAAGGTCACACAACTGGGTAATTATTAAGTGTCAGACTGGATTTGAACTCAGATCCTCCTGACTCCATGGCTGGCGCTCTATCCACTGCACCACTTAGCTGCCCCCATATATTGTTTTAAAAAATATAAATTGCAAACATTGCTTTCACAACTGCCCTGCTTGTACTTCCTCCATCTTTTTGGGCAACTGTATTTCTAATCCCTGCTTTATGGTTAGCACTTCTTCTTGGAAAATTGAGAGAAAGGGAAAAAGAAACTCCTTATAAAAAGCAAGTTAAGCAAAAGTGGGTTCTCTGTGGTACATAGTAGGTGACTAATAAATATTTTAAGTACTTTGAATCCATCACTGCTGTGTCAGAAAGTGGTGCCAGTGTTTCATTATGAAGTTCATTGAAGAAAAAGTTGGATATTGCATTGTTAAAACTTCCTTAATCTTTCAAAGTTATAGTTGTTTAAAAAGTTATCCCTATAAAATTTCATTAAGGTTCTTAAAGGAAACTTGTTTCTTCTTCTCCTCTTTGTTACCATTGTATCATCATATAGCACCTTTCAGTTGTTCGTGTAAATTTACCTTTGTTTCTTTGGATTTGTGTAACTGTATTTCAAAGTTTCTATTCAGAAATACTTGAAAATTTCTGTTCCATTAAAAGTTCACCTCTCTCTCTCTCTCTCTCTCTCTCTCTCTCTCTCTCTCTCTCTCCCCCCCCCCCCCCATAAAATGATGTTCAGCTTTTCAGGATTAAAACTCTCCTCAAGTTTGGTAAAAGCTGCCCTGTCTTGTCTGATCCTCTCTTTGGTTCTTTAGTATTTGACAACTTCTTTTAAATGCTTACAATATATTTTTTTAATGTGGGAGGCTTGGGTTTTGCTCTGGATTTCCTGGAACCTCTCTTTTGAGGTCTTTCAGGAGATGCTGCTGCCTTCTGTTTGCTCTTTTCTTTTTTGGTTTTGGTCAGTCTTAGAGGTTTACTTCTACAGTGCTACAAAGTTACAAAACTCAACGCAAAAATATTCTAGTGTTGGCTAAGGAAAGCCAAGAGTGTACTTTGCATTTTGCAGATTAGCCTGTAAGCTTCTCAAGGAACCATAGCTTCAGAGGGCTGACTTTTTGATGAGGCATCACCCAGGGATTGGCAAAGAACAACCCATTTACCAGTTTCTGAGATGTGTGTGTGTGTGTGTGTGTGTGTGTGTGTAAATAAAAGGAGTCATTCACACCAGTGAATAAAAGGGCCAGACACAAAGTCTATACTAATTTCCAGGGTATTTTTACCTCAAGAGAAAAAAAAAGTTCAAGGAAGCAGATTGATTCTAGACCTAGCTTTATCTAAAATGTATGTGGAGTGAGTTGCATCAGATCATGTCCTCTTTTCTTAAAGAACTGGTCAGTAAGTAGTCGTTGGGTCACCCATATTTATCAAAAGGTATCCAGGACAGAAGGAAAAAGTGTTGCTGATTTGGGGTGGGCAAGGCCTCAGGATCTTGATATTCTTGCCTCATCTGACTCTGGTAGTTTTCTACTCTCGAGGGTTGGTTACAAACTGAACTGTCTTGTTTTATTGGGAAGAACTGGAGCTAGAGGGATGGAGTCATAGTGGTCTGGACAGAGGATCCTTGACTTCCAGGAGATCAGGACTTTCTCCCTGTGCATGGGGGTGCTGACAACATCTGTCTGGTCATGAACTTGGCCTAAGGGACCTCTCTCCTGACCAGCTGCCCTCAATTAGGAAATCCTCCATAAATAAAACTTCATATCAACTTAGTGTTTTTAAAAAGGAAAGAAAAAAAATTAAAATTTTGATGGTCTAATTTGTTGAGATCAGGGGCCCAGATATTGTTTTATTATGAGGGTATGAGGATTGAAAGTTCCCATCCCAGCTGCTGTGTGTTGGTGGCAGAGGAGGGGGCTCTGGTCTTGTCTTCAGTGGGACAGAGAGGAGTCATTATGCTTCCTCCTTTCTTCTGTCTCTATCTCTCAGCTCCCTTGCTGTGTGATCACTATATCCAGGCAGCCCTTCATCACTCCTTCCGGAAATTCTTTTTATCTTCATCTGGATTCTCAGATCCCATGTGTCTTTGGATAGGGAGGAAGCCTCATTTTCCTTTACATTTTTCCATAAGTGGATAATATTTCCATGATGTGAGGCCCTCCAGTATATGCTCTGTTGGCTTTTGGCTTCTGTTCTTTCTCCTTCCTCTTAGGGGATTTTGATTTGGAGCACGAGCACCCTCTGTTGTCATATCTGCAGTAGTGAGAAGGAGTGAGTCCAGCCTTGTTGGAACTAGAATTTGGGGAGGAGCTAGAACTTTGCTCTGGTGTGTCTGCTGGTAAAGCCGGAGCTGCAGAGGGCATGATGCCCTGCCCCTCTTGTAACCTTTGCCTCTGTCTTCAAAGAGACTTTTGACTCCTCCTTCAGGGACCTTTTTATCTTGAGGTTGGCCCTTTCCTTGGAAGGCAGCGTGTCCTCTTACATTTGTAGAAAAATGGAGCTGTCTTCCCAGGACTTCTGCCTTTTATCACCTGGTCTTCCTCTGTATCCTCTCTGGTTCTGAAAGACAGGCCGTTTTCATTTATCATTTCTTGAAATAATGATCCTGGGAGTGGATGGGAGGAGCACCAGGACAGAATGGTGTCTCAAAAAGCTAGAGAGAAGAGAGGATTTAGGAGGAGCAGGTGGTTAAGGGGCAAAAGATGCTGAGTGGTCAAGGAGGATGAGGGCTGAGAAAACGTATTTAATTGGGCAACTGACAAATCATTTATACTTTTTGGGGGAATAGCTTCAAATCACATAATAAAGTTAGAAACCAGATTGCAGAGGATTTAAAAGAGGGTAATCAGGAGAGAGGATGGTACCCAATGTAGGCTGATTTTTTAAAAGGAGCTTCCCTGAGAAGGGGAGAAGAAATATAAGAAGGTAGCCAACATGGAATAGTAGGTTCCAGGGAGGGACGGGGGAAATATAAATGTGTGTGTAGGCAGCAGAGAAAGAGTCAGGAAGTAGAGACTAAAGATAAGAAGTGGGAATGGTAGAGGGGTGAGGTTCCTAGAATGCACATAGGTCAGGTTGTCTTGGCCAGGAGAAGGGCTACCTCTTATTGAGAGAAGGGGGCAGCCTTCTTTTCCTGGGTTCTTCTAGTAATTAATTGCTTAGCCTCAATTAAGTCACTGAGTATCTCAGCCTCCATTCCCTCAGTTATAAAATGTTAGAGTTGAGATAGGTTCTCCCTGCGGTCTCTTCCAGTACTAAAAAATCATTGATTCTATGACTGGTATGTAGTCATATAAAATACTATGAAAATCCATCAACAAGTATTTATATTTACAATGTCAGACATTTATTAATGATTTGGATTTAGAAAAAAGGCAAAAACCATGGCTCTTGTCCTGAAGGAGCTCCCATTCTAATGGAGGGACACCCTGCAAACTGCTATGTTTGTGGAAGATATATGCAATGTAGGTGGCTGTTTACCTTAGAGTGAAGGCTGTGGGGATTGAGAGATGGAGACTTTAGAAGAAGGTGGATTTGGGGTAAGTCTTGAAAGAAGTTCAGGAAGCTCGGTGTTAGAGCTGAAGAGGAGTGTATTACAGGCAGGAGGGGACCACCAGTAAAGATGTATGGATTCAGGGAATAGGGTGTTATCTCTGGCCTGGAGGTTTTCTGCATCTTCTCCTGGCTTATCCATCCAAGGATGCTGCTCCTTGGTCACCATGATCCCCTCTGTCTGTGTCTACTGCCTCAGGTTTTCTAGTGTTACCCAGGATACAGGTGGCCAGGAAACCTGTCAGTGGCTTGGTGAGGATTTATTTCTAGGAGAGGAGGAGGCTTCCTATGGTTCATATCTATATTTCCTATAGATTCCTGTTATTTCACAATGACGAGACAAGTGTAAACAAAACTTGTGAAAGACTAAGTTGTTGGGAGAAAACTGACAAATTTGGTTTGTAATCTTTTTGATTCATCAAATCAGTCCATTTCTGGATTCAGACCCAAGGAGGTCTCATAGGCAGTGTTCATAAGAACACCCTGTGGGAGCAAAAATGAGGAGCAAGGTGAGGGCCCAGGAATTAGGAATGGCAGGCAAAATAGGGACTCATAAATATCACATTTGTAATGTTATAGTTATGTAATATGCATTTTATATGAAAGGGGAGCATTTGTGAAGATGCATGTGAAGCTAAGTTGTTGTCACCCCCTCTCCTGCTTGCCCCTTTGACTGAAGCTGATGCTTGGTAGATGCAGGGGCTCATCTGGGGTCTCACTACGAGGAGGTGTCCCAGGATTTTATGCACTCTGATGTCTTCCCCCCCCCCGCCATCCTCAGAAAATAGACATGATGCAAAGGAGGCAGCCCAAAAAGGCAACTGGTCTCAGAGGAGTTGCAGAGGTCAGAGAATGAAACACTTTTCTTCATGCTTGAGATGTGGGGTCTTTGTATGTTGAATGTGTTAATGTCTTATCTTGGAGGGCTGGGAGGGATGAGTGGGGGTGGGGAGGACCATGTGGTCCCTGCCTGGGAGCCCGCCATGCAGAGAGCTTACCAAGTGCCCGAAACCATTTTCTAACTTGTACAAAATGATCTTCAGCCTGCTGAACATATCAGGTCTGATATCTCGGGTTGCCTTCTCGGGCCATAGCCCGATTGCTGGCATGCTGGCCCCTTCCCCAGACCCCAGAGTCCTGGTTGCTCCTATCCCTCAGTCCTGCTCCCATTCCTCTCTTGGGCTGCCAGAAGTGCCTGCTCTTCCTTCCTGTTCAGCCCGTCTGACATCCTGCAGCTTGAGCATTTGTTTCAAGCACTTTGGTTTTGTACTTTCCTGGAGCATTGATTTTCCTTAGCTTGGCAGTCGGAGTGCATCCTGAGCTGTCCAAGGACCTCTAGATTTAAAGCTGGAAGGGGCCTTAGAGACCCTCTGGTGCCTCCTTGGGCATCTCCAAGCCCTTCAAACTTGGTAAATATAGATAGCTATAACCCATAGAAACAAAAGGTTTCTGGGGGATCATCAGTAACTTTTTTCGAGAGGGTAGGGAGAAAATGAGACTTGCCCAGGATCACTCAGCTAGTATGTAGGTCAGATTTGAACTCAGATCCTTCTGGCTTCAGGATCAGTGCTCTCTCCACTGAGCCACATTTCCCCTAAGAATGTAAAGGGAATCTGAGCCCAAAAAGTCTGACATCACTGAGCTAGCCTGAATGAGTCTAAAGGCCACAGTTGAGCCCTTGTTGGGCAGTTGTTCTGGTTCCTGGCCACCAGCTGGCTCCCCTCTGGCCCTCATCTCTACTTTGATCCCTTTGGAACCTCAGACTCTGCCCATGGACTTGGCCTGAGGTCTCTAGTTGCTCTTGGGGGCTTGTTCTCCATTAGATGTAAACTTTTCGGGGGCAGGGGTTGCTTTGTTTGTTTGGATCCCTGTCCTGCACTGGGCCAGACAGGAGCCTGTCCTTAGCACAGCCCTCTGTCCCCATTGGGATTTATTCTGGCTGCCTTCTGCTCTTTTACCTAGTTGTTTGTTTGTTTTTCACTACTTCTTCCTCTGCATCTCCCTGGACCAAGAAAAGCCAAGATACCCCAGCAGAGGCATGTTGGAAATGACGGTGATGGACTGAGCTATGGCAGGAGCCTCCTAGAGGGAGGGCCACGCAGCTGATGGGATCAAAGAAGGTGCAAGGATGGGAAGTTTCTGTGCGCAGAGAGTGCCCTGGCCCTTTGGCCTGCCTTTGACATCACTGCACCTCCTTCAGTGCATGACACGTTCATTCTGAGGCTGGCAGAGCCTGGCAGAGCCTGGCAGAGCCTGGCAGGCAGAGGAGCCCTGGCTCTGCTCATCCTCAGAGAAAGATGTTCTCCCAGATTTCCTGGCTGGGCCAGCCTGGATGCCCTCACCCCAAGTGGCCTCTGCGGCCCAGCTGTCCTAGATGCTTTGGTTTTGCCTTTGTCTGAGGTGGAAGGGCTTTCCTTCAGGATCATGTGGGGCATGAAGCTGCATCTTGTTCTACTCTTGAGTCATTGTCCTTGCTGGACTCCTTGTGGTTCGTAGCTCCATCTGAGGTTATTTGATGGGCCTTGGGCCTTTCCTATTGGCCTTCCCCACTAGCTTTTCCCTCGGACCATGCAAATTAAGTTAAGGAAAGGTGGCTAAAGGGGGGGTGGGATTTCTAAGAGGATGCAACCCTTGAAGCGGAGTAGGAAAGCTCTGTATAATTTGAGTGGTTGGAAGAGTTACAGATTTTCTTGGACAGCCAAATTACAGTCTAAATTTTTTTTTTCGTGGCTCCATCTGTAAGTTTTGGGACCCACCAGAGGAGGACCAAGAGGCCCAGCTCTTACAGGATCAGGTCCATCCCAGGTAGTGACTGTAGAATTCCTCCTGTGTTAGGGCTGCCCTGCCTTCTCTCTTCCAGGTTTGTAGCAGTTCCCCCCAATGGGATCCCTCTGGACCTTCTTCTTGAAGACTGGAGCCTTGATGGGCTCTGATCTGTGTCCTGGGGGCTGGAAGGGTCTTGGGTTCCCCTTGGGCAGGGGTCCTAGCGCTGACTTCAGGAGGGGCCCCCATGCCTGAGAGAAGCAAGCAATGAGCAAGACATCCCCTGAGCCTGTTTCCTGCTGTCCTCTGCTGCCACCTGGTGACCGCCCAGCCCACCAACAGCCATGCCCACCTCATCTAGTTATCATTCACTTACCCATCCGGTGTTCTCCGGGCACATGCGGTCCGGTTTGGGCTGCCTCGGCTCTGATGGTTGCTGCATGGCAGGACGGGCCTGCAGGTACATTTGGGAACAGGATTAAAATGTAACTAGGAAGCAGTTAACAAAACAACTAAAAGTACAGGAGAACATGGATAACACTAATAATATATGGTTTTCCAAGTCAGTCTGTGGGCCTCAGGGTTCCCAATGGATATTTTAGTCATCCTCTGTTTCCGTGTGAATTTGATTGCACTGGTCTGATTCCACCAGTGCATTTTACAGGTGAGGAAACTGGGATGACCAGAGGTACTGACTACTGTACCACTTACTTTCCCCAACAGCCTAGAGTAGGTATTTGATAAATGTTTCTTGACTGATAGAAGTGGGTCATTGCTAGGCCCTGGGGATGCAAGACAAAGGAAGTTGCCCCTGCCTTCATGGAGTTTTCATGGCAGAAGTGTTGTCAAAGTTACTTTGTCTCTAACAGGTTATGGGGAGGAAGGGTTGACTGAGGTGGTGCATATCATAAATACACAGATCATTCATTTTCCTTGTTAATGTTGATAGCTTGGGCCCATCAAATGGCCTGGTATTGGCGCTGTGCTCAGTTTTGATGCTGCCTTCCCAAGAAGAAAATTTTTCTGATTGTAAAGAATCAGCTGTGGATGAGTATGGTTTAAGTTTCATGAAAGTGTATACTTCTGTGCTCTGTTAGCCAAGTCCTAGATAATAAAGCTCCTTCTGGAGCCTGCTGTGGATCCATGGAATGTCACTGTCCCGAGGCAGGGGAGTTGGGCAAGCTCTGGTCACTCTTCAGTCTGAGAGACTTGGTGGAGAAGGCCCTTGGGTCCTCTGAGGCTGAGATCTTGACCCTTGACCCTTCTTCCTCAGAGGGTCCTGCACTGGTTCTGGAGCCCAAGTCCCTTCTGTTTAGAGGAGGCACCTGAGGCCCATTCAGATGAAGTGGGTACAGTGGCAGCTTAGGAATTTGACTGCAAGCCCCAGCTCTCCTTCCACTGCTCCACACTGCTTCCCAGTGAGCATTTTCTTTTCTTCTGTTCAACAACAAAAAGTTAAACATATTCAGAAAGCCCTCAAGGCTTATAAAATCCTTTATAAATATTGTGTCATGGGATCCTTACAACTGCTCTGAGATATTATTAGCCCCATTTTAGGGATGAGGAAATTGAGCTGGATTGAGGTGAAATGACTTGCCCAGGATCACACAACTAAGAGTATGAGGCTGGATAGGATTCAGTCCTTCTTGACTGCAGGTCCATCATTCAGACTGCAGCCTCTCACTGCTATCCAAACCAGTGCTTGCTTTCTTAGTGTCCAATGAGCTTCCTAAAGTATAGGTCTGACCCTCTCTTCCCCTTACTTGGTAAACTCCTACCCCTTCTAATATTTTATACCCTTGTTCACCCTCCCCCCATTTACTTTTTGATCCAGGGACATTAGCCTCTTTGCACTGCATTTCCTCCAACAAGACCCTTCATTTCTTCACTTGCAGGTTTTTCCTGACTGTCCCTCCTCATCTCTACCTCCTGGCTTCCCTGGCTTCTTTAAAATCTTAATTAAATCTCACTTTTTAAAAAAAAAGTCATAATATTTTATTTTTTTTTCCAATCAGAGATAGTTTTCAGCATTCACTTTTGTAAAATTTTCTCCCCTTCCCCAGGCCAGGAAGAAATCTGATATAGGTTCTATATGCACAATTGTGTTAGACTTATTTTCACATTAGTCACGTTGTAAAAGTAGATTCAGGACAAAAGAGAAAGAAAAAAATAAAAAAGTGAAGAGAGTATGTTTGATCTGTCTTCAGAATCCATGGTGCTTTCCCTGGCATTTTCCATCACAATTTTTTCTTTTTTTTCGTTTTTACAAAGCAATGGGGTTAAGTGACTTGCCTAAGGCCACCCAGCTAGGTAATTATTAAGTGTCTGCTGAGGCCGGATTTGAACTTAGGTCCTCCTGACTCCAGGGCCAGTGCTCTTTCCACTGTGCCACCTAGCCTCCCCATCACAAGTCTTAAGGAAAGCCATGTCTGTCATGGTTGGTCATAGTAATACAGAGCTCATTGTGATACAGAACTCTTCTGGTTCTGCTCACTTCTCTCAGCCTCAATTCAGGTATCTTCCCAGGTTTTTCTGAAGTCCCCCTGCTCGTGGGTTCTTACAGAATGCTAGGACTCTGTGATGTTCACACACACAGAGTCCAACTGATGGGCTTCCCCTCAATTTCCAGTTCTTTGCTACCACAGAAAGAGCTGCTGTGACTGTGCCAGTCTTTGGGGGTCCTTTTTCCCTTTTTGAGGATCTCTTTGAGCTTCAGGAAGTCTCCCCTCCTCTGGGAAGGCTTTTCCAATCCTTTTTAATGTTGATTCTGACCCTCCGTTGTTTGCATGTGGTCTTTCCCAGGAGACAGTGAGCTAGGCAGGGCTGGTGTTGACTGTTATCAGTATCCTCAAGCTTAGTTGGCACAGACCTGCCACACGGGAGATGCTTGAGAGACGTTTACAGTGAAGGACCTAGCTCTTCTCAGCAGTGCCATGACCCAAGACACCTGGGAAGATGCCATCCATACCAACAGCAGAGCCAAGGCTGCCTGAATACAGAGACGAGTTTACTGTCTATGAAGCTGCTTCCTTTGAACTTCGGTTGTTCTTTAGGGAGCATTACTAGAGATATCCTGTCAGATACATGGTGCTTTCTAAACCCTCATTGACTTGGTTTGGTTATTTTCCCAAGGACCATCGGATCCCCAAATAGCCAGGGAGAGTAATCTGTATTACTTTAAGGTTTGCAAACCACCTTGCTTGGATTAAATCCTCTCCTCATAACTTCCTGAGGAAGATGCTATTGGCCCCCTTTTACAGATGAAGAAACCGAGGCTCAGTGAGGTAAAGGGACTTGAGGTGGTCACAGAATCAGGAGCCATTGAGGCTGGTGCTCCCAGCATTTTGTCTTTTGCTCCCTCTGATGTCTGAAGCTTTTGAGCCAAGCTTCTGGAACCTTTTTTCTTACGGTATGACTGATACAGATTACAGCTGGTGAACACTGTATTTTGATTTATGCTCCCCAATCTTATGCTTCTTTTGTCCTATTTGAAGAGGTTCTGTATTTGAACCTGAGGACATATTATGAAAAGGTTTCAGTTCCCTTTAAAGAGTTTATTTGGGAAAATACAAAGTTTTACATTTGTAATTAATTTTGCCTATTGCTGCATGTGATAGCTACTCTGGGTGGCTTGTGAACTCTTTTTAAAGAGAGTGACCTTGCTTTTTAGGCATTTAGTTTGTGGTAATCACTTGCCTGTTCTGCTAGGCACACTTGAAAAAATCTTTAGTTTCTACACAATTCAGCTCATGTGAGGTCTTTGCTCCTTTGTGTGCATGTGACTCTGGTTATCGTTAGTGAATTGTGGGGGGGGGTATCAAGGGAAATGGTAGACCACATATGGAGTCCTTAGAAAGCTGGCATCTTTCTGCCACCCCAGGGACGTTGCATGGAAACTCCATTTATATCTGATGCGGTTAGGAAAATGCCCCTTCTGACTGAAATATTATTCTTCATTATGAACTCTTAACATAATTAATGGGGGGGGCATCCACTGAATGGGCTGGGGCCTTCAACTAAGTTTATAAGTATAAGTTTATAAGTCTGCGCACCAGGCCAACACATGAATGGCTGGTTTATAATCACACATTCTTCCTCCATGACTAACTCTCTGCCTTTTGAGGACAATACATAGGCTCATAGTAGTGTAGAGTAAGAGTTGGAAGAGCCTTTAGAAACTGTTGAGACCACCCCATTCCACAGATTTAGAGATGAGAAAACTGAAATATAGGCTCCAAGATGTACAACCAGGAAGGGTCTGAAGAGAGATGGGAGGTCATAGGCTTCTAGACTCAAGAGTTATGTCCTCCACCATGTCCCTTAACTCGGACTGCTTTTCTTTGATAGTTGGTCACAATTTATTGTTAGTAGATGTTGCATCCAATTACACTCTTCCTGCATATTTCCTTATCCTTCAGGTGATTGTTTGGTTGACTCTGGTCTGAGGCTGTGTACCAGGCATCTGTGAGACTATTGAAAGTGGTGTATTTGTGTCTGCATGCGTCTGTGTGTGTGTGTATGTGTATGTACATACGTTAAAACCATCCAGTTTCCCAATTGCCATCCTTCATGCCTTCTGTATCCAAGCATTGGGTCAGCGTAGTTGAGTGGGTTAGTATTGGCCTTGACATCCCAATGATGTCAGCCCAGCGTGTTGTGGCCACTAATCCTTTCAGTTGCCCTGACAGCTCTCTAAGGATGCAGGTTGTTGAAGGGGTGCTACTTTGTATTTTTTTTTTTTTAGGTTTTTACAAGGCAGATGGAGTTAAGTGGCTTGCTGAAGGCCACACAGCTAGGTAATTATTAAGTGTCTGAGGACGGATTTGAACTCAGGTACTCCTGACTCCAGGGCTGGTGCTCTATCCACTGCGCCACCTAGCTGCCCCCAAGTGTCCTCTGTTCTCATGAAATTCACAGATCCAGCCCAAAAAACCCTTTGTGGTCCTTTTTTCTACTCTACATAACATTTATGGCTCTCATGGTCCATGAAATTTATGTGCATTATGTGCATCGGCTTTTAGATTGTGACTGTTTCCAGGCCTCCTTTATTCTGCGACTAGTTGCCCTAGTCAGTGCTGATTTTGTATTCTCTACCTGTTTGAGCTTTGGAAAAACTGTCTTTCATTTGTAGTGAAGAAAGTTTCTCGTTGGCAGCCTGTGGTTGGAACACAACATAAAGTCTTCGAGCTCATTAATTTGGTTTTATTTTAGGCCCTCTGGGCTGACCTTTGAGGCTGTGAAGTTGACTGCCTATTGACTGGTGGTTTTGTTTGGGAAGAAGTCCAAAAGAGTTTGGGTTCAGTACCTGCCCCCAAAGGCAGTGGTGGTATTGTCTAATCTGGGATGAAGACACAGGGCTCTCTCTCCTCAGCCAGGAACCATGTGGGAGACAGGAAATTGGAGGAGCAGCATCTTTCTTCTTTCCATCCCATATGTCTTTTTTGGGTTCTTTTGGAATTATTTCCTGACACGAATTCAGCTCCATTCTTGAAGAAAGATTTGTCCCCAAAGCTCTGCTGAATACATTGTCAAAATGAAGAAATCCCAGGATACAAAACAAAGGAAAAGGTCACATGTGTAGAAGAGCTTGGCATTCTCAGGCGTTTATTTTGTCTGGGCAGATGGTCCATGTCAGTCAATCTGTCCAAACACATTTTTTCATCCATTACTTTGTCCTAGCCTCTGGGCTAAGGACTGGAATACAAACAAAGGTAAAAGACAGAACCTGTCCCTCAGGAGCTCCCGGTCTGGTGGAGAAGACAATATGCAAACAACCACATTCATCCATACCTAGATCTGTACTATGCACAGCAGAATTGGAAGGTTTGTCCTTTGTTTCTAAAGAGGACCAGTGACATCATGGGGTGAGGTCTTGACTTGGGAGGCAGAGCTGCACAGAGTCAATCAGCCTTAGTCTCTCCCAGACTCTTCCATTGACAGGACAGAAGTCAAGGCAACTGGCTCTGGCCCCAGGATGCAGTGGATGATCTTGGCACCTTTCATGTCTGACCACACTCCAAATGTTCTTATCCACTCATTCTGCTGTGGGGGGAGTGGTCTTCTTGAACTGGGGGTAGACATCTTTCTAACTCTCTGATGGGTTTGAGGTCTCTACCTGGTTTAGCCCATTTACCAAGATGGTTTTATTGCAGTGTAGCCACTGTACATGCTACAACTTCTTGGAACCACCAGTGAGAGTTGGGGGACCGGTAGACACTACAGGTAGATGAGCAACCCTCACACCTGAACACCCATGGAAGGCAATCTGAGGGAAACCATATACAGTCTTGTTACCTAGCAAACAAGAGACCCACAATTTCTTTGCTAAATCAAGTGATCTGTGTTCTCATCTACGTGAGTACTCCCTTCAAAGGTACAGATTCCAACCCCTGTGTGCTTTTCAAGTCATAAATCAACGATTGCTGTTGCTATCCTATCCCTGATATCATTTGGACCAGGAGTTCTTATCTTTGTTTTCTGTTCCATGACTCCTTGGGCAGGCAGTGTATTAGAGCCTCTGGATTGTTTCTCAGAATTAGGTTCACAAAATGTGAAGGATTACAAAGGAAACTAATTATAGTGAAAGATATTCCAAAAATAATTATTTTTAAAAAGTTTATGAACCTCAGGTTCAGGACTCAAATTCCCATAATTCATGGACATTTAAATCCTTGAACATTCAAGACCATTCACTTAGTAGTCATTGGTTAAAAATCTCTTATATAGAGCACCGGCAACTAAGTTAATGTTTATAGAGGGCCTCAAAACTGGTTCTTTGTTTTCTCTGATTTTCTCCCTTTCTGCCATTGTTTCTATAGAAACGGAAATGGGCTTCATGGGACTGCAGCCATTTTGTATTTTTCTTTGTTTCACAGTCTGTCAAGGACTAAAATTTCATCACCAATTGGTCTGTGGATGGTGAGGAGCCTCTCTGTGCTTAGTCCAGATCCTCCTTAGAAAGCGGAAAGAGACTGTGACAGGGCCCTTTTGAGGCTTGGACTTGGGCATCATCCGGGGCACCTCCAAGAGACCTTGGAATGGGGCTTTGTGCTTCTCCTTCTGAAAGATGCCAGCCTCCAAAGCTCCCTTCTTGGCAGTCCACTCTTCTCCCTGTTCTCTTCATTACTCTGATGCTGCCTGCATTAATTTTGGCTCCTTGGGGAACACCTGATGAGTAACACATCTTGGAGAAATCCTCCAGTTATACTTGAGGAATCAAGTCTTTGGCTTTTCTTCTTCAGACTAAACAATCCTGCCTCCATCCACATTTTCTCAGATGACCATCTTTCTATCGTTTTCATTGTCTCCAAAGTCTAGTTTTTCCATTCTTTTTACAAGTGTCATGACTTGAAAGGGATGCATGTTCTAATGGTGGTTGGGTGGGCCCAGTGGAAGGGTCACTGCCTTACTCTGATTTTAACAGATCCCCTTTTTCAGGGGCATCACATGATATTTGACTTCATCCATAGTTATTTAGAGTTTACATACACATTCACACACACAAACACACTCATGGATGTTCTCAGAGCTGCATTTTAGAAAGGCCATTGATAAGGTGGAGTAACCTTCTTAACACCCCACACTGATGCCACTACTATCGTCCGAAGGAAGGCCTCTGATGGGCTGGACTCTACTTCTTGCATGGGTGCCCGTTCCTACTGATCACTCGGCATGGCACCGGACTCTCTGGTCCAGAGGATGCCATGCAAGGAGACTTGAATTGGAATCCTGCCTTGGAGCTTGGGTTATTCTGGACAAGTTGGTTAACCTTTCTGTGCCTCAGTTTCTTTGTTTCTAAAATGGGGGGAAGAGTTATTGTTCTTTTAGAGGATTGTTGGGAAGGTCAGATGCACTAGCATGTGTGAAGTACTCCCTTTATAAATGCTAACTGTGGGTAGACCTATGTTTCCGGCCAGACTGAGGAAAACGCAGAAGCTGGCCCTGTCCTTGGAGTGTTTACATTCCAGCCACATCCAGAGGTGTCTTCAAGGTAGACCAAGGTGGAGCGGGGAAGACTGGAGTCCAAGTCTTCAGATTTTTGCCAGCTGAGTGATCCTGATCAAGTCCCTTAACCTCTTTTTTGCCTCAGTTTCCTCAACTGTAAAATGAGGGTGATAGCCACACCTACCTCCTGGGGTTGTTGCAAGTGCTGACTTAGCCCAGGGCTTGTTGCATAGTAGGCTCTATAGAGAGGCTTATTCCCTTCCCTCCCTTTCCCAGCCTTCCAGTCTAAAGGGGGAGATGACTGAAGTGCAAACAATGGAGTGCAACAAGAGACAGAACAAAGCTGAGGAGGAAGGTGAAGGGCCTCCTGCAGAAGAGGCTGAGAAAAGGAGGGAGAAGCCTCCAGGCTCTGGGGCCAACAGGACTACCTGGGCTGGAGATCTAGAGGGAGGCCTGAGTCACGGGCTCCTAGGGCAGGTCAGGGCAGAGCTGCCCATGAAGAAAATGGAGGGGAGGAGGGACAGTCTGCTTTGAAATATTCTTCGAGTATGCCCTCAGGTACTTCTGCATTTAAGGACAAAATGATGATCAGGTTTAGCTGTCCTCACCAGAAAGCTTCTGATTGGGAATCCTGGCTCTGTGTGGCAGAGTGTTCGTACAACCAATTATCAGTGACAGTGACAGAAAAATGAAGCAGATGATTTGGGCTGAGTCTCTTCAGATAATTTGAAATGGAGACTGCTGAATTTTTGAGGTGATCTATTTCTAAGAGCTTATCCAGTAGCACACCCTGGGACTTCATTGATCTTTTGATCGTACTAATTATGCAATTGCAAAATGTATAACCCATTTACCACCACACTTTCCTTTCAGTGGAATACCTGCCATATTCCACCCTATCGAGCAGATCTACTTAACTGCAAGAGGTGAGATATTAGGAACCAGATAATCATATAGAGAATGGAAGACTGGTAAGAGATGGACAGACCAAGCCCCAAGTGGTCTTCATGGAATGGTAAAAGTTAGCCAGAGGAGTTTCCAATAACAGCTCCCATTTCTGTAGCACCTTTAAGGTTTACAAAGTTCTCTCCATGTGTGCTGTCATTTAATCTTCAAATCAGCCCAAGGAGGTTGATACTGTCTCTGTCCTCAGTTTATAGATGAGGACAGAGAGGGAGGGAGGGACTGGCCCAGCATCTCACGCCGAGAAATTTGCCCCCCCCCCCCCCAGAGCAGGGTCCCCGTCTTTTGTGTTCTTGAGCTCTTGGGGAGGTGCTGAATCTGCAGCAAGCTAATGCTTCTGTCTCGGCTCAGCTTTGAATGGAGCCTCTTCTGTGAACAACCAACCCTATGTTTATGAGGCTTGGCTAACTCCTTGGGTCAGAGGTGGTGGGAGCAGTCTATTTGTAGACTGTAGGATGGCAGTGGCAATGGCAGGAAGGAGGAGCCTGGGATCTTGAGGTCCACATCCACTGCTCTTACTCTGCTGACCCAGAGCGCCAAGGATGACATGCCAGGTTGAGTCTGGGACCTGGGTCTTTCATGCATCAATGGTTGGGTGTTTGCCTCTTCCAGTTGGCTCTCTGC
Organism: Macrotis lagotis; assembly: GCF_037893015.1. Lineage (NCBI taxonomy): Eukaryota > Metazoa > Chordata > Mammalia > Peramelemorphia > Peramelidae > Macrotis > Macrotis lagotis. Next base: position 21,820,965 of record NC_133658.1, read on the forward strand.
TTGTTTTTAATACAATCCTTGGTGTCAGCATTTGAAAATTGTCACATGGTGGAGCATATGTGACCTGGGCATTACTAATTGTTATAAAATTTCCTTTTCGGGGGAGGGTCAGATTGAGGATGGGTGGGTAAACAAAATATTTTGTTTACAATGCACTGTAAAGATGATTCATTACAGTTTAATATTAACCAGCTCTGGGGGCCAGAAATTTATCTCGCTTGGTTTTAACTAGTGTTTCTTTCCCACACATGGTGTGAATCAACTGTCCTTCCAACTTGAAAGAGTTTGAGCGCAGAGAGCTCGCTGACGCAGCTTCTTTGTTCTGGGGAATTGTTTCCATTGTGCCTTCAAAAAAGAGGGACATTAAAAGCTTTGGCTCATGGTGAGTTCTCTCCATGTTGGCCTCAGTTGGGGGGCTGGCTGTTGGCTGGAGCTAGACTGGCTGGGGGGGGACTTCTTCCATTTCCTGGACTTTTTCAAGACTGAGCATTAATTTCTTCAAGCTCTCCCACTTGGTTTTATGTGATTAAAGGTCTCCATGGAAAATGGAAGGCAAAAAAATTCCCCAGTGGTTTCATATGGAGACTCCTCCTGTCATACAAAATCCTGTCTCAGAACGGGGTGTTGACTTGATCTCCCCTCCTGCTCAGAGCAGTTGTAATTTTCTGTTAGGTCTTTGAGAGCCAGCTGGGTGAAAGAGAATATGGAAGGGGTAGATGGCCAATGGAAGGCTTCATGTTGGGATATGGCAACCTTCTTGTGCCAACCGGGCTGGGAGATTGTGACATCACCTCAAGGCATACTGAGACTTGAATGAAGCAGTTCACCTTAACCTAGAGATGTTATGGGGACCTGCTGCCTGTTGGTAGAGAGCAGTCTCTGTCATGGAGGAGACTGGAAAAATAATGGATCGATTCTAGGTCACTAGTTACTTCCTAAATGTGACTGGGGATTGACCTGGGGATTGACTTGTCAAGGGGGAAAGGCCATTGAAGTAAGGCTTGTGGCACTTCCTTACTGAGGATGCATCTTCCCCTTGTGCTTCTCTCTTGTCCCCCATCTTACTGGACTCACTTGGTACCCAGCTTCTTTTGTCCAGGGTCCTTAGATTCTGTGGGAAGGTTGCTGTTGTACTTGGGTTCCATGAGAATAGAAAGATGATGAGGTTTGGGCTGCAGGGATGACCAAACGGGGTAGAAGTCATGACTCTTTACTCCAGTCCCCCCACTTTTGGGATCATTAGAGCAGGCTCCCTACAGGGGAGGGTCTGGCCCTTCTCGGCTTTCTGATTCAGATGAGACAAGCAATGCAGGGGCTTTGGCAACAGTGTTTAGTGAGCTGGCTGTTATTGTGGAAGACTGGCTGGTCATTCCAAAGCCGCACATCATACTTGGGTTTTGCTACTGATGGGAGAGGGGCTAATCATTTGGGAGCCATGCAGGAGTCCATTTTTGTTTGGTTTTTGTTTTATTTTATTGCTCCTCATAGAGTTTGGAAGAGAGCAAGGGTTCTGGGGATTTGGCATCTCCTAGAGGAGGATTGGCCCAGACCTGGGAAGTGAACCTTGGGACAATGTTGGGAATGGAAGGTTTTTGAGTTTGCTTTTACTTCTTAAAACTATCAGTCTGCTTGTTGCTGATTCAAGAAGATTCCTGGACTAAATATGGATTTGAATCCTCTGCCTGGTCTTTGCCTAGTGGGGTGGGGCCGGGGGGGGGGGGGGGGGAAGGAAAGTGGTATTGTTGTTCTCCCTCTATTCAAATGCACACCTCACCCACATTATGAGCTGTTCGTTCTAAGAAGCAGGGTGGGAGTGCATGGAAGATGCCCAGGAGGGTCTTTGCCTGGGGGGCTTCTCTTTCTGAATATTCCTAATGGCTTCTGGGCTTTTGTCATGTTTACCACTGTCCTGAGCTCTTTGGCTTCTCTTAGACCCTCTAAGGCTGGTTAGACCCAGACTCGGAGGCATTTGGGTTTTTTAGTCTTGAGCAGAACCCTTCTTGATTTTTTTTTTTTGTACACATGCCTTTTGTCAACCAGAGAGTTTAGCCGAGGTGGTCAGAGGCTCTCTCCCTATTTTCTGCCCCTGTAGTCTGTTGTCTACTGTTTAGTCATCTTGAGTAAAGAAGGCACTGTAACAGATCTCTGCCTGGAAGGCATTTTTTAAAAGGGCCTTCAGGGACTCCTGTCACCCTCCCCCAGGGCCTGGCAGCCTGGACTCGGAGCCCCAGGCAGGCTTGCTCTGGGGGCCTGCCAGGCCTGGTTGCAATTTAATCAGCCAAAGAGCCCTTTTTTCCCCTCAATTCTAGAGAAAGATGGAACATTATTGCTTATAACCAAATGACTCTCATGTCCCTGATTTCAGTAGACTAGGTCATGCACCTTCTTCAAGGGTTAGGCTAGAGTTCAAAGGATTTCTATTGGTCAGTCTGCTCTGGGGAGTGAACTGGATTTTTTTTTGGGGGGGGGTAAATATTTTCTACTTGTAGATTTGTCTTTGGGACAGTGCTTTATTGATATGTTTCAGGAATTTCCCAGTGCCCTTTTGCATTGTTTTTTCCCTACTAATTTGATTTTATTGGCATATAGATTGGTAATATGATACTACTTCAATTATGGAGAATTGTTTGGAGACACTGAGAAGTTAAATGCCTTGCCCTCAGGATGGTAAAGACTGGGGAAGACAGTCTTGTCTGAGACTTGATGAGACATGAACTGGGGAATACTTTGGGCAGACCCTCCTTGAAGGTTTGGTTGTAGGTTGGAGTCAGGGCAGGGCTACCTTCTGGCTGCTGCTGCTTGTGACTTCCTTATTTGTGGAGGGTTGTTCTTTACTGGGAGTCATCTTGTCATCCCCCCATCACTTTGCTGAGAGGCTTTCTGGCTTACATGCACTTTGCTTAAGGATGCCAAGGGTCACCTCACCATTACACTTGGCCAGTTGTTGTCCACTGACTTCCTAGGTATTGCTTCCTAGGCCAGAGGCCAAGTGTAATTGAAATGGACAGTTATTCAGTCAATGTTGGGGGTTGGAGGGAGAGAAGAGGAACAAGCTTTTATTAAGTGCTTGTTGTGTTGGTCCTTCATTCTTGAAGGACATCAGGTGATGCTGTGAGAAGCACATGAATTGGATGTGATTGAGAGAGTCTCAGTCTGTTAAATGCTTGTGGAGTGGAATTGTGTGAATTGATAAGACCCATAGGTCATAATATGGGGTGTTCCCAACATTTTGTGATTGACTGTTGAGCTGTGACTTTCTCCCAGATTTGACCTTATTACCTTGATAGCTTAAAATTAAGGATTTTTAACTATTTATAGTAGCATTTCCTGTTTTAATATGTCTTTGTTCCTTTGAACAGTGCCTATTTAGATGAAATAATTAAATATCTTTCTGCAAAGTAATTTTCTCAGTATCCGGTTAGGCAAACTATACTATGGAAGTGGGAGGAATGAATGATCTGAGTTGTATTTTCATTTATGATCAGCTTTGTATTAAACTTTTCCTCCCAAAGCCAACCATTTCTCCATTGCATCATGGAAATCTGGAAATGGATTGAACTAATGACAGCAGACTCATCAGCTGTTTGTGACTTCATTGACAGCCCTGGGCTCACTTATTTTAATACTTGAAGGGTTTCCTGGCCCAACTTCAACATCCAATCCCTCTGGCTGGTCTAGCTCTCAGCCACCAGACCCCCTGCCCAACATGGACAACTCCAAAGACATCTTGTGGTGCTTGGACACACGAGTGGCATTAAATCCAAGATGAAGCTCTAATAAACCATTGTCCCCAAGCAGTGATGTCTGTTAATTGTCTGAATGTTGTGACATTATCATGGCAGCAGCTAAGCAGGCAACAGTCTTAACTTGGAATTTCCTTGCTTTAATTGGTTTATTTCCTAATAGTTTGTTGTTGGTTTACTTGATGTTCTGGGACCCATTTCTTGTCTCTGCCTTCCTGTTCCTGCGCTGCTAAACTGGAGCCAGGGGGATGAGGGAAGCTTACCCACCTGCCTCCAAGACCAGCCGTTGGGAGGGTCGGGGGTCCCCTTCTTCCTGGAAAGGGATCTCTGGCCCAACATTCTTTGGTTTGCCTGGTTTTGATGGAGAAACTGATTTGGTACCTCGGGGTCCACAGAGTGGAAAAAAATTTTCCATGGTTTTTGATCTTGTCCATGGCATTGAATTTTGGCCATGGTGGTTCAGCTTGTCCTTCATTATTTCCACATAATAGAAGCTTCCCACAGTTGTTTGGTGGTGACTTGTTGCTGGTGGCCCTAATTGCAGGTTGGGATAGCAACGACAGAGATATTAAGATACCCTCAAGGCCCTTTTAGATAGAGAATTGTGGAGGGTAGGAAGCAGGTAAAAGGGATTTTAAACTCCTTTTGACCTTTCACAAGGGCCTATTTCAACATCATGCAGAGAGCTGTTTTTCCATTTTATTTTTAACTTTGGAATAAACAAAAATGCTAATGATGCTTTTATGGAACTTAATGAGAATAAAATGTTTTAGGATTGCAACCATGACAGAAGTTTAAAAATATATGTATAAAAAAGAAAAGGCCAGAAAAACCTTGGAATTTGTTCTACAGATTAATCAAAAACAAAAATAAAAACTCTTATTTTCTGCAAGTTTTCTTGGTTTTGAACTTGTCTGCATAGATCTTCTCAAAACATCTAAATTACCATCACATGAATGGAGAATTGAGCTGTAACATAAAGCATAGTATGCAGGTAAAGGGACTCTTGGCATTAATTTGTTCAAGATGCCAAGAATTAACCCTACTTTACTAAGGTTCTAAGTATCCATATCTTGAAGCTTTTCACCCCCCCCCCCCAAGAAAATGTTAAAGAATGTTCAGTTTACATTTGGGTCCTCGGGCTTAATATAACCTTTACCCCTGGGATGGATTTTTCACCTGCTATTTAGATATTTCAGTGTGTTGGGTGGTTTGGTAAATGATGGAGCCTAAGCCACTTTCGAGAGAGGTGCTTGCCAGAAGGCCAGCCTGCAGAGGTTTGCTGGCAGTCTCTACTCCTTGGCTAGTGATCGGAGGGTTTCTCTGATTTGCCACACTGCCCCTGGGCATGACACATTGGAACCAGCTATTGCATTGGGAATGACAGACTTGAAATGTGAGTGGCCCCTTTTCTTCACTTTTTTTTTTTTTAATTTTGGCTGTGTAGTTTGTTTAAAGATCTTGCCTCTGATAAGGCATGATGAACATTTGGTTTGTTTGGTCATTTTTAAATCCATTTAATTCTTGGGGGTTTGAGCAAATGGCATACTTCTATAGTCACTTAATTGAGAGAAGAACTGTGTTCTGAGTGTTCTAATAACTGAGTGTTATTTTTCAGGTGGAAAATACCTTAGTCATACTTTGAAGAATTTTTCCTGGGATTAATGATTTAGATATGAAAACACAAATGTTAGGGATCAGGTGTAATGTGACCACAACCACAGTTCCATGTTAACATCTTTCTAGCTGCTAGCACATGCATCATTTCTGTGAATCCATTGGTTCATCCTTCATGAAGCTCTTTGGCTAGCTCCAAAGGGCAGCCAGCATTGAACTGAACTTCCAAGGGGCCAACGCCTTTTCTTGTTGTTTGGCTCTTCTCTCCCCTGGTGCGAGCCCTGGTTCACTCCCAGGTGTCTGTCTGCATGAGTCCCCATGAGATTTCATGCGTGGGCTTACTCACCTGTGGCACACCTGGGCTTTTCATTTTGACACTTTCCCCCACTACTTTTCTTTCTGGTTGGGAACTGAAATCCAGGGTTTGATTTTAGAGCAGTAATTTTTAGTTTTTCCTCTGAAATAATGTGTCATAAATGGCTTCTTTCCTTCCTCCATCAAGTGTCCTATTTCAGGAATGTTTGAGACCCTGGTGGGTTGGTGCCTCCTTAGGAATTCTCTGTGGTGGGGAAGGAGGAGGAAGAGGAGAAGCTTCTGGACTCCTCCATGGAATGTAAATGAATGATCACTAGATGGCAGCCTCTCTCTATTTTATTGGCCTTGGGGCTGGGGTGGATTGCGGGCCAGTGATTTAGGAAATGATACCTGGTGCTCCAGCTAGCTCAGCCAGCTCTCTTCCCTAGGTTTAGACCTGATCCTTGCCCTCTGGCATCCTGGGCCTGGCCTGGGGGCTTGGTGGTTCAGAGCTTTGATGTGAATGTTGCAAGGCAAATGAAAGATGTGTAGGGAACAGCAGACTACCTCTCACTTATCTTTGAGGAGAAAATCACAGTGCTTCAGAATGAGAAATTAGCCCCGAAAGTGAGGAATTCCTTCTCCCATCCATTCTTGGTGGCTTGTCTCCTGGAGCTGCTTTTGCCAAAAACATCTTTTACCTGGAAACCAAGCATCCTGGTTGTGTATCTGTCATCTTGGCCAACATCCTTCTTAGGTGACAGGTTCATTGGCCTTGAAACTAATGAAGCATTGGGAAAGGACCCTCAGTAGTAGTTCAGTAAGGAAAATACCAACTCTAAAATGTTAATACAAGTGAAAGAAACACAACCTTTATACATGTATAGTTTTATTATGACTTTTTGCCCCCTTCATACTTGTCTTTTGTGACTTGAGATAGTGACTTGTCAACACATAAGTATTTTTTTTCTTCTCTTCAAGTTTAAAAATGTACAGAATTGAAGTGAATTTTTGGAATCATAAGAGCCCTAGGGTGGTAGAGCCAGGCAGGAAGGAAAAGGGACTGTTTTAATCTGTTTGGAAATGTGTATGTCTAATTAGAGCATTTTGCTTTGCTCCTAAAATATATCTATCTTTTTTTATACTGTTGGCTAAATTTGAAAATGGAAGTGTAGAATGTTCCATTTGGAAAGAGCCCTTACAGATGATCTGGTCTAACCCCTTATTTTACAGATAAATAAACTGAGCCCCAGAGGGAAAATGGCTTGATGAGACTTAACCCAGTTCTCCTGTAATTGGCAGTTATAGTAAGGGTAAGGGAATGTCTCACATGTACTCTGTCCTTCACATCCCTGCCAAACTCATTTCCCCGAAGCATCATTTCTGCCCATGCCCCTCTGGCTGAAAGATCATCTGGGACTCATGATCGTGAATAGGATAAAACCAACTTCCCCACTGGACATTTCAAGCTCTCTGCATTGTAGTTTCCCACCTGCCTTCCATCATCCTTCTCTCCCCACCAGACTGGCTTCCTTGTCCTCGGAATCACTCTCCATCTTGAAACCATGTCCCTTGGCTCAGGCCGCCCAGAGTCCCTTCTCCCTGGGTCTTCCCTTCAAGGCTCTGCACTAGGGGAAGACTTTCCTGATCAAGCCTTGTGTTTGCTTTTCTCTTCCTCATCTGGTTGGCTTGGGTCTCCTTATTGGTCTGAGGATCCATCACTTGTCAACTTTTTGGGTAGGAACTGGTCATTGCATTTCTTTGTATTTTTAGTTCCTTTCATTGCATCTTGCTCATGTGCTTATTAATAAGTATCTGAATTAAATAGAATAGAGAATTTTTATTTTTCTAAGTCTCAAGTTTCTTTTCTGTGAGGAAATTTTCTTTTCTGGGTTAGCACATTATATTGTTAATAGCACCCCCATGGGGGAGAAAATTGGAAGCTTTTTAGATGGAGAGAAGTAAAAAGTGAACTCAAAATTGTGGGTTTGGGGGTAAGAATGGGACTGGTAAGGAGCTCATGGTATTAGATTAATATTTAAAAAAGCCGAACAAACCTTTAGGGAGTTAGCTAGCAGCCCCAGTCTCCCTATGCTTCAAGCATGAAGGAATGGAGAGGAAGGTGTGGCTGAGATGTGCTGCCCTAGATTCAACTCACATGGAACTGGCTCTGAAATGGCCCTCAACCCATGGCATTCTTCAGGTTGTGTCCTTGGTTGAAAGGACCTCTGAGCTCTGAACGATGATAGCTTCCCTCCTTCTTTGTGGCTCAGAGGATTTCCCGTGAATCTGCTGCCTTTCCTAGAATAACCTTTGTGGCCCTTCATCCTATTCTCTGACAGCTGACCTTGTATATGCATGTCTTAATGTCATCCAAACTGACCTGGAGAGCGCTGGGCAGTTGGCACAGATTCCCAAGGGCACAACAGGGAAGGGAAAGGGAGAAGCCTGAGGATTATAGCGTCTGCTGCCAGGCACTGTGTGGTGCACCAACTGGGCAGAGTGGGTGCTCTTAGTGACCCTGGGGAATGGAGACAAAAAGAGGCCAAAGGAGTGGCCTGGGGCCCCAAAGCTTGTAGGTGACTGGACCAGGTCTGAATCCACCCCTTTGTGAGTCTAGGTCCAGAGTTTTACTTAGAGCTCCACTGGCAGCTGCATTTACAAATGAGGGAACCGAGGCTTTCCATGGTGCTGTCTTTTTGGTTTCAAGGATGGCCCTCTTGGGCTCTGTCTTGCTGTTGGTGCTGGTTCATGAAATGAATTCCACAGTCTGTGTTCACTCTAATGCTTTCTATCCGTCATCAAGCATGAACTGAAATAGTTAGGGGTCTTGTCTCCCTCCCTGGCTGATGTTTGTGGCAAAACCTACCCTGTGGAGTACCAGGGGCAGGGGTGACCCCCATCTTTCCTCCTAGGCAGGATCACTTATTTCTGGGGTAGGGTCTCTGTGACATTGTAAAGAACCAACCCTTCAGGCAGATTCTAGAGGCAAGTCATCCCCAAGGGCTGGGCAAAGTGAGCACCCTGTGTGCAGGGACCTTGGAGACAGGTTTGACTGTTTGTTTGGTTAGTTGAGATGAGTCTTGGGCCCTCCTGTCCCTGGCAAAGATTCTGAGGTCAGTGGTTAGGGGGGACAGCTGCCCCTACCTAAGGGCAGCTAGATAATATAGTAGGTAGAGTACCAGTCCTGGGGTCAGGAGGACCTGAGTTCAAATCTACCTTCAAACACCCACCACTTCCTAGCTGTGTGACCTTGAGCAAATCTCTTAACCCCAATTGCCTCCCATCCAAGACCAGCTCCAGTCATCTCAATTCCTATCTGGCCACTAGACCCAGATGGCTCTGGAGGAGAAAGTGAGACAGGGTTCTTAGCACAGTCGTCCCACTCAGATCCAATTCATGTGCTTGTCATAGCATCATGTCTCTGATGTCATGATCTTCTTTGAGAACACAGGACAAGCATCAACATTATCAGTGTAGCTTTCTGGTTGGTGCTCATCTGGAATTACAGATCAATGCAATAATAGCTTGTAAGAGGGCGCTAAGGACTCAGAAGAGAAATTGCATTAGTTCAAATCTGATAATAGCACTGCCCTTTGCAGTTGGATTGTGGACGTGGCAGACTTGATTTTCTTCCCCTCGATATGAGAAATCATTTTTACTGATGTGCCCAATATAATTCCTATGATGTAGACTCATAAATCATGAAGCTGATAGGTCCCCCCCGACTCGATACGGCAGCTCAGTCACTGATAAACACTTATTAAATGTCTGTCATGTTTTGGATGTTGTGCTAAGTGCTAGGGAGGCAAGCAGTCAAAAGAGGGTCAGGGCCTGCTCTCAGGGGGCTTCCAATCTGATGGGGAGGGGTGACGGTGGGAGAGCCATCCTAAAAGTAAGCTAAAAAAGGTTCAGGGCCATGGTGGAGAAGTGAAAACAGTGCAGGGGTGGGGGAACTGGGGAAAAGACCGTTTTGTACCCACCTTCATTGGAACTTGAAGAGTTTGTTGCTCCATCCTCCAATCAGGGGGGTAAGAGGCACAATTGTTGATTTGACACAACTGAAGAGAGTCATATCATTTAAAAATGGAGGGGAATAGAAGCCTTTTTGAGAACCACTCCTGAGGGAGAATTCTTGACCAATGAAGAGATGGAGGAGGCTGTAAAAGTTAAAATGGAACAGTTTTGGCTATGTGAAATTAATATTTCCACAAATGAAATGTGGACAAAAGTAAAGAGAAACGGTTACATGATAACTAACCTTGGCATCAAATCTTTGGTAACATTCCAGTAGCTTTGATATCTCAAGACCTGACAGAGCTATATGGCACAAGAGCCATTGTCCAACAGTGAAAAGATATAAACAGCAAGTTACAAAAAGAACTGTAAAATTAGCTCTCAAAAATGCTCCAGTTCTGCTAATAATAGGAATTAAAAAATATATAACTTTAGAGCTCCTGAGGTTCTGCTTCTCCCTCAGCAAATGGCAAAGATGACAAAAGACAGAAAGAGTCAGTGATAGGAGAATGGTGGGAATACAGCTTGTCTTATTGGCAGAACTGCCATACTCTTTGTAGACCTGGAAATTAGTCTTGCCATCCTGGAAAAATAATTTTAAATTAAAAAAAAATTACTTCACTAAAATTCCCATTCTTTGACTCACTGTTACCCCTGCTGCACATAGATTTTCAGGACATAAAAGATAAAAATAAAAATGCTCTCTCTACCAAAACCCTCACAGCCACACTTTTTCAGTGGAAGCAAGAATCTGGAAAGACCCATCAATAGGGTATGGCTGAACCCAGCGGGGTACAGGGAGAAAGTAATTCTAATTCGAGGATGGAACAAGATTATCCCAAGAGACGGTGAATAAGAGGAATTCAGAGACTTGTGGGGGAGATGGAGAGGAGGTGGGGCTGAGCAGGCACAGTGTGGCCCCTGCAGAGGATGACACCCCTAACAAATAGTATTCCAGAGATGAGTGATGACAGCACTCTCTCTCATGTCAACAAGAGGAGGCCTGGCAGAATGGCTCAGAAGCTGATCCTGGAGCCAGGAAGATCTTGGCTGCAGGAGCCTGCCTCTCGAGGCCACTCTCTAGGACTAACTGCAGCAGAGTTGACCTGTCTTGGGGAAATGGAATTCTCTCACCAGGGAGATGCTTCTCCCAATGAAATCATGGGCCCATTTCTGATCCTTGTGGCACTGTGCTTTACCTCTATTACTTCTTTCGATCCTTACATCACTGTGATGAGGTAGATGCTATAGAACACTAATTTTGCAGATGAAGAAACTGAGCTCAGGGAACATCCCTGGTTAAATCTCTTAATAGCTAAAGCAGTTAGCAATTTATATAGTTCTTTAAGATTTGTAAAGGATTTTAAATTATCTCATTTCATCCTTATAACAGCCCTAGGATAAAGGAGTTATTCTCTGTTTCATTTTACAGATGAGGAAATTGAGACAGAAAGGTTAAATGACTTGCCCAGGATCCCAGAGCTAATAGTTGGGGGAGACTGGCTCTGAACTTTCATCTTCTTTTCCAACACTCTCTCCACTGCATTAGCTAGCTTCCTCTAATTGTTTTTTAGTCCTTTTCAGGCTAACTAAATCCCCCCCCCCCTTCCCTTTCCTCAGGGATTAATAAACATTTCTAAGGTTCTCTTCCATACTCTGCAAGTTCTCTTGGTTCCTCTTTATCTGGGGAATCAATCAAACAACAAACATTAAGTGCTTACTGTGTACCAGACTGGGCCACACAGTTTTTACCTCTGCTTTTCTCATAAGAAGCTGATTTCTTTTCTTCTGCAAGACGGTTGGGATTAAGTGACTTGCCCAGAGTCACCCAGCTAGTCATTGTTAAATGTCTGAATTTGGATTTGAACTCAAGTCCTCCTAAATCCAGGGCTGGTGTTCTATCTACTATAGCACCCCCTAATGGTGTGTAATTTGTTTTTGAGCTATGATGTTCTGAATTCTTCTTGAGGTTTGGTTAATCCTTCTGTTAATTGGAAATAAATATATTCCTACTTTGTTTAGTGGGGGTGGAGGTGAGGACAAGCTGTGGTACTCTTTTGATGTAAACTCTTCTGTTTCAGATCTGTCTATGATGGTGAGGAGCATGGTCGGTTTATGGAAAAGCTGGAATCCCGTATCCGCAATCATGACCGGGAGATTGAGAAAATGTGTAACTTCCATTACCAGGGCTTTGTGGACTCCATCACAGAACTCCTGAAAGTGAGAGGAGAAGCCCACAGATTGAAGGTGAGGAGACTGGGAGAGCTGACTAGATTGGCGGGAAGAGGCTGAGAGAATTGGTGAGATGGCAGCAGGAGACTGGGAGAGCAGGTTGGAAAAGAGGGGAAGTGATGATGGACAGAAAGAGACAGGTAAGGATGTAGCCTGCACTTGGACAGGTAATTTGTAATGGAGGTAACTGCTGAGGATGAGAATTAGAGATAAAACTCATTACCTTCAGCCATACCCACAGGTGACCACTGGTCATTCATCTGCCTTATTTCTACTTTCCTTGAGACCTCCAGTTCGTCTCTTTCCCACTCTGTTGGAGCATCTGGGGTGATTGGTTGAGCTCTCTTTGTGAGGGAGATGTTGTATAAGTCCAGGAGAGACTTTATTTTTCAATAGAAAATGACTGCCTTGTATTCAATAACTTGTTAGATCAAGTCACTTTTTAGACTGGAATTCTAAAAATGGAGAATTTATTGGTATGAGTCTGATACAGCTCAGGGTAAAAAAGGAAATCAATGCTGCTGGATTTGAATTCAGCTTTTGTAACTATGAAAAATAAAGAGACAAAATTATTCAGAAATCTTAAGAAACAAGTGGCATTTTGCAGTCATTTCCTCGTGATTTTCTAGTGGCTGTGCATTGGTAGTGTTGATTGGGTCTTTCAGGTACTTAACCTAATAAATGTAAATACAAAACACTCTAGGTCCACCTTCATCCAAAGATTCTTTTTTTTTTCAATTTTGGTTTTTGCAAAGCAATAGGGTTAAGTGACTCGCCCAAGGTCACACAGTTAGGTTATTATTAAGTAATAATAATTATTAAATATTATTATATTATATTAAATATATTAATATTATTAATAATAAACCATCTGAGGTCAGGTTTGAACTCTGGTCCTTCTGACTCCAGGGCTGGTGCTCTATCCTCTGCGCCACCTAGTGGCACTCCAAGATTCTTTTTCATCTCTTTATTCTCATTTTTATAATTGTAGTTCTTTATGATTGTCTCCAAATCTACCATCAAAGATGCTTTTTTATTCCTTCAAGTAGTCATCAGATTTCCATGTTTGTCCTTGTTTTTTCCCCATTCTCCATATTTACAAAAAGCCCTACCTGTTCATTTGGACTCCACCTCGGTAGTTGTCTTTCAAACTATTTTCAAGTCAGTTACTAAACTTGTCTTAAGCACCTGCTAGGTGTCTTGGAGCTCTCAGTGAAATGGGGAGACATTGTGAAAGGGGCTGCTGTGACAGGAGAGATTGGAGATCATCAGAGATGGAAGGCACTAAGACCCATGAGCACTCTGAGGGGCCGCGGGCAGGAGGTGAGGGAGGAAGCCAGGGACAAGGCTAGCAGTCAGGAGATGGTGGAATAGATTGGAGACCAGAGTCACTGGCTTGCCAGGCTCTTCTTGGGGGGGGGGGTAAGGTAGAAATACAGGGTATTTATAAAGGGCTTTGAAGGCCAAACTAAGAGTTTTCCATTTGTTATCTGGAGGGGCTGTAGGGAGCCCTTGGAATTTATGGAGTCATTTATGACATGGGCAGGCCTGCTCTCTTGGAGGGTTACTGGCAATCAAAAAAGAGGATGGCCCGGAGTGGAGAGGAATTAGGGGCCAGGAGATTGACCAGTAGGTGCTGGGGGCCCTCACTAAGGTGGCAACCATGCAGAGGAGAGAAGAGGATGCAAAGGTGAATTGGCCAAGTTCCAACAAGCAAGCCCAGGGGACCTAGGAAGGGGGTGCTACATTCAGCATTAGGAAAGGGGAGGCTTCAGGGGGGAAAGGTGATTCAGGTTGGTCATACTGGGGTTAGGAGACATCCAGTAGATGTCTGATGTGCAGTTAGCAGCAAGGTCTGGTGCTGGAGAGGTGGATTCGAGAGATAACAGCTAAGTCCATGGGAACTAATAAGATCACAGGTGGGACAGTATATGAGAGTGGATGGAGCTAGGGAAGCCACCTCCAGTTAACAGTCCTGACTAGGATGAAGGCCGGGCAGAGAAGACTGAGAAGGACTAATCAGAAAATGTGAGAGGGAAACCAGGGAACAGCAGGGTCACCCAAACCTAGCAAGGAGAGAGTCTCTGGAAGCAGGGGGATGGATTGTGTCGGGGCTGCAGAGTCACGAAGGGAGGGTTTGGGGGGAGAGATCCCAGTCACTTTGGTGGGAGCAGTTTAGATGGAAGGACGAGGCCAGAGGCCAGCCTGTGTGTGTGTGTGTGTGTGTGTGTGTGTGTGTGTGTGTGTGTGTGTGTTTGTGTGTGTGTGTGTGTTGTAAAACATATGTGTCTATGCACGCACACAAACAATACATATACGTGTCTGTAGCTGAGTATTTATGTGTAATGTGTATGTAAGTGCTCTTTTTGCTTTCCCTCTCTGCCTTTGGCATGATTATTCATAAGAAATGATCCTCAGATTTTCCATCAAGAAACCCTTCAACGATTGAAAACTTCTTCAGGGCATCTAGTCCTAGCCAGCCTGTGTGGAAGGTACAGGCCAAGAGTTGCCACCACACCAATCAGGAGCATCTCAGGGTTAGGTTGGAGAAAGGCGGTGACTAGTTCTACCTGGTGTAGCAGTAAGGGTGTGGCTCTTGTCTGCTCTACCTCCCTTAGTTTGGAGGTCTCTTGGTAATGTCACATATCTTTCTAAAGAGGGAGTGTTCTGAGTTCTTGTGGCTAGGGAGACTGCTCTCCTCTCACCTTTTTTGTTACATTAACTAAAATATTCATTAGTGAACACCAGAGCACTGGAGACAATGGTGGATGGATTGGGCATCTCTTCCCATCCTGGAGACTTAGGAGTGCCTGGTACATCTTCTCTGACCCTCCCTCCAGGAACATGGTGCATTGTTTCATGGGAGCAGGGGCTCCTAGGCCCGCTCTGGAGGCAGGCATCAGATCCAGTTCTTGGAGGAGCAATTTCTTGTATTCACGGAGAGGGCCGAGACAGCGAACTTTGACTGATTTCCAGGTAGCTTTGCAGACTCCTCTTGTTTCAGGAATCTGTGACCTCCTCAGGAGTTTTTTTCCCTCATTACCAATACAGTTAAAGTAGGTAGGATCAGTTAAATGAGAATACACATCTGAATGAGCTGTAAGAATGGGAAAAGAAAGAAAAGAGAAATATTAATTAGTTAGAGGAGATCCCCAGAAACAAAGCTGAATCTCCTTTTCAAAGCTTGGTAGGGCAGATCCCTGTGGAAGTTGGATGAATGACAAGTCTGGGGGTGTTTCTCTGTCTTCTAGTAAGCCTTATTAGACATTTAATAGAAGAGAATTCAAACTTGGCTTCAGTTTTGGAACAAACTGAAATTATTCCATATGGATTTTCTCTGCTTTCCCCCCCACCCCCTAGTTGGAGTCTCAGGATATAAGAATATAATAATCTATGCTCCTGTTTGGAAACCTTCTTGTATGTTGTGAAGGAAATGAGCAGGGTGGGCTGCCAATGGGAGTGGAATTCCTTAAGGAAAGGGAGTACTTGCTGCCATGCCCCCCCAAGTTGCATTTCATAGAAGCCCAGGCCTCCTATAAAAGGAGGCTTGAGAGGAGGCTGCTGATGAGAGAGGAGACGAGAAACCACGTCATTTAGTGACTGACTGTATGTTAGAGAACCTCAGAAGCCAAGACTGGGAAAGAAATTCAGGGGCTACCTAAGCTAACTCGTGGTTAACCAAGAAACTCTTGTCAGACTCCCTAGGAAGTAGATGTCCGACTATGGCTTAGGACCTCTGGTAGGGGGAGCAGGGAAGAGGAAGTGAGCTTTCCAGAGACAGTCAGACTAATGTGTTCTTATGGGCAGCTCTTGTTCCTAGGAAGTCTTCCTCCTATGTTGAGCTGGGAGTCATCTCTCTGGGATTTGCACTGCCAAACAAGTTTAGACTGGGAAGTAGATAGAGGGCAGGATTTGAAAGATCTGAGTTCAAATCTGTCTTAGATACTGATTGGTGGTATGAACCTGGGCAAATCCATAGCCTCACTCAGCCTCAGTTTCCTCTTCTGTGAAATCTTGCCGGATCCTTCCATTAGTTTTCAGGGATAGTGGGCCCTGTCCTCATGTCCATCTGGCTGCCCTCTTGTCTGTGTCTCTCCAAATAGGAGGTGGTCAGACCTGAATCCAGGAGGCTGACCTCTGGGGCCAGAAACCTTCTTCAGACCGTTAAGGGTCCTTCAGGTCAGTAGCCCAGGGTTTATCAGACACTTCTGGTGGCTAAGGCCCCCACTGGACACTGAGGCAACGAAGAGGAAAACCTCAGCCAGCCTTGCCTTGAAGGAGTTTTCCTTCTGTTGGCTCTTGCTGAATGTGGTCCAACTACAATCTCCAGTTCTTCTCAAACCTTGTTATCTAGCCACCTCTTCCCTCTGTTGAGCTTGGTTTTGTGAATCCTTGTTTGGAACTTTCTATTGAATTTCCTCTGTCTGCCAAGATGTGGTGTCTTGCAGTGGTGTAACTGCCTTTCAGGGCTCTTGGACCATCCTCCAAGGCATTCATGCTACCAAGGCTCAAACAGATCTGTGACTTCTGTCCACCTCCTCCTCAAAGTTCTCCAAACACCAGGAAGATGCCAAAAGAGCAGTTGGCTGTAGGCCTCTTGTGCTTGCCGGGTGAGTCAGCATCATCTCCTACCTGGTGACATCCTTTCATCTTTTTTGTTCACATCCTTCCCAGTTCTTGCCCCTTTGTGCTGTGCCCCTTTCCATCATCCCCTGGGCAATGCTGGTCCTCCTGAGTGAGCCTGGTCTTTGGGTTGGGCAGGTCCCAATGTCATTGCTACCTAGCAGGTAGCCCATGATAGTTCTGCATCTCTGCATCTGCCCATCCACGCTTCTTGTTGGTCCAAAAGACTTTGTCATGTGTGGTTCAGGCATTGGTGCATTGGAGTGGGTTTGATTTTTGCCATGGATGGTACAGAAAGCATTGAGAACTTGTGTTCTCTCTCTCAGGATGGTGCAGAAACAGAGGCTGCCTAGCTGGAGGTTCCTCGGCTGGTGGGTTGGAGAGGTGCAACTTGGCCTGGAGCCCTTCACATCTCCACATTTGGGGGGACGTTTGTGTATTTTGGCAGCAGCAGCTGTTGTTCTGATGCCTCTTGGGCTGTCAGGGTAGCACCTTGAAATGCTTTTCACAAAAGAGGATAAAAATAGTTGTCATTCTTCTCACCAGAAGCACTGATTAAGCCTCATGGGGAGATCTGTACCAAGTACTGTTGGGGTCTGATCTGAACCATGCCCCTCCATGACTTTCTGCTGGAAGCTGGCAGTATTGGCTGAGTCCTGTTAGCAAGAGTGTCTATGAAGGAAAACCACATTAAAGACATTTGTCTGTTGAGTAGCAACAAAAGACTTGGGGTATTTGGCGGGGGATGGGCTTGGGAAGGAATCTGGAAATGAGAAGTATTTCTTCTTTATCTCAGCACTCAAGACTCTCAACCATCCAACTGTGGGCTTTCTTTTCTTTTTTTTTTTCTTTTTGGATTTTTTGCAAGACAGTGGGAATAAGTGACTTGCCCAAGGTCACACAGCTAGACAATTATTAAGTGTCTGAGGCTGGATTTGAACTCAGGTCCTCCTGACTCCAGGGCTGGTGCTCTATTCACTGGGCCACCTAGCTGCCCCTGTGGACTTACTCCTTCTTCCTTCTGTATACTTGCCTTTTCAGTCTCCTTCCTGTCCCACATGCCTCTATGACTTTGCCTCTATGGCCTTGTGTTGCAGATCGGATCACTGGCTGGTGTGTTTGGGTTGGGTGTACGTGCCAGAATAACAGATTGCAGCCAACTCTGTTACGTCATATCTTAGAGACTGATTTAAAAACTGAATGAACTATTTAAGTAGATTTTTTTTTTCGAGCTTGAAATTTAGTCTGTTTTTTGACCTTCCTAATATTTCATTCAATAAATCTTTTAACTGAATTTGCTGGAGATCTGATTGTAGGTCATACTAAGTTTGAAGCTCAAGGAAGGGGGGGAAGTAAATCAATATCAAACTTGGTCTTAGACCTGTGCTTTCAGATCTAGTAGACTGTAGGGCTTAAAACTGCCTTCTTTTCTTTCCCCAGTAAGGGAAGCCTAACATCTTCTCATTTTTGTTGCTGTGTGGGCTTCTCATGGCATTGGACAGGTCTAAAAGATCTTACTACAGGTGTGTTCTAAGCCTGGCTTCCCAAGTAACTGTTGTGCATTCCTTTGCCTATATTCAAGTCTTCACTTGCTTAGCCTCCAGGTTGGCTGGGCAGGCTGTGCCCTGTGGTAATTTGTGTTAGTTGGTAACTCATTCTAAAGGCATCCCATCTCTGGGCTTTTGGTCAGACCGCCTTCCATACCTGGACCCCCTTGGGACTTGCTGCTGCTCCAGGACTCTTCCTCACATTTCCCCCGCCTCATGGTCTACCTGTTGGATCCCTCCTGGAGACTAGGTTTCTTGATGGTTCAGGGCCATGTGCCCTTTTTCATTGTTCTATGGTAAAAGTGCCTCACTTGTGGTAGATGCCTAGCTATTTCTTCATGGAAATAAAATTAAAAATATGTACAGGAGGAAGTGGGATTTCCAGAGCTTCACCAACCAATCAGGCAGCATTGATTAAGTGTCTACCATGTGCCAGACACTGTTCTAAGCTTGGGGATACAAAAAGAGGCAGAAGATGATCCCTGTCTTCAAGAAACCCAGGATCAAGTGGGGGAGACAGCATACAAACAGATATATACCAAGCAAACTCTAGACGATAAATAGGAGATAATTACCAGAGGGAAGGTCTGAAATGAAGAGGGGTGGACAGCCAGGGAGCAGAGGAGGGGGGCCTAGAGATGGAGTGTCCGGTGCGTGGGCAGTGTTACTGGATGGAAGAGAAGATGGTGGGGGTTAGGAGTGGGCTTCTATTTGTTCTCCCCTTATTGAGCTGTGTTGGAGCTAGAAGAAGGATTGGCATCCCTGGGGGATTGCAGGCTAGAGTGGGAGGGATGAAGTGCTGAGTACCAGCCTGGGTGGCAGGTGAGGAGAGGGGAGATATTCAGGAGTGAGGAGCTACTAGCCTTTGAGGTGCCTCACAGTTGAGTGGATCGTCTGATCTATAGATTTACTGGCAGGTCTGCGTTTTAACAAAAATGACACATAAGGGACTCAGAGGGACAGGACAGAATCTAGGGAACCTTCTTTAAATAGTGAGTTTCCCCCTAATACATTTCAACTCTGTTTACCCCCAGACCCTCAGCTATTTGCTAAACAAGCAAAGAAAGGGGGTAGACAAACCTCCAGGCCTGCTGCTGAAGGCCCCTCTCAGTTCAAGGCCAACAGCAGATATGCTTCACCAGATCCTGATCATATTTCCTGAACCCCCTTCTCCTGATGAAGCCCTCTTGGGACTCCCAAGAATCTAAAGGGAGAATTCTTCCTTATATTCTTCCTTATCTTTCTCCTGGTGGTGTTTTCAGAGTTCAGACTAGTTTCCTCCAGTCGGGAGGGGCATTTGCAAATCCTCTGTCCCTAATTCAAAGTAGATAAATGCAAAGTAAACCTGGATTTGAGCTGATTGTGGTCATACGGTCATAGAGATGGATTTCCATTTAATTCTGCCTAACTGCCTCTCTAGAAGCCTCTTCTCCCTCATCTCTCTCAATGACTAGGTCAGTGTGAAGACATAAATGAAGGAAAAAACAGCCTGTGAAGTACTGCCTGCCTTTTTTGGTGACACCTGGCTCAGGTTCTATCCCTGGAGCTCAGGATGACTGCCATTTCAAAACTAGCCATTTACGTGGCTATTCCCTTAAAACCCTTATGGATTGTCTTTCTTTTCTGTTCTCAAAACTGGAGTGACCCATCCTATCTAGGGGCCTTGACCTTTGGCCATGGTCTTATGAAGGTCAGATGGACACATTCCATTCATGTTTCAGACCTGTCTGGGCTCACCTGTAGGCACCATCTGCTTCATTCTCATCGGGGGGCCCCATACCTTTCCTCCACAAGAAAGTGGGCCTTTCCCAGTGTTCTAGCTTAGAGTTTTAGAATATTTTCATCCTTGTAAAGTACTAAATCAAGAGTTTCTTCCCATACTCATGATGAAAAATTCCTCCTTTCTTCATTTTATAGAAATGGGTGTTGATATGTATTTGAGTTGGCATTTCTTAGAAGGATTTGTACCTGCAGGCACCCTGTTCCCCATGTTCCTTCCCTGTCAACCTTCATGAGCCCAAATCTGAATGAAAGCTGAATGACCATTTCTGGAGGAATGTGGTTTAGGATGAGTCTTCCGTCAATGTTCATTTCTCTTTGTGCAAAGGGATCTGTAAGTTGTGAATAGCTCAATTGTACTTAAGCTCAGAAGAGATGAGATAGAAAGCCTTCTCCTACCTAACAATGTACAATCCTGACTTTCACATTGTCTTCTCTCCACAGAATCAAGTGACTGATACGAATAGAAAACTTCAGCACGAGGGGAAGGAAGTAAGTCCAATTTAACTCTTCTGCCTCATCTGGGTCTTGTTTGGATTCTTTCTGTTTATGGTTGGTGAGAGTTTGGGATTTCACATTAGAGGGTGGCCCAGAGCCCCAGGATGGGTGACATTCTGGAGGTGCAGATGCAGGACCTGTCCAGCCCAAACATTCTTTGATTCTGGGCTCCAGTCCAAAGGAAGGAGTCAAAGAACCTGGACAGCTGAAATGAGATCGTTGAATGAGTTTACTGAACAATTGATCAGAACTAGTGGGGCTGATAGTTATTATGATTTTTATAGAAGAGCAACTTGTTGGAAACTATTGATGGCAGAAACTTGGCTCAATCAGTTAATTATTATTAATTTATTTAAAATAGAATGTGCTTATTTGCCAGTGATACTCCAGGAAAATACCAGCTTCTTAAGAGAGCTAGACTATGCAGGTGATAGAGTGCAGCATTAGTCAGAATGTTCTGAATTCAGATCCTACCTCAGACATCAGCAGGACCATTAGTATGACTTGGGCTCACTTCAGTCCTTTCAGCTCTAACTTCTTCCATATATCAAATAGGGATCATGATAGTCCCAGTGACTCGTGCCTGGAGAGTGCCCTGCAAACCTGGACATCTGTACAATGCTAACTTAGAGAGGGCCATAGTGTAGCAGTGTCTAGAAGAGATGCCTGCCATGTGTCCGGCCCCAGGAAACACTGGAGATCAGCAGCAGGGGGCTTTTGGCAGAAGGGGCCCTCGAGCTGAGCCTTGAGGGGAGCCACCAGGTGATAGTTATCAGGGAGGGAGTGCCTGGTTCAAGTCCTACCTCCAGCCTTCTGACTTGGGTGGGGCTTGTCCATCCCTGTACCCCCCAGAAGGGACTGATCTGGGACTAGAGGGACAAT
The DNA here is from genome assembly GCF_037893015.1 of Macrotis lagotis. Lineage (NCBI taxonomy): Eukaryota > Metazoa > Chordata > Mammalia > Peramelemorphia > Peramelidae > Macrotis > Macrotis lagotis. Next base: position 21,842,197 of record NC_133658.1, read on the forward strand.
GTCCTCACCTTAGTGTTCCCATTACCAAGTAAAATCACACTCCTAGCCCTTTTCCTCTTCAACTGAAATGAATTTCCCTTTTGAGACTTAGGTAGAAACAAGGGTTATAAAGAAAATTGTTCTCTTCTGCACTCATTGCAGGATGCCAGAGGGAGGAACACCAGCTAATTACTGCTCATTTGATTTGATTTGAATCACCAGAGCACCTTCTCTTCAGTGTTAACTTCTGCTCTTTCCCACCTCTTTACCAAATACCTTAAATTTAAACCTGTTCTGCAAGTTCTCTGAGTTTTTGAGGCTTGGTGTGCTTTCTGTGAGGAAGAGTGTTGCAAATGGCCATCACCTTGGATAGCAACCTTTAAAACATTGGAAGTATCTATCAGTATGGCAAGAATAAGCCCTTGTTCTTAAACCTACCCAAATCCTCCCTCCGAAAGGCGCCTAACTCTTCAGTTTGGGCGTTCATTTGTAGACACAGAGAGATAAACTCAGTACCTTACAAGTCCATGTTGTGTATGGCTATACATAGCCCACTGTGACCAGATGACCTTCTAGCCTTACACTTGAGAAAAAGTCGAGTCATCCTTTGAGTGGGGAGGAGCCCCTGGATGATGAGAGAGTAGGGAGGCCCTTGGGGATGGAGGGCTGAGGATGGAGAATGACAAGGTGCATGGGGACATTTTATTGGCTGGAAAAGCACTCCTTTGTCCATTTGGCAGCTCTTAGTATGAAACTGTCTGGGATTTCCTGATAAATTGAACAAAAGGCATAAACATATGGGGAAACCTTTTTTATTTATAACCATTGGCCTAATTCCGTTTTTCTTTTTTTCCCACCAAGTTGGTGATAGCGATGGAAGAGCTGAAGCAGTGTCGATTGCAACAGAGAAATATTTCTGCCACAGTCGATAAATTAATGCTGTGCCTGCCAGGTGAGGAGTTGGAAATGGAGTGGGGGTCTGAGGGCAGTTCCTTCAGCTTTTGTCTTTCCCTTTCTTTCAATAATAATCACCTAGTATTTTCCCTCCTCTTTCCAGTCCTGGAGATGTACAGCAAACTGAGAGAACAGATGAAAACGAAAAGGTAAGAGACGTCTGGAACGTCTCTCTCATCATTTAACCTGTATTTCTCCCTAACTTGGCTCAGATCCGTCAGGTGAAGATTCCATTCCCCAGGGTGCTCTCCATGAGGCCTCCCCACCTCGCTGGGGTACAGAAAGAGCCGTCCTGTTCCTCCTGGGAGCTTCTTCTGTGGCGGGGTCTTCAAAGCCCCAGGCTTCCTTGGGACTGAGGGAGATATACTGTGGAGGAGACAGATCTAGCTTTCTCCCTTGTTCTAGAAGTGTCTTTGTCACTATTCATAGTAGAGGATGCACAAAAAAGTTTGCAGACAGATGACCTGAGACCAGGCAAAGGCAGGGTCAGAGAGCCTACTTCTTCCTGTGCTTGCTTGCCTTTGGTCCTGCCCAGAAGAAATGTCACGTATATGGTTTTCTCGCTTCATCTCTTATATAAAACAAATTCCTAGACTATGTTGGCATATATTGAATGCAAGAATCTCCTTGATTTTGGTCTAATACACATACTTCTTCCTAAGGTGGATGAGTGAATGAGCAAAGCCTTACTATGCTTAAAGCCCTGGGGATACAGAGGGAAACGTGAGAGTCTTGCCCTCAAGAAGATTCCATTCAAGCGGCGGCTAGGTGGCACAGTGGATGGGTTCAAATCCGACCTCAGACACTTAATCATTACCTAGCTATGTGGCCTTGGGCAAGCCACTTCACCCCATTTGCCTTGCAAAAAAAAAAAAAGAAGAAGATTCCATTCTAATGGACTAGTAGATAAAACTTCAGCTCCAAGTTAGCAGGATAGGCACTGTGGTCCTAAGGGTGTTATTCCAATTGATAAATCCATATTCATTTTTAGTGCTGAATCATTTGCCAGGTCAAGGACTTTGGTGGGTAGAACCTCGGTTTTTGGGTCTCTAGTAGCTGCAGGGGCTGTAGCATTGACTGTAACCAGGTATCTATCCAGGGATTGATTACTTGGATGAGGTCTTTGGGGCTGAGTTGGAAGTGGGCTCAGTGGCTGGGGAGTGGAGGAAATCCTAGGGGATGGTCTTCCCAGGGTTCTTGGGCTCAGGCTCTGCCTGGACTGTCTCCATCAGGGCTGAGATGTAATGGCCAGGTATGGTGATAATTTGACTTGCCTGGTGCCTCCTCAGCTTGCTTGGTCTTTGGGATGCACTCCATGTCTCAGTTATGATGATCTTGTAGTCCCTGTCACATTCCTTTATTTCCTCCCTCATGTCTGTAGTGGAAGTTATTCTTGGTCAGGGTGGGGGAAGCTCCATCATAAAAGGTTCTAAAAGATGCAGTTTGAAGGCCCTGTCTGGGTTTTCTTGGACCCTCATGACCACTTGGCCATCGGGGGGGGGGGGCAGCTAGTGTTTGACTCGGAGAATGAAGCTATGAATTTCTTGGTGTACTTGAAGAGGAAAATAAAAGGTGGACTCAAAGTCTGCCTACAAAAGGCCAGTGCAGGAATGAGGCGACATTCCTTGTTACCAGGAGCCACTGGCCTTTGCCCTGTGAGACATGAAAAATGTGGAGCCAGATGTTGGCAGCATGCGGCCGCCCGGCTCCTCAGCAAATGCTGAACATGTCCACAGGCCACATGGGCAGATTCTTCTCATTCTATAAACAATGTTCCAAAATATAACTCAACCCCAAAGTGTGTTTATCTCTTTGGCTTAATTTCTGGCTTTCTATCCATTCTTAAGTTTCTCTCCAGAGGAATCACATTTTATTGCAAATAGCTTTTCGTACCTAATTGTAGTATAAACAGTGCCCTGTTTACACTAAGCCATGTGAATTGTACTGTTCTTTGAGTCTATAAAAACTGAGTAAAAAAAACTTCCCCAAGATTTAACTGTAGCTTATACTGAAAAAACTTTTTGAATTGGGGAAAGAGACTTAAGTCTCCACCGTTGATTTTTATTTTTGGAAGGCATTGGGGCGCGTAAGAACACAAATAAAAAGAGCAACGAGTGCATTTGGAGTCATTCAATCCACCCTAATGTGGGAGATCTCCTTACATTGCTTTGTTCATTGATTGAAACATATCTGCAAAATTAAAAAATGACTTTTTTTTTAGGCTGGGGAGGAAAGGAAAGTTATGACAAAATCCAACTATTTTCTGCCTTTAGTTGGATAAATTTACATTAGAGTTGGATGAATAAGAAGCATTAAATGACTAACTATTGTATAAGTAGAAATCATTTGTGTTGTGAGTTCATTGTCCATCCAGAGATTTGTGAAGATTTTTTTTTCCTTTATGTGACTTGGATTGGAGGAATGTTTTCCGATTGTTAAAATGAGCTTTTGAAAAACTCGAGTCCTGGAGCAAACTTAATTTTTCAAAAGAGCAAAAAGACTTCAAGAGCAATGAGAGGTGAATACTAGTCTTCAAATAACAGGTGGAAAAAATACTCCCCTCCTTCCTGGTACTAGGATCTTTAAGGGTATAGGAAGAAGAAATACTCCTAATGGCAGCAACCAGAGGGAGTTTGTTTTATGAAAACAGGACACACATCTTCATTTCCCAGGGGCTGGTTATCCAATTGGTTGACTCATTCAGGTCTCTTTCCTCATCTTCCTTGTCAACTTTGTTCTTTGGATGTTTTTGTAGTTTCAGGGCCAAAAAGATGGGCTGGAGGGGTGAAAGTTGACATTTAAAGCCCCCTCAAGATAGAATTGGGAGGTTTCAATTAGCTTTTCCCTCTGGCTAATTGAGAATTCTATTTTGCCTGAAGGCACATAGGTTGTATGTGAGAGAAGAAGAAGCTCTTATGTGAAGAAACTGAAATCCCTAAAGCTTTAGTGATGTGTTTGGGTCAGATCAAGATGTGGAGCATTAGGGGGTGGCTAGGTGGTGCAGTGGAGAACACCGGCCCTGGAGTCAGGAGGACCTGAGTTCAAATGTGACCTCAGACACTTAATAATTACCTAGCTGTGTGGCCTTGGGCAAGCCACTTAACCCCATTTCCTTGCCAAAAAACCTCCAAAAACTAAAAACTAAGATGTGGAGCATTTATGAAATGCTGTACATCGAGCTCATCCCTAAAATACAAAGACCCTACCTCCCAATTCCCATTCTCCAGGAGCTCCTAATCCAATGGCAAAGACAACATGCCGACAGCACATTTACGGGATGTGTTGCCGTCAGTCTTCAGGGGAGCCTTGAGTAGGACTTGACCTAGGGTTGAAGGAGTCAGGGCAGCTCTGATAGAGAGCTGAAGTGGGAGAGTGTTTCAGAAATAGGGGCATCCAGTGAAAAGGCCTGGAGCAGGGATGTGGAGTGTCACATGACTCTGAACTTGAACGCCCAACTGAAAGGACTTCCTTAAGTTAGCGACGGTCTCTTAGTCACCAGCTCAGACGGCCTTTTGCAGTCTGAGTTTTTCTTGCTCTACTTGTTGACCTTCTTCTCCCTTTCGGGTTTTTATGCTAATTGCTCTCTGGGGGCTCCTTTGCTGTCTCGCCATCTCTGTCTTGTCCACTGGTTCTAGGTCTTCTGCCCCAGCCTCCTTCTCTCATTCTCTGAGCCAGGTCTCTTCCTTGAGCTGTCATCTTCCATCATCTTGCCTTTGAGACATTTTAAATTGGATAACATGGAGAAACTGGCACTCATTCTCTTCTCCCCCTAAATCCCATTCAGTTCTGAACTTCCTTCCTTCTGTCGAAAGTGCCCCTCTTCTTCCCTCCTCATAGCTTTGGTACATTCACAGATTGGAATTTCTCACTCTCCCTCATGCCACATGGTCGATCAGGTCTTGTCACTGTGAAATTTAGAGTATCTCCCACCCCCTCTGCCTTCTCCACTCAGCCAAGCACCCCTGAGTGTAGACCCTCCTTATCTTGCCTCCAGATTGGGCCTCACTGGTCAAGGCCATTCTACCACTGCTTAAATTTCCTTAAGCAAGGATCTGGCTGCATGTGTTCCTCTGCTCCACCAACTCTAGGCCATCCTGTTGGCACCAGGAGAGAGGAAATCCTCCTCAGCTTTTCTTTTCAAACCCTGCCCAACCTGAGTGCCAGCCTGCCTTTCCAGCTTCCTGTGCTGCACTCTATGATCTAGCCTCAGTTCCTCACAGACATCATTCCATCTCAGACAGTTATGAATCATGGGAAATACCTGCTACCCAGTGGGCACTGTGCTAGGCACCAGGGTTACAAAGAAAGGCAAAAGACCTTAAGGAGTTCCCAGCTTAAGAGGGAGAAAACATGCAAATAAATGAAGACAGACAAAATATGTAAACGGGCGAAAAGAATCAAGAGAGAAGACCCTTGAATGATGAGAGATCTTGAAAGACTTCTTGCAGCCAGTGGGATTTTAGCTGAGGCTTGAAGGAAGCTGGGAAAGCCAGAGATGGAGCTGAAGAGTGGGAGCATTTTAGGTGTGGGGGACGGCCAGAGAACAGAACTGCAGGGGAGTCATGGAGGGTTTTGTTTAGGAAACAGCTCAGATGTCAGTGCCCTGAATCAAAAAATACATGTTGGGGAGTGGTAGGTTAGGAAAGAGGATTTTGTATTTGATCCTGTAGTGATAGGAAGCCACTGGAATTCACTGAATAGGGTTGTGAGATGGTCAGACTTGTGTTTTAGGAAAATTACTTTGGTGACTGAATGGATGCCAGACTGGAGTTGGGACAGGCTTGAGGCAGGCTGAGCCACCAGCAGCTATTACAATAGCCAGGCATGAGATGATGAGGACCTGCTTCAGGGTAGGGGCAGGCTCAGAAGGGAGTAAGATGCCTATTGGAGAGAGGTTATGGAGGTGACATCTGGGCCACAGATTGGATGTGGAAGGTGAGTGAGGAAGCCAGGATGGCTTTAGATTGTGAGCCCTCTAGAGAAATGGGGAAGATAGGAGAAGGGAGAGGATTTAAGGAGTTTTTGTTTTGGATATGTTGAGTTTAAGATGTCTACTGGACCTGTAGTTCAAGATGTCTGAAACACAGTTGGAGATATAAAATTGGAGGTCATCAAAGAGATTGGGGTAGGAAAGGTAGATTGGAGGAGAATCATCACCATCAAGTGGATAGTCATTGAATCCATGGAAGTTGATAAAGTCAACAAGTGAAGTAGTCTAGAAAGAGGAAAGGAAGAGGAGCCAGGACTGAGTTCTGAGGGACACTTCTAGTGACCAGGGATGGACAGGATGATGATTCTGGGAAAGAGATGATCACCTTTGGATCTTTTTACTGACTATGTTCTTCCTTCCCTCCACCTCATTGAGGCTTTCCTGTCCTCTACAGTGTAGATCAAGCACAATATTCTGCCTGAAGCCTTTCTTGATTCTTTCAACTGTTTTTGCCCTCCCTCCCAGAGTGCTTTATATTTGTTCTGTGTGTATTTTTATTTGGCCTTGTTTCCCCCATTAGAATGTAAGCTCCTTGTAAGTGCAATAGTTTCCCCTTTTTTGGACCCAAAATACCTAGCACCTCCAACAGAATCTGGCCCAGAGGAAATACTCAATAAATCCTGGTTGGTTGGTTAATGAGTTTTAAAAGGGAAACTTAGAACTTCTGTAGCTTCCTTTCTCCTCCAATAGATGTGAGTTTTGGAATCTTGGTGTGAAGAGGCAGGGCACAAGGAAACATCTTGGGGACAATGGTGTGCCAACAGTTACGTCATTGAAGGTTGTCATTAGAAACAGAATAATCAGATTCTTAGATCCAATCTCAGGGCAGTGGTTAGAGTGACAGGTCTAGAGTCAGGAAGCCTCAGTCTCCAGAGTTCAAATCTGGCTTGAGCTACTTAGAAGCTGTGTGACCCTGGGCAAGTTACTTCACCCTCTTTGCCTCAGTTTTTCATTTGTAAAATCAGCTGGAGAGGAAATGGCCAATGGCTCCAGTATCTCAGGTAAACCCCAAATGGAGAATCCGACTGAACCCCCAACAGACCCAATCTCATTGCATATGCTTAATGTTCCCCAATATAGTTCAAGCTTTAGCATGTCACTTCTTTCTCAGAGTACTTGGGTCTACACACAGAATAAGTATGCACACTTAGGACTGGACCAAAAAAGAAGCTTCCAGTGACCAGTCGAGCTCTAGAGCAAAAAGAGACCTTAAAGGTGATTTAATCCTACCACTTCATTTTATAGATGAGGAAATGGGAGAGTCAGGAAAGTTCAGTGACTTTTTCTTCACTCAAAAAGTAATTAGTAGGGCTGGCTAGGTGGCACAATGGATAGAGCACTGGCCTTGGAGTCAGGAGTACCTGGGTTCAAATCTGGTCTCAGACACTTAATAATTACCTAGCTGTGTGGCCTTGGGCAAGCCACTTAACCCCATTTGCCTTGCAAAATTCTAAAAAAAAAAAGGAATTAGTAATAAAAGAAACAAACTTCAAAGGCAAGTCCTTTGACACATGGGTCAAGGTCCTTTCTGTGGCACGACATTACTTTCTTTGCCAGAACATGCTTTAAGTGTTGTATGTTGGCTGTGTCTCTTAGGTCTTCAATTGGACTGGTCTTTCTGGGGTGCTTCTAGTCCACTTTCTGGTTTCTGGGGCTCAGTTTCTTTAACCATCTTTGTAATGAACACTTAAATCAACAGCAGTGTGAAGAGGGGTCTTGATGATGCTGTCTTTTCAGACTTCTCACAGTTCTGTGGGTCCTTGGATTAGAGGGATTTTTTTTTCTGTGCCTTATATGTCATTGGAAATCCTTTTCCTTTTTTTATTATCATTTTTTTCTGGATTCTGCATAAATACAACTGCTAATGTGCTTTTCCTCACTTCATCTGCTATGGCTCCAATATTAGGTATCTCTTCATCTAATCAAAAGCTAAATAGTCTGAGGTTCTTCTTGCATTTACTGTTGTGCCTAAACATGATAGCAATCTTGGTATCTTTCTTCATGAAGAAAATGAGTCGAGATTGGAAAGCTTACTTTAGGAACACTTTGTACTTTTGATATTTAGAAGAGATGAAAGGAGTTTGTAAATCTTAAGAAATCTTGGGCAACATTAAATCTTCTGGATTCCTTTTACAGACACTATCCTGCATTGAAAACCCTGGAGCACCTTGAACACACTTACCTGCCCCAAGTGAGCCACTATCGCTTCTGCAAGGTCATGGTGGACAACATCCCCAAGCTTCGGGAAGAAATCAAAGATGTATCCATGTCTGATCTCAAAGACTTCTTGGAAAGTATCCGAAAGCACTCAGACAAAATTGGGGAGACTGCCATGAAGCAGGTAGGTTTGAGATTGGAGATGTGGGTAATGAGTGTGTGAACATTTAACTAAATATAAATATCTCTTTGTCCAATGACTGGGCCATGGAGAGAATGGAAGACATTTTCAAGGGCTGCCTTTGTCTCTTGGAATCTGAAAAAGGGGCAAGCCTTGTTGGGTACTATGCTCAGTATGATCTGAAGTGATCCTTTATCAACCCTGGGAAGTAGGCACTCCTCCACCAGTTGGGTCACACCTGACTTGGGAATTGAAATTCTCTTCTCCTACTCTATGTGTAAACTCTTGACTTTGACTATTGTTCCATTGCCTTGGGGTCCTCTACAAATAGTCATGAAGAGGTTCCTTTTGTTGAAATTCTGTTTCTTCTTAATCCCTGTAAGGGAGGAAATCTAAATTCCCTTCTAGGTAAGGCTTCAGTTGGGCTTTCTCTGCCAGTGGAGGGCTCTTGGTTGCCTCCTTTTCCTGTCCTTTGAGCAAAGTGGGGGTATTTGCAGAACTCCCTCTAAAAAGGCCACCTTGCTTAGGATCAAGCCTTAAGTCTTTACTCCTTTCGATCTTTGTCTTCAAAGCTTCCAGAAATATCTGAGTTCCTTTTGTGTTTGAATCTAGAGAGCCGTAACGACTTACAGTACCATCTTCTCTTTTCAGCTCAGGTCATATTGAATTTATTAAATTTCCCCAGTTTACCTGATGATGTGCCATCTGAAGAGTAAATAGACGATCCCATTGTTTATGGAAAGTGTTTGTATTTTGGCTTCAAAAGGCACTTCGCAGTTCTTCATGAGGTCATTTTGAGTTCTTATCACTGCACATGGAAAAACGGAGTCGTTTTCATTTGTCTCCTGGGCACTGATGGCCCCTGGGGAGCTTCCTTCCAACTCTTCGGGTCTAGCAGAGGGTATTTACCAATTAGACTTTTCTAAGAGGATGCAGATGCCTGCCTTAGGTAGCTGGGGTTTAGTCTCCTCTCCGGCTTGCCAGTGCTAGGCTCTTTGAGGGAACAGAGTTTTAAATGAAGGGAAGGAAAGCTTTTTGTTTAAAAATTCTTGGAGCATTTGGTTTCTGGGCGCTAGGCAAACTTGGGAGGTAAAAGTCTTTTGTTGTTGTTTAGCAGAGAAGTACTTGAGTTCTTTTTACCAGAAAAATCCTCCTCAAGGTAATCCTTCATTGTCAGGAGCTGGTTTCTCAGATCTTACAGAGTGAGTGGTTCTGCAGCAGATCTGGAGCTAGGGAGACACCTCTTTCTACCTCCCTTACAGAGGCCACTCTGGCATTTTCTTTTCTTTTAACAAAAGATGGGGAATCTATCCCAGGTCAGGACTGGAAGTTCTCCTGAGGGCCAACCTCCACTCAAGAGACACTCTACTGCAGGTGCTGTCAAGGCATGATGCATCTGGCTTCTCTGCCACTCTGTGGCCTTCATGGGATATTTCTACATTTTCATCTTATTCTTGCAATGCTTTTCTCCTAAGTACGCCTCCTATCCTTCATGGTGCCTTCCTTCCATAGAATTTTATTGTTCATTTTCAGTTGAGTCTGATTCTTCATGACCTCAATTGACATTTTTTTTTCTGGGGGGGGGGAGAGATCCTGCAGGGGTGTGCCATTTACTTCTACAGCTCATGTTACAAGTGAGGAAACAGGCAGGCAGGGTGAAGTGACTTGCCCAAGGTCACACAGCTCAAGTGCCTGAGGCCTCCTTATTCTGGGCCCCCTAGCAATGGGGTTCAAGTCCCACCCAGGCTGTAAGATGAGGGCCTCTGAGGCCCCTGCTGGCTCTCTCCCCCAGCCCCCAGACATTCTGAGCGGGGTGGGCATTTCAGAGGATCTGAGCAGAGACTGCGCGGGGCTGGGGCCCTTCCAGGCCAGCTTGTTTTGTTCATGCCTGTACTCGATGGAGTGGCAGCTCCTGGTGGGCAGGGCCCCTTGGGAGACTGCATTGGGTTGATTCAAGTCACCCCAGAAGGCTGACGGTGATCATTGAAAAACCATCTCCAACATCTCCCCTCCAGCTGCCTTTATTTATTAATAGTCCTCTGTAAATCAGGTGCAGAGAACAGTATTGGATGATCTTCTATTTACTGGGGAAGTCCCATCCCCCCATTGTAGCAGTGAAGCTGCCTTGGCTTCAGGGGTCTGACCCAGGGGGCAGGATGGACTTGGACAAGTTGGGCTAGGCCAGGGTGGGCCAGGTCAGGGTGGGCCAGGTCAGGGTGGGCCAGGTCTGGATGGGTCAGGTCTGGGTAGGCTTGGGCAGGGTGGGCCAGGTCAGGGTGGGCCAGGTCAGGGTGGGCCTGGAGAGGGTGAGCAGGTCAGGATGGGCCTGGTCAGGGTGGGCCTGGTCAACATGGATCAGGTCAAAGTGGGCCCCTAGGCCTGAGGAGCCCAGATCCTCAGCAAGTCCTGGCTGGCCACTCGGTGCAGTGGCGGTGCTTTCCGAGCCGGGCCACTGGTGGGCTGGGCAGGGGGCTGAGGAGCCGGCGTTAGGTTTCAATTAAGCTCGTGCAAATGCTCTTCAGCTGTGTGCCTCTCAAGCAGGGAAGTCGACATGGTTTGACATGATGGCAAACAAAGCAAATGCTGTTTTTTGTCATGTAAAAACCTTGAGGTTGATGATGACAGAGTTGAAAATTTGATTTTGTGATAATCAGAATGATCTGTCTCCCTTGCCTCGAGTCCACGGCTGGCTTGGCCCAGGTTCAGGGGAGGCGGTCCATCCTTTGGCTCCCTCTGTTGGACAGGAAACCATGGTGGGGGTGGGGGGGGGCACCAACAGCCAGCCGCTCTGCAGCTGCCTGGGCCACGGCCCTCGGCAGGAGAGAAGCGGAGGCCACCGTGTCATTTCATTTAGAAACTTTGCTTTCATTTAAATCAAAAACAAGAGAGTGACCCGTACCATCAGATGTGTCTTGGGAAGTGTGACAAGATGGCGGAGCCTCCTGGGATTTGCGGTGGCCCCAGATACTGTTGGGAAACGCACCCTCCATCCAATGGCAGCGTGAGAATCCTTGAGGGCATCAAGCTGGCTTTTGACTTTGACTCTGTGGCCTTGCCTTCAGATCTCAGTTGGGGCATTGTTGGGAATGAATTAATCTTATTAACACTTGATGATATCCGGTATGTGTTTTCCTTCTATAGTTTCACATCTGAAATATGGAAGACATATGAAAAAGGCCACTCCAATGGTGTGGTGTGTTAAGATTACTCTTTAAGCACTGTTAACATTTCTACCCAGGGGGCCAAGAACAACCAATCCCCAAGTCATTACTGGATCAAGTGTGGATCTGGACAGCCCCAGTTCTCTGCTGCCTTTCAAACAGACAGATGGAAGCAAGTATATTTTTCATAGCATCAGTGGGATGAACTGTCAAAGCTTAGCTTTAATAGGTAGTGAGCTCCCATTACAAGCCTGAATGGGCTGGTGTTCTGGTGTTCTAGATAGATTTTTAAAGTTGCCTTCTTACTTTTCTTGGCTCAGGCTGATGTTTTCTCAAGCCAGATATAACAATTGTGTGATTGAAAATGGAGATTAAATGTTTTATAATAGGGGCTTACTTCCCCTGCTTCTATCCCCCCTTTAGTAGTTAGGTTAGATGTCGTATTTTGAAGGTGTTGCTTCCAAGACCTCAGGGTTAATCTTCCTCCAGAGCCAACTTACATGGTAACCACATCAACAGGGGCCCTTTTCTCCAATTCAGTGACAATATGAGATCTAAAAACAGGATCAAATTTAAATCAGAGTCAAGGGCTACGGTGGCTAGAGTGGGGTGTGTTGCCTCTCTGGCAGACTGGTTCTGGTGCAAAGCAAACACATCACCACATTGGGGTTGCTTCTGCCCAATTTAGGTGCAAGTCTGATGACTGGGCAAACAGTTCCTGGACTTCTCTTGTTTAGATGTTTTTATCTTCACAAGCAGTTTTCATTTGAGCACCAAGACAAAACAAAAGTGTATGGGCATGGTTCATAAGGCTTCTGTACTTTGCTCATTCATCATATAAATGTCATGTACTTTGGGGATTGACCTCTTTTCTAAACTTGCATATTTTGCTGAGGAAAATCATCTTTAATTTCTTCTTCATGTAATTTGAAATGGAGACCTGATGAGTCCTGTGCTGTCTCACTCCTTGGGAGGAATCTGGTGAACGATCTCCCCATCCATAGGGTGGAGTCGGATCAGTTAGCAGGCTCCTTTCACTGGTGATGTTGAATGGGTTTGGCAGAGCTTTTTAAACAGAAGAGGGCTAGCATATGTGAGGAAATGGGGAGCAGGCAGCTCTTTCTTTCTCTGCAGCACAAGAGGCACCCGGCGATCTGTGTCATGGTCTGTGTCTTTGTGGGAAGAGGCAGGAGAGGAGGTCTCCTGGAGGAGGATCTTCCAGTGAGCCCTGGAAAGTGGTCCTTGTCCAGTCTGTTTCATTGTAGCAACAGACTTAATGGTGTGCGTCATTTCTCAAGCCACCATGGAAGTGACTTAAGAGATGGGGAGAGACATTGGAAAATAATTCTGAATAAACTATGATTTAGATCTATTATTTGGGTCATTTTTGCTGAAGATTGGGAATTATACACAAAAAGAACATTTAGATGCCTTTAGAGTGAAAAAGACAGTGGGCAGGAAGTCCAAAGACTCGAGGACCAATGTTGCTAGAGAACAGATCTTTCCGTGAAGGGGCCAGGTTTCCTGAAGGGACGAGGCTTGCAGAGAGTTGAGTTCCCTTTCAGTTGCCGAGGTGCAGAGAGAGACTGTACAGCAAAAAAGAGATGAAGAGTGATCCTGAAGATCCCAAGAGAAAGCGTCTCGAGATTGGGGCCTCTCTCTATGTGGCCTTGAGGCAGGCAGGGTGCTTCGGCCCCAGAAGACCCCTCAGTGGGCTGCATCCTTCTTGTGCCCATTGGCTGCCTCCTTCCCCTGTTCAGACCTGGTTTCTTTGATCCAGATTTCTTCTTCGTTCTGCCCTCTGACTCTGCCACTCAGCTGATCTTTCCTGTCCTCTCCTATTCCACTTCTCCAGAAGAGACAGGACCCATTAGAGCGCCTCCATAAAAGGTCACCCTGCATGGACTGCCGAGCTCAGGTGACCACAGACATGGGCCCCGGGCAGCCGTTCCCAAGAAGAGACTGCAGAACCCTAATTCCTGGGGCAGCTTCTTTTTTTCTGACAATATGGATGAATCGGCTTCCGAACCAGAGCAGGGAGAAGAGACTCAGGCCAGGCCACCTTGTGAGGGTCAGCAGAACAAAATTTTTGGTCCAAAGGGGCATTTTATTTATTTTTATTTTTTTTAAATTTATTTTTATTAAAGATATTATTTGAGTTTCACAATCCCCCTCCAATCTTGCTCCCCACCCCCACCCCAGAAAGCACTCTGTCAGTCTTTACTTTGTTTCCATGTTGTACCTGATCCAAATTGGGTGTGATGAGAGAGAAATCATATCCTTAAGGAAGAGAAGAGAATTCGAAGAGGTAACAAGATCAGACAATAAGATATCTGTGTTTTTCTAAAATAAAGGGAATAGTCCTTGCACTTTGTTCAAACTTCCGGATACAGATGGCACTCTCCTTTGCAGACAGCCCAAAATTGTCCCGATTGTTGCACTGATGGTTGATCATCGCCCCCATGTTGCTGTTAGGGTGTACAGTGTTTTTCTGGTTCTGCTCATCTCACTCAGCATCAGTTCATGCAAATCCAAAGGGGCATTTTAAAAAGAAACAAAAGCAAAAGTAAACATATTGCACCTGGCAAAATGTAGCTTCCTTTGCCTTTGATAGCCACTGATTAAAAAAAAAAATCACCTTCTAGTTCCTTCTTATCCAAGAAGACCCTTCCCTGCCCATCCCCATCTGGAGAGGAAACCCAAATTGATTATAAAAGAAAAAAGAAATGTGTAGGTATCAGTTTCCAAGCTGTTCTATTTGAAAACAAGATGCCCGAGGTCATTCTCAGAGTGACCTGCCAAGGCCTTCTCCTGCAATGCAGAGGAGAGTCTGAGGTCACAGCCTTCCCTGGGACCAGTGCTAGGGTCCTCCCTGATGGGAGTGGGGAGCATCCTTTTCCATCATTTGTTTTTTGCATTTCCTCCCTCCTTTTGGTCTTCTTAAAGTTGCTCTGATGGAGTTTTTGTGCTCAGTAAGGAAAACATCTGGTAGGGGACAAGATTAAAGTGCTTGCTGAGAGCTCAACAATCCTAGGAATTCCCAACTGGGGCTCTTCAGGGCTAGCGAAAGCCAGGTCCCAGGTCGAGGGGGCCCACTCTGGCTCCTCGCCTTCCCCTGGAATGCCGCTGTCCTGGGGCCCCAGGCTCCTGAGAGGGGAGGCCACCCCACCTGACCCTGGGGGGCTGAGCACACCCATATTCTCCCTTGCCCTCTGCAAAGCTGCAGGTCCCTCTCATTACTGTAAAATAGACATACAGGAGAAAAAGAGCTCCCAGATGAGGTGCGAGAGATGACCAGCTATAGGAGAGGCTGTGGAGAGTGGCAGACCCCAACTGCTGGCAGAGGTGAGGGGCCACCAGCACTTCTGTGGGCCTGGCAGACCCTCCCTCACCCCTGAGGACCGCCCAGTACCATATTAACCCCAGAAGACTTTGTCCTGAGAGGGCCTCTGAAGCAGTGTTTGAAGGAACAAGTGACTTTCCCCCCAAAATGGACAGACCTTCTTGCTTCTTTCAACTGGTCTTTTGTTTTGCTCCTTCCTCCAGAGAACAAAGGACTTCCTGATGACTCCAGGAAGAGGGCTGTGTCCTCCCCATCCATCTGTATATTTGTGTAAGGCCCAAACTTCTATATGTGTGCGGCATGCAGGGCCACACTGGTCTCTTTGTGACACTGCTCTACACGGGTTCTCTGGCTCATGCCTGGGCACTGTTGTCCATCCAGCCTTGTGCTCCTACCTCTCCGTACTGGTTCATGTGGTGATCGCATCAATTCTCAGGGATTCAGTTGTCCTCTTGATGCAGATTATTCTCAAATCTTCCTGTCTAGTCTGACCTCTCTCTCTTTCTCTCTCTCTCTCTTTCTCTCTCTCTCTCTCTCTCTCTCTCTCTCTCTCTCTCTCTCTCTCTCTCTCGCTGTAGCCTCGCTGGTGCCTTTTGGACGTGGGGAGCTGGAGGTTCCACAGACATCTTCACCTCAATGTGTCCACTCCTCCCCAAACCCTCCCCTCTTCCTAACTTCTCTGTTACTGCCAAGTGGGCTCACCTTCCCTAGGCAATCTGTTACCAAGTCCTCTTGATTTTACCTTCATCCCTCTGATGCTGGGGTGGCAGTTGCTGGAGTCTTCCCACTTCCAGGCTCTCCCCACACCACCCATCCTCCCTTCCTCTGTGTGAGGGACCCTCTGAACACAGGAAGCCCTCCCTATCTAGTACACTCACTAGCTCCCTCCTACCTTCAGGATCCCACCCACAATGCTCCATTGGGTATTTAAATCCCATCACAACTTGGCCTCTCCTCCACTCTACCACTTTTCCAGTCCTGTTGCTTGCCCCTTGTACTCTGGCACACAACAAGACCCCTGATCTGACTGGCCATTTTCTCTAGCTTTCTCCCATGCCTCTCCTCTGCCTCCTGGCTGTCTCTTGAGTCCCATTTAGAATCTCCCCTGCTAGGGAAGTCTTTCTCAACTTCATTGTATGGGGTCTCCACTAAACCTGGAACTCCCTTCTTTTATCCTTCCTTTGCCTTTTGTTTTTGTTTTTATGTGGGTCTGTCAGGTCTGGTTCTCTGTGGGTCCACTCCCCAGGCAGGCAAGAAGCCTTCCTATGAAGTACTCCCTAAAGGCAGGTAGGACAGATAGACCCAAGCAGTCAGACAGCCAGGCCTTGGAAGCAGCACCCCCCTTAACACCCCCGCCCCCTGACTGAGGGGTCAGGCATCACTTGGAGAGTTGGAGCCACAGGGATGTCTCCAGAGGAGGAGATTAGGGGTGTGCTGGAGAAGTGCAGAGGCCCCATGTCGTGGGGTGAGTCAGTGTCTTTCCTCTGTGCTTCCTTCCTCCCCTCACCCCCTGTGGTCTCCGAGCCAGGCCTCCTGGCTTCACTTTTCTTCTTGCTCTGCCCTCCTACCCCAGGCCCTGCCAAGAACCCCTGAGCCCACCTGCCTGCTGCTCCCTCCGTACAGTGGCTGGCCAATAAAAAGTGCCTGGTGAGTTCTTGTTGACTTGACCAGAAATGAATGCTTCAAACAAAACCCAAACCCAGGATGCTGCAGAATCACCAGAGGGTTGGGGGGAGGACATTTTCCTTGGCCTTTATTTCCTGTCATCCTGCCTTCTGGTCCTTCTTTTGTTCATCCAGCCCTCCCTGGGCCTCACAGTACTCCCTCTGGTCCTCCCTCACCCCCCCCCCCCAAGCTGCTGCATCTGGGCTACCGCTGTCCCCTTGTCCCCTCCTGGAGCTCCAGCTGGACCCAGCCAGGACTGACCCATTCTTTACAGGACCAAAGTAGGGGAAGTATGGATTTTGAATGACTGGGAAAGGGGAGAGGAAGAGCACATGGGGTTTGTTTTCTGCCCTCATTCCTTGAGATCCGCATTTATGTGATGGGAGGAAGAACCCTGAACTAAGTGTATTTATGTATACAGACAGAATGCAAACTTAGGATTTCTCCAGGTCATTTTTTCTTTTTTTTTAGGTTTTTGCAAAGCAAACAGGTTAAGTGGCTTGTCCAAGGCCACACAGCTAGGTAATTATTAAGTGTCTGAGACAGGATTTGAACTCAGGTCCTCCTGACTCCAAGGCCGGTGCTTTATCTACTATGCCACCTAGCCGCCCCCTCCAGGTCATTTTCAAGTGATGTTTTTAAATTTAACATTTTTATTGATGGTTTTAATTTTGGCATCCCCTTCATTTCTGGGCATTACATTTCTTGCCCTCTCTGGGAACCCTCTTCATATGTCTATGTGACCCTTTGTCTCGAGGCTTCTGGAGAATTCCTTGTGCTTTTAATTGTGATCTAAATGTTTTCCACCTGAGAAATAGAGTTGAGGATGGCCCAGAGATCTCTGCTGGGCTACTGGTTATCCCAGATCTGTTGTAATATTTGGAACTTGTGAGCCCAGCACTTCTTTTAGGAGTTCAACAGATGAAGGAATCCTTCAGTCAAAAGGACATAAAAATTTAGTTTTTTCTCTTAAGCCAAGCCCCTGAGAAAGCCAAAGAAAACTGGGAAAGAATGCCCTAACTTTCCTCTCTAGTTCTTGGACCCTTTGTCATTCCTAGGATTCTTGGGCTTTTGTCATTGAGATAAAAAAACAATTCCCTGGCCAGAGCTCCCTGGCCTACCTGGTGGAAGAAGACCTTGAGTCCAGGGAGGTTCTCCCGCTGTTTGGAATCCCTTCCCTCCTGAGCAGTCGCTGCCCAGTGTGGCTTCCTGCTGCGGCAGTCGCCTGCGCCCTGGCCGGCCTGCCCACCACAGCTGGCTCCAACTGATTTGTTTGGAAAGCTTGGAAACATTTTTGTTCTGCTGACACATTCAGGCTACTTCACCTTCCTGACATAGTTTTCTAATTGCACATCTCCAGCCCATTTGGAACAGCTTTCAGTTATTACTATTTGTGCGTGTGCAAGTAGAGGGAGATGGTTCTTCACAGGTTACTGTGGGCAGCTGCAGGGGAAGAATGTTTGCAGGCTGCCTGTGCCCCGGTACCCCTCCCCCATCCTCCATTCATCTTAAGCATCCTGAGGTTCTTGTCTTGGGGATATCTGTCTGCAATTCCAGCTTGAGACCCAAGGCTGGGGGGGGAGGTGAGGAAGAGGCCTGAGCAAAGAGCAAGGGAGCTCTAGGGAATGGGAGAGGGCTGGGGCTCTTCTGGTGCCCCCGCCCAGGGCCATAAGTAGAGAGGGAATGCTGCTAGTGTCCCCTTGAGTCTATCTACATCTGAATGCACATGGGCCAACTTCACAATCAGAAGGGAAACTTTGTTCTTTGGGAAGCCCCAGGTCGGTCAAAAAAAAAAAAAGACCAAAAATGGACTCACATGCTGAATTTTGCATCTGTTCCCACTTGTCTTTCCTCAAACTCCCCATCCAGGGGGCGGCTAGGTGGTGCAGTGGATAGAGCACCGGCCCTGGAGTCAGGAATACCCGAGTTCAAATCTGGCCTCAGATATTTAATAATTACCTAGCTGTGTGGCCTTAGGCAAGCCACTTAATCCCATTTGCCTTGCAAAAACCTAAAAAAAAAACCCCCAACCCCCCCAAAATAAACTTCCCACTCAACAACCCGGCAGATAGAGCACTGGACCTTAAGCACAATGGGGAGGGGACCTGGTCTAGTCATCCTCTTTGCCCCAGGTTCCTTAGCTTTAAAATGGGGCTAAGATTAACTCCCACTTCACAGACTCAATTGAGCTTTGTCAGCCTTCTAGTGCTGTTGTTATAAATTATTATCAATTCTGAATTGGATCGGATTGAGAAATCCACATTTTAAGACTTGGCAATTGCCAGATACTTTTTGGAATATTTTATATTCATATTTACTGATATCTTTGAGGAATGATCTGTGAGAAAACAAGAAACAAAAATAAAATGTCCATTATAAGATCTTTCTAACTTGATTGGGAGCACAGGTACTGACACAGAAGGATTATAGAAAGATAGGTTGATGACCTGGCTGACTTGAGGCCATTCTTCTATTTTTCTGGAGACTATTTCTGTGGCTGGGCCTGAAAGATGCCAATTTCGAACCCAAGTCCAGTGGCTCTTGTGGCTGCTTTTTCACAACTTGGCTTTTGCTTACTGGTGCCATAGTTTCTCTGGGTGACTTCTTAGAGAAATCTGTGGTTCTTTGGTTGTAGTAGATTTTTTTTAAGCCTTGCAGAATTCAGGGTAGGGAGCCCCCTTTGTGGAGAGAACTGTCCTCCCAAGAGATAAATGGGCAATGAGAGAAATTCAGGTATTTGATAACTTTTTGAAAACAAGCTCCAAATAAATAATAACGAGAAATTTGGACAAGAAAGCAATTCTGAATTTCTACTTCATACCCATCAGATTGACAGAGTGGACAATGAAGGAAAATGACAAAAATGGGAAGAGCTACAAGAGAATTAGGCAAACAAGTACCCCTTTGGTCGGGCTGTTCATTCATCCATCCAGAAGTTTGGAACTTTACTTTCATTAGTGGTGTGTGCCCCTTGACCCAGGAGCGGAGCTTCTTGCCCCAGCTCAGAGAGGCGGCGCAGACTCCTCCACATACGTGCTGATAGCAGTGCGTTCTGTGCTGGGTAAGGAAGAGGGACACAAAGGGATACCCAGAGATTGGGGGTGACTGGTCAGGCTCCATAGCTGCGGCTCACCCTCTCCTCAGCCTTTTCTGCACTTGAAGCCCTTTCCTCTGGGGGGCACAGGAACTTCTACTCTGGACTTCTCCCTCCCCACTTTTCTGGGTAGTCTTCCTGCCATAAGGGGTCAGGGCCTTGAGGTTGGGTCTTCCTGGTGCAAAGCACATGGTAAACACTTTCTCCATATTTATGGTGCAGAGAATTCTGGGAAGACTTGTGGGGACCGATGCACAGTGATGTGAGCAGGACAGGGCCAGGTGACAACCCAGGGATGCAAGGACAGGAACTTGGAAAGACAGCAAGGACCAGCCATGGTTCCACGGAGCCAGCCTGGTTACCTGGGGGGGACAGAGCTTCCCCCACCTAGGATTGGAGGCCGACTCCTTTGTGCATTCCAAGGAGGCCAGCAGTCCAGCCCAGCTGCTCCCTCACACCTCCTGGGGCCTGGGCAAGCAGCTTCTGGTCTCTGATTGACATGTTTTGGAAAGCTTTCTGGCTGATTTTGGAATTGCAAACATTGATTGAGGAGCTGTGGGGTACTCTCCTCATGTTAGGGTAAGACTCATTCCCATGGTCCATTTGCCAGGTCTTGGTTATATTTGTAGTTGGAGAAGCTTTAAGCTTTGAAGACTCTTGGTCCTTTCCTTAGGCTACTTATATCTTGGGAGGATTTCAAGTTTATTACTTTTTTTAAAGCATTATTTCTGTTCTTCCTTACTTTAAGCTATTGTCATAGATAATATTCTAAAACTTCAGAGCTGGAATGGATTGTAAGGGAATCCAATACAAGGAATTCTTAAACCTTTTCTTATCTTGAACCCTCAGGGCAGGTGGGATGGTCCAGTCTTTGGACCCCTTCTCAGAATATGCTAAAATGCATGAAATATGTAGAATTACAAAGAAAACCGATTACATTGAAACAATTATCAATATTAGAAAAAGAAAAAATACTTTAAAAAAAGTCACTGGATTCCCCCCCCATCTGAAAGCAACACTCTCATTTTTCATTTTGTGACTTTGTGAGAGAAAAATTTGGCAAGTGACTAGCAGCAGTCCTTGAGTCATTAAGAAGAATGCTCTTTGGGGCCGCTAGGTGGCGTAGTGGATAAAGCACAGGCCCTGGAGTCAAGAGTACCTGGGTTCAAATCCGGTCTCAGACACTTAATAATTATCTAGCTGTGTGGCCTTGGGCAAGCCATTTAACCCCATTTGCCTTGCAAAAAAAAAACCCTAAAAAAAAAAAAGAAGAATCCTCTTTAAAATAAAAAAGAAAATGAATGAACATCATTTTAAACCACGTATATAGTCTATGTGTAGATATAATAAAATATATTTATATTTAAGAAGAATGCTCCTGTCTTTGAGATAGCAGGGGATTGTTTTTGGGGACCTGGTTTTTCATCACAATTGGCAAGTTCTTTGATCCTTTCCTGATCACTTTTTTTTGGCGAAGCAATGGAGTTAAGTGACTTGCCCAGGGTCACACAGCTAGGTAATTATTAAGTGTCTGAGGCCAGATTTGAACTCAGGTCCTCCTAATTCCAGGGCTGGTGCTATATCCACTGTGCCACCTAGCTACCCCCTTCCTTATCACTTTTAACCTGCATTTTAGAGCATTGGCGATCTCTTACCAGAATCTGTATTTAAGGAGGGTGTCCATCTCTTTTCCTATTTCCTGCACTCCAGATTTTGCCATCAGGCCCCTGTACTGTGTTCCTTCCCCCTGCCCACCCTACTCCCCCCTTCTTTTAACATCTTTCTGGTCTAGTCTTTCCCTGTTAGATTGCATGCTCCTTGAGGACGGGGACTCCTTTTTTCCCAAGTTTTGTCATCATATCCGCAGCATTCAGGCCCTTATTTTATAGGCTGAGGACTGAATTCAGTGATTCCTTGTGACTCTGCCCACCTGGAGCATCTTCCTTAGCTTTCCTGCTGCCCTTCTGACCTTTTCAGGTCAGAGCTGAGAACATAGAGAATGCTCTGTAGGACCTGCCGGCTGATTGCCATGGTGGCCTGGAACCTGAGGAATGGAGCGTCCAAGTGATTCAGAAAAATTGGGAGCAAGAGGAGGGTATCCTTACAAAGGTTTTTCCCTTGGCACTTTTCCCAGGCACTTGGGCAAGACCAGGGTTAGCTGGCAGCCGTCATCCCCTTTCTCTTCCATGTGTACCTCTTAGGTTCTATGCTTGACCTCTTGGCATTGAAGGTATTTTTTAAAATTGATGCCTCTTCATTTTTTATATTTTGATAGCTTCCCAGTCCTTCTTGTTAGCTCTTCAACAATAGCAGCCTCCATTGTAACATGGAAACACAAGTAAGAAAAACAAACCTACATCTTGACCACATTGAGTGGAGCAGGCGTGGCATGACAGATCACTGCAACCTTCAGATGTTTCAATGAATAGAAATTATTCCCCTGATTCTGTCAATTCATCTCTACATGTGCAACATACAGGTCTCTTCCCAGTTCTCTGAATTCTTCATATTTGTCATTTTTTGTGCTGCAATAATAGTCTTTTATTTTCTTTTTTTAAGATTAAATTTTCTTTTTAAAATCATTAAACAATTTTTCTATCCCACTGGGAAAAAAAAAAAAACCACCCAAACCCAGGAACAGAAATCCATAGTGAAGCAAACAGTTCCATTATTGGCCATGTCCAGAAATGTGTGTCTCATTGTGCTCCCTGAGTCCATTATTGGCCATGTCCAGAAATGTGTGTCTCATTGTGCTCCCTGAGTCCATCACCTCCCTGCCAGGGTGCAAGTGATAGTCTGGATTACCAGGCTTCCGAAATCATGATTGGACTTTTGTATTGTAAAAACTGTTCATTTTTACAATATTGTTGCTATAGTGTAAATTATTCTTCTTGCTTTGCTCACTTCTTTTAGTACAAACTTCCTGCAAATCTTCCCAGGTTTTATGAGGCACAGTAGTGTTCCACTAAACTCATGGGCTGTCATTTGATCAGCCATTCCCTAATTGATAGGCAGGTCTTCAGTTTCCATTTCTTTACCACTACAAAATGAGTTGCAATACCTTTTGCTACATATTTCTTTTTCTTTGATCCTTTTTGAGTTTATCTAGGATGGGTGGCATTGTTGGGTCAAAGGGGGTGGATGGCTAGATTAGTAATTTTGGAGAGTTCCAAACTGCTTTTCAGAATAGTAGCTCCACTGTTGGTGCATCAGTGTATCTTTCCCTCCTAGTTCCTTCAACTTTTGTCATTTTTCTTTTTTGTTCATTTTATTAATCTAATGAATATGAGATAGAATGAAATTTAGTTTTCATTTTTCTCATTATTAGTTATTTGGAGCATTTTTCATATGGTTGTTGATATCTTATTCTTTTTTTCTTTGAAAACTTTCATATTATTTGAATTTAAGTTGGAGAAATTTTGATCATTGCTGGACTGGGCTAATATGATAAAAATGACAAAATGGCTAATTTACTTATTCATTACCATATCAAACAAACTGTAAGAAGATTATTTATAGGAAAAAATTATAATTAAATTCACCTGGAAGAACAAAAAGTTAGGAATCTAAGGGTGGGGGGGATGATGAAAAAAAATTGAGAAGTAAGGGAGTCCAGAACTACCAGATGTCAAGCTATACTCTATAGCAGTTGTCATCCACATGATTGGTACTGATTGAAAGAAAAGAGAGATAATCAGGGACTTGGTCTACATTATACCACAGCTATTGCATTGCAGTAAACCAGGGATACCCAAGTTTTGAAGGTAGGCTTCACTCTTTGGGGAACAAGACACTTGGAAAAAAATAGATAGCAGCTTGGCACCAATTAGGTTTAGACCAATACCTCCTACCACATACCACTGGGAATCTCCAAATGGATAAATGAAGTTGATATACAAATTAACATCATCTGCCCATCAGAGAAAAAAGAAGACAATGGCATTTTAGATCTCTGCATGGGCTAAGAGTCCTTGATTAAATAAGGATGGATCACAGAAGATAAAATGGAGAATTTTTATTATATAAAATTAAGATTTGTTCCCCCCCCCCAAAAAAAAATTCAGTGCATAAATAAGGGAAACAATTAACTGTGAAAACAAATCTTTGTGGCACATTTGTCTGCTAAGAGTCTTACTTCCAAGATATGGAGGGAGCTAGTTTAAATTAATAAGAATCAGTACCATTCACTAGTTGATGAATGGCTAAAGGATATGAAGAAGCAATTCTCAAAAATTCAAGGTTTTTTGACCAGAATGATTGGACCAATTCACAGTTCCACTAATAATAGCACATTAATATGATTCCCTTCTTGTAGCCCCTTCAGCAGTTACCATTTTTTGTCATCATTGCTAACCTGTGATGTAATGGATGTGGGATAAAATGTTTGTCTTACTAGTAGTGATTTGATTTGATTTGATTTGAAGCATTTTTTATATGGTTCCATAGTTGTTTTATCACTTTGACATGCGCTCTCTCCTAGGAACTACTGGTTACATTGTGTAGAGCAGAGGTCTCAAATTCTAAGAGAAATTGATTTAGAAAACCATAAATTAACTTTCTCTATGCTCTGTTGTGTTCCTACTGGTTGTTGTGGTGCGAGATGAACCCCTCTGGCTTAGTCTATCGTCTGAAGATCCTTCCTTTGGACTTTGAGGAGGCTGTAGCATCTGCTGTGGACTGTTCAGTGAGATGGCCTTGGAAGGGGTTCTTTTTCTAGTGACCTAGTTGATGAGAATGATGATAAAGAGAAGGTGGAGGAGGATAGCTAGCTAATATTTATATGCTGATTGGAGGTTTGTGAAGCTTTCTATATGTGTTACCTCATTGGACCCTCCTAGCAGCCTATGTGAGAGGCCAGAAGAACTGATCAGCTGAACAAGGAGAAGCCCTGAAGGGGGTGGGGTGGTAATAACAGTATTAACAGTAATGAGAACCTTCCTTTCCATAGAATGCTTCATGGGATTTGTAAAAGACATACATGTGTACAAAGGGGAGAGCTGCTTGGAAATGCTGACCCCCAGTATGTGAGAAATGACAGGGGTGGGCATGGCTGGGCAGTTCAGGCCAGTGGCACTGGGGGCTCTGGAGGCACACACATGAACACAGTCTTCAGAGGAAGGGTGTGGGGTGGTGGCTGCCCTATCAGTATTGAGCTCCCTCTGGTAGGGCCCCTCACTGGGATTTCTGAAGAGGGGGCAGCCCCAGAGCCCCTGCAGGTGAGGCCTGGACTGTTAGTGATCTCTCTGGATCCTCATAACATAGCATAGGAGATGCTATGAATTCCCCCATTGTACATGAGGAAATCAAAGTTAAGTGATTTGCTAATGAATGCCTTGAGTGAATTTGAACTCAGGTCTTCCAGAGCCCTGTTTCCTGACTCCCTGTAGCATCTCACTGCTTCAGGAAAATGAATTGTGAGTTCTGTGAATGATGGCTTGGGCCCTGGGGTGGGTGGTGCTTATGCTAACACTCTCAGCGTGTCTTGGGGTTCTGGGCAACCTGATCCCAGCCCCTCTGTTTGGTTTGGGTGATCCTTCTCCTCTTTCTCCTTGGCTCCATTGGGTACAGTGAAACTCATGTTTGGGCTGAGATGCCCCCAAACTTCTGAGAGAGCCTCCCCATGGCAGAGCTGGCCTCCTGCCCCACCCTCAAGATTGGTCCTGGGGGATTTAAAATCCTTTTGCTTGTTTCTTTTGTGGTCGGGGATAGATGGGCAGAAAAAAATGAGTAGCCCCTGGGCACATTCCAGGGTGCTGAACTTGTTGCCAGTGGCTGGGGGGGTCACCTCTTTATTCAGTGGGTGCTGGGACAGCTAATAAGCAGGGCCAATGCCATGATAGCCAACAGCTGGTGGCCTCTCCAGGGGCCGGGCTCTTCTGGCCTACCTTAGAAGCATTTATTCCATTTTATCATGCTAATAATGTCTCTCCCCACCTTTCCTCCCTTCTTTCCCCCCCAAAAACATACTGAATTTGGGGTCAATTTTGGCTCTGGAAGACTTTTCTTTCTCCTTGGCAATTTGTCTACCTTTTACTTTTTTTAAATTTTTTTTTAAGTTTTTTTTTTTGCAAGCAAATGGGGTTAAGTGGCTTGCCCAAGACCACACAGCTAGGTAATTATTAAGTGTCTGAGGCCGGATTTGAACCCAGGGACTCCTGACTCCAAGGCCGGGTGCTTTATCCACTACGCCACCTAGCCGCCCCTACCTTTTATTATCAGTAGCAATTTGGAAAACCTACAACAAAGGAAAACTGGTAGAACTTAGGAATGAATTCTTTGGTTTCACTTGCATGGTGAAGAAAAGGAGTCCCTTTACTCTTTTCCCCTTCTTCTAGAGACCAGGAGGGCTTTGGCCTGTACCTGGGACAGGGGAGTCAGGGACAGTGCAGTCAGTGGGGCAGCCCAGGGTAGTGCTGGCCAGTGGAGCAGGGGAGAGGGGCAGTGTGGTCAATGGGGCAACCCAGGGCAGTGCTGGTCAAGTGGGGCAGCCCAGGGGCTGTGTGGTTACAGTGGAGCAGGGGAGGGGGCAGTGTGTCCAGTGGGGCAGCCCAGGATGCTTCCTCTCTTCCCCCTACCCCTCCAAGCATTCCAGGCTGCCTTTCAGTTGTGACCCCTCCACCTTTCCTCCGGTTGGCAGTGTGCTGGCGTTGACAGTTCTCCTGGTTCAGCCAAAGGTGAGAGATAATTGCTTGTGGAGCAGCGGCTGGGATGGTATGTGTTTTTTCAGTGGGCCCCCCTGGAGGCAGTGCTTTGGATCTGGTGCACATTTCAAAGCATGTGTTCAACTTTATGTGATACTGATTAAAACGGAGGGCTCCAGGGCGAATTGGCAGGGCCCCACAGCTGCATCTGCCAAATGACATGCAGAGAAATGTCTTGTTACGGCGGAGGGGCCGCACTCTGTCTGGCTTAGCATCCCCCAAGCTGCTGCTGGCCGAGGGGACCTCAGCCTTGTGGGCCTGGGGTTTGGGGAGCTGGCTTGCAAGCCCTTCCAGGAGCCCTTTTGGTACCCATGGCGTTTTAATCGAAAAGAAAGGACATTTATTTTACAAAAAAAAATGTGGAAATAATAAGGTTGCTTTATCATGTCCTTCAACTGCATGTTCCCTCCAAGCAGATGTAAAAAAGTGCAAACACACACTGCCATGGGCCTTGTGTAGGCCCAGCCTGGAAGGCAAGTATCCTCAGCTGAGTCCTGTTCAGAGCTCTCCTCCAGACCCTCACCTCAGGCTTCCACGTTGGCCCAGACTGGTGTCAAAACTAAATATTTGTTTTGACCATTAAAGACACTTCTCCTAAGAGAATGGTCCTTGGCTTTCACCTTTGAGAGGGAGGTTTTGGTATAATGTGGTGGTCAGGTGTTGCAGTGACCAGAGTGCTGGTCCTGGGGTCAGGAGTAGCTACTGATCCTGGGGAAGGCACTTATCCTTTGATTGCATCAATTTTCTCTTTTTAAAAACAGGGATAATAAGAACACTGTCTCCTCAAGATGTCCTGAGGACAAAATGGGCTCTGCCAACCCTAAAGTCTAGTCATTGCTAGAGATGGATGAGTGAAGGTTGGGTGGGACTTTGGAAAGCCCAGAAGAGTTCAATGAGACCTGAAAATGAGAAGAGGGAGGGTGAGAAAGAAATCTGTTGAAAATGGATTTTTCCAGTCTTCCCTTCCTTATACAGAGTAGGTTCTTAGGAAGCACTGGGATTGACTTGAAATGAAGGGACCCTGCAGAGGAGATGTAACTGGTGGGGTCAGCCTAGTATGATGACCGCTGTTGGCAGATGGCTAGGACTGTGCACTGCTTCCAATGGAACTATTCTTCAGGGATGGTCATCTGAGCAGCTCTTGTGGTGCCCTTCAGCCCTTTATGTTCATTTAGGGCATGACTGAAAAGGGAAGTGGCCTCTTGGCTTTTGGAAGTGCCAGTTTACCAACTCTCTGAGGGCCCCTGGGAAGAGTGGGGGTGGGGAACAGGGAAGGGAGGAAGGCAAATGCATTTTTTGTTCAAAACTTGTGTCACAATAGAACATATAAAAAAGTTGACTCAAAAACTCCCCAACCTCATACATATGGACATTGTCCAGTTTTCCAGGTGAGACCATCAAGGTCTGTTTTGCTTTTAAGTTTTTTCCATGATGTATCATGTTTCTTTGTTAAACTGAAATTCTTCTTTTTCTCTTATTTAAAATAAAAAAAGGCAAAAAGAAAAAACTCTGGCTCCTCGCCCACCATTTTGGAGCTGTTATTGAATTTCATAGTACTTGGGATCTACATTTCTTTGTTTTCCTTTGGTGTTAGGCTTCAGAATTTCAGCCATAAAGATAAGTGGATTCTGAAGAGTCATTTTGGCTTTACCTTCTCCTAAATCCCCCCCCCCCCCATGATTCCCCTTACTTCCTGCCCCCCAGATTTTGGGAAGAGTTTGTGTTGATGTAGCCTTCTTCTGGTGCTGGTGCCGTAGGTACCTGTAGGTCTGTTGGTATTGAATTAGTGTACAAGGAGTTTGCTGCAGAAGTTCTGCTTTCTTTCTTCTCTTGATTTTTGATAGAGCAAGCAGTTTTTACCAGGGCCCTCAAGTCTAGATATTTCCTTGGGCCTTCACATTAATAATAAAGGGTAGTTACCCACCCAGAGTTTGTATCCCTGGGGTCCACACTGTTTCAGCAGTCATGTTCCCCAGAAATATTTCTGAAGAGAAGGTGGGGGAGTGAGCTCTGGAGAAGGAAACATCACTTACTTCATTTCTATGTGGACTGAGGACTGTTGAAGGCAGTTTAGTCTGGTGGCGATACAAAGGATGCCTAAAGCCAGTCCCTGCCCTCGGGGGCCTTTAGTCAACTGGAGTCCACATGCCAGCGAGGTCTTTTCAGGAGAAATAGGAAATCATTGACCAAGGGAAGACCCTGGCATCCAGAGGGGTTGGGCAAGACTGCCTGTATGGAGAAGGTGTGACTGGAGGCTAGGAGTAGAGGAGGGAGAGCATTCTGGGGAAAGGAAGGTACCTGGAGCCCAGAGATGGAGTGTCTTGTCTTGTTCATGGGATAGTCAGCAGGCCCAAGTCACTGGTTAAAGAGTGTTGGGGAACAAGAGACTCTGCCCTTAGACTGGACCTGAACTCATTTCCCAGCTCTTTTGGCTAGACTGTATGTGACCTTGGACAAGTCATTTATCTTTCTGAGCCTCTGTTTTGTTGTATCATTGAACTTGCAAAAAACTTGAGAGGCCAACACATCCAACTGAGGTCTAAGGAGATTAATGACCTGTCTGAGGTCTCTCCTAAGACTTTTTTCTGACTTTCCTCCAATTGGAGGATTGGCCTTGGTGACTCAAGAGGCCTAGATCAGTGAATCCCCAAGTAGAGAGTTTGGGGAGGCTTCCCTCTTCTACTTACCCAGTTGGCTTCTGCTGCCTCCAAAGTAAAACCAGCCTGAGATTGGGAGTAAAGCCCAAGTGTTATACTCCTTTAAAAAACAGGAACTTTATCTACTTATTTACTTGTTTCATACAGTAATTTTTCAAAATTTTAAAATAAGCATTTAAAACTTTAAAAAACCATTTTGATGGAAATCTTTCTAAACTATATTACAAACTCTAGCTACCTTAGAGGTTATCTTGAATTTATGAACATTGATTTTAGGAGTTATCCAATGGTAGTTGAGATGGGGGCAGGCTATATAGGTAGTGCTCTTTGACCTCTGCACTGAATGTTTCCAGTCCTTAATCCTTTTTGAGTTCTTTTGACTTTTTCTTAGCTTTTTTTTTCCTGTCTACTGTCATTTGTATAGTGGTTTTATCAGTATCTTTCTTTCTTCCTCCCTTTTCCCTTTTTATTAGACTGAAATAAATGCACACATTTCTTCATTTTGGACCTGCAGATAATCTCTTCCTTCCTCAAACACATGGAAAACCCAGATTGCATGCCCAAGAGATTATCTGACTTTCTCTTAAAATGGAACCTTTCTCTATCAGGAGAGGAAAGGGCAAAGGTCTTACAGCTTTCAGAGGAAGAGTAGCTTAATTAGATAAATTAGGAGCTTCATATCTTGTGGACCTACTATATTCTTCCCTTGATTAAAAATGTGCATTCATTACATATTACAGTATGCGTTATAATTTTCACCATGGTGCTAATTGCCCTGAGCCAGTCAAAACTGGCAGACCACAAAGCTTATGTCTTTGGTTCTTGGTTCATGGGCATAATGTGTCAGTCAACCCTTGAGTAGCCATGGCTGGAGCGAGCATTCCTTTCCCATAGCCTCCCTTTGAGGATCACGTAATGCTTAGTATGACTAGGACAATATGTGATACTAAAGGGGTCAGGCTCCATGGATAATCATTTCTTTTCCTTTGGAGCCTCCAAGACTGGAATAGCTGATAAGAAAGAGGGGCCTTGTGGTGAAGTAGCAGTGAAACAAGTCCAGATTTTGCTTTGCATTCTTCCTCTCTGGGTTATTCTCTTGTAAACAGCTGTCTAGCCTCATTTGTTAGATTCTGTCTCCATGAGATACATTTCTTCTACTCTTGTGAGTTCTTGTTTGGTTGGTCAGCAGGAATTCTCATCAGCTACCTATAGACAACAAGTGGTCACGAATCCTTGTCTGTATAGGACTTTGGGGGCTGGGCTCTGGAAGTGTTCTGTAGACTGATCAGCTACTGATTTTATCTACCACTTGGTGCAGGGTAGCCTTCTATCAGCCTCCTGTTGTGTGTTTTCTTGGGTTACCAGCATTTCTTATCATGACAGTCTCCTTGAGTATTAGACCATTGGTTATTCCTTTCTGTTCTTCTGAACCTCAACTCTTTAGGAGAAAATGAGACTCTCTGTGTCTGTGCACAGTTCCCCTCACTCAACTCCAATTCACTTGCATGTCATGGCATCACATCCCTGATGTCTTAGTCCTCTTCAAGAACAGATGACAGATAAAGCATTCTCCTGAAGAAAGCAAATCGTAGGTCCTTGTTTCCAGTCATCATAGGCATGCATATCCAGATTTAGCTGAACCATCTGCTTGGGCCTCAGTGGTGCCAGAGCATTGAAATATTGGTTTCTGGGCAAAATGGCTGCATGAAAGGAAACAGACCCTCAAGCTCTCCCATTTCTACTCTAACAAAAACATAAAGACAGTACCAGGCTAAAAGTAGTATGATAATAAATGTATTTTTTGGTGTATGACTCCTCTGCCAAAATTCGTATTTTTTAGAGGTAAAGCTACTCAAGGACATATTTGCCCTGGCAGGAATTAGGTAGTCTGTGACTATATAATGCCCTTTCAAGGAGACCTGATGCTGTTGGGTTGATGTTTTCCCCTTTTGGGATGAAGGTAGTTTTTAAATTTTTTTTAAATTCTGAACTTTTTAAACTGACCTTTCTCCCTAAAAAGAGTATTTCCATATACATGTCAGAACACAAAAAAGAGGATTGTGAAGCTGTGACTCCCATTTCACACTGCCGACTATAAAAACCCTAACCCTAACCCTAACCCTAACCTTTCACAATTTATTTTTGCATGTTCATATTTCTAAATTTTTATTTTTCTTTAATGATTTAATTATTATTTATATATAAAAAGTTTCCTTTGTTAATTTGGCTTTCCTACTATCTTATTAACTCTTTTGGGTTGGGAGCATATTAAGTTGAATAATACATGTTTTCTGTGAGTTTTATTTATTATTTAGTTGTTTTTAGGTTCATTTGTAGGGTAGTTAGGAAGAAACTAACAAAAATTGCAAATATAAATTGATCCCTTCTGAAATTCGTATTTTGGGCCAAATTTGGCACAAAATATTCAGCACTGGAACAAAAGGAAAAAAAAATTTAAAAACCAAGAATTCCCTCAATATATAGCTACATAGTACAGCAAAACAAATTTCTACATTAAGCGTCTTTGAAAATGCATATCTATTTCTGCATGTTAAGTTCATCACCTCCATGTTAGAAGGTAAGTGGTTTGTCTTTTATTTGTTGTTGCTCAGTCATTTTTCGGTTGTGTCTGACTCTTCATGACCACATTTGTTGTTTTCTTGGCAAAGGTACTGGAGTAGGTTTCCATTTCCTTCTCCTGCCCATTTTACAGTGGAGGAAACTGAGGCAAACAGGATTAATTGAACTATGGTCTTCCTGATTCCTGGTCTTGTGCTTTATCCACTGTATCACCTGGCTGCCCTTATGTTTCACATTTCTAGTTTATTTAATTGATCAGAGTTCCCAAGACGTTCATAATTCCTTTTAAAAAATTTTATTATTTTATAAATGTTCTAGTTCTGCCTACTTTACCCAGTATCAGTATATAAAGGTCTTTTCGGTTTCCTCTGAAATTGTCCATTTCATAGTCCATTGAATTTAGCTAGGACAGTTTACCCCAATAGAATATTCCCTTTGTTTACAATTTGGGACTGCTCTAGATGTTTTTGCTTCTCTAGATCCTTTTCCTCTTTCTTTCATTTCTTTAGACTCTAGGCCTAGGAGGGAGAACACTTGGGTCCAAAGATTCTGCATACTTAGGTAAATTTCTGGGCACATTTCCAGATTGCTTCTATAGCTTTCTCATTGACTAGACCAGTTCACAGTGTCAGCAACAGTGCCACAGTATACATCTTTTTCTAAAGACCCTCTCACCTTGTCATTTCTTTTTTGTCATCTTTACCAGTTTGATAAGTTTGAAATAGAGCCTCAAAAGTTATTTTCATTGTCATTTCTTGAATTTGTGATTTAGAGCCTATTTTTCATATAATTATTGATAGCTTGGATTCCTACCTTTGAAAGCTATTCCTTGACCATTTATCTTTTGGGTCCTTAGTTATTTTATAAATCTGGATTAGTTTTTTATATATCTTGGAGATGGGACTATTAATAGAGAAACTTGTTGGAAAGATTTTTCTTTTTCTCCAAGTTTCCATATCCCTTTTAACGTTTACTATAGAAGACTTCCTGGGTGGAGCCAAAATGGTTATAGGAAGCTAGGATGCCCTGGGGCTTTTCCCTAAACAACTTTTAATAAAGCTTCTAAACAGACTCTAAAGCAAGAGTACCACCCAGAAACAAGGAATCAAATTCTCAACTCGAGAAATTGTGGAGGAATGCTGTTTCAAGTGATTAAAAGTATAGCTCAGCCCAGGCAGAAGTGGGAAGCCAGCGGCAGACTCTTAGCCATAGCACTCCTCAGATCCTGGCTCAGCAGGCCAGCAGTGAGGGTCCTAAGCCCATCTTGGAAGACCAAGTTCAAGACTAGACCACTAGTGTATAAGGCAGAACCAGGGTGGGCTACCCTAATGCAGGGAGCAAATTTTGAGCACATCAGAATGGTAAACAAGGGGCAAGACCCCTGTTCTCCATACAAAAAATTTGGGATCATGCTCCCTGTGCCCCAGGAGCAGAGCTCAACCAAAATGAACAAAAAAGGTAAAAGAAGTACTTATTATAGATAGCTTACTATTCTGAAAGGGATGTTAAAAATATTGAAATGCCTTCAGGTGATGACTGAAGAGGGGTTTATAAATTTGTCTCATCCAGAAAGACCTCTTGGAAGATCTCAGAAAAGATAATAAAAACCTAAGAAAAGAGGAAGATGAAAAATGAAGAAAAGAAATGAAAGTCATACAAGAGAATTATGAAAAATAGACTGAAGAAAGCAATACCTTTAAAAGTAAAATTGGCCAAAAGTTTACTATAGAAGACTTCCTGGGTGGAGCCAAAATGGTTATAGGAAGCTAGGATGCCCTGGGGCATCCTTAAAAGGTAAAATTGATCAAATGGAAAGTCATCATCAAAAAATAAAGTTGACCAACTGGAAAAGGAATGAAACTCATTTAAAAGTAAAATCAATCAACTGGAAAAAGAAACCAACTCATTTATAAGTAAAGTTTAACCAATTGGAGAAACTAACTGAAGAAAATAAAATGTAAAAATTAGAATTAAATAAATGGAAACTATGACAATGAGACGCCTAAGATTCCATCAAATAAAACCAAAAGGCTGAAAAAAATATAAGAAAATATAAAGCATTTTACTCTTAGAAAACTCTTAGAAAAAAACTTAGAACTCTTAGAAAAAATGACTGAGCTAGAAAATACATCCAGGAGGGATAATTTATGAATGATTGGTCTACCATAAAGCCACAATCAGAAAAATAACCTGGACAATATCTCAGGAAATTATCATGGAAAACTGCCCTAATATCCTAGAACAAGAAGACAAAATAGTCCTTGAAATGATCCACTGATCACCTGCAAAAGATCCCAGTATGAAAACTCCAAGGAATAATTGTAGCCAAATTTCAGAATTCTCAGCTAAAGGAGAAAAACCTGCAAGCTGCTAAAAAGAAGCAATTTAAATACCATGAAACCACAGTCAGGATTACACAGAATTTCTCAATTTCAACATTAAAGGATTGGAGAGTCTGGAATATGATATTCCCGAGGGCAAAGGAGCTTGGATTACAACCAAGAATTAACTACCCTGCAAAATTCAAGATACTTCTTTTAGATTTTCAGTGAAATAGAGGACTTTCAAATGTACTTGATAAAAAGACCAGAACTGAACAGAAAATCTGATCTTCACATATAAGACTCAGGAGATGCATAAAATGGAGAGGCAAAAAATGTTAATCAGTAACATCAAACTGTATACATACTTACACAGAAAGACAATACTTATAACTCTTAAGAACTGCATTTCTCTTGGAATAGTTTTAAAAAGCATGGTTAGAGAGGGGGAATGGGTATAGCTTAATCATGAAAGTGATTATGCTTTAGCTGTTTGTATAATTTATAAGGGTTGTATTTTTTTTTTTGCAAGGCAGTGGGATTAAGTAACTTGTCCAAGGTCCTGCTCTGCCCATGGTGCCACTTAGCCACCCCCAAGGGTTGTATTTCTAATGGGGCAGTTGGAGGGAGTGTACTTAGAGGGTGTGGGTATAAATAGGTCTTGACCTGATTTTGCTTTACATGATACTTGAGCTCTTGTGGGGCATATCTCTATGGGGGGGTACTTGGAAAGAGGGTGTGGTACAAATTCATTATGGTTTGCTGATGCTTATGGCTCTTGACAATTGTCTTTCTAATGGGACAGTTGAGGGGAGTATGGTTAGAGACTTTATGAAGGGACTCTGAGGTAATGAAGATTTTCAATCAATCAATTGTACTTCTATCAGGATCAATAAAAAGAGCATATCTTAACAAAGTATATCCTGTGGGAACAAGACAGGCACAAAACAATTAAGATATGAAAAGAAGGATTATATTGGGAGAAGGTGAGGCATTAGAGGATAAATACCCTCACATGAAGGGGCACAAAGACAGTGGAGATAAAGAAGGAAATAAATCTTATTTTCTTTTTTTTTTTCATGTTTTTTTTTTTTAGGTTTTTGCAAGGCAAATGGGGTTAAGTGGCTTGCCCAAGACCACACAGCTAGGTAATTATTAAGTGTCTGAGGCTGGATTTGAACTCAGGTACTCCTGACTCTAGGGCTGGTGCTCTATCCACTGCACCACCTAGCTACCCCAATAAATCATATTTTCAACAGATTTGGTTTAAAATTTATCCTACCCTCCAGATAATTGGTGGGGGATGGGGGGTGGGCGGTGGATAGGGGGTGAGAATGCAGAAGGAGAAATTAATAAAGGGGAGGGAGAAAGTAAAAGTAAAGTTAAAGTTTAACAAAAAGTAAAAGGGAAAGGGCTAAGGAAGGAGGAAAGAGCTGATACAAAGGAAGACTGATCAAGAAACAATAGTCAGAAGGAAAACATTGGTAAGGAGGGATTAGGTGAAAGAAAAGAGAACAATACAAGCAAGGAAAATACCATGTGGGGAAATACAGAGATAAAAATGTAAATGTAAATATGGATGACTTTGAACTCTCCCATAAAATGGAAATGGGTAGCAGAGTGGATTAAAAACCAGAATCCTAACTACATTGCACTTGAAGCAGCGGTGTGCACACAGAATAAAGGTAAAAGATTGGAGCAGGATATGTAATTTTTACTTCAGCTGAAGTTAATAGAAGCATGAATGACTATTCTGACCTCAGATAAAGGAAAAAAATAGATAGGAATAGCTCTAATTAAAAGGGATAAGGAAGGAAATGATATTTTCCTAAAAGGAACAATAGGAAATGAAATAATATAGTAACTCTATTTGCACCAAGTGATATGGCATCCAGATTCTTAGGGGAGAGTCTAATGAGTTACCAGGAGACATAGATACCTCAACTTCCCTCTCTCAGAAGTAGATAAATGTAACTACAAAATAAACAAGAAGTAAGTTAAAAAGGTGAATAGAGTTTTAGAAAAGTTAGATATTTCTGGAGAAAACTGAATAGGAATAGAAAGGAATATTCCTTTTTCTCTGTACTATATGATATCTGCAGAAAATTGAACACATCAGAAGGGCATAAAAATCTTACAGTCAAATGCAGGAAAGCAGAAATTTTAATCTCCAAAAGATCCCAGATCTTTACAGATTATTATATAATGAAAATTACATGTAATAAAGGGCCATGGAAAGATAAACTAAAAATTAAATGGAATTAAAATATTCAGTGGGGTTAAAAGTCACTCACCCAAGTTCACACAGTTAGGCAGTGATTAAATGTCTGAGACTGGGTTTGAACCCAGGTCTTCCTGACTCCAGGGTCAGTGCTCTATCCACTGTACCACCTAGCTGCCCCCAAATGACCTAATTTTAAAGAATGAATTGTTAAAATCCTAGAAATAATCAACAATTTCATCTACCACAATGATGAGACATCTGACTGATGAGACATTATTCCAAAACTTGTGGAATACAGCCCAAGAAATTATTAGGGGAAATTTTGTATCTTTTAATTGTTTATTTGAATAAAATGGAGAAAGAAAAGATCAATGAATTAGACATGCAACTAAAAAAGCTAGAAAAAGAACAAGTAAAAAAAAAATCCAATTGAATTTCAGATTAGAAATTCTCAAAAAGAAGAAATTAACAAAATTGAAAGTAAGTGTTGGTTTTGTGAAAAAAATCAATAAATTAGATAAACCTTTGGTTAATCTAATTATCAAAAAGAAGAAAACTAAATTACCAATATCAAAAATGGAAAGGGTGAACTCACCACCAGTGAGGAGGAAAGTAATAATTCAGGGCTATTTTGCCAAACTGTATACCAGCAAATCTGACAATATAATTAAAGTAAATGAATATTTACAAAAATATATTACGTCCAGATTTACAGAAAAGGAAATAAAATACTTAAATAATCCCAATCCCATTTCAGAAAAATATATCGAAGAAATCATCAATAAACTCCCTAAGAAAAAAATTCTAGGGCTAAATGGATTTATAAGTAAATTCTACTAAACATTTAAAAAATTGCTATTTTATATAAACTATTTGATAAATTCCTTTTTATGAAATCAACATGTTGCTGATCCTTAAATCAGGATAAATCAAAGCAAAAAAAAATTATAACCAATCTCTGTAATGAATATTGAAGCAACAATTTTAAATAAAATTACTAGGTTAATATACCATGATCAGGGAAGATTTATACCAGATATGCAGTCATGGTTCAGTATTAGGAAACCAATCAGCATAATTGACTATAATAATAACAAAATTATAAGAATCAAATGATTATCTCAATAGATGCTCAAAAAGCCTTTGACACTAGAAATTTTAGGAATAAATGGAGTTTTCCTTAAAATGATAAGCAGTGTTTATCTAAAACAATCAAGCATTATATGTAATGGGATAACCTAGCAGTATTTCCAATAAGATTGGGGTGAAGCAAGGATGCTCATTATCACTACTATTATTTAATATTGTTGAAGTGTTAGCTTTAGCAATTAAAAAAAAGAAAAAGAAATTGAAGGAATTAGGATATGCAACGAGGAAATAAAACTCACTCTTTTTCTTTTTAAGGTTTTTGCAAGGCAATGGGGTTAAGTGACTTGCCCAAGGCCAAACAGCTAGGCAATTATTAGGTGTCTGAGACCGGATTTGAACTCAGGTACTGCTAACTCCTGGGCAGGTGCTCTATCCACTACGCCACCTAATCGTCCTTAAAACTCACTCTTTGTAGATGACATGCATATTTACAAAACACGAAAAAATCAACCAATAAACTACTCAATGCGATTCACTTAGCAAAGTAGCAGGATATAAAATAAACCCACTTAAATCATAAACATTTCTACATATGACCAACAAAACCCAATTGCAAGAGAATAAAAAAAAGAAATTCCATTTAAAGTTATTGTAGACAATATAAAATGCTTGGGAATCTACCTCCCAAGACAAACCCAGAAACTTTATGAACACAATTATGAAATGCTTTTCATATCTAAACAACTGGAAAACTGTCAGTTGCTCATGATAGGACTATCATTGTTATTATGTTAGATTAGCCTACCTAAATTAAATTACATATTTAGTGCCATACTAATCACATGACCAAGAAACTTACATAGCTATAAAAATAGCTATGTCAAAATTCTTCTGGAGGAACAAAGGATCAAGAAAAGCAAAATTCAAAGAAAGGTGATGTAGTTATACCAGATCTAAAACTTTTTTATAAAGCGGCATTCATCAAACCTGCCTGTAACTGGCTAAGAAAGAGAGAAATAAATCAGTGGGTTAAGATTAGGTACAAAAGAAACAGAAGTAAATGACTATAGTAATCTACTGTTTGATAAACTCAAAAAACTAACTTTTTGGATAAGAACTCATTATTTGACAAAAGCTTTTGGAAAACTGGAAAATATGGCAAAAACTAGGCACAGACCCACGACTCACACTCTATACCAAGAAGAGGTCAAAATGGGTACAGAATTTGACATAAAGGTGATACCATAGGCCAATTAGAACATGTCAAATCTATGGAGAATCAGGGAAGTTTATGACCAAATGAGATAGAGAACATTATAAATTGCAAAAAAGGATGATTTCAACTGCATTAAATTTTAAAATTTAAAAAAAAATTTACACCAACAAAAGCCAAGATTAGGAATGCAGCAGGCTAGAAAATAATTTTCACAGCTAGTATTTCTGGTAAAGGTCTTATTTCTAAATATATAGAGAACTGAGTCAAATATATCAGTACAAGTTACTCTCCAGTTGATAAATGGTCAAAGGATATGAACCATTTTTTTTGATGAAGAAATAAAAATAATCAATAGTCATGACATAATGTTCTAAGTCACTATTAATTAGAAAAATGCAAATTAAAACAGCTCTGAGGTACCACCACCACACCAATCAGGTAGGCTAAGAGGGGAAAAAAAGGAAAATGATCTCTGTTGGAGGGAATGTGGAAGAACTGGGACACTAGCATTGTTGGTAGAGTTGTGAATGGATCTAACCATTCTGGAGTGCCATCTAGAACTGTGCCCAAAGGACAGTAAAACTATGTGTACCTGATCTAATCAGACCACTACTTAGTTTATATTCTACAGAGATCATGAGAAAGGGGAAAGACCCATATGCACAAAAATATTTACAATAGCTCTTTTTGTAGTGGAAGAGAATTGGAAATTGAGGGGGATGCCCATGAATCAGGGAATGGTTGAGCAAGTTATGGTGTATGAATGTGATGGAGCAATATTGTTCTGTAAGAAACCATGAGCAGCCCACTTTAGAAAAGCCTGAACAGACTTGCAGGACCTGATGCTGAGTGAAGTGAGCAGAACTTGGAGAACCTCATACACATTAATGGCAACATTGTGGATTGATCAACCC
The DNA here is from genome assembly GCF_037893015.1 of Macrotis lagotis. NCBI lineage: Eukaryota > Metazoa > Chordata > Mammalia > Peramelemorphia > Peramelidae > Macrotis > Macrotis lagotis. Next base: position 21,881,423 of record NC_133658.1, read on the forward strand.
TGATGGACGTAGTTCCTCTCTGCTGGTCAGTGATAAAGGACAATCCTAAGATACCTCCTATTGAAAATGACGTTCACATCCAGAAAAAAAAGTAAAAAAAAAATTATGGAGTTTGAATGCAGAATAAAGCATACTATGTTCACTTTTCAAAATTTCTTTTTGTTTCTTTTTTTTTTTCTCATGGTTTTCTTTCCCTTTAGTTCTTTTTTTTTTTTTTAAGGCTTTTTGCAAGGCAAATGGGGTTAAGTGGCTTGCCCAAGGCTGCACAGCTAGGTAATTATTAAGTGACTGAGGTAAAATTTGAACTCAGGTCCTCCTGACTCCAGGGCCAGCGCTCTATCCACTGCGCCACCTAGCCGCCCCTCCCTCTAGTTCTAACTCCTCTTTCTCACAACATGACTACTATGTAAGTATGTGGAACACAATTGTATATGTACAGCTCATACTAGATTGTTCACTGCCATGGGGGGGGTGGTAGAAAAATGTGGAACTCAGAAGTTTGCAAATGGATGAATGGTGAAAAATACCTTTGCATATAACTGGGGAAAAATAAAATATAAAGACATAAAAAAGTTTATGCTATAGATTTGTCCATGTTTGTACTATCACATAAATCTGGAGATAAGAGAATATCAGAGAGAAAAAAGGTGATTAACTGTGGTTAATCAGGTTGCAGAGATGTCAAGAAGGAGGCTTGAGAAGAACTCTTGAATTTGGCCACTAAGAGATGATTGGTAACTACAGAGGGAGCAATTTTGTTTGAAGTGTGAGGTCAGAGGGAGCGTAGGGGAGAGGAAATGGAAACTTCTGTTTAGGTGACCTTCTTAAGGAGTCTGTCCATCAAAGGGAGGAGAGCTGTGGGTCAGTAGTTGGAGAGGATGGGTGGATCAAGTGAATGAAGGAGGTCTGGGTAACTTGGTGGTCAGTAGGAAAGCTGCCAGTCGGAGATTAAAGAGAGTAGAGAGAGAGAATGAAGATCAAAAAAGAGAATAGAGAGGGGTGGGTCATCTCTTGGAGAAGATGGGATGAAATAGACTCCCTTCTACATGGAGAGAAGTGGGCCTTGGCAAGGACATGAGACACAGGAGAAGAAGGGACTGGGATGATGCGAAAAGAGGAAGAGGAGAGAAGAAACTGGTGGGATGAGGGACTCTGGGAGCCCTGCAGAAGGGCCTGACCAGTTGTTTAGAGAATAAGAGGAGAGCTTTGTGTGCTGAGGGGCTGGCCAGACTGTGTCATATGGGCGGGCTGTGGGTGTCTGGAGCTCCCCACTAGTTTGCCATTTTCAGTCTGGCTTGGGAGAACTGAACTGTCCTGGCACTCTCAGATTGCTTCTACAGGGGTGGAATTTTGGGATGAAGTCGGGGCTCCTTGGTTTTGCCTCCATCGAGTGCCTTGCTTTTTGTGGTTGTGATTGGCTTCTGTGAGTTTGTGTCCACTGGAGATGTTGGAATGAAAATAGACATTCGACTGACCAGGTGGGCAGCGCTGGGGAGGTGGGAGAGGGGGATGTGAAGCCTGGCGTTTCCACTGACCCCTCTTCACCATCCCCTGGATCCAGCAGAGACCTGGGCTGGAGAAGGGCCTAGAAAAGAGACTGTACTGAGTCCCTGTGTTTGTGGGGGCTTCAGTTTGTCTTGAATTAGAGGAAGGGTTTTTATGGGCCCCCACATAGAAGGGCCTTTTGGGGAGAAACATATGAACTCATTATTGCACTTTGCTTGGACCACTCTCCATCCTCAGCATGGGCTGCTCCAGAACCACCTGGGAGAGGCAGCTGGCAGTGGACTTGCTTCTTGACTGCTTTCTTTGGGGCCACCACCTTGCCCCCCTCCTCTTCCTCTCCTCCTTCTCTTCGCTCAGGCTGTCTGTTCCCATGGCTCTTGTGACATGGGAGCCCTGAGGTCCAGTCCTTTCAGAGAGATGTGGAGGTCTTCCCTATCCTGTCCCTGAGGCTGAGATTGCCTAAGCTTGGTGGGCAGCCTCTTCCAGTGCCTTCTGCTAAGTGTCAGGACCCTTTTATATTTGTCTTTTATATTTAGGGGAAGGGGAAGGGACAAGCCTCTGTTTGGCCCCTCCTAGAAGCCAGGCCCTATCCCAAGTGCTTCATGAATATTGTCTCCTTTCATCTTCACAACTCCCTGGCTAACTAGAAATCACATGCCTTGCCCAGGATCACATAAACAATAAGAGACCATCATTCTGTTTACTGCACAGAGCCATGGGCCTGCTTCTAACTGTGCCACCGAGCTGCAACTGCTTTCTACAGAGTTGGTACACCAATGGGCTTGTTCTAAACCCCTGTCCTTCTGGGTCTCTCTGCCTTCAGCCCCACAGATCATCCTCTTTCCCTGCACACTCTGGACTCTCCTACTTAGGCCTTAGTTTCCTTTGCCCAACCACTCCCTGTGGCTGTAATTTCAAGGTCCTCTCCTGGGCCACTTGTCTTCTATGTACTTGTTCTCCTTCATGCTAATTTTTTAGGTGATCTCATCAGTTCCTGTGGATTCGTTGATAATTTCTATGTCAGGGACTTAATTTCTATTTATCTAGCCCTGATCTCTCTCCTGACTTCTATCAGCCTATTGTGCATCTCTGGCTGGATGCCCCTGAAAGAAACAGTTATTTCTCTCATATTATTAAGCAGTTATGAATTAGGATTAAGGTTTTTACCCTATCTATATATCTGTATTCAGAAATCAGCCCCTCTAGGCTTTTCAGCCAACTTTTGAAGTGCCAACTAATAACGAGATAAAATCTTTGGTAAAACTTACTCCACTAGGAAAACTTAGCTCTGATTAAGAGGTAAAGAAATGGGGCAGTGGATAAAGCACTGGCCCTGGAGTCAGTAGTACCTGGGTTCAAATCTGATCTCAGACACTTAATAATTACCTAGCTATGTGGCCTTGGGCAAGCCACTTAACCCCATTGCCTTGCAAAAAGCTAAAAAAAAGAAGAGGTAAAGAAGTTCTAGTTTGGACAAATTGGTGAATTGTAACCCATTGTAGTTTTTTTTTTTCAGAGTAGAAGTAGATTCTCCCTTTTGTTTGGATTGGGCTAGACAGAGATAAGTCTCTGTATCCAGGACTGAGTGATCAGAGTAATGTCCCCCACTTCCTTGTTACAAAATTATTATATTCATTTTCATATTGCTTGTTAACCAACCAGTGGTTTTGTCTAGGTTGTTTTTTACCCCTTTTCATGATCTCTTCAGAATGCAGATGCAGTAGTGGAATTGCTGGTCACAGTATCCCAGATTATCTTCTCCAAACCTTGCCCTGTCCTGACCATTCCTTGTACTGTTATGAGCACCATCATCCCCCTCCAGCCATCCTGGCTTGCCACCCAGGTGCCCTCTTCAGTTTCTCTGCCTCTGTCAGTCCTACCTTGGAAATACTTCTTGTCCAGGCTCCCTTTTCTCCTGCGATGCTGCCACCACCCTGGTGCAGCAGTCCCCTGTCACATAGCCCAGTGCCCTCCTCCCTCCCTGCAAGATGTCTCTGGTCCAGGCCTCTGACTTGTCCAGGAATCAAACCCTCCATCTCCTGGCCTAGGCAGCCTCTAGCCCTGGAGCACCTCCCTCCTGGTGGGCACCTGCTGACTACCCTGGCTTCCTCCAGGTCCCAGGGAAAGCTCCTCTGTCCTGGAAGCTTCTCCTCTCCTGTCCAGAGCTGAGACTAAGCTCCTTAAGGGCAGGCCCTGCCCTCAAGATGGATGAATGGGTTACTGGATTCCCTGCCTCTGGTCTCTCTCTGCTTGAACTTCATTCAACTGTTGATGGACTGACCTCCTAGCCCTTCTGGTCAGAAGTCACTTGATGTTCTGTTGGACTTTTCAAGCCCCTTTGTGCTTTCTAGCTTCTTCTGTCCTCTCTACTGGGTGCCCTCCCTCTGCTCTGTGGGATCCAGGGACCCTGGCCCCCTCTTGACTCGCCCATGAGACCCTGCCAGCCCTTTCTCTGTCCAGCGCCCCGCCCCTCCGGTCTGTGCTCTCTGGCTGTCCTGATGTCCTCAAGTCTCTGCTCCAGGCCTGTGTTCCACTTGAAGCCTTCCTCAGCCTCCAGGTAGTGTGTGGAGGAGGAAGTGGTGGCTTGGTGATGATACAGGAGGAAGAGCTTTTATAAGCTGGGCCGAGATGATGCTGAGGCTTGTTTTGAGTTGCTCAGTAGACATCCAGTTGAAGACCTAGGCTGGAAGTTTCTGGAATCATGTGCCTAGAGGTGATAATGGAACATGGGCAGCTGCCAATCTAGGCCACAAGGGTGAGGGAAGAAGAAAGAGACCCTAGTCGAGAAGATAGTTCACAATGCCAGGGAGGAGCCTAGCAGGCTTTCAGGCATCTAAGCAAGTCCAATCCAGATGGGAGAGGGATCTGGCAACATCGCAGGCAGCAGAGAGCTCCAGAAGGATGACCTAACATCAGGTCTAGGTAGCTTTGGAGAGAGTAGTCTCAACTGAGCAAGGAGTTCAGAAGGCGGAAGGTCAGGAGGAGAGAAGTGCTGGAGAAGGGAGGCAATAGAGGTGCAGGAGAGGCATGAGTTCTGGGGACAGTAAATATTAATAAATATTAGTAGCCATCTGAAGGAATGGGAGACCTGGCCCATGTAAAGGGAAGAGACCAGTAGGAAATGGTAGAGTTGTGATTTGTCAGTGGGAATGGAGACGGTGGACAAGTGGGTGGTGAGGGGGGTGTCATCCAAGATCATGGTTTGACAAGGAAGGAGCATTAAATAGGATAAAGAAGCAAAGGAAGAGTGTTGTGATCAATATGAGCATAGCTGATGGCTTGGAGGAACCTTGAGGAATGTGATCCTGGTGAGGATGACTGTGAGGGTTAGCGGAGTGAGGCGCAAGGAGAGAAGTCTTTAACATCCTATATGACCTAGTGTGGATTGACCCGGATTGACCCATTATCACCTAAATGTGGAAGATGAACCTAAATGGGGCATTTTACCACAGAGTATGGTGGAATACAGTCAGAATCAACTGTCATCATCAATTTTTCCTGTCTAGGAAATGAAAATCCAGCTTGGGGAGGAAACTGGCCTAGGTTCATAATCCAGTATTTAGCAGAGTACCTGGCCATTTTCCCAATTTACCAGATTTTTCTTGAAGCTTTTTGCTCCTGTCCTGAATTGGCAGATAGTGTCGCTTTTCTGATAACCCTTACATTCTTTCAAAATCCCTAACCCCCTCCTTTCTTGATTTGATTTCAGAGACAAATGTCCCTGCCCTCCTCCCCACACACACAGTGAACGCAGTGACCAGGGTTTTATAAAAGCACAAAATTTCATTCTCTCATCTCTCCCCAGAAGGAAATTTTCCTCAAAGGAAAATAGGCTGAGCATTGTCCTATGATTGCAGCAGAGCTGGGTGGTCAGGGGACCTGGTCTCCTTTGAAGTCCTTGGTGGTTCCAAAGTTATAAATATGAAGTGTGGAGATGGGAAGGAGGGGTAGAAGAGGAGATGTTCTTCCAGGCAAGAGTTCAGGAATTGTCTTCACGCTTCCTTGTAATAAGAATTCAGGGGGACATAATGCCTAAAAATTCTGTCCTCTTTGATATTTGCCATAGCCCTTTGGTCTTTGGAGGGAGCAGGAACATCTCTCCTCTTGGCACTGCCAAGGCAGAAGGAGCTGCCAAGCCTCCTATCATGGGACATATGTTCTCATTGCTCAAGAGGCCAGCGGGGAGGGGGTTGCCATAGTGCCTCTGAGTTCAGTTGTGGCTGGGGAATCCCAGGCAAGTCATGTCGCCTCTGTCTGCCTCAGTTTCCTCAAATGTAAAATGGTGCCAGTCACAGCACCACCTGCTAGGGTTGTGGTGGGGCTCAAATGAGATAATATTTGTAAAGTACCTAGCTCATAGTCGGTGCTATTTAAATATTATTATTAATATGATATGGACAGGGAAACCAAGGCTCTCAGCCATTCATACCTGGGTCATCTCTTATTGCTGTTCTTCCTTTGCTCTCAGAGGGGACCAGTGGCATCATGAGAGCCAGGTCTTGACTTTTGTGGAGTTGGAGATGAGGGGGGTAGAGTTGTGCAGAGGCATCAGCCTCCCTCTCCTCCAGGGTCATGGATGTTCTGGGAAAAGGCAGAGGTCAGGATGTCCAGTGATGGCCAGGATGTGCTGGGCAACCTTGGCCTTCCTAAATTAAGTCAAATGGCAGATGCAGGAGCAGAACCCAGTTTATTAGCCTTGGAGGATAGGACAATACCCTGTGATACAGCTTTTGCCCATCCATAAATTTTTAAAAAAGTTTTAATATGAATAGAAAGCCCATTCTAAATCAGCTATTGAAAACAGTTGTTGGTTTTTTTAAAACAGTCCCCCCCCCTTCTCCCCTTGAATAATGGTGCTATTTGTGGTAGAGGGTTTAAAAAATTGCATTAACTCAGTAAATTCTTTCTGGGGCAGTCCTGTAAAGTTAAATAATTCTGCGGGTGGTTTCCTCTATCATGACTGTTGCGCCTCCCAGCCTTAAACAGCCCAGGCAGCCCGGAGCAGTTCACCTCCCCAGCCCAGACTTCATGTGGGATGGGACTTAAAAGAGAAACTTTTGGCTACATCTGAAGCCTGAGAAGCGGCTAAGTGGTTTTCTCTGTCTGGAGAAATTTGGAAAAGAGGGAATTCGTCCAGCCCAGCCAGTGGTAGTTGTTGATGGAGATGCTGACAGCCCGGTCCTGCTGGTGATCTGCTTGGGGCCACTGTCATGAGAGGTCACTACTGGACGTCCTGGAAGAGTGACTCCTGGACATCTGTGACCCGTGGTCTTCCTCACACACAAAGCGGCTCCAAAAATGTTAAGTGATTTCCATAAAAACCATTTATTCTGTTCTCCCTCTTAAGCCAAATTTTTGTTGTTTATGGCTTCCTGTACCCAACAGTTCCTGATTGTCTCAGAAAGCAAAACATGTCCTGCGTGGATGAAGCTGCTGAAATGCCTTTCAGCCATTGTTTATGAGTCTGCGCTCTTTATTTTCAGAGAGAAAGCGAATACTTTAATGTCTTCCATATTCCATAAATCTGTCGCATGCTACGATTCAAAGCTGTGTGTGTTTTTGTTAGAAGGTACTTCTGGTTGTACTTAAGAAAAGCGGCCTCGAATGGGAGCTGATATTTGGGTGGTGGTGGTCGTGGCGGCCTCCCCCAGCTGGCAGCTGGTGCTACAGGGAGGTACTCTTGAGTTTTTGGCTCTGTCAGGTGGAGCCCTGAAAGGTGGAGGAAGGGTAGTAGAAGTTCAAGCCTCTCGGGCCCGGGGGAACCTTTGGCCTCGTCCAACCCAACCTTAGAATTTGCTCTTTCTTGCTGGCCTCTGACCTCCTGGCCTCCTGGCCAAGTGGCCTGGAGGTCACTCCATGTCAGTCGAGTGAGCTGAGAGAAGTTGTCCTTGATTGCAAGGCAGCTGGGCAGAGAGAGAGGTGACTGGCAACGACTTGTGGGCCAGTTCAGGAGACAAGTGAGGTTGGGAGCCAAGGGAGTAGTGGTGGAGAAGGGAGAGTGCAATGGTGATTAAGAGGACCTGGGAGGCCTGGGAGGCAAAGAAGGGTCAAGGAAAGGATCCTGGGCCTGGAACACCTGCGTAACCTATCTTGCAGCAGAGATGGCAAACTTGATGGTGCCTAGTGCCCTCAAAAGCTTAGCTAATTAGTGGAAACAGTGAATGGGCATGGAAAACCATTCCCTTCTGGTTTAATTTAGAGCTTTGGTTGTGTGCTAAGCACCCTAGGGCTTTACCAGGCTTCTCCAGGGGCTCCAGGAAAGAGAGGAGGGTCACAGAGGAGAGCTCTGATTTGTGGCTACCATCTCTCTTCCCTTGCCATCCCTGTGGTTGGGGATCTGAGCTCAGCCTGTGCTCCTCACCCCCAAATCATCTCCTGAACCTCCATTTCATGTTCTATACAGCTTCCCTTAATTGCAGTGACTTTTTGGTCTTAATCCAGTGACCATTCAATCGCTGGACCATTCATTTGCCTTCAAATGTAGGAGCACACACACAGGTAGAAGAGCCAATGTGGTTCTTACTGCTAGAGGACTTAGAAGTCACTTTTTTTGGTATCACAATGTAAGGGTTAAAACATGAGATTGGATTTGGTTCCATTTGGGTATCTTATTGCACTTCAGTAGACAGTGGTTATCACTGAGCCTGGAATGTTGACTCTTCCTATTTGAGCTCATGTATCTCAAGTCGCATTAACCCCATGGGGAGAATCTTGCATGTGTTTGTATCCCAGCACACATGGATGATTTGCCCCCAGCTTGCATCCGTAGCCCTTGTCATGACTGGAATCGAAGCCTTCCTTTTTTCTGGACCCCCAGTGTGGCACCCTCAGATGGGGCCCCTCCAGCTGGCTTGTTTCACGTTCCCAGTTTCTTGGCCCTTCGCCTGCCTCTTCTGGCTGCTACTTTCCTGGGCACTTTCCTTGACTCTTCTGATTCTTTTGCCTCAGTGTGCAGCTGGCACCTTCTCTGCTCAACACTTCCTTCTGAAAGGAGACTGCCCCCTCCACAGACTTCTCTCTTCAAAAAAGGGATGGTCATGGAAAAGGGGAGACAGGTGACCAGAGGAAAGAAGGCATCCAAGAGAAGATGGAGGAAGAAAAAGAAGAAAAGGGTTAGGACAACTTCATCCACTCCCTTGCCAGGGTCTGAGTTGGATCCCAGTCCTTATCTCCAGGATGGTTTTTTAGAAAGGATAAATCCAAGCTGGTCCCACATTTGTAGGATTGAGCCTTAGCAGGAGAGAGCAGAAGGCCGGAGCCTTTGGATTTCTTACCCAGCTGGAAAGGATACTATTTTCAGACTTTATTTCCATTGTGTTTAATGTGTCTCAGGAGGCTTTTTACTGCACCTTTTTATTTGGCCATGTGTTTTAGCCAGCTCATGGTGCAAAGTGGAACTTAGTCTTTGAACTGGGGCTCTTGGGTTTTTTCTTTCCCTTTTTTTCCTAAGTCAGTGATTCTAGGGCTTTCCAAGCTCCGTGACCAGAGCCTTCTTCGGCAGGACTGGCAGGTCTGCTTGATTCTATTGCAAGGTTAGAAACCACTGCATTCATTCTGACCTGGCAGACCTGGGCCAGGGAGGTGTGGCCATTCATTCCTGTGCACACCCCTGGCAGCTGCAATTTTCGCACATCGCTAGCGTTCTCAATAAATCAAGACCAAACCTTTGTTGTTGTGACTAGTGTCTGTCAGGAAATGCATTAGCGCAGCCCAGTGAACATGTGCTGGGGGGGGGGGGCAACCTTCCTTGCCAACTGCAGCTGCAATCCAATCTGCACTCTCAACTTTCTGGAGGCCGGGGGGAGATTTTATGGTTGAAACTTGCCCAGGGAGCTTATGGCGTATCCTGATTGTCCAGACCTGGCTTTCAAGTGAGCCCTCTGGGTTCAGCAAATGGTTTCCTTGCCACTCCCCAGATTGCCACATGGTCTGGAATGCTTTGGAACTTGGGAATAGGGCAGTGGTGCAGATGTGGGCCCTGGCCCCTGCTCTTGAAGAGGAGGGGCCACTGTCATACTCCTCTCAGGCCTGCAGAAAGATTATTGGGGTGATTCAATCTTCCTCAGAGTTGTTGGTATGGATTGGTTTCATTTTCACATTTTGGTCCAATGTTTGGAGAAGAAATGACAGGGAAGGATGGAAGGTTGAAATTGGGATCATTTTTCTTTTGTCTCTTCCCTGGGATTTAGTGTATTTCATTCATTGTACATTGGGTGCTTCATAGATGTTGGGTGATGCTTCTATCCCCAGCCTCCCCCCCCCCCAAAGGCAGGAAGGGTCAATTCTTAACTTGCTTCTTAGCTTGCTTTTTGGATAGTGTTGAGAACAATATTTGGATTGGAATGGACAGAACAAGAATCCTTTATTAGGAGTTGTTATCCAAGATGAGTTTGGAACCAGGGAGAGAGTATTTAACTTCTCTTAGGAATTTAAGTCATTTATCCTAGATGAATAGCCAACTATAATAATGATCCTCCTAGCAAGCCAGTGAGGTAGGTGCTTTTATTTACCCATTTCACAGATGAGGAAACTTAGACTGAGATTTGAGTTAAAGTGACTTTGTCTAGCATCAGAGCTATTAAGTTTCCTGAGAAAGAATTTGAATTCAGGTCTTTCATTTAATATGCTAAAGTCCTGAAGAAACTGGCCAGTTTCATTAAAAACTATTTGATTGCTGAACCATTGTTGGTCATCTTTGAAAGATTATGGAGACTGGGAAAGGTACAGCATTCAAACAGGGCAAGTGTTCCAGTTTTGAAAAAAAGGAGAGACTGGAGTTTCATATTGTTTAATAAGCCAGTGAGCCAGGCTTTGATTTCTGGCAACATAGGAGAACATATTATTATTTTTGTATTCTTTAAATTTTTTTCCAAGCATTCATTTTTGTATGATTTTTGAGTTCTACATTTTTATGCAAAACGTTATTAAAGGGATAGTTGTAGTAGTCCTTGTTCATCCTTTGTTTTCAAAGAGGACCGGTGATATCATGAAGTGCTAAGTGATGGGAAAAATGTTGGTAATACAAATTAAGCTTATAATGTGTTATGTGTAGTGTCCATCTTTTCTGGGAATTGGTTGTTAATCATTTACCAGCCCACCATTGTGCACAGCCGAGAGTCAATTGTAAACTTCTTTTTTTGTTGTTGTTGCTGATGGTAAGATGTGCAGTACATGTTTATTTTGAATAGATTGAAGGATGAACGTTATTAAGGATAAATATAGTCTTACCCTTGGTTTCAGAAAATCAGCTTCACAAGTCTAATTTGTGGGAAGGTTAGGGACCTACCTAGCAAGTCTTGAGACAAAGCTAAGGTTACTCTGGGTTCCAACTAATTCCACAGTATGCTACTGCAGCCAAGAAAAGGCTATATTAGGGAATGAATTGCCCCAGGACTACATTCTAGTGTTTTATCTTCAGTCCTTGATTCCATATATAGGATGGACACTTGACTTAAGCACCTCTGAAGGTGAGCAGCCAAGTTGGGAAGGGCAGCATTTACTCACCCTTGTGGTAGTGCCTCAGCCTCCTTCCCTAGAGACCATCCTTGCTTCCTGTATTATTTTAATGATTGAATGAATCCTAGATCATTTTACCCCCCCCCATATTCATGTCATAATTTGAATGGGATATTGGATATTGAATATTTCAAAGGATATTGGAAAGAATTCAGTTCAGTTTACTATTTGCTCACTATATGCAAGATTCTATCCTGGAGATTCAGTCAGAAGGCAAAATTCCTGCCTTCAAGGAACTTAGGTGGTGCTGTAACTCCATGTTATGACAAACTTGAGGGATGATCTTTTGACACTTCTCATTGATGAAACACTCGAGGTAGCCAGCTCCTATTTTTGAACATTTTCATTTGATTATTAAAAAATTTTCCTTCTGTTTATCCTCAAGCTGCCTCCCTATATGTTCTGCTTTTTAGTCCAACTTTTGTTATTTGGAAGAGCCACCCAGAATAAATTGTTCTTAATACCTTTAAACATGGCAGCCCACTCAAGATATTGGAAGATAATTATATTTGGTTCAACCTAGCTAAGAGTTCCCATTTTCTACCTATGTTCCCCATATAAAATGGTTTTCATACACATGCACACACACATTCACACTCACATGTTAGATCCGTCATGGAAGATTTTTGGGAGTACCACAGCAAAGTTTAGGTAGCAGTTGAACCCAGGGACGGAAGGCGGACTGATCAGTGGGAGTGAGTCTCAGGGCCCAGTTGGCTGTGATGAGCCGGACCAGGTGAAATGGATAGAAGGGGCTCAGGAAAGGGCCTTTGGGGAACGACTTGGCCGGCTTGGCCAGCTCCCATTCTTTGGAGAGTGTGGACCCACAGAGGGGGTCTTCTTTTGTCCACTTTCTCCTTCTTTCTCCATTCTGGGTCATGGAGCCACTAGGGCTTAGTACTACTATAGAAAGTAAAAGAGGAGGCAAGGGTTTATTAAACCCTTGCTGTGTGCTCAACACCCGAGCCCTGGGAAATAGGTGCCAGTGTCATGATGAAGTGGATTGGCCAGGGTCATGTTACTAGTGGGTGTTGGAGGTCAAATTTGAGCTTTGGTCTCCCCACCTCCATTCCCAGTGCTCTGCTTGGTGGTGGGATCATGCACGTGTGTGTCCATTTCCAGGTCCCTCCTCAATGGTCAGTGGTTGTGCCCACAGGCTGGGCAGACTTGGGGCTTCCTGGCTTCTCCCTTCCTTTTACTCCCTTGGCTGACCATGGGCTCAGACCTGCACAGGCGACCGCAGTAGTTATCAGCCTTGGAACGGGAGTTGGCAATTGTGTTACAGATGTTCAGGAACCCACATTTCATGACTGGCTTTGCAAGGAAAAACTGAAAGTGTGAACAGCTGTTGGTGCATCACATTTGCATTTTCTGAGCATTTCACATGAAGATAAAACATTAGCAGCTGCGACTCTATCGCTTTCTCATTTGACCTGGCGCCCCCGGGTACTTTATACATTGATGTCATCGGGCTGTCAGATCCTGGGGAGAACTGTGGCGAGAGTGGGGCTGATGAAAAGAGGCCAGCAATTTCTTTTAAGTTAGTCTGGTTTTTGACTAGTCTTTATGGAACTTAGGAGTTTTTGGTATTGCCATTAAAAGAAACTTTGATTTAGGAAACCCAATGGAAGTGTTACTATAAACAGAGCACACTATTTAAAAAGAACCATCGATGGTCTTTTCCTCTCACAGGGATGGCAGATTTTTTATTTTTCCTTTATTTTAGATTGTGTGTCTTTCATTTTGCCTCTGAGTGGATTTATTTTTCCTTGTGTTTCTTTATGCCTAGCACTTCAATGAAGTTCTTTTTACATGACACTAATGCCAGAGGGCTCACTGATGCCATTCTATAGAACTTTACTGCTGATGATCTTCATTAATAATTTGTGTTTCCAGACAACTCTCTAGACTAAGGATTTCCAAATGTGCTTCCTAGTGATACAGCCCATAGGAGCCGAAAAGCCAAACTTGTTGGGTTCTTAGTATTAGTTTTGGGTGGTGCCAGGGATGCCCATCATGGAAACCTGGGAGAGATTCCAGGTGGGGTGAAAATGAAAGGTAGGGTGTAACCTAAGTCTGCTGAGGGAAAGACAGAGTTTAGACAAGTGGTTAATAGGAACTGCTTAGCAATTTTCAGGTCCTTGAAGAAATGATGTAAGAATGATTTTGTTTGTTAAATGCTGTGTTTCCCCTGCCTCAAAGATGGAATGAAAAAGAACAGGGCTTCTCTTAGAGCAGGTGAGAATTGCCTTCGAAAATAGAAATGTCAGCATTCTGGGAAATTATATCATGAGGTAGGTGGCTCTTTTGTCTGGTGATTTTAAGGAAAAGACTAAAAATTTGCTTCCTTTCCCCTTTGAAATAATTGAATGGTCCTTGTGATCCCTGTTAGTCCCTAGGTCTTTAGATGGTATTGAGAGACTGGGAGGATGAGGAGGACCGGCTTATTCCATGAAGTTGCACCTGAACTCAATTCAGTTTTGTTATCAAGGGGTTGTTTTGTATGAAAACCCTGAACTTGAAGTTCTGTCTGTGGGGATGCCCTCACCAGCTCTCCTAGATTTGTGTCTTGGGTTGCAGCCTGCTAGGCAGAGGGTTTCTATTGTTTTATGTTGATCTGGGAACTAACCAAACATGAGGTTGGCATCTGATTTAAGGTAGAAGATTTAGTTGTATGCTTTAGTTCAGGTTATTGCCTCTATTTTGTAAAAAGGTATGAGAGCGTTAGGATTTTTTTTTTTTTAGTGGGAGGAGGTTGTTATTTAGCCATTAGACCTGTTAATCTTATTGAAGTCTTCAGATTTTATATTTAGCCAGTATAGGTAGCCAGATGCCGTATGCTGTTAATTTCTGATTTCATGAAGTCCAGATCAAACAGCTGGAAATGATTGAAAGAAAACCGGTGTTCTTTTGTTTAACAAGACAAAGCCCAGTGTGTATACTGCTTCTGATGCTTCAAAGATGTATTTGTTCTTCACTGGGTAATGGTGAGGGCTAAAAGTTTTGAACTGTTTTCTTGAAAAATGACTTTTCCAGACAAAAGACCAAAACAGTGTTTGTTTAAATTATTCTTGGGTACATGGAAGATAGTGTTTATAGCATGTCCGTGACACTTGGAACCGGTGGGGAGCTTTTTGGAGAGGTACTTCAAGTACTTTCATGGAGCCCCATGTCTGTTCATGTTGTGCCCTTTCTTTGAAAGTCGTCTGGGAAGGAGAAGTAGCCAGGTTGGAGGCCAATTGGGATGACAAGTCATTTGATAAAATGAGCAAAAATGAAGGGATCATTCATTGCTTCATCGGTACCTAGTGAAGTCACTGAGGCGTGTGCTTGGTGAAGGTTCCTTCACAAAGTGACCCTTGACCACTGCTGAGTCTTTCCTTGTGTCTCTGTTCCCTTCAGGACCCCAGGGTGGATGGAAACTAGTGAGAGCCTTTTCTGAGATTAAAGTCCGGCAAAAGCCATTTGAGTCTGTTTTGTGCAGCAGAAGAGGTTCCATAGTAGTTGCCCAAGAGAAACCACTCTTGCTTAGACCCTCCATAGAGAAGACTAGTATTGGTTTTATTTTTTTGGGGGGGTTGGGTTTTTGGGGTTTTTTTTTTTTTTTGGTCTTGAAGTCTTACTAACTGTTCAAAGGATCGAGCTTCTTGAAACCATTTTTAGCAGATCCTGCACACCATCAAGATTATTCAGGGAAGGATTCCAGCAATTTTCTTGACTTTGAACAATCAATACCTTATGGAGAAACATAGCTTTTAACTGGAACTCTTGGCTAGATGAATAACATAAATTGATAGACTTACATAAGAGGGGGCCTTTTGGATTCTTTAGAAGCAATAATGTTCCTAAGCTGGGATTTCTAATGCCTTTTAATGTACTTTTCTGTTGTCAAAGACTTCCAAGATTGATGGCCAAGACAGTAGTTGAAATCTCCTTCAATATGTTCTCATCTTTTTTTTTCCTAGTATGTTTTCAAGCAACCTTGTCTGAATGGTCAGTGTTGGTCAGGATCTTCCCAGAATGCTTATTGTAGACTAAGTATGAGATGTTGTGCTGACTTGCCTACCCCCTCCCCCCACCAAACCCCCATTCAAGGATGACGAGACTAAGCTCCAGACGGGTAGGACCTTGTCCAGGGTCACACAGGAGCCACAGAGCTGCGATTCGGCTGCAGGTCCTCTTGCCTGCCCCGGAGCAGCCGTCTCTCCTGTAGCTGGGGAAACAAATCAGAAGCTGAGCTGACCTTGGCCTCTGCAGACTTCCTTTATCACTGTGGAAGCCCGTTTTGTTTGCATTGTGGACCTAGTTCAGTAAATGCGGAACTCAACCTGCCTTAGAAGGCTTAGTCCATCTCATTTCCTTTCTCATGTTAGAGCCAGCAAGAGCTTCACTTTTCATCTCCTGCATCCTGGCATTGCCAAAGACATTGCTGGGAGTGGACCTGGGCCTCCCCTGTCTTGCCCTGCAGAAGCCCCTAGCTTGTGAGGTTTGCTCCACTGCCATCTCTGGGACCTTCTGCTACCATCGAAAAAATGGTTAGTTATTCAGTTATGCTGCGCTAGCTGCTGCCTGGGAAACAAAGATGTGTCTTGTTGTGGTACTAAGGTAAGCTAGTGGAAGGCCTAAAGCCCAGAGCCCTAAGGGGGCTCAGATGAGGGCTGTGGCATTGGGGTGATCACAGCTCAGGTGGAGTGGGATGGTGAGGAAATGGCATCTTGCTGGCCATTAGATGATGGGTAGGGAGGAGGAGTCTTAGGAACGTTTGGGGCAAGAGCCACAGAGGGTTTGATGAAGGACCGGAGTTCATGGAAGGGCACAGGGAGAGAGAAGACTGGAAAAACTGGTGTTGTTCAATAATACCAAGTGTGCTCCTGTGTTTACATCTGAATATTTTTCAGGACCCTTGGAATATTTGTTTTTCTAGATGCAAAAAAGCTGAACTCACTTATGGAATTCTAGAATCAATCAGTTACTGTAATTAAGTGCTTACTATATAGAATGTCCTAGGGCTGAGTATATGACTGTAATGAATGAAATGTTTCTAACTAGCAGTGAACTTACACTCTAATGGGAGACAAGTAAATCCAGCATACATGGAAAATGAGCAAATAAAATTTGTGCAAAGCATGTACCTCCAAGGTATTTGGGAGGGAGGGCAGGAGTAGCTGAGGAGAGTAGAAAAGACTTCATGCATTCAACCATGTGGAATGGGGAACCCAACAGCCCAGAGATGGGACAGAGAGGCACCCATGCAGAAGATGGGAGGGGAAGAGGGAAAGAAAAGTTGGACCTGGCTTTATAGGCTTTTCAAAAAAATTAAATTTTGTTTTTTTCTATGAACAAAAATGGATTTTTCTCCTCTACTCTGAAAAGCATAACCTTCTTGCTTGAAAAGGACCGGAACGACATCATGATGTCCAGGTCAAGTTACAGTGTGTACGACTGAGGCTGATCAGACCAGTACTAGCTTGCAATGGCATGCCACCGGTTGGGCACAAATAGTCCATGTGAACTTTGGGTTGTTTGCTCTAAGCTTACATATCTCACATTTCCTTTGAGCTGCTTCCATTCTGTCTCCCTCATAGAGCACATCGCCCTCTTTGATGAGGGCACGCCATGCTGGCAGTCCTGTGCCAGGGTCTCCCATGTCATGCAGTCAGTTCCAAAGTTGGGGCAGCTTGGTGGCTCAGTGGATTGAGCACAGGCCTTGGAGTCTGGAGGTCTGGAGTTCGAATCCAGCCTCAGACACTTGATACTAACTAGCTATGTGATTCTGGCCAAGTCACTTCACTCTGATTGTCTCACATCTAGGACCATCTCCAGTGATCCTGATTCCTATCTGGCCACTGGACCCAGATGGCTCTGGAGGAGAAAGTGAGGCTGGGGACTTAGCACAGACACCCCCTCCCTCAAATTCCATCAATGTGCTAATCATGTGTCACCTCCCTGATGTCATGGTCTTCTTTGACAATGAAGGACAAACATTATCATCTTCAGAGAGACCTTGAGAGGGTCCTTGTATCGCTTTTTCCTTTTGGCAAGTATATATTTAGCATTCAAACAGTGTGGCACCAGAGCTGCCTTTCGAGGTGGAGTTGGCATGCTAGGCAGTTGGGCTGAGCAAGGGTCTGTGCCTGGTCTCTTCTGCCAGGGGATCTTCAGAAGCTCCCTAAGACAGTGTAAATGGAAGTGATTTTGCTGGTGACTGCCTAGGTTTCACCTCATACAACTCAACGGCCCTGTAGACCTAAGATCTAGATCTTAGACCCTGTAGTCTAAGATCTCTTCTCTCCCGCTTCTCTTGGAGCCTCCCAAACACTGACTCTGGTAAAGCAAGTGTCAGCCTCATTGTCAACATGGGCCTCCTGGAAAGGACACAGCTGAGGGCAGTGAACTTGTCCACAGTCTTCAAAGCCATCCCCAAGGAGTCCACATCTGGATGGGGCAGTGCTGATTGATGGAGCACAGGCAGCAGAATCGATCCTCACTTTGGTGCATCTCAACTTCACAGGCCGCATCGAATGCACTGTGATCCATTGACAGGATCCTTCACTTGGGTCTTGGCTGGTAGACTTTTCTAGTTAATAATCTGTCATCAGTGTGGTAGCTGACCTTATTATCTTGGAGGCCTGGCCTCTGTTGGCTCCTCTTCCATTTCCTTGCCAGACAGTCTTGGCTGAGGCACCTTCTGGGCCACCGTTCCTTTATCTTTCAGATAAGGTGCTCAGACCTGTCTGATTTCTTGAGCATTCTCTTTCACCTGTGGTCTGTAATTATTAGACTATGAGCAGTTCTATCTTACGTCATTCTCCCAGCTCCTTCCCTGGTCAACTTTTCCTTACCCTGTTCTTTGTCCACCTGCCTATCAACTTGAGGACTTTTTCACTTTTTTTGGAAATCTGTGCCCTTGACCTTTGTCTAGGTCTGATTTTATGATTTTTATATCTTAAGTGGATAAAACTGATTCAGTTTTTAGTTTTTAATTCTCCTAAGAACTTGGCAAAGTTTTCTAATATTGCCCTTTTACTTAGAGATTGTTGCATCTTAAAAGTTTCTTGTAATTTACCAACTTAGAAGTAATTCATTTTGGGTTTTTCTTTATCAATTTCAAGTGAACTTATTTAAGCAAATGTGAGATCTATGACAATTTAGGGTGTTCTTTATTCATCTGCAAGAGTGTGTATTAAATAAAATTTCTCCAGTTAGCAATTGTTTACAATCTCAAGTTTTCTGGTTTATAATGTTAAATGTTCCACGTTTAAGGTTCTTTATATATAGTCCCTTTAGCACCTTGAAGGCAAATTGTAATTTTTGCCAGTCCATTCTAGGGAAATGCTACCTCCTGACCTTTGGCACTAGGATCAGTTAATCCTTCTCTAAAGATGGAATATTTCCTAAGATTTTGAAGTCATGGAGGAAGAAAGAATCCTCATATCTCAAGAGGAAATTGGTATCAGGAGGGAAGATATGTACATCCATATAAATGTATACACACACATAGTGCACACACATACACACAATATTTTTCACACCCTTTATAGTATTAGCTTTAGAAACATAAGTTTCTAAAATATTTTTTGTTTATTATAAGGGTCACCCGAGTTATTTGCTAATAATGACTGACATTTCTGTAGTGCTTTAGGATAAACAGAATGCAATGCGTTCTTCATAAAAAACATGAAAGCACAGTAGTGCAAGATTTATTGTACTTTTTTTTTTTTAACAGACGAGGACACTGAGACTTAGGGAAGGTAAATGATTTGCTAGAAGTCATTCTAGAAGTCATTGCAGTGATATCATTCTTGAGTAGCCCAACTCCTTACAAAGTATAAGTGCCAAGAGCAAAACTGGGAAAAGATAAGAACTAACCCCTAGTTTTTCCACATTCTCAGAAGGAAGAGATCTTTTTTCCTCCCTCTCTCCTCTCCTACTCTTGATGGTGCAGTGGATAGTGCACTGGCCCTGGAGTCAGGAGGACGGGGAATTTGAATCCAGCCTTAGACACTGAACACTCAACTAGCTGTGTGACCTTGGGCAGGTCACTTCACCATGACTGCCTCACATCCAGGACCATCTCCAGTTGTTCTGATCCATTTCTAGCCACTGGACCCAGATGGAGACAGTAAGACTGGGGACTCAGCCCAGCCCCACCTCCACTCTAATCCACTTCATGTGCTTGTCAGGGCATCACCTCCCTGATGTTGTGGTCCTCTTCATGAAGGAAGGACAAACTTGGTGGTGGAAGGAATAAGACCAAGCCTATCTCCACTTTCCCTTGCTCGTCCTCTTTGGTTGAGGCAGCAGTGAGACTTCTTTCCCTGGCTGTGCCTTCCTGTTGAGGCCGGTGTCTGCCCCTTCAGGACACAGGAAAGTTAGGAGGAAATGGCCCCCCCCCCCCCCATTGCCTCTTGGTCACACCACCCAACAACTGGGGGCTCCTCTGGGCTGGACCTGACTTGGGCTTGTTTGCTTTAACTGCTTTTCCATTTCAAAAGGACACAGAAAAGCTGGCCTGGAGAAAATTCTTTGTTGGTTTCCATGAAGGACACCTGTTGCTATTGATTTTTCCTATAGCTAATGCTTCAAAAATCTGCATTTGGGATTGCTTGAGGATCCTAGTGCTAATGGAATAGTGAGGTTTTTTTTTGTTTGGTTTGGGTATTTTTTAAAAATTTTTGTTCTTTTGGTGTTAATTCCTCATATTTTTGGAGCACTGAAGCATGGAAAAACAAACTAATGAAATTAGTGCAACCTCATTTCTTTCTCCATAAATCAGAAACATTCCTCAGACTTGGTGCCCTTTTAAAGCAGTGGATAGTCATGATTAGCTTGAATTTCCATGACTACTTAATTTTGGGGTGTGGGTGGTTCAGCTGTGAACCTTCCATCTGTTTTCTTGGCTACTGTGGTGACTGAAGCCAACCAGCCAAGCCCCAGATTTCTGGGAGCTGGAATGACTGGCGGATGTGCTGCTGCTGAAACCTTGGTGGCAAACCTAGGGTTGGAACCATTTTTGAACAATGCTTATTTGGGGCTTGGGACTCATTATTAATAAGTGTCTTCTTACCCTTTTTGAGTTTAGTTAGCCATATTTTTTTTCCAGAGTTGCCACATATTTACATTTTATTTTGACGTTGCTATCCCTTAGTCCTTATTTCCCCAGTGTCTTGATGTCAAATGAAAGACATTCCTTTATTGAAATTATTGAGAACTCTTTTTGATGGAACATCATGCTCACTAAGACCCCTGTATTGGGGTATTCCTGATGTTCTCCCAAGGAAAGTCCGAGGGGTCATCTGGGAAGACAGTGATGAGCTTGAACAAGAAATGGGGAAAACATTCTTCTTTAAACAAGGTCCTAAGATACCACAAATAAAATAAAATAAAAATGGGATATTAGGCTGCTCTAGTTAGAATGGAAGAATAGTCTCCTGTGTCCATTGTCAGTTCTATTGATAGATGTTTTAAATTATTATTATTAGATGCTAATGAATTAGGATTGTATCATATCCTTTTCCTATAAGAAAATTTCTGAAATTCTGGAGCAGTCCTTTTTTGTATTATTTATCTGAGCTTTATAGCTCTGATATATATATTTTTTATACCTTTCATGGAATTACCATAAGATCACCCTTTTGAGGCTGAGTGGAGTCTGTGACTGATCATTCAGCTGCCTGGAATTGGACACAACAGTTTTTTAAAAAATAAGAACTTCTTCAAGAACAGCCCCTCCTAGGGAAGGCTATAGTTAGTTGCCTTGTACTCATGCACCTTCCTTGCTTGGGGGGGTGGGGTTCCCTGGGACGGTCTGATCTTTTTTGTCAAGTGAAGAGCCTCATCCTGGGGATCCCTTGGAGCCACAGAGGATTGTGAAAGAGGGGAGGCTCTCTATATATGTGAAGTAAGGTATGCTCTGCACAAGGAAGGTCCTAGATAAATGTGTTCCTGGTTTTCTCCCTTATTTTGCAACAAATGAAACTGTGACCTTGTTACATGGAACCCAGGAAAGAAGCTAACAGAAAACAGTGCCCTTATTTACCCATGACCTTTCTGAACTGGTACTTTCTTTTCATAGGAGCCTATTAATTTGGAATATTACTAAAATTAAATGTATTTGAAAATGTTTTTTTCTTTTACATTTAATTTTAGTAATATTCCAAATTAACAAGCATTTATTTTTTCTCCTTTGCCCCAGCTAAATAAGAAAAACTAAAAAGAAAACCCTGATAACAAATTGTGGTCAATAGTCTTTTTTTTTTGAGTTATGTTTAAAAAATATGTGACTTATTTTGTATTTTAGGTCCAATAACTCTCTGGGTTAATAGTGGTACCGTTTCAGCTTCAGACTTAGAATTTGTGGTTTGTTGTGAAAGTGATCAGAATTCTTAAAGTCTTCTAAAGTTGGTTTTTTAAAAAAATAATGCCATTGTAGGAATTGTTGTCTTGGTTCTACTTGTTTCACTCTATCAGTTCATAGAGGTCTTCCCCATTTCCTCTGAAACTGTTCATTTTATAATTTCTTATGGTATGATAATTTCATATACTGTAGTTTGTTTAGTGATTCCCTAAGAGATGGGCATCTTGCCACCACCTCCCCTGGTTTCCAGTTTGGTGCTACTACAGAAATCATTACTGTGAATATCTTTACATCTGTGGATCTCATTCCTCTTTCTTTGATCTCTTGGGGGTGTAGGTCTAATCTGGGGCATTTCTGGGTCTGAGAGTATGCATCGCTTTGGTGACTTCTTCTCAGAGTGACTGGGGCAGTTCACAGTTCCAAGCATGGGGCATAGCCTGATGCCAGGGTTCTCGAAAGAAAAACACACTGATTTTAGGGGTGAGAGAGTGGACTGGAGGAGAGAGGGAGCATCTGGGTCTCCCCTAGGGTTGAACCAAGGGCAGACCCCTGGCTCACTTCTAGGGGCCCTACTCTTTGCAAGCGAAGCTTTCAAGAGGTTAACATTAGGAATACCTTAGGGTCAGTGGCATGTGCAGAACAAATGTGAATCAAACACAAAACTCATTCCTTCAAGAATTTTATTTATTGATGTGGTAGCGAAATACTACACTGTTTACAATAGAGAGAGTTAAGTGGGACCTCGGGTGTGCTGGGAAGTTGACAGCTTGTGGTACGGAACTCAATTTCTGTCTTTTGTGGGATGAAAGAATAAAAGATGTGTTCTTGAAATGGTTATTTATAAATTATTTGAAAGCTTGTTTCCCTTCCAGCTCAGGAGCCACTGCCAGCACTGCGGTCACTGCAATAGTGAAATTTTGGATGTGAAAAAAACTCCCAGAAGTCTGTTTGCATTAGAGTAACAAGATAAAGAACCTCCTGGAAGCTTTGGGGTGGGAGTGGGGGTGGGGAGAAGCCGCTACAAGGGAGCTGTGAACATGGTCTCCTGCCTTGGCCTCGGCAGGCTCCCACGGGGGCACATGCAAGGTGTAGGTGCAGCGGGGGTCTGGGGGAAGGGGGATGAGAGGGGCTGAGCATGAGTGCCTGCTCCATTTCAGGGTGGTCATAGTGGCCCAAAGGTGTTAGCAGCTTGAGTCCGAGGAGGAGAGGATTGGGGGAGAGAGGCAGAGAGGGGCCACCGTGGGCCAATGGCCGAGGCACCCTCCTGGGTGTGCAGGTTTTCATTTTAGGTTGCTGGGGTAACATTTGGTGCTGTGCACTGCCCCTCTTCATAAGCCTCACGTGTGCTGTGGAATCTTCTCCCTTTCCCACGACCTTTTGTGAATTGTCCTGATTGGAAAGCTCCAAGGGTGTGTGTCAGACCTGTGTTGTTGCTGGTAAGGGATCTGAGTTTTACTCATAATCTTGGGCTGACTCTGAGAAGGATTTTGGCACTCCTGTGACCCGCAGAAGGGAGCTCAGGGGAAGCATGGCTTAGCCAAACTTGATGTTGTCACTATTGCTCCTGATATCATGGACAGCATGGATGTGCGCCTGCGCCTGTGCATGTCTGTGTTGGGTGTGTGTCAAATAATTTTGGAATTTCCTAAAATATATATTCCAGAAGCCAGATGAGGACATTGAATGTCTTCTCAAAATGCAGATGGAGTGCCCGTTCGATAAAAATATACCAGGACCCTCTTGAGGGAAATATGTGCTGATGGCTCCTAGGCTTTGCTTGTCTTGTTATTGTTGGAGGCTTTGGACTCAAAGAGATTTGTTAGTCATAAGATTGGAATGGGTGCCCTAGCCCAATGGCTGTGGACTGGGTCTTTGAACATTGTTTTCAGAAAACATTGCAATCTTGTTTTGTGTTTTTGACTGGACCCAGGAGGTGGTTCTTTGCAGGGAACTAATTCTTCGAAGTCCAGTACAACTGCAGGAGGTCATTGTGGGCCTTCCCTGGCCCCCTCCCCAACTCAGGAGCAGGGGCTTTGATTGAAATTCTGACTTAGCCCTTAATATGTAGAGCCTCCCCATTTCACTTTTGATCCTGTCTCTAAAGAGGAATCATATGGTTGGTCAGTTACTAAATTTCTGATTTTAGGTTCTGAATTTCTTGATCTTGGTCATAGAATCAGAAGAGGGCCAACTGTTCCCCCTACTTCTGAATGGGGTGAGAACCAGGCCAAGCAAAGTGTCAGAATCAGGAGAGATCTCCATAATGGACCCTGCCCATATTAACACTAACTAGAGGACCAAGGTATGGTTTTTAATTGAATAGCAAAATCTAGGGATCCAGGAAGACATATTTGTATGATATAACTATTAATTTCACAAAGAGCCATTGCAGAAAGCTATCATAGAATTAGACATCAAGTTATTTAGTCAATAATCATTTTAAAATAAAATTTTATCTTTTAAAATTATCATTTATTTTTTCTCTCTCCTATCTTATCATACCTTCCCTTCCCATTGAAAAAAAAAAAAAGAAAAACCAAATCACTTTTTACAAATAATAATAAAGAAGCAAGAAAATTCACCATATTGACCACATCCTAAAAATATGTCTCATTTTACTTATTAACCTTTCTATCAGGATGGTGGGTAGTAGTCTTCATTACTGATCCTTTCCAGAGCATTCCAGGGAGGGAGATAGGAGAGAAGGGGAGGGAACTTGTAGGAACCTTATTTATTTTTCTAATGAATTTTTAATTTATATTTTCTGTTTCTTATGTGACACAGTTTCCCCATCTATACCTTCCCTCTCTCACCCTCTCTTTTGAAAACTCTTTATTCATATCCTTTGACCTTTCATCTATTGGAGAATAGCTATTAGCTATTCATTTATATTCTGTTTGTGTGTGTGTGTGTGTGTGTGTGTGTGTGTGTGTGTGTGTAGCTATAGATATCTTCTTGAATACCATTTCTCTCTCTCTCTCTCTCTCTCTCTCTCTCCCCTCTCCCTCTCCCTCTCCCTCTTCCTCCCTCCCTCCCTCCTTCATCATTATCTGTCTTCTCTTCTGTTTACTTTAGACCCTCATCCTCTGATTGACGACCACTAGAATCATCTGGTTTCTCTTTTCTCTGCATTTTTCATGCAATTAGAGCTTGGAAAGGTTCTGTCTTTGGCTTCCTGGTAGTGTTGTGCCAGCTTGTCCCTTAGATTCTCCTTTTCCATTGGGTCTCACTTCTAGAATAGTGCCAGTTATGCAGGTGTCAGGTCCCTCTCCTACCACATCCCTGACTGTGCAGCCCATTATCCATCTATAACCTCTCTTGTTGACTTTTTTCCTCTCTACATTTGCCTCAAAATTTCCTCTTGTTCTCCCATTTATCCAGTTGCCAGTGTCTCCCTAGGGTTTCAACTCCTGCCCCCATTTCTCTATGGTTCTCATGCCTCTTCACCCTCCCATCTCCAGAGTAAGACCCCCCACCCAGATCCTCCCCTCCATTTTGTTTTTCCTCCAGAAGTCTTTGCTACTCCCCTAGGCTCTTCTCTTCCTGAGGCCCCAGAGATCTTTTCCTCTTTGCTCTTCCTCCATTTGATTCCTGTACATTGTCTACTCTTGTCTCTTTTCTCATTTCCCTTTCCCCTCTCCTCCTCTAGGCAGAATGTTGCCAAATTCTGTCCATAATCCCCCTGTCCACCTCTTCACTGATACCACTATCAGATTTCCACCTTTACCTTTGTGTTTTATAAATGTCAATTGACTGACTGAATTCATTCAGTTTTGGGACTCTGCCCTTGGACTGAGCTGCTTATATTGGTGAGGGGTCCCTACTCATCCAACCAGCCCCAGACTTGCTTCACATGCTGGGATTCAACCACTTCCTACTTCCCCAGGAAAGTAGTACCTTTCCTGGTTCTCTGATTCAGTTTCCTTCCCTTTCTGCCTCTTTTTAGACAACCATACGGGTTTTGGAAAAGGCTTGAGAGTCATTTGACCTAAGATTTGACTCCCAGTTTCCCCTGTGACTTTGCAAACCACTTTGTCACCACCCCTTTTAACCCCTCCAGTTTGTTTTGATTCCTTTCTAGAATGTAAATTCCTTTGTGCAAAGGACTTTTGGTTTTGTTTCTCTAGTGCCTAACAGTCCCTGACAAATTGTAGGTGCTTCATAAATGCTTTTGTAGGTGCATTCATTTGTTTATTCATGGTGGGCACGAGTGGGGTGCAGTATAAGAAGTGAGGACAATAAATAAACATCATGAAACACATAGTAGGTAGAGAATTCATTTATCAAGCACTTACTCTTGTTTAACACTCTGGAACAAGCTTTGGGGTAAAATCTCACAAGTGAGCCTGGACAACCCCTCAACTGCTCAGATGTTTTATGATTGTCATCCTATGGGATAAACCATTTGGTTGGAATTAGGATATGAATCTCCCTTAATCACAATAGTCCAATTTGACTGGAAAGGCACATCTTTGGAGATCATGGTTCTATTATCAGGGCTGGACATGCAGTCCTTATTTGGACATGGAAGTGCTCACATACCTTGTTTATGCCTCAGCTTTGGCATGATGCCAGCTTTCTTCCAGGTCTTTTAACTCCAGACTTGGGCAGACCTTGTGGTCAGACTTGTGGATAGGAGACAGGAGTTTGCGGTGTGCAGTTACATGCTTGCAGGCAATGGCGGAGAGTGGATAGGCTTTACTGGGGCACACTGGACAAGGGAGAGAAGTGGCCCAGGAACTTGGGGAACAACTAAGCAAACCTGGGCCCTGAAGATGGGTTTCTGTGTGGACTCTACCCTGCAACCACTTGCCACCAAGGCCATCGGTTAAAATGGTATTTCTCTCTTCAAACTTCTTCAGCATTCCTCTGGTCTCTCTGAATAAAGAACCTAGAAACCAGTGAGGATGGGATTTGTTTGAATATCCTGCTCCCCTGGAATAGAAAGGGGCTTAGATAAGTTGCCTTGGACTTACCCAGTTCAGAATTCCCTCCAGCAACTTGGATCACAACATCCTTACCTCTTCCTCCTATGACCTTCTTCTTCTGGTTTTTTTTTTTAGGTTTTTTTACAAGGCAAATGGGGTTAAGTGGCTTGCCCAAGGCCACACAGCTAGGCAATTATTAAGTGTCTGAGACCAGATTTGAATCCAGGTACTCCTGACTCCAGGGCCGGTGCTTTATCCACTACGCCACCTAGCCGCCCCCTCCCAAAAGTTTGATAGGGGACAGCATGTTGAAGACCCCATTGTTTTTTCCTGGACAACCATGGAGGTACTCGTGGAACCCTCTGGCCACCCATTTGTCATTAGTTATGCAAAGAATCAATTTATTTTTAACTTATTTTAGGATTTGACACAGGGATATTTATTTCAAAGATATAGTAAAAATAAAGATGTAAACCTTTTCCTCTCAGACTTGGGTACATAAACCCTTTTTTACTTCCTTTGTGGGATTGGGATATGTTGAAATCTTAGTTCGCTTCCTACATAACTAGTCCCATAAAGTTCACATCTAAAGAAGACCTTCTATTAGACTGGAGCCCCAAAGGTTATTCCCAAAGATTGCTTCTTGCTCCTTGGGGTATCATTGTAGGAGGCTGACTGCAACATTTGTCCCAGCTTCCAATTCTTGGTTTTCTCTAACTTGGGCTCTTGACCTGGAGTGAAAAATTCTGCTCCCTAGAAAGAAAAGGAATTAATGATAAGACAAAGAAGGAGCTGAGGTCTTTTCCCTTTTAGCCTAGTCTCACACTAGATCTAGAGATCACTTCATTCATTGACATGCTGCTGAAGCTGTCTCAAACCTTCTTGAAGACCCCGGTGGTTCTGGCTACCCAGCCTCAACCATGTGATTGGCCAATCAGAACCAGTTACAGAATGTCCATGCACTACCTTCTATCTGAGGCTCCCTGCCATGCCCCCCAGGGGCCTGAGCCTCATTAGAATAGGAATTTTCCTTCTTGATCTCACCTCACTCTGCAGCAGATTCATATGAGTCTTCTCAGGTTTCTCAGAAACTAGCCCTTTCCTTATTTCTTATGATGTCATACTATTCAATTACATCTGTATACCAGAATTTGTTTAGGTAGAGTTGTTGAGTACCTTCTTAGTTTCCAATTCTTTGCCATAACAAAAAGAGATCCTCTTAATTTTTTTTGGTACATATTGCCCCCCCCCCCCTTGATTGTTTTGAGATCCAGACCTAGTGTTATCATTGGGTTAAAAGGTATGCTTACTTCTCAATTGCTATCTAGAATAATCAGACCAATTCACAGTTCCTCCAACTGTATCAGTGTATTTGTTTTGTTACAACAGTCTTTGTAAGGATTTTTCTCTGTTGTTATAATGATGGAGCTTGATTAAAGTATTTGTAGACATGCTGAAGCCTAGGTTTTCCCTAATGGCCATCCTATTGACCTTTTTTTGACCAATTTTCTAACATTCATTATCCGAGTTCTTTCGTTATCCAAGATTGCTGTTTTGTGATCTATTTTTTCTTTCTGTCATTTGGGTTTCCATATTTTGCAGTTATCTGGTCTTAATGATCTTCATTCTTCTATTTCCGATTGTTCTGCATGCAGTTCTGTTTGACAGTTGAGACTGGTGTTTGTTAGATCTATGGGATTTTCAAGTTGATTTGCTTGTTATTTAATCTTAGTTTTTTTGTAGCATTCATTTGCTTCATTTTATTTCTTGCTCTTTTCCCCCACATCTTTGAATTCCTGTTTAATTTCATCGTCTTACGTTCTTCAGGATCCTGTACAGTTTGGCCTTGTGTTTATCTTGGCATTGCCTATTCTCTTTTAATTTCTTTAGCCACCTAGGATGTCTTGTTCTTTATGTCTTCCACAATGCTAATGGTATTTTGTGTATGCTTGGTTTAACCAGTTATCTTGGATGTGTCCAGAACTTTGAATTAATGCTAAAAATCCTATCTTTCTCATAAGGAACAAAGAATATAGGAATCACTTTTGGACTTGTATTGTGAGCTGACTTCTATACAGATTGTCTGCAAAAAGACCACCCATGGCAGGAGGAGGGCAGTGAATGAGATTCTGTGTACCTCTCCCTCCTTTTCTCTGGAGTTCCTTTTCCCTCACACATTACCTATTAACTTTCCTGTCTTTATCCTCCAAGTAAACGTTCGATGGCCATCTTACGGTCGGTCAGTCGTTCCCACAAAGAACCTTCTTTCTGCTTCCTTAACCTATCAAGTCCAGCCTCCTCCTCATCTTGCCAGTGGAGGTTTGTGGCTGGCGTGTTTATTGGAAGCCCGGTGTGTGGGTGATAACAGCTGTTGGGGATTAGGTTTGAGGTACTTTGCTTTTAAAAACAGCTTTGGCAAACTATTGTGTGGTCAAAAAAGGGGGGAAGGTCCCAATTCAAGTGCTTAGCATCTAAACATTTCTTGTATTCAAAAAAAAAAAGAAAAGCTTTTTCGTTTAATTTCCTTCTCTGGAAGAGCCAAAAATAACAGTGCAGAACTAGACATAGACTTCACATGTCAGTATGGAAGGCCCTCCGCACTCACTTCTTCCCCCCCTCCCCACCAAAGGAAAAAGTGATTGTAGACAATTTCCTCTAGGTTTCTGTTGGTTAACCTAGCTAATCATAAAGAGGAGAAAAATTAGGGAACTAACCTCAGGATGATCTGCACACGTGTTACAACTTTGGGGGAACTAGTGGGCAGAACAAATGACAGAGCTGAGAAGAAAGGGAGGAAACTTGAGAGGGCTCTTCTGTGGGGTCTGTCATTGAAAAGCTTGGGAGGTGCTCATCTTGACCCAGAGCTCTTCTTCCCTGAGCCTCAGTTGGATTTTTCCTCCCAGCCCTTCTTGGTCATGGAGGGATGGTGGATTTCAGTGGAGTGTGTGTGGGGAGATGTGGCTCAGCTTGAGTGTGCGGAGCTCAAAGCCACACAGGGACACTGGTGACCACGGCTGTGCCATCTCCTAACTGTGGGTAGTGGGGTCATCTCACTATCCAGGAGGGGAACACACTCCTCCTGGTTGCCAGTCGGTTTGTATCTCCAGTCGCCTTAATCATGGGTGACAGGCATTATGATTTCCAGCTTTTAGGTGGGCAGGAGAGAAATGGGAACCAGATCCAGTGCCATAGCAGCAGGAGGACACAATTGACAGTGTCAGCAAAGGGAGAAAATTGTGATCATCAGGTTGTTGTCAGGGAGTTGGAATTTCCAAATGGTCTGTGAGAGAGAAGTAGCACAAATGCTCTTTCCCACAGCCTTGTTTTGTTGCTTTGGTGAGTTTTCCTCAGTTCATTTGACACTTGGCCACACTCTTATTACAGGGAAGCAGCAAGGTATGGAGGAAAGATGACTGGATTTGATGCCTAGGCCCTTGGTTCAAATTCTGTCTCTGTGATCAGGTCCCTGAGCCTGTGTCCTCAGCTGGAAAATGACAATTGCCCTTAATGATGTCTGAGGACGCTTCCTCCTTTAAACCTATGATCCTAAATAATTTGGGAATAATAAGGTGTTTTTATGTGAAGTACCTAAAAAAGTATGGTCTTGCTTACTGACTTTTTTGTTTTTTTAGATTTTTCAAGGCAATGAGGTTAAGTGGTTTGCCGAAGGCCACACGGCTAGGTAATTACTAAGTGTCTGAGGTTGGATTTGAACCCAGGTACTCCTGACTCCAAGGCTGGTGCTCTATCCACTGTGCCACCTAGCTGCCCCTGCTTACTGACTTTTAAAATTATACATTCTAATATATTTATATGGTTTTTTTCTCCTTAAATTATATAATGTACTATCTGTTAACATTTATATGCATTATAAGGCTTGTACAAAGTAGAAATTTAAAAAATGAGAAAAATGAAAAATATTTTGAAAATATTGTATTAATATTTCAAAACCCCTTTTCACTTTCAATAAATATTAATCTTAATTTTTTTAATAGGAGAAAAGGCCATTGAAGGAGGGGAAGTTTGAGTTGAGTTGCGTTGCGTTAGAGATAGTGAGGAGGTTAAACTTGTGAATCTGAAAGAAAGGGGATGCAGTGTGAAAGAATATTTGCTTAGGGACTGAACAGAGGAGGAGGAGGTAAGGAGGTCCAGAATGAAGATTGAAGCCCATCCTTGCTTTGGTTCTGGACCCTTCATTCTCTTACCTAAAGTAATAGTGGGTTTTTTTTTTTTTTTGAGGGGAAGGGGGAGAGAAGGGGCTGGGGTGGTCTTAACCATAGACTATTGCCCTTGACAGTATAAATCCCATGTAGCAGATTCTGGGACTCAGGATGCAGGGACGTTGTGGAATGTTGGTAGTTTTTAACCTGGGCATTTCTTGCTCTTTTATAACTGCCCAAAGGGGAGTCCCCACTCTTGGAGGCCAGTGGTGAGAAGGGAAGATGTGAATTTGGGTTCTGCTATAAGAGAAGGAAATAGTATTGTTGGTTTGGACATTTGAGGCCCAAACACACTACTAGAGTGCTGTGATATGCTTCCCACTTTGGAGATTATCAGTCTAGGGCCATCTGGCTTTCTAAGAGCTTTTGACTGCTTCAGAGATCATAGACAAAGTTTCCAACCACTCAAGAGGGCTGAATTGAGCAATAATGGGGAGAGTGAAACCAGGGTCCCAGGGTTAAAACTCATCCTTTGATTTACCTCCAAAATGCCTTCGGGAACCCTAACTGGGCAAACTAAGAGTTGTGAAGAGAACAGATGCAAACCAAATACACTTGATAGAAGGAATAAGTGATGAATGACAAAACATAGGTCCAATGTATTATTGTCATATATGGAGATATATATACATACACACACACACACACACACACACACACACACACACACATCCCCCAAATATGGCACCATTGCATGTGTCTTGGTCAGGTCTGGTTTTACCGTTAAGATTCATGGGGAACTTGGAGAAGGTTCAGAGGAGAGAATCATTGTGATGATTAAAGGGTTGGAAAGTAGAACTTGTGAGGAAGGTTAAAAGGAGTAGAAGGATTTTGACTGCAGAAGTGAAGGCTTTTTAAAGGGTAATCTAATAGCCAACTTCAAGTGTTCCCCGGCCGTATGGTAAGCAGCTGGATTCCAGTGCTCCCTAAAGAAGAAGCTGGATCCAAGAGAGATGGTAGAAAGAACTTCCAGGTGATGGCAAGTCTGGACTCGACTAGCTTATAGGCAAATGTTCAGAATGAGAATAGCTGCCAGCAAAGCTCTAAGGACTGCACTGACCTGGGTGAAGGGCAGGAGCAAGATGGTACTCAAGACCATCTTGACTCCATGAATAGGGGGAGGCTAGGATTTGGATTGGGACTGGACTAGTGATTTCATTAGTATAAGAAATTCCCTGGATGGGGAAACACCTTCTCCAATGTAGGTTGGCACTGAGGGGCAAGTGATTTGGTCAGGGTCCCACAGTTACTCTGTGTTAGAGGTTGGGGCTTCTTGGTTCTAAGGCAAGCTTTCTCTGCACCATACCATGTTTCTGCATGATTGTAAGTCAATATTGTTTATATTTTAAATCCATTAAAGACAAGTATTATTACGGAGGGGAAAAAACCAAAAAGTAAAAAACAAAACAAAACAACTCAAAATAGAAAACTTGGTCGAGGTTTGATAGGACTTAGGGAAATGGATTCTGTATCTTGAGTCTCTTGATCCTTGATATGCTGAATTGAGTGTAAAAGCTCTTTCTCATTCCCATTAAAAACAAACAACCAGGGTGCCTAGGTGGCGCAGTGGATAGAGCACTGGCCCTGGAGTCAGGAGTACCTGAGTTCAAATCCAGCCTCAGACACTTAATAATTACTTAGCTGTGTGGCCTTGGGCAAGCCACTTAACCCCATTTGCCTTGCAAAAACTAAAAAAAAAAAACAAAAAAACCCACCAACCATTTAAAACTGAATATATTTGATGTGATGATAGATAATTCTCTTGAACTGTCTCTAGGTCAACTTTTTTCAGGTTATATAATTACAATTTTTTCAATCATGAATGATTTCCTGAGAAAACAATGATGTCACACTCTAAAAGGTTAAGAATCAACAGAGAGAGAGAGGGTCCGTCATTTTGCAGTAATCAGAGCCTGGCGATGCTGACTTGAGTGAGCGGTGTATATACTATATAATGAGCTGAGTGTAAAGTTTCGCTTTCTGGGCATCTGTGGGGGTGGGGTGTACATATTTAATTAATACTGAAGTAATTAACGAGACAAGTAAATCAAACTCAATTAGAATAATAACAGTTTTTCATGTATTGTATGGTTGCCAGATGGTCATGAAGTCTATTTTTTTTTTACGAGGCTGGCTTTCCCACTACTGTCTGCATTAAGCATAATCATTTCCTTTGGTTTATTTTCCCAGGGGTGGGGTGGGGGTAGGGAGAGAGATGATTTGCATTTTATTATTTTGAAAATTAGAACCAAACAATCAACAAGCATTTGTTAAGCATTGTAGATACAAAGAAAAGCAAAAATAGAAGTATCTCTCCTTAGTAATTTGTGGGATGAGCTGGAAGAGGTTTGGGAGATCTTGTGCAGAAGAGCTGCATTACTCATTATTAAACATTGAGTGTTCTGGCATATGCCATCAGAAGGCATGGATTCCTGGTACTTGGAGAAACTTTTTAAGGTCAACTCTTCTGTGCCTTTTCAGAGATAATAACATCTTGGAAGTAGTCTGCTAATCATAGTAGGTTTGATTGATACCCTATCCTCAGATAAAATAGAAAGCCATAGCTGTTCATGGTTTTTCTGGGCATTGCTCTGATAGGTTGTTATTTATTTTTCATTACATTATTGCAGTAACAATTGTTAGTTGGAAAAGCCTAGTTAGGTTGTTTTACAGTTGAATTTTCCAGATGCCTTTAGGATTAGCCCACCTATGCCACTGACTACCTCCCATGTATTTTTCACTGAGGTTTATGGGACCCATGGCTGACTTTCCTTAGAATAATTGGCATTAGGCTACACCTGAATGATAATTGGGTTTAGTAGACAAGGTGAAAGGAGAATACCTCTGATTATTATTCAAAGGTAATCTCTTCCAGGCTCCCAGAACTCTGCTCATAACCCCAAATATACTTGTCTTAGTGACTGGGATGTGTGTGTCTGCACTTGCCAGTGCTGTCCCACAGGGATTTATCCAATACTTCAGTGAGTAAAGAACTGTGCCAGCTACTAGGAATAGAAAGAGAAGATGAAAAAAGGCCCTCCTTTCAAGGAGCTTCCTCTTCCTTGGGATTACAAGGGGGGACCACACCCCATGGACACAGATTGAGAAGCATCCTTGAGAGGAGTGGTGGAAAGGCTTGACCTGAGGGGTGACCCTGACACTGAGTTATGAATGAGATGAGGGATCCAAAGCCCAGCTTAGGAGACAGGTGGACAGAGCCTACACACAAAGTCCTGCAGGAAGTCCTGGATGATGTTGTAGGAATTGGCTTTGCTTCTTGATGCTCCTGTGTTAGTAGAGCTTTGCTTTCATTTTTTCCATGAGGGGAAGTGGGAAGAAGAAAAATTTAAATGACAAAAAAAAGTAAAACAAAAGCTAAAGTTTTAAAAAGAAAGACTTGGAGGTGGAAGTTGGAATGCCCAATTAAAGGAATCCCAACTTCTAATTCCAGGGGTCACACTTTTGGAAGGGTTTAATAAACTTTTCCATCAAAAAAAATTGCATACAAAATTATCCATCAGCTTCTCTGCTTGGCTTTGACTTCATGGAACAAAAATGACCCCTCCCCCTCCAGAGTAAGCTGGTGGCCTCAAATCTCAGGGTTTGATCCTCCATTTTCTCTGCTTACTCTCAATTGTCTTTGCCCCATTGGAGGTTGGCCAACTCTTCCCCAAGCCTTCCTGGTCACTGCTGGGCTTGGCTTCCCCAAGCATGGTGCTGCTATCCTAGGAGTTCTTCTTCCTTCCTGTCTTCTGTTTATGTTCATTTGGGGTTCCTGGAGGGCATTAGCACTGTCACTGGTCTTGACTAGACCCTTAATCAATGTGGCTCACATCAAATGTGCTTTCAAGAGCCTTTGGGTTATTGAAGGGGACCCAACTTCTTATCCTATGAAGAGAAGACTCAGGAACGATTTTTTTAGGTGTCTTCAAGTATTTGCCAGGCCACCGCACAAAAGAGGCTTTGACTTGTCTGTTTAGTCTTTGAGGGCAGAACTGGAAGCCAGGGTGCAAGTGACAAAGGAGAAATTTGAGATGGGGTCTCCAGAAAGGCAGCGTCATGAGGCGCCCCTCAGGAACTGGTGGAAATCTCATCAGGAGATGCTTTTGTAGGATTGGTCTACTATGAAATTCTGTGATTCAGAAGGAGCCCACAGTCCAAGAAGGACATGGTGTTCTAATGTGCCAAATAGATCACCAGAGGCAGGCTGAGCAGGGCTCTCAGTGCAGTCCCTAGCCTAGGTGGGCATTCCTTCCTTGTCTCCTGTACTTCACCTTTATCAGTCAGTTAGTCACCAAAGATGTTTAAAGGGCCTTCAGTTCCTTCCTGACTTCACTGGGCTATAGAAGTCCCAGCTAAAATCCCATCTTCTGTAGGAAGCCTTCCCGCTATACATTATTTCCTATTTATTCTGTCTACAGCTTACTCTCTATATTTGTTTATGTATTTTCTCCTCCATCAGATTGAAAACTCCTTGAAGGCAGGGACTGTCTTTGGCTTCTTTTTGTAGCCCCAGGCCTTAACCTAGTCCCCTCCACTTGGTGTATAATAAATGTTGATTGTTTCTAGATCAGTGTCAAGGTGAGAAGGAGAGGGAGAGAAAGTGGGGAAGGAGAGAATGTATGCATAGGCACATCTTGGAGATGCCAAACCTTGAAAATAAAGGACCAGAGAGCTCACACAAGTGATTCCCCAGCCATGGAACTCTGAAAAAGAAGGTCCAACAAACCAAAGGGCTTAAATGTTGGATTAGAAAAACTAGATGCGTCTGTCAGGGTCTCCTCTTGGAGCAACAAGGCTAACCTTGATACCAGACCTGTGGCTAGATAGAGAAGCAAGGAGTCATCTGTAACCTCCTTACAAAAGCAAGACATATGATTTTTTTTGGTTTCTTAGTTCATATGGAAATTATATTTACTCTATTTGTCATCGTTCAGTAATTTTCCATCCTTTCTGACTTCCTGAGCCCATTTGGGATTTTCTTAATGGAGATACTGAAGTAGTTTGCTATTTCCTTCTCCAACTCACTTTACTGGTGAGGAAATTAACGGTTAACATTCGTTTCACAAATGGATTAAATGACTTGCTCAGCTTCACTCATAGTAGTAAGGTCTGAGGCCAGATTCAAACACATGAGAATGAGCCTTCGGGACTCCAGGCCCACAACTCTAATCACTTGTTTATATTACACTGTAGTCTATTCAGTATGTAGTTGTATTGTGTCTTTAAAAGTTATACACTTTAACAACTGCTTTACTGTTTGAAAGGTCACTATCATCCCAACTCTCAGAGAGTTGCACTCCTTTTGGAGGTCGTTGCATTGATGTTGAGGACCGCTGACTGATCAGGAAGTGATTGTTTGAAGATTGTGGAAGGTTGGGGTGGCTCTGGCACCCCATCAGTGCTGAATATGTATTTGTGGACTGATTTCCTCCCCAAATTTCAACATCTTAAAGAAAAAAGTAAAAGAGAAATCTATGTATTGAAGCCTTTCAGCCAGAAGTTTCCTTATATAAAGGATGGAGAAACCAAGAAAAATAGAAATCACGATGGACAAAAGTTTAAAGAATTGGAAATGACCAGAAACATAGTCTGATCCATTGGCAATTTGAAACATTTACTTTAGGGTTACCACTGCAAGACCTGAATATTTCTGGATTCTTTGCCTTTGTTTTCCCAGGACCAGAAATCCCATTCTATTTCTTTCTGACTCCTTCTCTGAGGTTTATTCACTTCTTGCACATAAACTGACAGCTGGTAGTTAAATGAAACCTTCTTGCCTGGAAGCTTGAGAAGCCTAAAATAGGTGGGCAGGGGCCTGACTACATGGTAGCCTTGGTCTGGGCAGGGCTGGGGGCTGGGGCCAGGCTTCTAGTCCTTCAAAGACTTGAGGGCAGCTCTCTGGGTCTTCTTCAGTCTTCTCTCCTCCTCAGGCCCCTTCAGCTAGTCCTTACATGGGCAATGACCCCAAGGCCCCTTCTAGCTCCACCGCTGCCCTTCACCCATGATCTGACCAGGACCAAGAACAGTGAGGCTTTCACTTCCTCAGTGCTGGGCTCAGGATCACACACTGCTTCTTGTTGCCTTCTTTTGGGTTTATAGTTTGTCTTCTGGGAAATTGTTAAATTATAGCTTTTAATTTTGAGGCAGCGACATGGCTCTGTGTCTGCTGAAGTTGGAGTCAAAAAGACCTGAGTTCAGGAGGAACTCTGTCTTTCCTGTTAGCTGTGTGATCCTGGGCAAGTCACTTAACATTTGTTTGCCTTAATCCACTGAAGAAAGAAATGCCAAATCCATCTGGTGTCTTTGCTATGAAAATACAAAGGAAACGTGGTCTACCGAGTCATGAATGACCCAGCAACAGCAACAACAACTTGTTTATGTTGAATATTGAAGGAAGCAAGGAGCACTGTACAGATGTCAAAAGGCCCCTTTGAAAATGTTAAAACACCCCTACCACCCCCTCCCTTTTTTCCTTTTAAACTTCTTTTTAACTACCGGGCCCTTAAAAATGGAAATCTATGCTTCCCCAAGATCCATTCTTTTTCAGTATGATTGGATTGCCACCCTCCTCATTTTCACCTCCTAACTTGTCTGTTTTCCTTTAAGTTCCAACTCAGTTTCTACTTGGGTAAATTTTTAGAGATCTATATTTTCTCTTAAGGGTTTTCTTTGCCTTTATCTCAGTAGTTGTGGTATTTTCCACTCTCATTCATTAGATCAGATCTTAGATAAAATTATTGCGTCTATGATTTGTTCTTTTATTCTTCATATATGTTTGAATCTTGAAATGCTCTTCTTTTGTGTAAAAAGATAGGAAGAACAAAATGAAGCCAACTCTAAAATAGAGCCAAACTCTTTTATAATTGTAAATTTCCCTATTTGATCCTGGAGAAGAGATGAGGAAAGATAGAGAATGCCGGGATTATAATGTTACATATATTGTTTTGTTGTCAGTGTAATTATATTTGTTTTTTAAATCTTGCTTAT
Source organism: Macrotis lagotis (assembly GCF_037893015.1). NCBI lineage: Eukaryota > Metazoa > Chordata > Mammalia > Peramelemorphia > Peramelidae > Macrotis > Macrotis lagotis. The sequence goes on from NC_133658.1 coordinate 21,918,940, forward strand.
TATTTACTTATTTTTGTCTGCAAAGGAAAGCTAGATGGCTAGTGATGAAGGTGGAATGGGAGGAATATATCTGAGGAATGGTTATGAAAACATGTCATCGATAAAAGTTTTAAAATTTTTATTCATAATTTTTGTGTGTTGTCATTGGCATAGGATTTTATTACTATTTTTCTTTTTTCTTTTTTTGAAATTTTTATATCTTTGTATATCAGAAGTATAAAATTCTAACTCTTAAGTGTACCCTTAAACAACTGAAATTTAATTGAGAAATACTTAATAAAATAAATGCAAGTACAATAGATAATGCTAATTTTTTTTCAGGTAATATGGAGGGCCTTCTGGGTGGCACAGTGAATAGAGCACTGGCCCTGGAGTCAGGAGGATCTGAGTTCAAATTTGGCCTCAGATGCTTAACAATAACCTAGCTGTGTGACCTTGGGCAAGTCACTTAACCCCATTGCCTTGAAAAAACCCCCAAAAAGTTAATATGGAGCCTGCAGGAATCCATTTTTTCTTTGAATTTGACACTGCTTTTTATACATAGTCAATTTTTGTAGTAGATCAGGGTATCCTGGATATATGCATATCCTTGATTCCCTTTTAGTAATCACCAAACATCTATAATATTCAACTTTACCACAATTCAGTTTTATCCTTTACTTTAAAAAAATAAAAACAAAACTTTTTATTAGATTTGTCTGAGTACAAAAGGGGCAAAGCAAGGACCCCAACTATCATAGTTTTGCTTTCACTTTCTTTTTGTAATTGAAGTGACTTTTTTAATACTATCCCTTTTGATACATAAATATGATTTTATCTCATTAGCTGTAGTACCTTTAAATGTAATTTAGTTTTCTTGCTTAGTTTTTAAAACTATGTTTTTTATTGCTCTCCTGTCTTTGATTGCTGCCCTTACTTTTGTCAAATTCCCCTGAAGTATAAGTTCTCTTTCAGCCTCTCATTGAGTTGTGTTAATTTTTTAATTTCAATTGTGTTTTATATAAACATTTTTCTTTCAGTTCTCTTCATATTTTGTAATTACAGATGGGCTATCATTGTTTATCCCTTCAGGTCCATCATATAACTGACCTTTTTCTTCTCCAGGCCTGCCTTTCTCTGATACTTTTTTGTTGTTTTTGTTTTTTAATTTTATTTTTAAAATGTATTTATTTACACATTACTAAAATAGTCTTGTTGTAAGAATAAACATAATCTCCCCTTCCCCCACAAAACTAGAAAAACTCATGAAAAATAAAGTGAGAGAAAAAGAAAAAAATTGTACTTCAGTCTGTGGTCAGATGCCATCAGCTCTCTCTCTCTCTCTGGGATGTATCGCATTTTTTATCATAAATCAGTCAGAGAAGTTGCTTCAGCTTTTTTTCCCATGGTTGCTATTGCTAATTATATTTTCCTCCATCCATTCCTTCCCACTCCCATTGGTTCTATTTTCTTTCTCATTTCTCTTCATCCCTCCTTAAAAGTATGTTGGTGGCAGCTGAGTGGAGCAGCAGACAGAGCCAGGAGGACCCAAACCCAAGGCCCTCCCCAGACACCAAACAACGACTCAGCCACATGGTCCTGGATAGGCCACCCACGCAACCCCATCACCTTGCCAAAAAACAAAAGAAACGTCTTTTATCTGACTAGCCTCTCCCTCGATCTTCCTTCTCTTCTGTTACTTGTTCCCCTTTTCCTCCTATCTCTTTCCCCTTCTTTTCCCACAAGGGCAAGATAGATTTCTCTCCCCTATTGAGTGTATGTATTGGTTCCTCTCAGAGCCACTTCCAATAAGAGTAAAGGCTCACTCACTCCCCCTCACCTTACCCCCCATTCCTTCTATACCATTGCAAAAGTTTTTTCTTGATTCTTTTACATGAAATATCTTAGCCCATTCTACTTCTCCTTTCCCTTTCTCCCAGTACATTCCTTTTTCACTTATTGACTCCATTGTTATAATATGTTATACATTCATATTCAGCTCTCTCCTGTGCCTTGTCTATAAAGGCTCCTTCTAACTGCTCTATTAAATGAGAAGGTTCATATGAGTATTATCAATATCATCTTTCTAGCAGGAATACATGTAGGTCATTTCATCAGGAAAGTTTGAAAGCCCTCTCTTTCACTGAAAATCTATCTTTCTCCTGGAAGAAGATGTTCAGTTTTGCTGGATACTTGATGCTTGGTTGCATTACAAGCTCTTTTGTCTTCTGGAATATATTCCAAGTCCTACAAACCCTGAATTTGACACTGCTTTAGCTCTGCCATAGCCTGAACCCATTTCCTATTTTTCTTTGGGGCTTTGGATACAGAAGCTTGGACTTTGTCATCTTCTGAGTATGTATTTGTTTTGATCCTCCATGGCACCAAAGTAATTGTATATGGTTGGATTCTTTTTTTTCTCTTTCTGTTTACTCATTTCCCCAGCCTGTGCCTGGTTTTGAGGTGCTTCCCAAGTTTTTTGAAAGTTATTGGGACACCCCTACAAGGACCTCAATTCCTGATCTGTGGATGACTGCAAGTACTCCCCTGTGCCCTGGAGCTGTGAAGAGAGTTCCTACTGTAAGGCAGTAGGAGACCCCAGACTGTGACCAGGGTCTAAATATGGACAGAGCACCAGAGCCTGGTCCCAGTGAGAGCAGAGAAACCTCGACAATCTCCCCCTACCCCCTTACCATCTGTGGACTGAGCCTTCCCACAGAGCTCTTAAGTTACTTTGGACTGGAGAATTGTTTCACTGGATCTTGCTGTGGGTTCTGCCTCTCTAAAATTTGATTTGAGTTATAATTGTAAGGTTTTTGGAGTATTTTGGAAAAGAACTTCTGGAAATTCCTGCCTTCTTGCCACCATCTTGGCTCCGTGCCCCCCAACCCCCTGATCCTCTTTATGCCATCCCGTGCCATTCTTCATTAGTGATGTGTTTGCAACCCACTCTTGTCTATCATGCATCTCTTGGTTTTGCTTTGGGTCATAAGGAATTTTCCCCCCAAATTATTGCTTATCTCATGTTATACTTCTTTTGAAAAATTATGCTCAATTTCCTGTTTTATCATGCTCAATCTTTTCTGTGCCCCTTTAATTTTTTTCCCATTTCTCTTGCTGCCTTTTGATGCTTATCTGTCCTTTTATGAACATGAATGCTTTTTAGTCAAACTGGTCTTATTCTCAGTTGAACCCCCCTGCCCCCAGTCATTTCTCTCTTCATGATGTTTTGGTTGTCACTGCCTAGAGTGGCTTCCTTCCTCTTCACCAATCAAAGCCTCACCTTCTTCCAGCACCTTGCTCATCTTTGAGTTTCCAAATGAAGCCTTTTCTTCAAAACGTCGTAATCTGTTTTTTATAATGGACTCCTTTGGTAGGTACACGAAGCCCTTGAGCCCCTTCTCAGAACAGTGTTTTTTAAGTACATAAAATAAAATACATCGAATTACAAAGGAAGCCAATGATATTGGAACATAGTTATCACAATATATTTTTTAAAAGGTTCCAATTCCAGGTTAAGAACCCTTGATCTATAGGCATTAATAATCTCTTTCCCCAGCTCTTAAAGTATATATTATATGTACTGCCAGTTTTGACAGTCATCCACTGACGTGTAGTATTCTCTCATTGTTTAATGTGTAAACAATCATCTCTTTAATGGGAAGCAAAGTGTCATATAATTATTTCTCCCTTATTATTAAAACACACAATACATAAAATAAATAATTGTTAAATCATTACCCTGGGAGAGACATTGCTATCCTCAGGGAATCATAAGTTAGACAGTCAACTGAAAAAAGAGACTTGGCAGGTAGATGCAAAATACATATTTTCTCTACTTGGACAAAGATTAAACTTGTCTTGAATCCTCAGAAAGTTCATACTTTTGAATTTCTTGAAGTTGAGGTTTAAGGATATATAGCAACTAGAAAACTATTTCTTTATATTTTTCTAGTGAACCCTAAATTCCAGGTATTGGATATGGTCAGTGCATGTTGGTTTTTTCTTTTTCCCAGTAGAGCCAAAAGACTCAGAGAAGAAATATTATTCCTTTCCAGTTGTGGATTGAATTTTTCCTTCTATTCCTAGAAAAAAATAGTTATTTGGGACATCTAGTTTTCTAAATATTGCAATTTTTTGGTTATTTCTTGTCACTGATGGGGCTATTTTTTTCAAATAAAATTTGATGTTGAATGATATTTTCCAGTAACATTCAGGAACATAAGTAGCTGCTATAATTCTTCATAATCTGCAATATTTATGGTGTTTGGTAAAAGGCTATTGTCGATTTGGGGATGAAGATGAGGGAGAGGGATAGATTAGTGAAGCCTCTGAAGGATAGCCAGAACACGGGAAAAGTTTAGTCTTTTTGAAGAGATGAAAAAAATATAGTTCAGTTAGAAACCACAATAAACTCAATTGGAAATCATTGTTTGGCATAAATGCTGACCAAATGTGAACTGGAGGTCAGGGTCTTCCAGGAGGTCCATTTTTGACAAGCCAACTGTGGTGGTCTTTTACCGCTGAGGAGGGATTTGGGAGCCCTCTGATGCTACTACAATTCAGTGGAAGGACCGTGACCTTAGAAGCACATCTGACATTTGGGATCTCCGAAGTGTGCAAGAATGTGGAGGTAACTGGTAGGGCCAAAGTCGTTCTTGGCTCATGTAGAAGAATTTGGAAAAAGATTCTTGTTCCAGATGTTTTACACTGGGGAGTTTCTCATGAGCTGGAGATCTGGAAGGAGGATATTAGGAGAAACAAGAAACTGATGTATCCCTGCCCTCCCCCTAGATGGGGGGGGGGCGGTGTGTAGTCCCTATCTGGGTCTTGGCAGTCAATCCTGTGCTGTTACAATTCTGGAAATGTATTCCTTTATGTAATTACAGGACAAATGTATAAAGGCTATTTCAGGCTCATTTGGAATTTCTCAGAAGAAATCCTGAGAGCTATTGAAAGAATCTTCTCCACAGCTCTTTGTATAAATATTGGTCTAGCTCTACAGTGGATAGGGTCCTTCATTTATGAGGGAGGGGGAAATGCCATTCCTTCTTGTCTTCTCGTGATGGCCACATTTTTGGTAACTGAAACTTTTTACTTAAGGACTGCTGGTGAACTGCATCAAAGAATTCTCCAAAATTTATTGAAGTTTTTCATATTAAATCTTTTGTTGGATTAACCTGGTAGGCTGGGTCACTGAATTTGAGATGGATTTATTAGCTCTTGCTTTCATTTCTCTAATTTATTACAAATTGTTAAGCATCTGTTGTTTCAGAGGGGAAGGGGTGGGGAGAAAAGTAACAAACTAATAAAGATGGAAGTTTATGAAGAATAGTGGCTTAAAAGTAGAAAAATCTTAAGGTCTTTTTGGCAGGCTTTTGTAAATATGCAAAAGAAAAATGTGCAACTAAAAAAATACACACATATTTGATTTAAAAATAAAAAATGTTAAGCAATTTTATATAAGAAATGCTCGAGTGGTGTCACTGAAGCAGTGGTTTATCCAATCCAGGCATTCTTCTGCCTCTACATGTCAGTAAGGGATGATTTATTTTCATGGTTCCTCTCACTGTGAAATCTTTCAAAGGTATTGATACCTTGAAACTCATCGTACCCTTCAAATTATCTCCACCCTAATTGAACTTGCTTATGTTTTTAGTCTAGACTGCCTCTTGAAGGGACCTTTCACTCAGATCTCAGAGCTCCTGGGTCTATGGAGGCCATTCAATATAGGGATCCCTTATCCAGCATCCCTGAAAGAATGGGAACACCCACTGATCCCTCCATAATTTACCTTCAAGTATTATATACATGGGAGCTAATAGGAGGCAGTTTTGTATAGTTCTATTCAGAAAGTTTTCTTTTATACTAAGTACAAATTTGTCTCTTTAGTTTTTGCAAGGCAATTGGTTTAAGTGACTTGCCAAAGGTCACACAGCTATGTAATTATTAAGTGTCTGAGCTGCATCTGAACTCAGGTCTTCCTGACTCCAGAGCCAGTGCTCTATCCACTAACGACCTAGTTGCCCCCAAATTTGTCTCTTTAAACCTGTCCCCTTGTTATGTCACTTGGAGCTAGGCTGAGCAGGTCAGATTCCTCTTTCACATGACAGCCATTCAGATTCTTGCAAGTGCCATGCCGCAGCAGGCCTGGTTTGCCTTCTTGGCTCATTTCCTTGAGAAAGTTGTCTACATTGGGTGCCTCCATTCCTTTTCCTCATTCCCTTTTAAATCTTTTGCAATGGCCTTTGTTTTGGCCTTCTCCATCAGTCTTTTCTCAGTTCTCATTCTTGCATCCTTTGACAGGGTTGATTACCTTCTTTTCTTGGATACTCTCTTCTTGCTAGGTTTTTAGGACATGTTCTGTCTTGGTTTTTCTTGTTCCACAGTCTCTTTTGCTGGATGTTTATACCTTCCCTTTTCACTAAGTGAATGTCCCCCTAGGCCTCATTCTGTCTTCCTTTCATACTGCCTCACTTGGTGAACTCAGCATTTCCCATATGTTGTTCTTCTCTATACAAGTGATCCCCAAATTTCTCTATCCAAAGAATAACCTTTCTTGTGGCTTTGATGAGCAACAACCACACATCTCAAATGTAATGTTCCTTGGCTTTTCAAGTTCCACATGCCCAAGCAGAACTTGTGTTTTCCCTCAAAATGCCCTCCAATGCCCAGCTTTGAATTTCCCTGTCATCCTCTCCATCCCTCAGGCTTACATCCTCAGGGCCATTCTTGACTCCCTAATCCCAGCCCGTTTTTCAAATGGATTGTCAAATGTTGTTTTTGTTTCCACACATCTCATATGTCCCCTTCTCTCCTCTGACACCTTCACCACTCTACTCCATGTCCTCATCACCTCACTCCTGGCAGATTGCAATGGCTCACTGGTAGGTCTTCCTGCCTCAAATCTCTCCCTGGCCAATCCATCCTCCATTCACTCACCACAGTCATTTTTCTCCCCCCCCCTTTTTAAAAAGATTAGTTTTATTTATTTTGTTAACCATTTCCCAATTACATATAAGCATTCTTAGCAATAATTTTTAAAAGATTTCATGCTTCAAATTCTTTCCCACCTCCCTCCTCTCCTTCCTTGAGAACAATTTGATAATCAATTATACATGTGAAGTCATGTAAAACATTTCCATATTAGGTATGAAAGTATTTCTATATTAGCTAAAAGAAAACACAAACAAAATAAAAAAAACAAAGATAAAGTTGAAAAAGTATCTTTTAGTCTGCTTTCAGAATTCATCCATTCTTTCTCTGCAGGTGTCTAGCTTTTTCCATCTTTGCTCTTTTGGGACTGTCTTGGGTCATGGTCTTGCTCAGCTTGATTGGTTTTCACAGGTGATCATTGTACAATACTGCTGAACTGTGGACAGCATCCTGGTCTTGCTCACTTCATTTTGCATCTGTTCCTGTAAATCTTTCCAGGTTTTTCTGAAACCATCCTACTCATCATTTCTTACATCACAAGAAGTTTCCCCTTACTATCCTGTACCACAGCTTGCTCAGCAGTGTCCCAGTTGATGGCTCATCCCCTCAGTTTACAATTCTTTTCCAGCATGGAAAGAGTTGCTATAAATATTTTTTGTACAAAAGGTCCTTTTCCTTTTCCTTTGGTGTCTTTTGGAGTACAGTAATGCAGTAGTAGCATTCCTGAGCCAGAGGGTCTGTACAATTTTATATCTCTGAATAGGATACCAAAAATTGTTCTCTTGTTCACAACTCCACCAAGTTCAATCAGTGTCCCAATTTTTCTCCAGACTTCTAGCATTTGTCATTTTCTTTTTCTGTCATGTTAGCCAATCTGATAGGTATTAGATGGTACTTCAGAGTTGTTTTAATGTACATTCCTTTCATCAGTAGTAATTCAGAGCATTTTCTTGTTTTTGATAACTTTGATTTCTTCTGAAAACTGTCTATATGCTTTGACCATTTATCAATTGTAAAATGACTTATTTTTAATAAATTTGATTCAGTTCCCTATATCTTTAAGAAATGAGACCTTAATCAGAGGAATTTGCCATAATATATTTTATTTCCTATAATCTTCTCTATCTCTTGTTTGGTCATAAATTCTTTCCTCATCCATAAATCTGACAGGTACATTTTTCCATGTTCCTCTAATTTATTTATGATATCACACTTTATGTCTAAATCATTTTATCCACTTTGACCATATCTTGCTACAATGTATGAGATACTGATCTATGCCTAGTTTCTGCCAAAGTGCTTTCCAGTTTGCCCATCAATTTTTGTCAGATGGTGAGTTCTTGCTCCCAAATCTTGACTCTTGGGGGTTTGCAAAACTCTAGATTACTATGGTCATTTACCATTGTGTATTTAATCTGTTCCACTGCTCTACCACTCTGTTTCTTAGCCAGTACCAGATTATTTTGTCGACTGCTGCTTTGTAATATAGTTTGAAATCTGAAATTGCTTGGCTGCCTCCCTTAACAGTTTTTTCATTGATTCCCTTGATATTCTTCATCTTTTGTTTTTCCAGATGAATTTTGTTATTTTTTTCTAGCTCTGTAAAAATCATTCTTTGTTAGTTTAATTGGTATGACATCATATAAGTAAATTAGTTGTATAGCATTGCCATTTTTATTATATTGGCTTGACTTATCCATAAGCAATTTATATATCTGTAATTGTTTTGATCTGTCTTTATGTGAAAAGTATTTTGTAATTGCGTACATATAATCCCTTGGTTTGTCTTGTCAGGTAGTCTCCCAAGTATTATCTTAAATGGAATTTCTCTTTCTATCTCTTGTTTCTGCGTTTTGTTGATGATATATTGAACTTCTGTTGGTTTAGGTGGGTTTATTTTACATCCTGCAACTTTGCTGAAGTTGTTGTTTCAGTTAGTTTTTCAGTTGATTTTTTTAGTTTTCACTAAATATGCCATTTGCAAAGAGTGAGTTTCCCCCTTATTTCCTATTTGTGTTCCTTCAAATTCCTTTTCTTCTCTTATTGTCAAATAGTTTTTTCAAATAATTCATATAGTATTGGGATTAATTATTCCTTAAATATCTGGTAGAATGTACTTGTGGGTTACAGATCTCAAGTAAATTGTCTAATTTTCCCTCCAAGGACGGTTTCAATTAGCTCCTTGAAGAGAGATTGCTCTTCGTTTCCTGACCATTTTCAAGAATGATGAGCCCATACTTTATATTTGTCTATATACCATACACATACACACAAATATATATATATATGTATATATATGTACATATACATATATATGCATGATGTGTGTATAGTGTATATGTGTTTCTACATATGTATGTCTACTACATATATATCTAAAATAGACACACATATGTGTATGCATATATTTTTGTCTTTACTTATAACCATTGAACAAATATTGTTTGAATGAAGTTTTAACTATCTCTTTGTCCAAATTTCATGGATCTTGATTTTTAAATTTTATGCTGTTTGATACTTTGGAACCTGATCGAGTAAGTTATAATGAATCTTAGAATCCAAACTTGGAAGTAGGACAGTAGGTAATATTACTTTGCCTTGTAAATGTTCATACTAAACTGGTGCTTTTCCAGTCTATGAGATAGCAGGGTGTCATTCAGCCAACTGGCATTTATAAATCACCTCTTATCTGCCAGGCCCTGTGCTAGGCGTGAAGCGTACAAGAAAAGGCAAAGAAGGTTCTCTCCTCTCAAGGAGCTCACAGTCTAATGGAGGAGACAGTGTGCAAACAATTGTCTACAAATAAGATATGTAGGAGTAGAAAATGGATCTTGGAACAAATGCACTAAGATTAAGGAGGACTGAGAGAGACTTCTTGCTGAAGGTGAGACTTTGGCTGAGATTGGAAGAAAGCCTTGGCAGCCCAGAGGGCCAGATAAGGAGGGAAGGGGCTCCCAGCACAAGAGTGTTGTATGCAAGGGGGCCAATGTTACTGGGTGGCCAAAACTTTGGTGAGAAGAAAGGGGTAGAAGTTTAGAAAGGAAGGGTCCAGACCACAAAGGAGATTAAAAGCCCAAACAGGATTTTATATTTGAGCCTGGGGGCAATCCAGAGCCATTGGAATTTGTTGAGTGGGGGAGACAGTTGACACAATCAGATCTACTCTTGAGGAAGGTAGGTGTGTTGTCTGAATGGAAGATGAGTTGGAGACATGAAGAAGCAAGACCAGGAGTGAAGGAATGAGGCTTACCCTAAGGCAAAAACAGTTAAAGGAGAGGAATGGAAATATTGGCAAGATATTGTAAAGGTAGAAATAGCAAGATTTGGGAACTGTTTGGATTTGGGGCCTAAGAAGTTCATAGTAGAAGTGGTGAACTTGGATTTTCAGAAAAATGGTATTATTTTCCAAAATCATAGGGCAGTTAGGAGAGTAATAGGTATTTTGGACATAGTAGGTTTAAGATTTCTTGATGACTCCAGCTTAAGATGACCACTAGACTGTTGGAGTTGCAAGGTAGCAGTGATTAGGGCTAGACAAGGAGATCTGAGAATCTTTTCCATTGAGGCAAGAATTGAAACCATAAGCGCTAGTGTTACTTGGAGAGAGTTTGGAAGAAGAGGACCCAGGACAGAATCTTGGAGGACCCCACAGTTACAAGGTGTGGCTAAGATAAAGACCCAGCAAAGGAGATGCAGAGGGAGCTGTCAGGTGGGCAGAAAACCAGGAGAGAAGAGGGATCTGGGTGAATAGGATGATGGGCAGTGTCAAGCAAAGGAGACATGAAGGAAAAGAACATTAGGTTGGATCACTTGAAAGAACTTTGAGAGAACAGCTTCAACTAATGAGAAGTTCAGAAGCCGTACTGTGGAAGGGAGTACTGGTACTGCTGCTGCTGCTGCTACTACTACTACTACTACTACTACTACTACTACTACTACTACTACTACTACTACTACTAAATACAAGTACAAATACTACTACTACTACTAGCACTACTACTGCTACTACTACCAGTCAACAGAAAGGACTTGATTGAAGATTAGTGAGAAAATCAGTATGATGTGGGGCTTGGGTGGGTTATATTCACCTGGAGAAAAAGAATAGATTGGGATTCCTTGTGCATATAGAAGGGTTTGCCTTGATAGGGAGCTGTGCTGACTCTTTATGTAGACAGGATGAAGGAGTAGGTGGTGGCCAAAGACTTGTGAGTGGGTGGGATGATGTGAAGAAGCTTGTGTTGGAGGAGGGCCCCACATTCCCACATTCCCCTCCAAGGAGGCTCCCCCCCCCCCCCCCCCCGACCTGCCCCAGCTCCTGGAGTCCTGGGATGCAGCTTCTTGTTGGGTTGCACTCTGTTCCATTGTCAATGCCCTTTGGACTCTTGAGATTCCGAAGGCTCTCTTTTTTCATAGCCGTTAGTTCTTTCTCATCTTGCCTTCTGATTGCAATTCTGTTTTGCATTATTGTTTTCTAGACATATTTGTTTGTGTTTTCCTTTATTTAGTCTCATTTTATTTCCTTCTTGTTTCCAGCCTGTCTTTGAGCCTTTTTCATAATGACTCTTTTCTCATTGCTGTTTGGATTTGCTCCTAGTCTGCTAAGATCTGATGTTCTACTGCCTCCAGATTAAAGTTCAGAGTTCAGAGTGTGGCATTCAAGGCTTTATTTAGGCTTCTTTTGAAGAGTGCTCCATTTATTTCATAGTTCCTGTGATGAGCAGACTGGTTTTTCTCTCAGCAGCTGCTCCTCTCTACTTTCATCCTCAAGCCTTTTAAAACAGCCCTTCTCTTTGGTAGTTCTGATCATGACAGTCCTTTGCTTTTAAAAATCACTTTCCTTCCTTAGTGCATAAGTCTGCCTTGAGGTGGTTTCAAGTGTCTTGTGAGTCCAATGTCATCAGTCCCCTAGGCTGCCCAGAACAATGGCTTTCATCCATAAGCCCCAGAGCTATTTATTGAAGTGAATTGGCTGTTCGGTCTTCCCAACTGGATGGGGAACTTTTTGAAAGTCTGACCTGTGAACAGGATCTGTCTGTATCTGTCTAGTCCTATGGGACCAGGATGCATGTAGTCTTCATATTGTTCTTGGGTTAGCTTTCACTTTCAGTAGAGTGTTAATACCATTCTTGAAGGTAGATTGCAAAACTAGGTGCAGCTGTTTTTCTTGGAAAGTGAATATGCTGTATTCAGGCTCTCCTTTTAGGAGGTTTGGCTACTGAAACTGGGAGGGAGAGGAAGACGCATGTGTTCTGGAATAGGAGAGGCCCACGAGTAGAGTGGTCAAAGACGGGACTGAGAGCACTGTTCTTTGGAATGTGGGCTTCTCTGGGCTACCTCCTGCATATCTTTAGCTCATCTAGCATTTTTCCTTTTTCTCAGATGGGTTCAGTTGAGGAGCCCTGTTTGGGTTCTTAGTGATTTCAATTCCTTTGTCCAATGGCATTTCTGGCATTGTCTATCTTCTTTCACAGCTCCTCCTCTTTGGCGTTCTATCCCTGCCTTCTCTGGCTTGTGCGCTGGAAGTGCTGGCTTCAGTCTTTCATCTTTCCTGATCATTAGATGCTAAGAGTGAGGGGGGAAGAACCAGTACTGTTCCTCACCAAATGAGAAGTGGAACTAATTTGAATTTGGAACAAGAGGAAAGTCTTGGAAACTCTTGGGTTGAGGAAAACTTGTGTTCTGAGATTTTGAGTAGATCTGGGCCTCATTTATTTTTAATCCTCTCCTCCAGATTGTGCAAATATGACTTGTAAAGCCCACTTATATCGCCTACACTGCATTCTCTTTAAACTCTAAGTTTGTAATTAAACCAGAACAGCAATCAGCTTTGTCTCGCTTGGGTTGTTCCTCTTAATTGGTTATGGTGCATATTGCTTGGGGTTCTGTAACTTCTTCTCAATATCTGTTCCACTTCATTAAAGATTTTAAAGTCCAGAGGATTTTGCTCATTTTTCCATGATTCTTTCAGAGACTTGTAAGTGTCCCCCCTCCCCCCACAGCTCTTCATCCATTCATACCTGTACTGACCCTTTTATTTTTAGGTAAATTTTATTGATATATGTGTATATATATGCATATATATGTGTCTGTGTATGAATATATTGTTTTTTCCATTGCCTAGATTTTCCTTTCCCTCTTCTCTCCCAAAGAACTGTCTCCTTGTTTTTAAAAAGAGGAAGGAGAAAAATATTTAGCAAAACCAATTAGAACATCAAAAATAAATTTTCACATCATGTGCAGTTGGGTTCCTCACTTTTTCTCTTATTTCCTCTTCTGGACTAAGCTAGTTCTTCGTCATTTCACAGTTTTGATTTCCACTTGTTTTGTGATTTTGTCCTTTCCATTTATATTGTTGTAGTCATTATGTGTATGGTTTCCTTGACCCTGCTTAGTTACATCATTATGTGTAAATCCTCCCTTCTTTCTTTTTATTCATCATATTCATTGTTTTTTATACCATTATATTCATGTACTACAGTTTGGCCATTCCCCGATCAATGGGCATCTCCTTTGATTCTATTTCTTTGTTACTTCAAAAAATGTTGCTCCATATCATACTTCCCCCCCCCCCCCCCAGTTTATTATCTTACCAGAGATAATAATGTTCTCATGGCAGACCTTATTCCTGGCTTTATTTAACGTTGCTTACTGGATGTTTCCTTTATTATTGCTATCCTATTTTTCTGGCTTTTACTAGGAACCCCACATTTCTTTATTGGTTAGGCAGCTGAGTGTCTCTGGTATGGTCCAGGACTTTGTGTTCTGCCTTCTGTTTTGGCTGGGGTCCATGAGCCGCCTTCTTCCTTCTTTAAACTAGTCAACTCTCTCAGTGCTGATTCTTCTCGACCAGTTTAGACAGAGAAGTTGGAGTCTTGCCTCCTGGCCCGTTCACTTTGGTACTAGAATGGATTGGTATGTCCAAGCAGGCAGAGCCAACAACCTCTGGGAGGCAGCTATGGTGGGCAGACAACTTAGATAGCCTTGGGACCTCAGGAAATCCATTGATCATCTCTGGATGATCATGATGGATGTCATGGGACAGCAGAAGGCAAATAAGTGACCCTCAAAATCATGGTAAAACTCTTTGAGTTCAAGGTATTTCCTTTCCTGATGCTCTGTTTCATGCAGCCAAAGAAGGGTTACCTAAGTAGACTAGGTTATGAGGACCATTGAGATTGTCTGACCAACTCCCTTATTTCAAGAGGAATGACTTGTCCAAGTTCCCACAGGAATAAGTTTAGAAATTGGATTTTTGAATCTTCCAACTCCCAAGTCCAGGGTTGTTTTCCATTCCATTGACAAACCCCAGGCCTCTGGGTTCAGTCTGAAACCTCCGCTGATGCTTGCAGATGTGGCCTGATTTTTCTCATGTCATTTCTAACTACCTCTCCTACCCTGATTCTTCATTTTAAGAAAATAAATTGTAAAATGACCAGTGACACAATTGCCTCCCTTTTCTCTTCTCACTGGCTTTTATGAGATATAAAAACTACTGGCCTGAGTAAGGGAATGGGCACATAAACTTCTGGGACACTTTCTAAAGTGCCCAGATAGCTGTGGTCACCTAGCCGTACTCTGACCTTTGCTGAGTTGATGGGAAAAGATCTGCCCCATGTACCATCTGTAGACTGTTAATTACCAGTTCACACAATAGGTTGTTTGGGGTCATATGTTTCTAGTTTCATCATAAACAGAAGTAAATGTTGAGAACATATTTTTCTACATCCAATTTCACTTGTTGTGGATAGTTGGAATAGTTTGTTACCCACATCTTTTAGTTTTCGATTAGGGCTCTTGGCCAGAGAACGCTGTGACCATTTCAGAATCTCTCTTTTGTAAAGTGCCCCAGAGGCTGCATTGTAGGGACTTTTCTTATGTAAAACATAAAAGTGATGTGTTTTTCTTCAAATTGCAACCATATTTTTTTATTAAAATCAGTTGTCGTGCCAGTAAACAATAGGACCTGAAAAATTTCCAAACATTGGGCCTGTGCTGCTGTTTCTATTTTTAATTGAACATTTTTTTATTTAAAGTGGACTTTTCAAAACACCATTTAAGCTTATAATTTTAAAAGTAGGAATTATTAAATCTGAAGAATGTAGATGTATTTAACTCTTGATCTTAGTATAATTAAAACTAGTGAATTTTAAATCCTACTTTTTGCAAGGATGGCTGAATAACAATATTTTCTTCAATTATTGTCTCAGGTAGTTTGAGGTAGTGTTCATGATTTGTATCATCGGGTTTAATGCCTTTTTTAAAGAGCTCCTTTTTCTTAGGAGCATCACTTTGTCTTTCAGAGAGCCTTGAATAGGGAGCTGAGAAGCAAGACAGCTCAGTGGAGAGTCCTTGACTTGTAGTCAAGAAGACCACAGTTCATATTCAGCTTCAAACACTAGCCATTAGCCTTGTGACTCTGGGCAAGTCACTTAAACTCTGTTTACCTCAGTTTCCTCAAAAACAAAATGGGGATAATACATTGACCTTGCAGGGTTGTTCTAAGGATCAATGAGGTAGTATCTTAAAAATACTTAGCTCTGTGCTTGTTCTTTTCCTTCATTCTCAAAGAAGACCAAAATGATATCACCACTTTAGAGACAAGTTACAATGTGCCTCACGTTGGCTAACCAGACCAGTGCAAGCTTGGCTTGCTCTTGGAAGACAGTATAGAAATGTTAACTATGATTATCTTATCTACCAAATAGGTTTCTCTACCAGATGGGATATTACTTTCACATACTCCCCAGGATAGGTGATAGGTATTGAATTCACCCCATGCCTTCAAGTGGAACCATATGGATATATGATATCATTTGTTTGTCAGCTCTGATACATTTGGAGAAAAGTTATTCCTTTTAACTAATATTTGAACTACTCAAGGGGATTTTTGTTATCACAAAAGTAAAAACTGGCTAAGGACTAGTTAGTTATGTGACTAAGGTCCGATCACTTAATTTTTTCTGAGACTATTTCTTCATTTGAAAAATGGATATAATAATATCTGGTTTATGGTATTCACTTCTTAGTGTTGTATTGAGGTTCACTAATAGAACAATTTATGCAAATCTTAACTTACTATATAAAGTTAACTATTATTACCATCATCATCATCATCATCATCATCATCATCATCAGTATCAACGTGTTGTTTAAAAACTTTTATGCTTTATCTTTTGCAAAAACTTTTCACTGTTTTTAAACCATTTACCCTGCCTGGTAGGCTGACTTGACTTAATTCGCATTTCTATAATCTAATTGTAATCTTGGTCAATAGAACAATCGATATCTCAGAGGGAGGGAAGATATAAGGTTTTCAGCAGAGGCTAGAAGACAGAATTCTCACAGAGCCTGAGTCTGGCTTGAGGGGAAAAATGCCTTCTTGTTGCCTTTTCTGGCTTTTCCTTGATCCCCGACTCCTCAGATTTCTGACTTTTTTCCCTTGCCAATCAGAATGGAATCCCCGCTCTGTACTTCCAGAGCCTGGACAGGTTCCATTTTGATTGACTTACTAACTCCGTTCCCTCCAAGACAATACAAAGATGTCTCAGCAGCTCCAAGCTCTAAATTGGGTATGTCCAACCTGCAGCCCATGGAACCCATTCATGTGACTGAAAGATGAAGGAACAGATGACGGATTCCATTGTTGTCATAAAGAAATATTAAATGCTCTTGACAAGTTTCTTTTGAGTGATCCAGCCTAGAAGACCTTAAAAATTGCCAATACCCAGGTTCTAAAGAAATCAATCATCTGAGATTTTTTAATGTGAAAGGATATTAAAGATCATTAAATCAAACTCCCTAATTTTACAAATGAGCAAATTGACTCAGAGAACTGAAGAGACTTGTCTTTGATTATACCACAAGTTAAGTGTCAGTTAGGGGTTGAACCCAGGTACTCCTGATCCCACCATTTTGTCTTGAGAACCAAAGCAAATACTACCTTTACCAGGACAGACCAGATTTTAAAAAGAAATTGTTTGGGTCAACTGACTTGGTTGGTGGTTCTTGTTCTTTGTTATTGGTGGAGACCCAGACAATATCACTATGTTAGAGGCAAGTCAGATGGTTACTGATCAGACTGAGATGAGCTTGGCATGCTCTCTACCCCAGGTCAGGCACAAATGTCCACTCATTTACTTATGACTACAAAGATCAACCAAAATGGTGGGAGAAAAAGGTCTTCTTGACTCTAAAGCTCTCCCCAAAATCTGGCCTTCAGAGTTGTCCAGGGAAGAGATAATTGGGGGCCCCTTTAGGCTGTTGGTTCAGCCACTGTTTATTTCCTCATTTCCCAGCTGTCCTTCCACATCCATCTAGGTTCAGAGCACAAATGATTCACCACATCATAGATTGCCATGCTTTCAATCGGCAGAGGGTTGGAGTAAATCACACTGTGCTTCCAAACGTTGACTTACATATGTTGAGAAGATCCCTTCGAAACAACAACCAAAAATGGTGGGGGGGGAATAAGAAGGGGGAAAACCCAGGTTTTATAGAGATCCCCATTGTCTCAGGGAATTTTCCATTCACTTTGCTCAGGAAGTATTTTGAATAAAAATCTAATGATTTTTGGACTGGCAGCCATTCAGTTTGTGCTCCCCTCCCATTTTGATGTCACCCTTGGTCAGACAGATGCTTCATTTGGGTCAAAGAAGACAGCATTATGGCTGGGTTTGGATCTTCATTATTGCTGTTGTCTGACATTTGCAAAGCACATTATGTTTCCGTAGGATTTTGCATCATCATCACATCATCTTTATAAAATATGTGACTCTGAGCTTGTTCTCCTTTTATTTTGCACATTGCCTTGATCTTGTGACTTTTTCAATTCTATTGTGAGATAATCTATTATAAACTTCCAGCCATTAAAGATTTCTTATACACTAGAGGTGAAAATGAACTCATTGCAGGTATGGGCAGAGGGCAACTTCTGGTCAATGATTCCTGTTGGCTAAAATGAGATGTTCGTTTTACTTGTAGTGATAGAGCACCATTGGGAAGCTTTCTTTATATGTCTTGGGGTTTTTTTTAAATTTCACTTTCCCTACTTGAAATACTCTCTTCACCTTTCTCAATCCTACTTTTCTTCATTCCTGCCCTTGCATCCCATTTTTCTCCAAAATCATAATGTAATTATAGTTTGCACTTAATTATAGTCATATAGTTTTGTTTCTTGTCTATTATTTCCTTATGAACTTCCTGGGGTCACAGATCTTATATTCTATGCAGTCCTGAATACATTGTATGTAGATGGATAATCAGTAGTTGGTTAGTTGATTTGTTAATAAATTACATATTAGTCATTCAATAAGCATTTATTAAATGCTTAATATGGACCAGGGACTTTATTAAATATAAGGATCTAAAGTCAAGTCAAAAGAGTTTCCTTTCAAGGAGCCCCCATTCTGATCCAGGAAACAAATAGGAAAATAGTTACATTCACAATCAATGCAAACTATATGAAATGTCATCATCTCAAAGAGAAGGTGCTAACAAGAAAACTGTGCTGCAGAGATGGGGAAGTCAAGCCTTCTAGACAAGGGTAATAGCCAGGGGAAAGACTTGGAATCAGGAAATGGAGGGCATGGTGAAGACTTAATCAGGAGGCCAAGGTGGCTAGAATGGGCAGTCAGGTGTGAAAAGACCAGAAAGATATGAAAGAACCAGTTGATGAATGACATACAGAGACTTTATATTTGGTCCTCAAGGCACCAGGGAATTAAAGTACTTATGAGGAGTGTGATACAGTCAGGCCTCTGCATTAGGAAAATTACTTTAGCAGTTTAAAGAAGGCTGAATTGGAGCGGAAGAGACATAGGTAGAGAAAACAATTAGATTATTGCAAGAATCCAAGTGAGAATTGATGAGAACTTAAGTAGGAGAGATGCACTGTAAGTGGAGAGAAGAGGTATTGAGAAATGTGACTGTAGAAGTGGTAAGATCTGACAAAGGATTTGATATGTTGGATGAGAGGTTGAGGATAACGTGGAGGCTAATAACCTGGACAACAGGAAGGATTCCATTGTTGACAGGGAAATTCATAAGAGAGGAGAATTTAGGGAGGAAAATAATGAGTTCTGTTATGGACATCTTGAATTTCAGATTCTTAGGAAACATTTGGTTCAAATAGCTAAGTCAAGTGATAACATGGGGCTGGAGCTCAGTAGAGCTACTGGAATTAGAAATGTGGATATGGGATTGATTTATAGAGAGATGATAATTGACCGATGAATCACCAAATGAGAAAGAATAGTGAAAGAGGAGGACTCAAAACCAGTTATCAGGGACCCACAAAGCTCATGGGCATGACATATTTTAAGATCTGAGATTGAAAGGGAACAATCAGATAGAGAGGAGAATCAGAGAAAGTAAGGTCAGGAAAACCTAGACAAGAGAGTATCCAACAATGTTAAATGTTACAGAAAGGTCAAGAAAGATAAGGGCTGAGAAACAGCCTTTAGATATTATAATTTTAAGATCATTGGAAACTTGGAGGGAAAAATTTAAGGTGATTTATGAGATTGGAAGGGGTTTAGAAATGAATGAAAAGAGAGGATCTGTGGACACGAATTATAGATGGTTTTCTCAAGGCATGTAGTTGACAAGGGCAGAAAGACAGGATGATAGCCAGCAGGAATTGTTGGATCAAGTGAAGGATGAAGGAAAATGGATTTCTTTGTTGGCCGCAGGGGAGGATCTAGTAGTTGGGGAGAGACTGAAGATTAGCAAAAAGGTGCGGTTGATAGAGTGAGCAATCTGCTGGGAAAACTTTGATGGAATGGGATCAAAGATGCTTTGTAGAGGGGTTTATCTCAGCAGTTAGAAGAACCACCTTTTCATCTGATATGGAGCAAATAAAAGAGGAGGTAAGACTATGGAGATGAGAAAGAGGGGTAATGAAGGAATTTTGGGGGGATTGCTTCAGTTTTTTTTTCAGTGAAATAAGCCATGGGGTGCTTATCAGAGAATACGAGGGAAAGAGGTGCTTTGGGAGGATTGAAGAGAGTCTAGAAACTTTGGAACAGCCAATATGGAGAGTGGGAGAGCCAATGCATTTATATTATGGAGGTGTAGAATGATCACTTTGCTTCAGTGAAGGCCCAATTGAGATTATGCAGGAGACTCAGTTTTTCTGTTTCATTAGTTCTTCCGTTTAACAATCGATTTCTCTAATTTTGAAAGAGGGAGGTTGAAGTCCCCCACTATATAGTTTTGTTGTCTTGTTTCCCTGTAACTCAATTAGCTTCTTCTAAGAATTTTGTTGCTATACCACCAGATGTATATATGTTTAATATTGATATTACTTCATTGCTTATAGTACCTTTTAAGAAGATATAGGTTCCTTCCTTATTACTTTTAATGAGATTTATTTTTGCTTTTGCTTCGTCTGAGATCAGATTACTACCCTTCTTTTATTACTTCAGCTGAAGCATAATAAACTCTGCTCTAGCTTTTTACTTTTTACTTCGTGTATACATTTCTGCTTCAAATGTGTTGCTTATAAGCATCATAATGTAGTATTGCTGGCTTTTAATCTACTCTGCTATTGACTTTCATTTGATGGGAGAATTCATACCATTTACATTTGCAATTATTACTAAATATTTCCCTATATAATGTCTTCCTCCTGTTTGTGTTTTTCTCTTTTCTTTTCTTTTATCCCTCTTTACCAATGTTTTGCTTTTGACTGTTACCTTTTGATCACTCCTCCTTTATGTCAACTTTTCCCTTTCCTTCTCCTTTTCCCTTTCCATTTTTAAAAAATTTAATTTTAGCTTTTCTTTTACTTTCTCCCTCCATTCTTCTACTTTCTTTCCCACCTTCACCCCCCCCCCCCAACACTTTCCTGTAGGGTAGGATACATTTTTTTAAACCCAATTTGGAACGGTTGTTATTACCTCTTTGATCCAAATCTCTTGAGAATAAGATAAACTTAGTTCTCATACCCTTCCCTCTTTCTCTCTACCACAACAGGTCTTTGTGCTTGGCCATGTTATGGTTTATCCTCTAATGCCTCACCTTCTCCCAATATAATATTTCTTTTCATGGATTAATTATTTTGTGCCTGTTTTGTTCCCACAAGATATACTCTGAGAAGATATACTCCTTTAATCTGTCCTGATAGAAGTTCAACTGATTGATTGATTAAAAATCATTGCTTTCATAGTCACTTCATACCCAAGCCTCCTTCTAACTATACTCCCCTCAACTGCCCATTAGAATTATAATTCTCAAGAGCCATAAGCATTATCAAGTTATAATCAATTTGTACCACACCCTCTTTCTAAGTACCTGCTATAGAAATATAACCCTCATGAGCTAAAGTATGCAAAAGCAAAATCACTTCATGATTCATTTATTCCCCCACCCTCTTAAGTACACTGCCTCCAACTGTTCCAAAATGGAAATATAGCCCTCATGATTTGAAGTATCATGTAAAGCAAAATCAGTTCAAGATCCATTTGTGCCCACACCCTCTACGTACACTCTCTCCAAATGTTCAATTAGAAATACAACCCTTATAAACTAAAAAAAAAAAATCAGCTAAAGCATTATTGTTTACATGATCAATTTATACTCATTCCCCCTCACTAACTACTTTTTTAAACTATTCTAAGAGAAATACAATTCTCCAGATTTATAAATATTGTCTTTCTATTTAGGAATATTGTTGTTATTGATTAATTTTTCTCCCTCTCCATATACTTTTTTATGCATTTCTTGAGTCTGATATTTGAAGATCAAATTTTCTGTTCATTTCTGAACTTTTTTTCAGGTATGTTTGAAAGTCCTCTATTTCACTGAAAATCTACCTTTTGCCCCTTGAAAGAATATGTTGAATTTTGCAGGAATAGTTGGTTCTTAGTTGTAATTCAAGCTTTTTTGCTCTCCAGAATGTCATATTCCAGGCTCTCCAGTCCTTTCATGTTGAAACTGAGAAGTTTTTTGTAATCCTGACTATGGTTTCTTGGTGTTTAAATTATTTCTTTTTGGTTGCTTGTAGGATTTTCTCCAATAACTGAGAATTCTGAAATTTGGCTACGAAATTCCTTGGAGTTTTAAATTCTGGTGTCTTCTTTGGGAGTTGATAACGGTGGATCCTTTCAAATACTATTTTGTCTTCTTGTCTAGGTTATTAGGGCAGTTTTCCATGGAAATTTCCTGGAAGATATTGTCCAGGCTTATTTTTTTTTTGATTGATGTTTTCATGTAGATCAATAATTCATAAATTATCTCTCCTGGATCTATTTTCCAGGCCAGTCAGTTTTCCTAAGAGGTACTTTATATTTTCTTCTATTTTTTAGCCTTTTGGTTTTGTTTTTTGGAATTTTAGTGTCTCATAAGAGTTATTAGTTTCCATATTGTCCAATTCTAATTTATAGGGTTTTATTTTCTTCAGTTAGCTTTTGTGTTTCCTATTCTAATTGGCTAATTTACTTTTGAATGAGTTATTTTCCTTTTTTTTTGGTTAATTGTACTTTTTGATGAATTATATTCCTTTTCCAGCTGGTCATTTTTACTTTCAAAAAGTTGTTTTTCCTTTTCCATTTGATCAATTTTACTTTTAAGGTAGTTAATTTCTTTAGTCAATTTCTCATATCTCCCTGCATGGCTCTTGTTTTTCTTCTTTTTTTTTTGTTTTGTTAGGTTTTTGCAAGGCAAATGGGGTTAAGTGGCTTGCCCAAGGCCACACAGCTAGGTAATTATTAAGTGTCTGAGACCAGATTTGAACCCAGGTACTCCTGACTCCAAGGCCGGTGCTTTATTCACTGTGCCACCTAGCCACCCCTCTTTTTTTGTTTTTTAAACATCCTTTTTGAGCTCTTCCAAGAGGTCTTTTTGGATTTGAGACCAATTTATAAACTTCTCTGAGGCTTCACATGTAGGCATTTTGTCACTACTTTCCTCTTCTGTAATGGCCTTTTTATCATCCCTATAAGAAGAGTAACTATCTTTGATTAGTGCTCTTTTTGTCCCCCCCCCCCCCCATTTTCATAGTTGAGCTCTGCTCCTGGGACAGAGAGAGAGAGAGAGATTAGTTCCAAGATTTTTGTGCGGGGACCAGGATCTGATCCCTGGCTTATCTCTTCCCCATGCAGCGATTTGTTCCCTGTGTTGGGTACCCCCCCCATCCTGTCTGTTGCACCAACATTTCCAGGGCTTGACTTTTGTCTTCCAAGCTGGGGTTGGGACTCTCCCTGCTAGCCTACTGAGCCTTGAACTGAGTTGTGCTCTAATAGCCTCTTGCTGGCTTCCCAGCTCTCCTGTCTCTGTTGGGCTATCCTCCCCTTTTACCCCTGTGAAACAGATCTTTCCTGAAGTTCCTCCATGATATCTTGAGTTGAGAACTTGCTTCACTCTGTTGTTTTGTGGGATCTGTAGTTTTTGGTTCTATGTAGAGGCTTCATTTAAAGTTGTTTTGGGAAGAGCTCTGAGAGCTTCTTAGCTTTGTGCTGCCATCTTGGCTTTGCCAGCTTGTCAGAATCTGAAGCAAGATTTCAGCTGACTGAAATTCTAGCACTCTTTATTTTGTCCCATAGTAGAAGTAGCTAACTTAATCAAATTAAGAATCACTGTTTTTGATTTATGTGTTCACAAAGAAAAATAAAAAATAGTGCCTGCTCTCCAAGTGTTTACATTTTCTTTTTTTCATTTATTTTTATTAAAGATATTATTTGAATTTTACAATTTTCCTCCCAATCTTCCTTCCCTCCCCCCACCTGCCCACGGAAAGCACTCTGTCAGTCTTTATTTTGTTTCCATGTTGTACCTTGATCCAAATTGGGTGTGATGAGAGAGAAATCATATCCTTAAAGAAGAGAAGAGAAGTCTAAGAGGTAACAAGATCAGACAATAAGATATCTTTTTTTCTAAATTAAAGGGAATAGTCCTTGCACTTTGTTCAAACTCCACAGCTCCTTATCTGGATACAGATGGCACTCTCCTTTGCAGACAGCCCCAAATTGTTCCTGATTGTTGCACTGATGGAATGAGCGAGTCCTTCAAGGTTGAACATCACTCCCAAGAGTTTACATTTTCATGAGTATTCAGAGAACATATGAGAGGGGGAAGATTACAGTATACTAAGTGGCATAGGACTAGCTAGGTGGTCCAGAGTACTGGACCTGGAGTGAGGAGGACTCCTCTTCCTAAGTTCAAATCTGGCCTCAGGTACTTAGTAGCTGTGTGATCCTGGGCAAGTCACTCAGCCCTGTTTGATCCAGTTTCTTCAACTACAAAAGAGCTGTATAGAAGGAAATGGCCAACTACTCCAGTATCTCTTGCAAGAAAACCCTGGAAATGACTGAAGAACTATCACCATCAACACCACAAATATCATTATATTAACAATCTGTGATTTTGTAGTTGTGGAAGCATTCTTCATTTGCTTCATCTAACTTGTAACCCACCTGCAACAGAAAATTGTGGAGAGGTTAAGCTGTGCAGGCACTGTCCTTGGTGCTGAAGAAAACATAAAGGGGACATGGTCCCTACCCTTAAAACAGCTTTCAACTAACTGAGTTGGAGTGACTTGTGGATAATTCATATTTATAGATTACTTTAAGGTTTGCAAAGCACTTTCATCCATTAATCCATTTGTACTTCCTTCTATCCCTTTGAGGTTGACATTGCAAGATTTTATTGCAATTTTGTAGACTGAGGTTCAGCAAGCTTAGTGACTTGCCTTCTGGAAAAGGCATTAAAATTTTAGAGATGGAAGAATCCTTCAAGGTGATCTTACCCAATCCCCTCAGAGTGTTTTTGAGGGAAATGCCCAGAACAGGGAATTAACTCTCCAAGATTATAGCACAGCCTGGCTTTGTGTGCAGACCCACTGACATCAAACACGTTGTTCCCTCCATAGGGTTATGTTTCCCAGTACAAAATAAGTGTTAGGGACAGGATTTGTGCCTTAGTCTTTGTGGGATGAAGGCCCAGACTCCATTCACTATATACCATATCACTTCTCTAATGTGACTTGCCCATGGTCATACACATTCTGCTATGCTATGCTGCTCATAATACAGATAATAATTTTTTAGACCTAGATTTCAGTTAGTAGTTTATCCAGGTAAAGAACATTAAGTCAAATAAAATATGCAAAGACTCTTGGAGAGAAAGTGAAATTCATAGGTTATTTAATCATCTCCTGTCCTTTGAACACTTAAACCTTGCAAAGCAAATAGTTATCTTTCTACCTCTTAAACCATATACCAACATTCTTTTTTCAACAGCCCATATTCTCAAGGTTTTCCTTTTGATCTGACTTGTAATTCTTCTTTGCCTCAAGGATGTGGAAATTGAGCACATCAACTACTCCATAATGATGACTTAAAAAGAATCTAGTAAAAGACTTTCATTGTCTAAATGAGAAATTTTAGCCTTTTCACTAGGAAGAACTAAACCTGAAGTAGGACTTAAAAAACTTTTCATTACATGCTAAAGTTGAAGTTATATCTAGAAGTTTTACTGAGTACTTTTAACTTCCTTGTGATTACCACAGATATAAACTATTTTAATGGTTTTATATGCCTTTTATCCTGAGGTTATAT
This sequence comes from Macrotis lagotis, assembly GCF_037893015.1. Taxonomy (NCBI): domain Eukaryota; kingdom Metazoa; phylum Chordata; class Mammalia; order Peramelemorphia; family Peramelidae; genus Macrotis; species Macrotis lagotis. Next base: position 21,944,409 of record NC_133658.1, read on the forward strand.
CTGATCACTGAAGTCTTCTGTTTTAGATTGGTGCTGATTGCTATAAGGAGTAGATAGGCCCCCAGAATTGTTGAAAAGCAACCATTCCCTACTTTATCATCACTAAACAATGGGCAAGACCCTTTAAGTATTGATTTTTCTCCTTTGTCATTGTAGCATGCAGTTGCAAGTTGAAGCATATCTGTGTATTTAATTCAGGAAATTATCCTAGTTATTCTGTTGCAAACAAAAGATGTCTGGTGCTACTGATGTGTGTGTCTTGTTCATCTTTATAACCTCATGATCTCTTGCACATAATAGACTCTCAATGAATATTGTTGAATGAATGAATAAAACCAACTGGAATAGAATTTAGAAAATATTGCTCTTGGAAACAAGATAACTGACCTTGATATAAGAAGAATGAATTGGAACTAGCCATCAGTTTTTGTTCCTTGTTAACCACCACTTTGGCTACCAAAAACACACAGAAAGCCAAAGTTGTCACTGCTGGTCCTATTAGCAGAAACTTCATTTCTAAGTAATTCTGCAACTCCCAATGGCCTTTTCAAAAAGAGGACTGCTGACAATATTGTTTGATCCCCATCCGAGAGGGGAATTGACACCATCCTTCCATCCTACAGAGACTCACATCTCCAGGAGGAGATTCTTATAAACATTGTGCTGGAGGCCATACCATTGTCCCTCTCTGCCACCCTATTCTTTCAAGACTCCATCTGTGTGCCAGATCCATTTTAGAAAATCTAATGTTTTCCAGGAATAGCAAGGAGTACAAGGGAGGTTAAGGGGGAGATCACTAGATAGTGTGACCTCAGTAAATCCTTATTCCACATAGATTGTCTCTCATTACATACACTCTTTCATAGGATTGACAAATTTCTCATTATAAATCATAGAATTATTGGGTCTTGGAATTCAAAGGGTCTTCAGTAACCATATTGTGCAATGTACTTGAACAAGAATCCCCGATGTGTGCTGCCTTTGGGGCCTCAGTGCTCTTATGAAGTAAATGTTACCAATTCTTTATAAGGCAGGGACTATCTCCTTTTTGTCTTCCAAAAACTCTGATCTACTTAGCAACTTGCACAGTGCCTGGCATATATTAATATTAGTCAATGCTTATTGATTGGATGATTCAGGTCATATAGCAAAGACAAAACTACATTTTCAAATACTGAAGAAAAAGTTAAATGTTATAGGGGAAGCCATTGTCAGTATATTTTAAGGATTGTTGAGAAAAGGAAAGTTTCTTGCTAGCACAGATCAACAACATATCACAGAATCAGGAGTATAGGGTTAGGGGCTGTCTTTGTCTGTATCCTAATATTTCATTATTGTTGGGGACCTATGACTCAAGCAGAGGTCCACTAGAGTAGACTCAGAGGTATTGATAAGGATACTGTTATTGCACTGTCTTATCCATCATTCACATCACCCCTCAATCAACCCTTGGGCATTATTTGTGCCTTCGAACCTTTGTAACTCTCATCATTGCTCTGGATACAAGATTTCACAAAATGTTAGAGATATCTAACAAAAAATCATTTAGTCCAGAAGAAAAATGAACCCTGTAGAGGTGATATGAGTTATATGAGGTCATATAATTTGGTATCTATTAAGCATCTTCAATGTGCCAACATATTGTTACGTATTGTTAGATATAAAGATAAAAATGAAAAATCCTATATCTTTAAGGATCTTATATTCAACTGGGGTTATGTATGGGGTGTTCAGGGAAGACTAGCATCTCTGGTATGAGGACTTGCTTGTCCTCTGGTATGAGGACAACCTTTTCAGGGTTGCTTTCCAACTTTGTTGTTTACTACCATTTAACTCTTACCTTTGACTCTGCAAAGCTGTAGCATACACAGTAATCACAATCCAGTAAAATCATCTCATAAGATGGACTAAAGCAGATTGAGGGTAATCAACAAACCTCAAACTTGTCAGTGAATAAGGGGGATGTCTACCCCAAACATTTGAGACATCCCCTTGCAGAATGGCCAGAGGAGAACAGTTTGTTCCAGCAGTCATGAAAGTGGCTGAAGCAGGCACTGTGGAATGCTTAGAGCTTGATCAGACATCAAAGCCACCAAGGTTATCTGCATCCTGGGCAATCACCAGGTAACTTGACTTTAGTTTTGCCATTAAACTTTGATGACTCTGGATCAGAGCATGAAGTTGACGACTGTGGGCGACTGTGCCTCACTTAAATCCAATTCATTCATGAATCGACACCAACCATAATGTTACTGATCTTCAGAAATGAAGAATGAACAAAAACAATAATAGGTAGCTCTTGGAGATTATTGAGTAGGACAGTAGTAGCATAATCACCTCTGTGCTCTCAGAAGATTTAGTTGAAGAGGTATTTGAGCAAGGGAGATTACAAATATAAGGTTATCACATAGTCCAGGCAAGAGATGATAAGGCCTTAGAAGGGCCTGGTGACTGTGAGAATGGAGAGGAAGCTGTTGGTATAAGATGTTGTGAAGATTAGAATCTTCCAAGATTTGGTAAATGAACATACATATGAAGTGAGAAAGCTGAGTAGTCAAAGATGACTCCAAGACTTTGGTAGTTTGGGAGAGGGATGGGCTTGAGGATCAAGATAAAAGAGTGCATTTTAGACATGTTCAAATTGAGATATCTATTTTGATATAACCTTTTGATATAACCAGTAAGCATTTGGTCCTTAGGTACTGAGTCTAGGACTTGACAAAGAGATTTGGAATTCATGAATAATGAGCTCCACATTGAGCATTGTAATGGACCACCTTAAAAGAGTAGCTCAGTGTTTTCTGCTTGCTTCTGTTTTACTTCCTTTAGGTGTTTTCTGCTTGCTTCTATTTACTTCCTTTAGACATTGTCAGAATAAGAAATAGACCCCAAGAGTCCCAAGAGCTCATAGCTGCTGTTTGCTCATCCCATGATTTGGTTTGTCTCCATCTCTTTTTACTATGGTGATATGAATTTTTCTTAGCTTCCCTGTTAGCTGTTAGACTTCTTTAAAAAAATTCTGGGAAATCTAATTTAAATATATTGTAATGGATCTTTGGCCCCTTGAGATTCTTGTTGAAGATTGGTCTGATTTCATTTCCTTTGCTAGACAAGTGATAGTTAGATACTTTAGATTTCAATAGCATTGTCATTATGTGAGGATTTCCCCCCACAATTCATCCAGTTGTTATGGGAAGCTTTCTCTGATTAGATAGGGAGTTTTAGACATGATTTCTCATATTTCCTAATGTTTGCAATTATGACTTCTGGAGCTTTGTCTTTGTGAACACAAAATAGCCTTGTCATATGATCTTGGATTTAGATTAGATTTTAAATGGCAGATCATATCACTGAGATTCTGTGATTGCCATTTTGTGTCCAGATGTTGACCTTTATATCACTATCCTATATGTATGACTTCATGTCCAGACCATAGTGCTGGCTGTGAACTCTGCAGTGTGCTAATGAGTTTAAGGTTTAACTGTGGTGTCAGCATCACTTATTTGGAGCATCTTTAGAAGAAGTCTATTTTTCAGCTCCAGTTCTGGTGTGTGTTTTTAGATTGAACTTTTCTAATTATTTAGATCCCAGTAGGCAGAATTTCGTGGTATTTTTTTGGGGGGAACTTGCTATGAACTTGTTCTCTGAGTTTTCAAATTGTTTTATTATTGATTATGACATGTCTTTTCACTTTCTTGGATTGTTCAATTCATTTATATTTAAAGTTTGGGAGCTAGATTTATATTTTCTTATATTTGTTTCTAATATTGCTTTCCTCCCCAAGTTTTGATCCCCTTCTTTTCTGTTGTTCTATGTCTTTTTTTTTTTTTAGGTTTTTGCAACGCAAATGGGGTTAAGTGGCTTGCCCAAGGCCACACAGCTAGGTAATTATTAAGTGTCTGAGACCGGATTTGAACCCAGGTACTCCTGACTCCAAGGCCGGTGCTTTATCCACTATGCCACACCTAGCTGCCCCTGTTCTATGTCTTTATAGTTCTTTTCACTTAATCTTTAAAAGTTTAGAGTAACTGTATATTGACCCCTTCCTTCATCTCAACTCTTGTCTCCCTTTGTTTGCTACCCTTTCCCTGTTTTTAGAGTTTTGCACATTACTTTCCTTTTTTTCTTTTATCAGGTTGTTATAATTCTTTTTTCTTCTTAATTAGTGTTAAAATTTCATTTTCTGTGCCATTTTTTTTTACAAGGCATTGGGGCTAAGTGACTTGCCCACAGTCATGTAGCTAAGTAATTATTAGACTTCTGAGGTCACATTTGAACTTAGGTCCTCCTGACTCCAGGGCCGATGCTCTATGCACCACCTAGCTGCCCCTATTGTACTTTTTTTTTTCTGAAGAGAAATTTCCCCCCCTCATTCTCTTCGTCATTTCTCCTCCCTTTCTATTTTAGACTTTTATTCTTTGATTCATGAGTCTCATACTTATTTAGTTTTTCTTTGTATTCCTTATAGAATTAAAATATATATTGTCTGTTTTGGGTTCTTCAAAATTTCTGTGAGACTCTAGGAATTATTTTCCTTTCATTTTTAGCTTTTGACTTGATTGGCACACATCTCATATTCCCTTGTATCTTTCCCTTTTGATTTCTGTATGCCATCTCACTTTTTTAATTTAGTCACTCACATATACACACACATACAATACATTGATTCACCTGTGGGTGGTGTTGTGAGATTTATAATATTTCATATCTGTTTCCCTTTTTTTACTTCTGCTTTCACCCTCGTCTCCTCTTGGGTGTGCATTTAGAAAATTTATCTTAATGACCTCTCTGTTGTCATTTTGTTTTGTTCTCCTTAGTTGCTGTATTTATTTATCCTTCTTGTATTATCCGAGGTGTTTTAGGAGCAAATGATCATTTATAATCTCTTCAGATCTCATTCTCCTTCTAATACTACTTCTACCCTATCTTTATTCTTGAATAAACCTTTATTCATTACTGGTTGAGCAGTTATGTTTAGGTCTCAGATAGGATGGACCTATTTTTCCCACCTCTAACCCATTTTCCACATTCCTGCCAAATTTGTCCTAAAAATATATATATATTTAACCAGGCCACTTCCTTCTTCAAGAAGGTCCATGGCTGTCTCTCCTCACTTTAGAATAAAACCCAAATGCCTCTATTAGACTGAATCTGGCTTTAGCCTTTCATTCCAGGTCTTTTGCACATTCTTTTCTTTTCCATTCTCTCCAGGCAAACCAGTTTGGCGTACTTTTTCCAGGACACATTCCCTGTCATCTCGGTCACCTCCCCATACCTGGAATGCATTTCTCTTTAGCCCTGCCTAACAGAGCTTCTGGCTTCCTGCGAAGTTAGCCAAAGGGCCTTCTTCTGACAGCAGCCTACTCTTAACTGCTCCTCATTCCTGAAAATTCATTTAGTTTTTCATATGCTGGTTAAAGATAGGAAATTGCTTCATTTTGTCTCCCTGTCTATACTTTGCCTAGTAGTTTCTTAGTAGATGATTGTGAATGAATTAATGGCTTTAGAGGTTTGGATCAGAGGGAAAGATGGAGTGATGGCAACTTGTGTTCACAGATGGAAACAGAGTTCATGGAGCTGGTGTAGTTCTGGTGATGGTGAGCTCAATATGTGGGTAACTGAAGAGCATTAAAAGTCATGGTGATTGAGGCAGAAGACCTGGGAGGCCAGAGCGTTTGTCGGGGATTTATATTATATTTTATATAAATCAAACTACATGCAGTTGATCAAGAAATTTGGACCCAAATTTGGACCCATTAAGGCTCTACCTGCGTATTATCATTCTCCCTTTTGTGAGACCATGATCCATTGTAAGCCCTTTCAGGCCCCACAGATCTTGGCGCCTCTACCTTCATATGGAGCAGGTCATGTTAAGTCCTCTGCTCAGATTTGGGGGCACATCCTCATTGGAAGCATCCTAAAACCTGTTATCCTGAGCAGATGATCCTGCTAGGATTCCCCAAGGCAAGTAGTGCTGTGAGGGAGGCAGGAATTACCTTGCAATCCTCAGACTTTTCTCTAGTTGGGGACACCTGGAGGCAGTTTGCTGCCCTGCTCCACACCCTTCCCCAATGACTGGAGGCGGAAACTTCTGTATTTATGAGCCGTTAGTAGACTCATCTCTGAAAGGATTGTGGGTAATTCTTCACAAATTCACATTGCTCTAATAATCAAAACACCTGTGGACCAGAGCTCCCCAGCTGTCATGCATGTGGGTCTGTGCCGGAGTGGGAATCAATTAGAGGCAAGCATTGAACCCACAGGCACAGTTGAAAGACCTCATTTTTTTTTCTCTACTGCCCTTCATATTTTATATACATATAAATTTATATCAGGGAGAGGAGGAGGGAAACAAGGGTGAGAGAGATGCTGTTTTGTGTTTCTCACTGAGTCCTGTTTTCACCATGTTATTACATTTATAATTGGCAGGTTCAAACCCCCTCCCCCTTTAACTTTCCACCAAACTAACCAGTTAATTTAAAATGGAAAAAATTCAGTAATAGGAACCAGGCCATTTTAGCCATTAGTGAAACTTCATTACGTACGATGAAATGGAGTTAGGGGCAGAATTCCTATCTCAATAGTTCAGGGCAAAGCTCGCCAGATGCCGGAAAGTTAGAGGTTGTAAACTGTTTATTAGATATATATGGAGAAGTTGCTAATTTTGTAATTGGCATTTTATGCAAAGAGGAGAGTTTATTCAAAGCTTTTTAAAGTTGCCTTTTAAATTTGTTCACTCTATTGAACCGTTTTCCCCCTCTAGCAGGCACCCCCCCACCCTCCTTCTCTCCATAAGAATGTGTTATGTCATTTTATCTAGGTGGTTGAAAATTGGCCTTTCAGGTACACCCTTCAAATGATGAAAGGATTGTGTTTTTCTGGTGTTTATCTCAACTGCTTGCATGTTTGTATTCAGTATCCCAAATGATCAAATTCTGCCCCCCACCCCCATCACAGTAAATTTAATTTATTAAATAGAAACCATTTTGGAAGCTTTACAAGTAAAGAAAAAAAGCATCTGAAACAATTTAACTTCATTTTTTCCAAGTTGCGTATTCAAAGAAAGTGTTGTTTCTTTTTGTTCCTTTTTCCTTCTTTTCTTTTTTCCCCTCCACACATGCGTGCATGTGTGTATGTTTGTGTGTGTGTGTGTCTGTGAGAGAGAGAGAGGGAGGGAGGGAGAGAGAGAGAGAGAGAGAGAGAGTTACTAACAAGAATTAGCTAAGGGAGTACAACTTCAAAGTTTGAAGCTAGTATATAATTATATAAAATTGGGGAAGAGGAAGGAAATTTTCCAGCATACTGTTCTGGACCCTTTTTCTGTAGGAGCTGCTGCTAGCCAGTGCTCGTGTCTGCTGTCTGAATGTACATATGATAGGAGAAGTAGACTGCTGGGGCATCCTGGGGCCCTTTCCTTGTTTCCCCCCTTCTCTGGGCCTGGAACATGGTGAGGCCAGCCTTGGAAGGTGGAATCCACCAGGCAGTGCTGACCAACCATGCATGGACCTCTGGGCAGTTACCCGCCTGCCCCCAGGAGGCTTCTGATGAGCCCCTTCAGCCCAGCCTGTTTTGGGAGTTGAAGTATCTTCTGCCTTTTCTTTTGTAGGCCAGCGCATTGGAGTTCTTTTTACATTATTCCTGAGTGAATATTTGTCTGCAGTGAGGTGAAAGAAAAAGTCAGTCTAGGGTTCTGAGTCCTCGCCATTTCTTGACTGCGAGATCCTGTCCAGGTCATCTTCTCTCCCTTCCCAACAGTTTCCTCCTCTGTAAATTGAGGTAACATCAGCTAGAGCCTCCTTCCAAGCCCACTCCTCTGAAGCCCCACTAAATGGTCAATGTACAGATCCTTCTACACCTTTGAGGTGTAGGGGAAGTTGAAAGGGAAGTTTGAGGGGGAAGTTGCACTTCAGATTGCAAGAAGTCATTGAGAGAAACCACCAAGGAAGGACCTCAGAGAGCAGTTGAACTTGGGAAATTCACCATAGCCAGCACATGTGGTGGCCCAAGTTCAGGCATAGAGCTGCTGGTCCTAGCGGAAAGAGATACGTTCAAATGCTTGGGTCATGCCAGCACTGGAAATGCATTGGAATGCTTGGGCTGGCAGTCGATGAGATGCATTGGAATGCTTCGGCCACACTGGCATTGGAGACACGTTGGAATGCTTGGGCCATGCTGGTGCTCAATAACATTGGAGTACTTGGGCCATCCCGGCACTGGAGATGTGTCCGAACATTTGGGTCACACTGGCACTTGGCAGGATGTAACTTGACAGATTGATCAGATTGATAAGACTTTATTGCAGAGAAGGGAGAGGTGAGGAGAGCAGGTTGTCCCCAAGATCTCAGGGCAACTGGAAGCCTAAAACTGGACTGTAAGCCTTTTGGGACAGCCTCTATTAAGGAGATCATGTTAAAGGTGGCAGTAACAGAAGAGGTTTTGTCATTGGAACTTCATATAGAGAGTTTGTAGAGGCAGAGGAACTAGATGAGAGGCCTGGCCCAGAGGATAGCCCCAGTGGGGGCTTCAGTTAATTAGATAGCTCCTTGCCCTCCTTCTCTGTCTCTTGGATAAATGGCCAATCTAATCTAGGGATTGTGTTAAAAAAAAAAAAAGAGGAAATCTGGGCTTAGTCTGACATTCATCTTGGATTTTCTTTTTTAGGTTTTCTTTTCTTTTCTTTTTTTTTTTTTGCAAGGCAAATGGGGTTAAGTGGCTTGCCCAAGGCCACACAGCTAGGTAATTATTAAGTGTCTGAGACCAGATTTGAACCCAGATACTCCTGACTCCAAGGCCAGTGCTTTATCCACTGCACCCCCTAGCTGCCCCTCAGCTTGAATTTTTAAAAATCAGTTTTCAGAGGGTTTAGAGGAACGGTAGGTGGCATCCCATAGAGCAAAATACTTTCAAGGAAAGGCAGCCCAAGAGTAATGGAAGATATTCAAGAATGATATTCTGAAGACACAAAAGGCAATAGTTATAGTGTGAAGGTCTGGTTTGATTTCGAGTCAAATAAGTGAGATTTATATTAAAACATCTATATGACCACACAGGGAGCTCACCGACCACCTTAGATTTGGCAAAGAAATGAGCAATTAAGAGAGAGTGACTGTGTGTGTGCAAAGCTCACCATGAAGATGGGGATGGGGCAATCATTGGCTCCACTGCTCTGAGGCAGCGAATGCTCCTCCTGTCCCTCCCTTTCCCTCCCATATCCCTATCCTGCACATGTCACTGGGAGGTACAATGAGACATATTTCTATAGACTGTCACCTTGGCATAGGGCTTTCTTCAGGATGCTCTGAGGCAGGTAAGATCATCATAGTCCTGATAGGAACTATAGAGATCATTTAATCCAAACCTTTTATGGATGAGGCAGTTTGAGTCCCAGAGAAGTAACATAACACGGTCATCAGGCAGAATTTGACTCTGGGTTCTCTGACTTCCTTTGGAGCCCCCTTCCCATTGCAGCTTGCTGCTTTCTCAGAATGACTTTAAAAGCAGTGCTCCAAAGAATCGGCTTCCACACTCATACTTCTTCTGCATCCTTGGGTACCCCTTCCTCTCGTATCGTAGGACTCTAGGGCAGAGTGAACAACCCCTTTCTCCTAGAATTTCCACTTAAGAAAAAGGCTCACTAGGTCAGCTGGGCCTGGTCCACCGAATGCTCTAATGGGACCACCACTTTGTTCCCCCTCCTCCCCCTGCTTTTCCATTTTCCTCTTTTAGAGTGTAAGCAGCCTGAGCTCAGGGCCTGGCTTTCTCTTTTCCCCATTTGTTTACTTCCCTAGGGTCTAGCACATGGTTCACTCTTCCTCAGTGGGCATTATATCATCTTATCCCTGCTTATGGCTTAGTGATAGCTCTCTTCTACCCTTTGCAGATGGTTTTTAGATTCATGGGATATATTTCACAGACCTTGAGAAATCTTAATTATAGATCGAATAAAAATTTATGAAGCCTTGGAACTCAATCACAACTTCTCATATAGCTAGTTACTGTTTGAATATCGTGGGATGAGATTTTGAAACTGGTTAATTCTGAAGTTGTTCCTTTTTAGATTCAAGCAGAGATGTGTGGGACCTGTTTTTCCCTGGGTCTGATGGAGGACTTGGGCCAGTCTTCTTAGCAGTCGGCTCCCAGCCTTCTCTGAGCGTGGACAGCAGTCTGCAGAGGGCTAGCTGCAGATGACCAGCTCCCCTCCTCTGAGATGCTTTGGGTCCCAGTGTAGACAGATTACCCTTCTTGTTTATGGCAGTATCTCCTCCTGTCATCATTCCCCAGAAGAACTAACCTCCTTGTGGATTAGGACTGCTTTGTGTCTGTTTTTTGTATTGCCAATATCTGGCACAGTGTGCCACACACAGTAAGCTCCTAAGAAATGCTGGTTGTGTTGTATTTAACAGATGAACTGATCCAGGCTCAGACAGCCCCAGGCTTGTTAGGACCATACCAGTCCATGTAAGCCTGGGAAGAACAGCATTGAGCTTAGGGTAGTATCTTTGCCTGGGTCTTAATAAAGTGGTTCCTAGCATCCCAGGACCCAGGCTTGGATGACCTTTCTAGCAGTAGATTTCTTCTACATTCTGGCCTCTTTTCATTACAAACCTGGAGACTCCAGAATCAGTTGGTGAGTTTTGAACAAAGGCCTGTCATGCTGTAAGCAGGCCAATTGATGGAAGGCTCTGGGCAGTCATTTGAGTGAGTTAGTTGGGGTTTTCAAGATCAGATCTAATCCAAAACTGGCTCCATTTTGTAAAATACAGTTCCCTCCAAGATTCCTCTGTGTTTACCACTGGGAATAGCCAAGAATATTGGTTGTAATGTGCTGGAAGTGCTCCCTTCCCAGGAGGAAAAGGACTGCTCCTAATGGATGATGAGTTGACACAGTCAATAAGTACTAAGGGGCAAAGGGACTTGGGAAACCGGACCAAAATGTGATCCCACTTTTGGTATTCTAACTGAATTCTTGCCTTAGGTTCAGGGCTTGGAATACTTGGAAGATAGAATCTTTTTAAAAATTACATTAAAAGAATGCAAATAAACTGATTCTATCTGTCTGGCAAGCGAGTGTCTTTTTTTAATTGTATTATAATCAGAACTAGTTTCTGGTTTCTTATGGGCTGGAGGTGGAATAGATTTACTAACTGTATAGATTTTGTCAAGTACACTTCATAGGCCTGTCCAATTCAGACTGGATCTGGTTTGTGTTATGCATATTTATTTCTTTTATCTTAATACTGAGGTGAAGTTAAACACCAGCCCTAGAAATGTGGCCTGACAAGGCCATTGGAAAGCTTCCTCTGAGCCGGAGATGAAAGAGACGGGGCTGTTCGGCTTGAAATGTCTGTGGCTTAGAGAGGGAGAATAAGGACTGTTCACCCAACCAGAAAATACATTTCACAGATGTGGAAATCGGGCTTTGTGAGCTGTTGTTTTTTCATTCCCCTGCTGGCCTGTAGAGGGCAGTGGCTGGCCAGGCAGTCAGCTTCCTGGTAGCTGGCTGGGGAAAGCAGGAACAGGCCCCCTCAGGTACAGGTATATTCCTCCTCTCTGGGTCTGGGGGCTTGGAAGCCCCCTGACCCCCAAGAGCTGTGGAGGAGCCAGGTGTTCTTGGCAGGGTTGTGTGGATGGGCATGGGGTGGCCAAGGGCATTTAGAGCTAGAGTGGGCAGCTAGAGCTGGAGAGCAGATCCAGAGCCAGCATGAGGGGCTAGAGCTAGACCTGGAGGAGGAGCCTAGAACTAGAGAGGGGATCCAGAGCCAGGCTGAGGGGCTAGAGCTAGACCTGGAGGAGGAGCCTAGAACTAGAGAGGGGATCTAGAGCTAGACCTGGAGGAGGAGCCTAGAACTAGAGAGGGGATCCAGAGCCAGGCCGAGGGGCTAGAGCTAGACCTGGAGGAGGAGCCTAGAACTAGAGAGGGGATCCAGAGCCAGGCCGAGGGGCTAGAGCTAGACCTGGAGGAGGAGCCTAGAACTAGAGAGGGGATCTAGAGCTAGACCTGGAGGAGGAGCCTAGAACTAGAGAGGGGATCCAGAGCCAGGCCGAGGGGCTAGAGCTAGACCTGGAGGAGGAGCCTAGAACTAGAGAGGGGATCTAGAGCTAGACCTGGAGGAGGAGCCTAGAACTAGAGAGGGGATCCAGAGCCAGGCCGAGGGGCTAGAGTTAGACCTGGAGGAGGAACCTAGAACTAGAGAGGGGGATCCAGAGCCAGCATGAGGGGCTAGAGCTAGACCTGGAGGAGGAGCCTAGAACTAGAGAGGGGATCTAGAGCTAGACCTGGAGGAGGAGCCTAGAACTAGAGAGGGGATCCAGAGCCAGGCCGAGGGGCTAGAGCTAGACCTGGAGGAGGAGCCTAGAACTAGAGAGGGGATCTAGAGCTAGACCTGGAGGAGGAGCCTAGAACTAGAGAGGGGATCTAGAGCTAGACCTGGAGGAGGAGCCTAGAACTAGAGAGGGGATCCAGAGCCAGGCCGAGGGGCTAGAGCTAGACCTGGAGGAGGAGCCTAGAACTAGAGAGGGGATCTAGAGCTAGACCTGGAGGAGGAGCCTAGAACTAGAGAGGGGATCCAGAGCCAGGCTGAGGGGCTAGAGCTAGACCTGGAGGAGGAGCCTAGAACTAGAGAGGGGGATCCAGAGCCAGCATGAGGGGCTAGAGCTAGACCTGGAGGAGGAGCCTAGAACTAGAGAGGGGATCCAGAGCCAGGCCGAGGGGCTAGAGCTAGACCTGGAGGAGGAGCCTAGAACTAGAGAGGGGATCTAGAGCTAGACCTGGAGGAGGAGCCTAGAACTAGAGAGGGGATCCAGAGCCAGGCTGAGGGGCTAGAGCTAGACCTGGAGGAGGAGCCTAGAACTAGAGAGGGGATCCAGAGCCAGGCTGAGGGGCTAGAGCTAGACCTGGAGGAGGAACCTAGAACTAGAGAGGGGATCCAGAGCCAGGCCGAGGGGCTAGAGCTAGACCTGGAGGAGGAGCCTAGAACTAGAGAGGGGGATCCAGAGCCAGGCCGAGGGGCTAGAGCTAGACCTGAAGGAGGAGCCTAGAACTAGAGAGGGGGATCCAGAGCCAGGCCGAGGGGCTAGAGCTAGACCTGGAGGAGGAGTCTAGAACTAGAGAGGGGATCCAGAGCCAGGCCGAGGGGCTAGAGCTAGACCTGGAGGAGGAGCCTAGAACTAGAGAGGGGGATCCAGAGCCAGGCCGAGGGGCTAGAGCTAGACCTGAAGGAGGAGCCTAGAACTAGAGAGGGGGATCCAGAGCCAGGCCGAGGGGCTAGAGCTAGACCTGGAGGAGGAGTCTAGAACTAGAGAGGGGATCCAGAGCCAGGCCGAGGGGCTAGAGCTAGACCTGGAGGAGGAGTCTAGAACTAGAGAGGGGGATCCAGAGCCAGGCCGAGGGGCTAGAGCTAGACCTGGAGGAGGAGTCTAGAACTAGAGAGGGGGATCCAGAGCCAGGCCGAGGGGCTAGAGCTAGAACTGGACGAGTCTGGAGTGGGAGTCTAGAGCTAGAGCAGGGGGATCCAGAGCTAGAGCAAAGGTCTAAGGCAGGAAAGGGGGAGGTTAGAGCTGCATGAGGAGCCCAGAGCTAGAGTAGAGTCTAGAGCTGCAGAAGGAGTCTAGAACTAGGCAGGAAGCTAGAGCTAGAGCAAGGGTCTAGGGCTAAAATGGGGGTCTAGATCTGGAGAAGGGGGTCTAGAGCTAGAGTGCAGAGCTAGAGTAGGGATCTAGAAAAGATCTTCTTACTAGCACAGTACTTGCATATTGGGGGGAAGTCCCATTTTGGGGGGATCTTATAGAGCCTCCTCCTCTGGCATCTTGCCCCAACAGCCAGTTTCTCAGCTTTGGGGATTCCATAAGAGCAGCAATAGCCAAAGAGCTGGATGCCCTCCAGGCCCCTTCCCATAGACTTTCTGTGTATAGGTCACTTGTTGGAAACAGTGGTGTCCCTTTGATTTGGAAGTCCAAGTGTGGGGGGCCAGGTAGTGGTCCAGGGGCATTGTTAAGAGTAGAAAATTGATTCACAAGGTTTGGATGTGGTGGTTTGCTGCTGAGCTAAGGAAGAAATGGGAGCAAATGTTGGACTAGAGCAGGAATCATGAATCCAGACCTGATTTCCCTTTTAAGTGCAAAAATTGATTTTAGAAGATTGGGGAAAGCCCCTTTCTATTGACCTTCAATTACCTTATCTCTATGGGAGGTGGATGGAAGAGGAAGAAATCTATTTGTTAAATTCCCAGATAATTATGTGTTTACATAGATATTCAGGAGCAAGACAAAGGTATCCTTTTTATAAATAATGCACTATTTGAATCTAAAGTACTGATAATCTTTGGGGGAAATTTTTATTGAAGCCATGTTAATTATATATAATGGAGATGTTTGTATTCTGTGTTACTGAATATTGCCTTTTATTACTGTATTTGAATTTGCAGATAGCCTGTTGTGAAAGAATTAGATGCAATTATTTCTGGTCTTTAAAATAATTTGGGAGAGGAGGCAAGGAGCATAGGAAAGAGAGTATAAATCTTTCATCTTATCTGCTCTGGAGGTTCTGTGGAATGGACCATTCATTGGCTTGCTTGGGAGGCAAGTTACTCTAGACTTCCTCCACTGTGAGGTCCTTGCTGGTGCCTCCTTTTCCAGAAACTGGCTGGAGGGATGTTGGAGCCCTTCTGGAGCCTGAAAGATTCGCTTGAATTCCCTTCTCGCCTGGAATGTTGACTCCATTTCACATCCACATCCAAGTCTTGACTCTTGGGGCTTTTTAATTTTTTTTTTTATTTCCTTGGGGCTTTTTTGGAGAGGGAATGGCATGTCTGCCACCATGAGGGCCAGACAACACCTTCCTCCCCTTTTCCTCTTGGTAGAGGTGAGAATGCCAGCTGCCTGCATAGAGCACCTTAAGGTAAAAACATGTTCTTTCTTGGTGGAGGTGCACCATAGGTGTGATATCCTGCAGGGCCCAGGATTCCTGATTCCAGGCTCCTTCCCCTCCCCAGCTCCATGTAATCCTGGAGGTTATCCCTCCTTTTTTCCTCTTGGTTTTTGATCTTTATTTGAGTAGTCAGTATATCAGCATATTTTGGACGTGGCCTGGTAACTTGGTAGATAGGGCACTGGATGTATGGAGTAGGAGAGATCTGAGTGCTAATCCAACCTCAGCCACATCACTTCACTTCTCTCAGCTTCAGTTTCCTCATCTCTAAAATAGAGTTAGTGTCATTTACCTCTCGGTGGTGAGATTCGAATGAGGTAATGTATAGAATGCCTCTGCAAAACTTGTACCATTGAAATGTTAGCCATTCATGTCACTTTTCTTTTCGTTCCCTTTTTAAGAAATCTTCAAACTTGATTGAAAAGAATTTTAATTTTTAAACCCATTCAAAAATGGTAACAGGATTGTCTTTCCACCAGAGCAAAAAAAGTGAACACTCTAAATTGTCTTTAAATAGCTGAAAACAATTGCCTTTCTGAGTTTTCATTGAGGTTCTTGTTGCTGACTCCCTCCTGGGGAGTCGGAATGGAGGCTGGGGATCTGGGGAGCAGTGCAGAGAACTCTCCTCCAGGATTGGAAGGTCAGGAAGGAGTGACTTGGGGAGCCAGGATCTGGGCCTCTTCTTGCTCAAGGGGCTAGACACATTTGGAGTTTATTTTTGAAAGGTACTTGTGGGCTTTTTCTTATGAGCTAAGGCCTCTCCATCCAGACTTGGAAAAGAAAACAGTTTACAAAAAGTAATGGAAAAGAAAATCAGGTCCCTGCCCTGGGGAGCAGCAGCATTTCCAGGGTCCTCCCAGAGTGCCCTCTGCCAGGGGCTGCCCCCAAAGCAAGCCCTCCCAGCCGACGGCCTCTATTCAGCCAGTCAGGGGGAGAGTGGGTCAGCGGGGCCTCTGGGCCAGCCAGCAGGCAGCCCCTCTTGGACGGTGGGGAGCAAGGAAATGCTGGCGGAAGCAGAGAGTGGCTGTTGTTTCTCAGCAGCAGGTAGGTAGGTTCCCCCTACTTGCTATTGAAATGATTCAGCAGTTTAGAGCTCGGAGCCCTGAGACTCTAAGGCTTGCATGGGGAGTGCGGGACCCAAGAGGGTCAGCTCCGTCGGGGTGCCTTGGGAGCACTGTTCTGTTCCCTTCGGCTCAGAGCTGGAGGCCGATTTGGGGCTCGCTATTTTTCTTCCTTCCAGTCCCCTGTTTGTAACATGAGCGTCAGACCGCAGCAGGGAAAGGGCTTGGGGGGAGGCTTTTCATCTCCCTGGCAGGTTTTTAAAGGGACAATTCCATCTTTTAAACTGACATTATTCTCTTCCACCCTCACTCCCTGGAAAAAAACAGGCCTCTTGTCTGGATCTTTTCGTTTTAATGGTTCACATGAAAAGGTTTTTCCCCAGGCCCTGACATGATTGTCAGAACACACATTTAAATGCAGGTCTGCTTAAAAGGGTCTTGATAGTCCCTGGTGGAGAAGAGAGTACATAAACCCCCACCACATCTGCCCATGCATATAGCAACCTGGTTGTTTTATTTGATTATTTCTTCATCTTTTGGGAGGGTCAGGGTGAAGCAGGCTAAAGCTAGATCCCAAACCTGCAACTCCCTCCCCATGTTGTCCTTGGTACCGACTGGGGGCTCAGATTAATTTAGTCCAGGCCCAAATTCAGAGGGTCCTTCTGGGCCCGGGCTGCCAGTCAGCCCCCAAGTCTGCTGCTTCAAATCTATGGCTCATTTCTCCAGATGGGCTTTGGGTATGTGACTAAAGTCAGTGATCTGCTTGAGAAAATGATGTTCTGTATCCCAGGAGATCACATGTGATCTTGGGGATCAGGAGCTTGTTGATGGAAGTTCAGGTTCATGTCTGATTATGGTCTGGTGAGCATCTAGACTGGTGGTCTGGGGCTTCTTAGTGTGAAACTTGCCACATGGTTGGGCCCTTCTCTTGGCCATGAGAATGTGCTCTCCCCTGCTGTGGGGGTTCAGCTTTCAGGGGTCTGATCCTGGCTTGAAGCCACCAGTTGCTCTTGCTAAGGACCCGGATTTATATAGCACCATATTTTCTAGAACATCACACCTTCTTAGCCTTGGTTTGAAGATGTAAACCAACTTGACTCTCCTTAAACTGGTGTTTATACTTCTATCCAGGAATGGTGGTGGATTTGTTGCTAAGCCACTCTGAATTTATTCCCTTCAAGTTGCATGTCTGGTGAAGTCTTCCTGATCCTAGGCCCAAGAACTCGGTTCTCTGTGACACTTAGCATCCCATGGTGCCCTTGATCAAAAGTTGGAAGTTCAGAGCAATGGGTTTTTGGGAAAGATATTGGAATTCAAAAATCCTAATTGAACCAGGCAGTCAGCCATTCACTTAATTAAACATTTTAAAATTTAGACAGTTGTGATCTGCTATTTGCAGTCTAAAAGTGAATTTTAATTTGTCCTCAAAGTAACCAAGTCCAGGAACTTTCTGGGATGGTTCAGTGGTTGGGGCAGAGCTCTCCATGAACAATCCTATCATGAACTCCCTATTTGAAGACCTTCAGCTTAGGTAACATTTTGGAACAAAGGCCCTCCAACCTTTCTGGTATTTTGCCAAATTAAAGACCATTTTCTCCTCCAATAACGATCATAGATTTGGACTCGGATTGGTTCTTTGATCATCTAGATGAAGAAACGGAGAGATGAAATCGTGTGTCTATACAATGGGAAGATGCTATCTTCGTTCTGACCATATCTGAATGAAACATAAAACACAGATGACAAAAAAGATAGATGAGATAAGCACACATTGACTTTGATTTTCTGACTTTCTCTCTGGGATCCAAGAGTGGCCTGACCCTGTGAGGTTGCACTTGCCTTCTTTCCCATCTGTGGGTTAGAGTGGCTGGAGGATGCTGCTGTCGGTGTTTGTAGGATGTGGAAAGTCTTCTGGTCTGGCGGTGCCTGGGGGTCTAAGTTCGGTTTGGCCTCTGCTCCTGACATCACTCCACCCTCCTGGCTCAGGTTCCCTTATACAAGTACCATTGCCGAAATTGGAGAAAACACGAGCCTTCCTCTGTGTCTCTGAGTGTGTGTGCATGTGTGAGAGCATGTGCAACCGTGACATGTGTGTACATGTGTGTACATGCATGTGCAAGAGGGTAAATGTATGGCTGTTTACATTGCATGAGTGTGTGTTTATGCATGAGAACACACATGTATGGCTCTGCATGTATGCTGTACACAAGGTGTGTGAATGTGTGTGCATATGTGGATATGCATGCGCAAGAATGTGTGCACGGGTATATTGAGAGAGCATACACACATGTGTGATTGTACACATGTGAGTACATGCATGTGTGAGTGTGCACACATGTGATGTGCAGTGTACAAGTGTGTGCATATGGACATGCATGTTCAAGAGTGCACAGCATGACTGTATTGTGTGTGCCTGTGTGCATGTGAGTGGGCGCATGTGTGAGGACACTCACAGTGCATTTGTGTCAGGTGTCATGTGTGCATGTGTGCACATATGGACATGTGTGCAGTGGTGTGCTGTGGATGTGTGTGCCCACAGGTGCGTGCGTGTGTGAGAATGTGGTATGCATGTACATGTGTGAGTGTGTACATGTGTATATGTGTGAGAACACGTGCATGTGTGTGGCTGTGTGTTTGAAGTGTATGTGTGTGCAAGAGTATGCATGTGTGAGTATACACTGCATATATGTGTGCATATTTATGAGAGTGTGGAGTGTGAATGTGTGCAGATGGTCTCCCTTGCAGTCTGGAGAGATTCTGGGTGGGTTCTGTTTGCTTCTGGGCCAGTTAGGTACATTGGGTGAAGCCCCCTAGTAGCTCAGTGTTGCTATGAAGTCCTCCCTCCCTCAACCTGCAACCCAGGGATGCCAACCCCCATCCCTCCAGGTCACAGGTCAGCTACAGAATCGGGGTGAAGGAGACAGAAGAGCCAGCTTCCCTGCAGCAACTTCTGGTCTCTGGGCCTCCGCAGGCAGGGGAGTTCTGGGGTGCTGTCCTCACCGGGGTCCATGTCAGCAACCAGGCTGGGAGATCTGGTGCCTTGACTTGGGGGCTGCCGGCCTGTGGCTTCATCTGGAGCTCAAGTTGTTTTCAGAGGAGATGGTGGCAGGATGGGAGCTTCCGACGTCTTGAGTGCTGCAGCTCCAGCTGGTTGGTCAGCTCGCCCTTGGATGTTTTGCCTGGTGTCAAAGGCCAACCAGGCCCATGCGGCCTCCTCTCTCATGATGGGAGCCGGCTCGTGGTCAAAACTGGAAGCAGGAGCCCCGCGTGAGTGTGTGTGTGTGTGTGTGTGTGTGTGTGTGTGTGTGTGCGCGCGCGCGCGCGCGGCGTTTACACCTCACAGCCATCGCCCACAAGCCGATCTGATGCAAAGAGGGTTTTTATAACTTTCAAATGGGTCTCTGGCCCTCAGCCAGGATTGCTGTCATTTTTTATTAACTTTTTTCTTTCTTCCCTTCAGTGAGTCTGCTTTTTGTAATATTGTTTTAAGGAATATGTATTCCATTCAGAGGGATATTGTAAAACAATATTTTAAAGTTGTGTGTCCCAGTCCATTAAAAGGGCCCATAAAACACGGATGGCAGAAAGTGCACAGTAACTCCTGAGACCCCCCGAAGCTCCCCACAGCATCCTTCAGCTCCATTCTGCTAATAAATCCACCTCTCCTGGGCCTGTCGACTGGGTACAGAAGAGCTCATTAGCTCTTTTCAAAAAAGTCCAGGCCATCCTAAGTTCTGCTGGAGGATGGAGAGAAAAGACTTGGGCGCCCCACCTCCCGGGGCCTGGCCGAGAAGGGGATGCCATAGGGGCTTGAAGGGGAGCCGGGGGACATTGCCCACCTCCTCCATCATTCCTGCCTCACTCCCCATGCCTTGGGTCCTGTTGCTCTCAGGCCCAGAAACTCCTGTATTCTGTAACCGTAGCAATCCTGCCCACTCTTCAAAGCGCCTGCACCATCACTCCCTTTGTGAAGCATCCCCCAGCTTGGACCCCGTGGTCCCATTGGTTCCCTGTCCACAAATCGCGCCTATTGGGCCTCTCTGATACAATCATCTTGAATTATTTTCTACCATTTGTATTTTCCTTATCTCCAAAGTGTGCTGTAAGTTTTGATAGGCTGAGGATTCCATTTTATCTAAACTCTGTACCTCTGCTAGTATCTGAAATGAAATCCACATATACTTAATGCTTCATGAATATTTATTGAATCATTAATTTTGGTAAATGAGTTTTGATGGGGATACCTCAAGCAGCTAAGTGTCAAAACAAATGGAGCCCAAGACTTGGAGTCTAGGAGACCCTGGGCAAATCACTTCACAGCTGTCTGCCTCAGTTTCCTCATCTGTCAAATGGGGATAAGAATGGAACTTAGTTCCCAGGATTAGTGTGCAGATAACCATAGTTGCCAATGATCATTATTCTATCTTTATCCTATATATGATGGTGAAGAGCTAGTCTCAAGATTCCTTATTTAAACTTTGGTTTCTGAAGGGAGTCTGTGAATCAGATTGTTTTTTCTAAGGCATTATAGGTTGCCTAACTACTCACTTACTTGCAAGAAATTTCTCCTACATGGAAAGCTTCAAATAGTTTTCCTCATTGGTTTTTAAAGAAATTCATTTTGGTCTAATGCTTTAGCCAAGATATATCTAGTTAAGATTCTTTATCTCATCAAAATACCTAATTATTTTCAGATTTTTGATACTGTCATCCAGTGTTATTGTTTCTTTTTTTTTTATGGATGAAGGTTTTTTATTTCATTTATTTTTTTTAATTTATTTTTATTAAAGATATTATTTGAGTTTTACAATTCCCCCCCCCCCCCCAATCTTGCTTCCCTTCCCCTTCCCCACGGAAAGCACTCTGTCAGTCTTTACTTTGTTTCCATATTGTACCTTGATCCAAATTGGGTGTGATGAGAGAGAAATCATATCCTTAAAGAAGAGAAGTCTAAGAGGTAACAAGATCAGACAATAAGATATCTGTTGTTTTTTTTTTTTTTTTTCTAAATTAAAGGGAATAGTCCTTGCACTTTGTTCAAACTCCACATCTCCTTATCTGGATACAGATGGCACTCTCCTTTGCAGACAGCCCAAAATTGTTCCCGATTGTTGCACTGATGGAATGAGCGAGTCCTTCAAGGTTGAACATCACTCCCATGTTGCTGTTAGGGTGTACAGTGTTTTTCTGGTTCTGCTCATCTCACTCAGCATCAGTTCTTGCAAATCCCTCCAGGCTTCCCTGAAATCCCGTCCCTCCTGGTTTCTAATAGAACAATAGTGTTCCATGACATACATATACCACAGTTTGCTAAGCCATTCCCCAATTGAAGGACATTTACTTGATTTCCAATTCTTTGCCACCACAAACAGGGCTGCTATCAGTGTTATTGTTTCTTCCCAGTTTTGTTTTTTCCCTAAGTCTGATAAACCTGCCCTCTCCATGTCTTTATTCATGTCATTCATAAGATATGTTAATTGTGATTGTATAGCCACCCAATTTTGTATCTCAGTTTCCTCATGCTCAGCACAGGTGTCTGCAGCCCTCCCTTCTTCTCTCCCCTCCAAACATTCTTCCAAGTCACCATTGAACCATTAATGACTCCCCCCCACCCCAGCTTTCTTGCAAGTCACCATCAAGCCATTATTGACTATTTTTTAAAATTCTGGCCATTCAGACAGTTGTGATCTAATTAACTAGATTTTAATTTAGCCCACATCTCCATCAATTCCACATGAATTTCACAAGTGATTTCTTAAAGTGCTTTTAAAAAAATTTAGAAAAATTCTGTCTGTGGCATTCTCCTGATTTACCAGCCTTCCAATTCTGCCATGAAGGCTTATGGTCAGTCTGACATGACCTGATTTACTGAAGGCATGCTGACTCTTGGTGATGATCACTGCTTTCTTTTTGAGATTTTTAAAAAATATCCTTTAATACAGAGGCTCTTAATTATTTTTTTGTGGCATGGACCTCTTCAGAAAACCGATAAAGTCTGAGGACCCTTCTCAGAATTATATTCGTGATTGAAAGTTAGTGGAAATAGGGGCGACTAGGTGGCACAGTGGATAGAGTACTGGCCTTGGAGTCAGGAGTGCCTGAGTTCAAATCTGGCCTCAGACACTTAATAATCACCTAGCTGTGTGGCCTTGGGCAAGCCACCTAACTCCATTGCCTTGGAAAATCTAAAAAAAAAATTAATGGAAATAAAGATGTAATTTTCTCCCCATGGTTCCCCTGCAGTATGCTGTTTATCTCTTTGGGGGTCCATACACTTCAGGTTAATATGTCCAGCTTCAATGATATTTTTAAGAATTTCATTAATCATAAGATGAAAGGTTCCTCACCCTCCATGCAGATCCTCATGATCATGTCCCCAAGAACCTTCATCCTTTGCCTGTCACTGAAGGATTCATATGGATGAAATGCTTCATGGGATCCAACTTGCCCTGTGGTCAGTGGCATGCTTCTGTGGGACTTGAGCCATCATTAGGCATTATTTATGCCTCTGGGGCTGATTTTCCCTCTGTTTGAGGTTCATTGGCTTATATGTAATAGGCCCTCAGGCCCTCCCTGGTCTCGTTAGTATATTCTTCAAACAAGGGACTTTGACCCTTGATTGATATTTCTTATTCCCTCTCCACATTGCTATGTTTTGGGACCCCAAGATGAATCATGGGCCTCAGGCAGAATAGCTTACCAGATAATAGAAAGACGCACTGATTTCCCCAGGAAAAACCTGAATAAAGGCATGTATTTCCTCTCCTTGAGCTTGGCTTCCCTCAGGCTGATCTCCTTTGGGGGTCTTCCTTGTTGGTGACCTTGTCTCTGAAGCTCTCTCTTTTTGTGAAGTATAATCATGTTCTTTCTTCCCCATTCCTGGCCAGTTGTACCATGTCATTTCCCTTCACTTGGACCAGCAGGTGGAAGGCCCAAGACTGGATTTCTGGTCTGACCCAGGGGCTTATGTCTACTTCTCTTTCCTCTCCTGAGAGATGGCCCACCTCCCTCATTTGGTGGAAGTGAGACTCCCTGGGTGTTTCTTCCCAGTGGAGTGGCTTGGGGCCCAAAGTGTTCTTCACCATTTACACAGACATCTCTTAATGGAATGATGTGGTTTATGATGGAACTAGTTGGATGTTGACAAGCTAAGGCCAACTTTGCCAATCTGAAAGTGCTTCATAAATAATATGATTATTATCATTATTTTTAGTATGGAGTTTGAGACCATCTTCTCCCAGCACCTTGAAAAGTCTGCTAAGCCTTGGCCCTGTTTTAGTGGATGGCCACTCTCACTGCTCACGTGGGAGAACATGGTGTCAAGGACCATGTGGGCGGGGCGCCTGAGAGTGGGAGAGAGCCGAGGCCTCCCCGAATCTGATGTGCTCCCACTCCCTGATGGGCCGCCGCCACTCTTGTCTTTATTCCTGTCCCATTCCTGCTTCTCTGAAGAGTTGTACATCACACACACCAACCAGAAATAGGAGATTGGTCTGGGAGCTCAGTGGCTTCTCCCTCCAGGCCGGCCATCCTTTGGAGCCCCCCTCAGAGGGAGCAGGGCTGGTAGCTGGTGGGTGCTACTTGCCCCTCTTTACAAAGAGAGACTCAGAGTGGGGGTCTCAACTGGTCTTGATCTGCCCTGGCTTCAGAATGAAGGATGCTGTGACTTCCTGGGGGAATCTTGTCAAGAGCTCCTGTGTCTATGGAGGTAATATGAAAATGGAAGAGGTGTGGGAAAACTGCAAGTTCTGTGCAAGACCTGTTTGATTTCCTTGAAGGAGGACTTTAGGTAAATAGAGGTTTACATTTGGTAGAAAGAATAAGGAAAAGGCGAGCCTCACTTAGTGTTTGGGAACTGGGATTCTAACCCAGATCTCTAGCGCTTCAGTTACAACCTTGGCTTGCTCTGCAGTTTCGTCTTTACATTTTTGTTCTTCTTTTCCTCAGCCCTTGGGTTTTTGCTCTGATTTTAAACCCTAAAGTAAAATAGAGGGGCAGTGTGCATGGTGTATAGAGAACTGATCTGAGGCTTGGGGAGGATTGAGGTCCCATCCTGTCTCTGACTAAACCAAGCAACCAACCCAAAGGTGTAGACTGCCAAGGCAGGGACAAGGTGGGGAGATGCTCCCTCACACAGGAGGCCACCCCTGATGCCCCCATGGTTTGTATTCTCTCTTGAAATGGCTTGGTAGCTTTTGGATGCACTTGACATTTACTTACTTGTGGACATCCTTGTCCCATAGAGGGTAAGTTCTCTGAGGTGAAGGATTCCCTTCCTGCCATCCTTTTCTTGGGCTTCATCTTCAATTTTTTGAAATCACAATTTGTCAGTCAGTTTTGAAGGGCTTCTGTTTTCTCTTTCTTTCCACTCTCAGATCATTGTTTCAATTTTTCTTCTGGCTGCTTTTTTTCATGAGATGTCACTTAGAATTAACAAGCACTCAGAGCTCTTCCAGGTCAACCTGCTCCTTTTGCTAGATGAGGGATCTGCAGTCCAGAGAAGGGAAGTGAGGAGCTGAAAGTCATGAATTTGGTTGTAGCAGAGTTGTGACCTTGACTTTGTGGCTTCCTGATCAGAGCTCTTTCCATCCTATCCAGAGTAATAGCAGTGATGATGATGATGATGATGATCTAGTGCTAGGAAAGACATCAGAGGTCATCTACTCCCTTCTTCCCCCATCCCTGCCATTTTATACCAGCTTGCTCTCTAATTAGTTCATCCAGGTCTTCCAATCTCTCTGATTCGTTTGTATTTGTTACTTATGACATATTAATATTCTAAATAATTAATATTCTTGAAATAATTTGGCCTGAATATACATACAAGAAAGACCAAAGGAAGATGAGTATCTGCCATTCAGGTTATGATTTGCATTGAATGGACAGCTTGTTGAGTCTGTCCTTTGGTATGTCTATGTGTGACAGTCTATATAAGTAGATAATGAATTGAGCCTAGAATTGAGGAGGAGGAGGACAGTGACTTAAGATTGGCAGTGGCAGGAAATTACAAATTTTCTGTAGGGACCCATAGAGTGTGTGTGTGTATGATTTTTTTAAAAATAATTTTTCATTTATTTTGTTGAATATTTCCAAATTCCATGTAAAAAACTTAACCATTAAAATTTTGAGTTCCATTCTCTCCTTCCTTTTTTCTCCTCTCCTTCTAGATTTTGATTATATATGTGAAGTCATGTCAACTATATTTCCACATTAGCTTTGTTGCAAAAGAAAACACAAATAAAGCAGTAAAAATAAAATTACAGAAAAAAACCCCTTTGCTTCAGTCTGTATTCAGAGTTCGTCTTTTCTCTCTCTCTCTGGAGGTAGATTGGATTTTTTATCTTGGGTCCTCTGGAATTGTCATGGAACACTGTCTTGATCTGGGGAGCTAAGTCTTTCCCAGTTGTTATCTTTACAACACAACAATGGTGTGTTGCTGTGTATAATGCTCTCCCCACTTTTGTGTATTCATGCAAGTCTTCTAGGTCTCTCTCAAATCCTCCTGCTCAATACCTAGTAGTATTCTTTCCCAGTCATATGCCACATTTTTTCAGCCAATCCTCAATTAAAGGACATTTCTTTTATTTCTAATTCTTTGTCACCACAGAAAGAGCTGCCATAAGTATTTTTGTATAATTTTGTACAAATAAGACTCTTTCTCTCATCTATGATCTCTTTGGGACACAGACCTAGTAGTGCTACTGCTGGGTTAAAGGGTCTACATACTTTAATAGCTCTTGGAGTATAATTCCAAATTGTTCTCAGAATGGTTGGACCAGTTCATAATTCCACCAGAAATGCATTAGTATTCCAATTTTTCTGCATTCTTCCAGCATTTATTTTTATTTTTCTGTTGTTAACCAATATGATAGGTATGAGGTGATATCCCAGAGTTGTTTTAGTTTTCATTTTTCTAATCAGATCATTTTTTCATGTAACCATTGATAGCTTTGATTTTCTTATGATTTCTTTCCTTTGATCATTTATTAACAGAGGAATAGCTTTTATTTTTATGAATCTGGCTTAGTTCCATATTTATTTCAGAAATAAGGCATTATTGAAGAAACTTGTAAAATTTCCCCCAGTTTCCCATTTTCCTTCTAATTTTGACTGCATTTATTTTGTTTGTGCAAAAACTTTTTAATTTCACGTAGTCAAAATGATCTATTATATCCCATAGTCCTTTCTCTCTCATTTGGTCATAAACTGTTTCCTTTTATCCATCTGTGCTCCCCTAGTTTATTTATGATATCACCCTTTATGTAAAAAACTGTAATTCTCCCAGCTTTACAAACAAAGCATGTTCTGTCCAAAAGGCTTGTTCACAAAAGACTCATCATTCAGTCCCAGCTTTCCCACTTAATCTCTGTGGAACCTTGAGCAAATTGTTTTCCTTTTCTGGGCTTTAATTTCTTCATATATGAACCAGAGATAATCCAACCTATACTTGTTTCATGAATTGATCTGAAGGTTCTAAGGACTATGTGTGTAAGGACTGTGTGTGTGTGTGTGTGTGTCTGTGTGAGTGTCTGTGTTTGTGAGTGTGTCTCTCTGTGTGTATGTGTGAGTATGTGATCCACACCCTCTTCCTCTCTGGAGACAGTATGAGCTCCCTGAGGGCAGGCATGATGTCCTGTGGTCTTTGACCCCAGGCCCTCAGGATGCTTCAGACAAGTTTGTGGATGGAAGTTCATAGGCTGTGACTACTTAGGAGGAGACGGGTGAGAGTGCTTTTGTGACAGGTCCTTGTCCTTGGGTTGTTGGAGGCATGTTTAGGAGCCTGGGGGGAAAGCCTCTTTGTTGGCCACCACCCCTGCCCCATCCCCTTGGGTTCCTTAGGCTCTAGTCCTGTCTCTGCTCTTTTCTGGGGCAGTGGCTGACTGCTGGGTCAAATGAAGAGAGGGGTATGCAGTTGCCCAGTTGAGAGACCTTTATGACCCTGGGGGGGTGGGCTCCCAGAAGCATGAGGATGAGCCAAGCAATTGGGAATGGGGTCTGGAGTCTTTTTGGCTTGGCCCTAGCTTTCTCTTAGACCTTTCATTGTCTCCAGTGTCCCACAGGCAGTCTAAGACTGAGTTTAAATTAGATTAAATGGGGAGCATGAAGAAAATCCAGCATCCATGGCGATGTTTGATAGTGCCTCAGGAGCTCTCTTGGTGGGCAGGGTCCTGACAAACCCCGATCTTGGCCTTTTGGTCAGTGAGGTCCTTAGGGAGTTCCTGAGGAGGGGGGTTGTTTGATTTCTGATTTTGTGGCCTCCTTGGGGCTTGCTAGGGGCCTTGCACACAGTGGGCACTAAATAAATGCCTGTGAGAAGGCTGATTGTACCCTTTGTTCTTCCTGTCTGCTTGTGGTTTACCCATTCTTGAGGCTGTGTCCGGGTGGCCAGAGCCACAAGTTTGCCAACCTTCAGTTCTTGTGGCCACTAGAGGTCAGTATTAGGCCAAGAGAAAGTTCTGGAGAGCCCCTGGGCGGTCATTCTCCCCATTTGAACCTGACCTCTGGTCCTTGCCAGGTGTCTCCTCAGAGCAGATTCTTCTGGCATTCCCAGGACTCCAGGGAGCTTCTTCTGCTGGTTTGAGTGTCCATAGGGAAGAGTGGACCAGAATGCCAGCCTCACCCCCAACCCACCTGGCCTTGGCACACTCATCCTCGGGCTTTCTTCCCTCTTGGGCCCATTTGAGGGCCATCAGGGGCCTTTGTGGGCCCAGCCCTCCCTCCAGACGCCACGTCCTTCCAGGCTTCTCCCTCGTTCCTAACCTGCAGGCCTTACCCTCTGCGGGTAGCCTTTTGGAACCTTGGGTGTGGGGAAAGACCCAGCTTCAATTCACTTCTTTCAAGAGATTACATTTCCCTTCCTAGTGGTCTTCACATCTCTAGTGATCCCTTTTGTGCTTATGGGGCGTGTGTGTGTGTGTGTGTGTGTGTGTGTGTGTGTGTGTGTGTTCATGTGGGTATGTAGTGTGTGTGTGTAGTATGAGTGTGTGTGCTCATGTGGGTGTGTAGTGTATATGTTCATGTGGGTATGTAGTGTGTATGATTTGTGTGTATGTGTGATTTGTGTGTGTGTGCATGTGTGTGCGCATGCACGAGATGCCCACTCCTTGAGGTCAGGGACTGTGAACCTTCTGGTTTTGACTCCTTTTGTGTGGCACATTGCTTGGGCACCAACCATCTTCCCAGGTGTTTGCCAACCCTGAAAGGCTTGCCTCCTAGTGTGGGTTGTTTCCTTCAATCCATATTTCAGTGTTCCCCACATTCCCTTTGGAGGATGGCAGTTGTGTGATCCGTGGTCCTTCCCTCAAGTTGGTGCAAGACACACACACGGAGAGATAGCTAATGATAGAAAGCAGCATGTATGATGTAAAAAAGTGTGCTCTGAGTCCAGAGGACAAGGAGCTTGTGCTCTGGGTGACTAGAGGAGGGAGGACGAGGAAGCTCTAGGTCCCTGTAAGATTCCTCTGACCCAGGTCTCCCTCTTACATGAGGAAACTGAAGTCACATCCTATAGCAAATGGCAGAGCCAAGCCTGGCAGTCAGGGTCCGTGACTCCAAGCTCAGCTCTTGGTCTGCAGGCTGTGGTGTGGAAGACTAAGAAGGGGGAGTGGGGTGAGGATGCTTGAACCAAGGGTGGTGGACATGGATGCTAGGCTCATGGGACAGTGAAGGAGTCAGTCTGCCTGGAGTGGATGATTCTAGCTGGATGCCACAATAAGATGTGGCAGGTTTGGGCAAGCCTTGAACCTGAGCTCCATTGTGGACTTTTGGTGATCCCAACCAGATAGTGGGTGTCCAGCAGGGTCATGTGGAGGGTGAAGTGGAGCTGGGAAGAGATAAGTTTGAGAAGGGGATGGGACAGCCAAGTGGAGTCTGAAGCAGAGACTTGGTTTGCGGAGTTATTCCCATGCAGATGATCTTTGAAACCCCAAATCAATCAGATGGTTCCAGGACAGACCATGAGAGAGAAGTATGAACCCCCTGATAACCTCACCAGGATGAGGAGAGAAGGTGCCCTGGGAAGGAAGAGAGGAGCAATCAGGGAGCCAGGCCCTGAGAACGGGACAGTGTTGTTGAGAGCTATGCAGGAGTGTGTTTCAGGACTGGGTTCCTACTCCATAAGAAGCATGACAAAGCAGGAAGCTCTGCCCCCTCCTCTGGGCTCTGCCCTCTCCCACCCTCTGGCGATTGTCTTGTGGGGCACTGACTCTGGAGGTGCTCAGTGGTAGAGCTGGACTTTTGTGGGTCTCATTTAAAGTGGCATTGTTTATTCTCTTGTGTTGATTGCTTTTTAATTTTCTGTTTTTCCATCCGCCCCCTGGAAGCATTTTGGTTGCTATTAGGTGGTCATTTGCATTCGTCTCCACAACAGTGACAATGGGGCCAATTCATCATTCTGGGCTTTGGCTGGGGTGCTCCCTCATCCAGTGGCCTGTCTGCTTGCCAGCCCAGCCTTGACTGCTCCCTTTCATAGGATGAAATAGGCTCCATGGCACTTGGAGGCAAAATGGCTTGCTCACTGACTCCACTGGAGCCAGAAGAGAACTCCTACCACTTAGATTTCTAGTTGGGGGCCCAGTGGTTGGACCCATAGTTCCTCACCTGGCTGTCTGCTCCCCAACTGTCTGGTTTGGCCCAATTTACAGACTCTGAGGAGAAAGTAGATGCCCTTTGGAGAGAAAGAATTCAAGTCCCGTGATCTTAGGGCCTTAGGTGATCTTGAGAGCGGCTGTGAGTGGGGGCTTACTTGCAAGGCCACTTGAAATGGTTTCCGAGCTCCTCCTGTCCCTCTGCTTAGGTAACAGAGGCCTCTGTGTCCAGGAGGTAAGTTGAACCATGAGGCCAATGGATCAGGGACAGTCAAAAAGCATCTTTCTATCTGTCTTTCCTGTTTCTGGCTCCTACAGAAGATGGCTCTCACAGTTCCTAATTCTTTGCTCCCTTGCTCTTCCTGCTCATCCAGTGGGTCTTGGGCTAGCCCCTCTTGGCCTCTCCTGCTTTGTTCTGCATCTTCACGGTGAGGCTGGAAGGCTCCTGCCTCCAGCCACAGGAACCATTCTGCTGAGCCGTTTCCCCTCTCCCGGCTCGGGGAGAAGTGTCCCACTCAGATTAGGGATTTACAGCCTTATTGTTGGTTCTCTGCCTTTGTTGGGCCTGCCCGAATCCCAGTCCACCTCCAGTGAGTGGGGTTGAGCTCAGCTCCAACACTTCCTTCCCCTCTACATGGGCAAAAGGGGAAACCATTTCATTCCTGCTTCCCAGAGATTAAGGTCCTTGAGAGGCTCGTGGGGTCAGCAAGTTCATTCCTCTGTCTTAGACTTCTGCATCCCTGCAGTGGACTGTCCCTAGGATATTGTAGGACAATGGGAGCTTGTAGGGTCAATGTGGGAGCAAGTGTCCTGACCAGAGTGGTCTGGCACTCCCTTCTCTTACCCTGAGGTGTAGGCTGGTAAAGGGGGGAGAGGAGTGGTATGTGGAGTCCAGCACTCTGGAGACTGAAGATTCAACTCAGGGCCAGGACTCTGGCTTTGGAGATCTCTCCCAGCTTTGCTTCTGTGGACCTAGGATTATAATGTTTGGAAGGATTAGACTGTTAAGTGTGCAGAATGCTGCACTACACAATTTAAGGGCTTTGTAACCCAGGGCAAGTCACTTGACCTTTCTGTGCCTCGGTTTCTTTATCTGTAAATTATGAATAGCTGCTTCCTAGACATGTGAGAATCAAATGAGTTAGCATATATAGAATGCTTCATGATCCTTATAGTACTACAAGCTGTTCAGCATTCATTTGAAGTTGGAAGGGATCCTAGAGTTAAAGTTGGTCCTTCATTTTTGAAGAAGGTAACATCAGGGAGGTGATGCCATGACAAGCATTTGAGTGAAGGAGAGCAGTGCTGAGTCCCCAGCCTCACTTTCTCCTCTAGAACCATCTGGGTCCAGTGCCCAGATAGCAATCAGGATGACTGGAGATGGCTCTGGATGGGAGGCAGAGTTAAGTGACTTGTCCAAGGTCACACAGCTAGTAAGTGGTAAGTGTCTGATGCTGGATTTGAATTCCCATCCTCCTGAATCCAAGACCAATGCTCTATCCACCGCACCATCTAGCTGCTCAATCCTAGATCCTAGAGATCTAGGTTCTAGGGATCCTAGAGAACATTTAACTCAACCCCTTGATTTTCAAAAAAATAAATTGTATTGATATCTTTTTACATTGCCTAGACTTCTTGTATCCATACTCTCCTCCTGCAAGAGTCATCTTTCAAAAACCATCCTTTCTTTGAGTGGGGGAGAAAAGGGGGAAGAAGAGAAAGAAATCAGAAAAATTGATCAATATATAAAGATGATCAAATAGACAATGTTAGCCCTATCTTTACAAAGGAGTTGGGAGAGTTGTCTTCTCATCTCTTTTTTTGAGGTCAAACTTGTAATTTTGTATTGTGGTGATTTTTCCTACATTCAATGTTGATATCATTCTGTAAATAGCTTTTTCTTCCCTCACCTTATGTAATTGAATTTTTCTGGGTTATAGAATTGATGACTATGAAGACTATAGAGAAGCACAGGGAGGCTTCAATGAACTGATTCAGAGGAAAGTCAGCCCTTGCATCTTATTTTTATAGATGATGAAACCAACCCCAAATGACCAAATGATTTGCCTGAGATCTCCCAAGCAGTCTGTAAATGAACTGAATGAATAATGAATAAGAGGCTTTCTGGTGACCTGTTTATTAGGGAAATTTCAGCAATGAATTTGAACATGAAAAATGTATGCACTGTCCAGATGGATTCTTGAGGACAGACTGATGACATCTTTCTATGACATGTTTTCTAGAAAGTTCTCATTTGTTTAAAACAAGTAAATTGTGACTGTCCCCTTCTTAACTGTCTTAGGCACAGCAACAGAGAAACCTGGATAACATCATCTCCCAACAACCCCGTATAGGCAGCAGGAAAAAATCCAAGAAAGACGCCTACATCAGCTTGGAGATGGAAATCGAAAGCACTAGCCCCAAGTCAGAGCAAGATTCAGGGATTCTGGATGTGGAAGATGAGGAAGAGGATGAAGAGGTAATTGGGGTTTGACCACGGGGTGTCAGATGCCTGCTGCAGTTGGACATAGCAATGTCTGTGATAGACAGTCCATCCCTGGGGTGTGTGCTGATAGTGCTCTCCTTCAGTCCACTGGTGGATTCTCCCTTTGGTAAAGACATGGGTTTTTTTTCCAGTGTGGCCACTAGAAGGTCACTGACACAGAGAGGAGAGGGTTGTTCAGGGCTACAAGGATGACTGGTCAGTCTTGGGTCAGAACCTGAAGTCAGTATTTTAGGACCAATCAGAGGAGCTTCTTTTTGGGGTGGGGGTAGAGTTTAGGTGTATCTGTGAAGAATTGACGGGACTGTAGTGACCAGTAGGGGAAGCTGTTGGGATGATATGATGAGAGCTATGAACAAATATTATCTCACTTGACCCTTATAACAATCTTGTGGGGGAGGAACTGTTATCATACTCTCCATTTTACTGATGAGGAAACTGAGGCTAAGAACCAGTTAAGGGACTTGGCTGGTATTATCCAGCTGTTAGCTGGCTGAACTAGTCAGAGGTCAGAGTCCAACTCACACCCACTATGCCACCTAATTGCCTGTGGGGTGAAACCCTAATCATTAGATCCGCTTTCTGGAAGCTTCCAAACCCTCTCTCAAGCAGTCACTGCCTGTCACTATTAGACAGGCAGTCATCTTTTGGATAAGTGGGCATGTATCATGGCATATGAGAAAGGGGTTTCAAAGGAGCTCCTTTAATTTTCCTGTTCTGGAGATTGGCAAACCATGTCCAGAATGTTCCTTGTCTTATGTTCCAGATCTGTGCTTTGTGCTTCAGTAATTCTCATCATATATTTTTGGAGGAATTTTAATGTAGTTGGTTGTGTTTGGAAAAGCTCCTTTACAAGTCACCTTTTTGAAAGTGATTGCATTTTTGTGCATAAATGAGAGAAAATCATAGCTCTGTCCATGGTTAGGAATCCACCTGACCCTCATTACAGAGGGAGACAAAATTCTTGATTGGTGCTGCCATGTAGTATCAATTGGCTTGAAAAATGCCTCATAGAGCCCACTCTGAGGGAAACTGGGCATTTCCCTCAAGATGGGGGAATGGTTGGGACTTGCCACACTAAGAAGATGGAGAAGTGGCTGCTTGGTCCCGAGAGACCTGCATCAGTCCTATAGATGGTGATTTTTCTCCCCATGCCATTTGCCTGCTCTGCTTCAGAAACATATCCACCTGTGGGAACCTTTGTGAGATCCATTTGTTATGACAAACTACAGCATTTCCTTTTCCAAGAGATCCAAATAATGCCTTTTTTGGGGGGGTACCTCCTGAGTGCCTGCTATCCTACACTGGGATTGGGGTCTCTAAGCCTACTAGAGAAGCCGTAACTTCTGTATGTATGTATGATATCAGACTATAAGTGGGAGATAGTTGAGGGAGAAGATGTTGAAGAAAATATTCACATGGAGGCTTTGTCTCAGTGACCACTGACCAACCAGGTTGGATTCTAGGCTCTTAGGTCCTCAGGCCAAGTTCCTGGGTGTCTTTCTTCCCTAGTCTCCTTGTTGCTTCCTTTCCCTCTCAAGTCCAAAAGGAGGAAGGCAGTAAGGGCAGTAAGGGCAATGAAGTGTCTAGGGCTTTCTGGAAGTGAGTCTTATCAAAATGGGATAGGGAGTTAGGGTTCCATAACGCCCCCCCGCCCACCCCCAAGTCATATGGCCTTAGATTTAAGACTCAGTTGATTTTTCTTGCTTTCATCTTTTATGGCAGAGCTCAGCATTTCATTTGTCATCTAAATTCCCACTGACTAACTTTTGGAATCCCTACCATATATTTATTTACTTCTCAGCTAGGATCACCTTCTAGCAGGCATTCTTGATCTCAGACCTCATGCAGTGAAGTGTTTATTTAGATGTCTCCAAACTAGGTTCTTGGCATAGACCTTGCATGGCATGAAGAAATCCTTCAGATAAGGTCTTCTGTGGCCCACTGTGTCATGCTGACCTTCATTCCTCACATTTTTCAGCAGGTCTCCTCAAGAGCAGCATGAATGGGTTCTGGAGAGAATCAGATCTCTTTAGCTGTGTCATGGTCCCCCATGGGACTGCCTCAGAGGAGAGCTTCTATGCACAGTCCTGCTGAATGAGCCTCGCGGGGAGGGCAGTCGGGGGACCGAGGCTCTGCTCTGCACTCTGCCGCCTCTGGGGCTTTGGGCAGGAAGAACTCCCCCCCCCTGCTTTTTGCTTTATGAGATAACCTCCAAACCCCATCTGAGACATATGACTTCACAGATGAGGCCCAGTGGAAGTGAAATCAATGCCATTGGTGGCTCTTCTGTGAGCCTCAGTTTCCTTATCTATAAAATGAGATGACTGGACTAAAAGCTCTCTTTCCCTTTGCTCCTGTGAATGAAGAAAGTCTTTGTAAAGTGCTTCCTCTGGGGATCCCAGTAAAAGGGAGAGGCTTTGTTCTCTAGTGGGAGACATAGCACCTGTAGGTTGCAGTTGCAAGTCAGATAGAAGGTCAGGAATCACTTTATTAATTAAGCCCTATCTGTTTCCGATAGCAAACTGTTTGATAGAGCCAAGGACTTTGGCATCAAGAACTTGATTTTCTCGATTTTTAGCAGCTGTGGCTGCTGAGGGGGCAGGGGCTGCCATTCCCCCAACTCCCTAGCCCTGGCCCAGAAGCAGTGCCAGTGATCTGGGGAGTATAGCCCCTCCTCAGGCTCTTGGGCTTACCTGGCCAGCTCAGTGATTGATATTGATTGTATCAGAGGGAGCCGGTCCTTTGTCCACAGTGATGCCCTCAAGCCTGGGCTGGAAGTCCTGCTGTTGGTGGTGGTGGAGGGCACTGCTACTCCCAAGGCTCTTGGATTCTCGCTCCATGGTGATCTCCAAGGGAGCCTGAGGGGAGATGTTGCTGTAGATGATGGCAGTGGCTTGTCTTGTGTGGCACATATTGACTCTTGTCTTTTCTAATCCAATGGGCTTCTATAGTGGGAAATGAGCTAATCAACCAGTATGGTTTTATTTAACCATGATAATTTATCTCAGCTTCTTTTAATAATAATGATGATGATGATGATGATAGCTTGTATTTATATATAGAATGTTAAGATTTGTAAAACTCTACTAATATTTCATTTTATTCTCATAATCCTGGGAGGGAGGTATAATTATTATCAGCCCCATTTTACAGTTGAGGAAACTGAGGCAGACCAGTTAACTGACTTAGCCAGCATCACACAATTGCTAAGTATCTGAGGCTGGATTTGAACTCAAGTCTACTTGTGACTCAGGGTGCCATCGAGCTGCCTAAGTAAACAAATGCAAAATATAAACATTTTCTACCAATATGTTTAAAAGGTTATTTCATTATTTGTGATAATAACTCTAATTTTCTGTTTTCTGACAGTGAACAGTCTTGATTGGTATACTTATTCTCAGATCTGTTTATTATCTTAAGTCAAAATATCCCTACCCTTTTTTCTTACTAGGTCATACATAGCTTCATAAATTATAACCAGAAGAGGAATTTAGAGGGTTTCTAATTCAACCTCTCATTCTCCTGCTAAAATAATGGGTGATTATGATGATGTTCATCCTTTATAATCGAAGAGGACCCTGCCATAGGCTTGATGACACATTTGCACAATTTATTATTAGGGAGAGGGATGTTGGGAAAAGAAGTCCTTCTGACTTGCCTTTCTCAGAACTACTTCATCCCATGGTCTGATTTAGTAATGGTCTGGTGCTCTGGGAGTCCTTAGCCCTCCATTTCAGTGAGGTGCCTCGACACTCCTGCAACACGGGGCAAAACTCTAGCATGAGATATCTGGCAACAGAATGGCGACTCACAGCATAGGGGGTACCATGACATTCCAGCAGAGTTGGACTGTGGCAGCATGGCTAATCCAAGCCTGTCTCTCAATGGTCTAATCGTCAGGAGGGTCTTTTATTTCATTGCTTTAGACAGTAGAACAGTGTCAGCTGCTACATGTTGGTCTATGCTGCTCCACTCTGTTGAGAAACACTGCTGGAACCACCATGCTTTCCAAGGTGCAAGCCCTTCTCTTGGTGACCCTGCTCTTCACAAAAAAAGAAAGAAAACTCTCTCCAGGACTCCTGCCAGCTTCTCCAGGATTGATCGTGTCACTACACTGGATGCCTTATGGCACCCATTTCAGCCTCTCTGATTTGGGAATCTGAACCAGACTACCTTCAATTGGCTATGGCAACAGAGGTCAATGGTACTCATTTTTCTCTCAAGACTTACTGACCCATGTACAACTGTTGTTCACTTGGAACCCTTGATTTGCTCAGGATCCCATGAGTATAAAATACTAGAGCAGGGATTTAGACTTGGGGTGCTCCTCATCAGCTCTTGCTCTTTTAATTCCTGAGAGGAAGCACCAAACTTGAAAGGGGAGAAATAAGATGCCAGTGATAGGAAATACTTTCTGGTAAGTGGCCATGGATTATAGAATGTCAGAGGGGAGCCAGTTTTCCTGTGACCTAACTGGTAAGACAATGAGGAGATATAAGGCCAGGGGACATCTGTCTTGTGATCACTATTAAAAAGAGAGAAAAGTTTGCACTGAACACCTGGGAATTGAGCTATTCATTGGTTCCAGTGAGTCTTCTCCCCACCATCCCTCTCCTAGCAGTGATTGGGCTCCTCAGATCACCAAGACCCTTAGCAGTCTGAGGACAGCACTCATGAGAAGATTGCACAAGGGAATGCCGAGATTGCTGAGTCTTCGTGATCGACAGAAATGCAGTATGGTGGTTCTTCTAAAAGGGAGAATACTTCTCTACTCTCTGCAAAATACTTTATCTTGGGGATGCTGTTTCTTGAAGGGATGGAGCACATACTTCATAGGGAAAAGGTGAAAAATGGCAGAGAGAAAATCCAAGCCCACATGGAGCCATTTGAGAGTGGACCAGTGTGA
Organism: Macrotis lagotis; assembly: GCF_037893015.1. NCBI lineage: Eukaryota > Metazoa > Chordata > Mammalia > Peramelemorphia > Peramelidae > Macrotis > Macrotis lagotis. Next base: position 21,981,394 of record NC_133658.1, read on the forward strand.
CCCGAAGGAAGATGGCAGCGTATTGGAACAAAGGTATGCTCCAGGTGCTTTGCTCTCTGGGAAGTATTCACATTTGCCTGGTACAGGAGAAGAACCACAGCAGAGTCCATTGAGATTCCCTTCCCAGAAGCTTTGGTGGTATCGGTACTATTATTGAAACCAGATGTAGGCTGGCAGAATGTTGGGGCATATGTTTGTAGTCCAGGATGACTGGGTTAGACTACTGGATTGACTGTGGAGTAAGAGCCTAGGTAGATTTGTGGCAGCTTGCCCCTATTCACCCATGTTGGGCTTTGACCTCAGGGCCTTAGTGGGTTAAGTTCCCTGGGGCCTGGAAATGTGGAGGGTGTGATGGTGATGGGGACACCTGGAAAGGATGTGAAACAGTCAATGGAGCTGAGATACAGAAGACTGCATCTTGGAAGGAAAAAGAAAACCTTCAATAAGAAGAATATGGAGTAGTGCTAAGGACATGAAGACCTTTGGATGTTAGTGAACTACTACTGTGCTGAGTCAGCATGACTGCCATGGCTTGATGGAAGGGGAGGAGAGCCCCTCTGTACTTTGTTCTTATCAATCCATACCAGCCAGCAACAGTTACCTACCTATGAGGTGCAGGGCACCGTTTGTCTGGGTCCAGCAGGGTATGCTAGGATTGTGTCAACCCAAGCCCAAGCATCATTGGACCCTGATCACTTAGAGAGAGAAAATACCTTATGAGAATTGCCGAAAGAACTTTATAACTCTCTGGTTCTGATTCCTTGAAAGTCCAAGATCTTGTTTTTATAAATGTAGAAACTAGAGCATGGAATATTTCAGTAGTTGTTGTCCAAACCAGGACCACAGTCCTGGCTTTCTGACCTTTTATGTAGTGTTCTTTCTGTTAGTCTGTGCTTCAGTAAAGGACAGAGATTAATGAATTCCATAATCCCTCAGTGAGAATTAGTTTTCAGATACACAGAGGGTGAGACAAAGAGTTAGAAAACCTATTCTTAAGGACATATAAGCCCTCTGTCAGAGGCTTTGCTATATGAACCACTAATGTCAAGTTAGACTTCTTCTCCTAACTTCTTTATTTTGAATAAGAAATCACATCTGCTTGAGGATGTACCCAGCAGTGGTAAAGGGAAAACAAGTTTAGTGACCTTTCAGTAGATTGCTTATCGATATCCAGAATGTGGTCCATGGTGCCCGGGGAAGCCCTTGCCCATTATTCCATTATTTCACACCTATTCCACTGGTGGGCTGGGAAGTGACTGAGTATATAGTCTTAAGGGAAATTGAGGCAGATGTGGTTCTGGCAGCTGTTGAGGAGGGTTCTCTCTGTAACTATGCTGTCACTTTCATTATCCTTTCTCCTGCTCCCTTTCAGTGCTCATCTTGAGGTCAGGTCAGTCTAGAAATGCCTCCTTAGGCCTCCCATGGGCCAGGCACCATGTTGAGTCCTGGGGAGAGGCATCAAACATGAGCCTGGATGACTGCTTTGGGGTGGGCAGAGCTCACAGTCTAATGGAGAGGATAAGGGATAGAGGATCAGGGGAAGGTAACCTGCCCATACGTGACAGTAGAGGATCAGGAGGAGATAATCAGGAGAGGGAAAGCAATAGCATTAGGGAAAAGGACCACCCATTATCTCATCTCCTTAGCTTCTAGAGAGTCTTCTCTAGCTGCCCATACATAGTTGGTGAATGCATGGCAGCTGCTCCTTCTCCTTTAGAATTCTCTGCTTTCATTTCCCCAACTTTCAGGTGTGAGATAAATAGGGTTAAATTTCTGTTTAGAATGCAAGCTGTGTGATGTAAGGAATATATTTTTGGAATATATAATGTAGGACTGTTTCTCTTTGATACCAAAGTAAGTGATCAAATCTAGTCTTCACTCAGTTTCTAATTTCTTAATAAATCATTGATCAACCACTCTAATTCACACAGATTGCTTCATTTTCTGACCTTAAAGTCAGTTCCATGCAGTTAGCATTTAATTTTGTTATTAGATCTATTAGCTAGTTAGTTTGTGATTTCCTTGGGAATAAGGATCATTCTTTTCCCTTATACTTTGATACCAGTGCTGCAAATTCTTTTTAAAAAAAAGGGTTTTTAAAAAATATCAACGGTAAATATTTATAAAGGAAAGCATTAGAATCTTTTCTTCCAGCACAAGAGTTATATTTTTGACTAAACAATAGGAAAAGTTTTTCTTCTACTTAATGTAGACAGTAGAATTTTGGGACTATCCTAAGTGACTGAATTCATATACGCCCTAGGAATTTGTTTGGGGAAATCAGAATTACAGCTTTAAATGCCATTATCCATCAGACCAGGGCACTTTGTGTTTGCCCTTCCAGCCAGTCCTGGGCCATACACCTCATGATTCCCAAAAGTATAGTCCATGTCTAAATGCATCCTGTATTCACTCCATTTAGAGGAAAATCAAATTAATGCTAAATTTGCAGTAAATGATTTTAGAGGATATTTGCCAGGTATTTTCTGGCTCTAAATATAATGCAGACAGGTAGGACTGGTCTCCTAAATGCAAAGAGGATGTTTTTTTCTTTTTGCCGAAGAATGTCTGGTACATTTTAATAGCTTGAAGTTCTGGCTAATGCTCTGAAATGGGCACCAAGTCTCTCTTTTCATTTCTTTCTTCCCAGAATGTGTTTTTTGGATGAACTGGTAATCTGAAGTCTTTTCAATGTGGAAAGTGCCTCAAATCATCAGTGAACAACATATCTAGATTTCAAAAAAGCCTTTTTCATACTCTTTATGCCAATCCAGAAGCTCTGAAAGGTTTCTTGAGAAAGGAATAAATACCCCTAGGGATGTGGAAATAATGCTTGTGATGTGTGTGTTCTGGGACACAGGAACAGCAGAGCAAAAACAGGCTAATGGACCTGAGTCCCCAGCTGCTCTCAGCAGCAGTGGGGGTAGACAGATGTCCCACGACGAATTTCTTCTTCCCTATTGAAAGAAGGGGACACCTTTCTTTCTTGTCTCCCACATATTCCCATTAAAGGACCTGGGAGTTTGATCATTGGTTCATATTTAGGCTCTAGGGAACTAACTTCCCTGCAAAAATAATGCAATTTTTCTTTATCTTCATGTACAAGTAAATCTTATATAAGTTTAAGGTCCTACCATAGTGGCAGAAACAACTTTTTAAAACATCCTTTAAATCTTCTTCCTGCTTAAAGAAAAAAGAGAATGAATAGTTGTAGCTAATAAAATTCCACATCATCCATCTAAAACAGCCTTTAAGATATGATTTTCTCTCCTCACATTCAACTTAGATCAATGCCATGGAAACAATGTAAAGACTGCCTTCTGGGGGTGGGGGGGGTGGGAAGCAAGATTAGAGGAAAAATTGTAAAATTCAAAATAGATAAATAATTATAAAAACATCCTTTAAATACCCCAAGTCTTGTTAATATGCCTTTATATTTTCTTAAATCTTACCCAGATAGGATAAACCACTGCTCTCTCATGTTTGTATTGTCTTTTACTATTCTAATACTGGCATATTTGAAGGGCCTGGCTAGTAATTAGAGAATGTGACTTTATCATAAATTTTAGGCAGTAGAATTTTGTGAGATCTGTCTTGTTCTGAACATACTTTATTTCCTGACAGTTCCCTGTCTATCTATTTTTCCTCTTTCCATGAGGAATCTTCTTGGTTTTTCTATAAAGCTTGTCTGATGAGACCCTAAAGACCACTTGCCAGAATATCAGTGTCTTGATCCATTTTTTAATATTGATTCATTTTCTTCTCTGGTTCTCCTCATCACTAGGCTCTCATTTCCTCTTTTCTGACTCATAAAGTTGGTGTAGCTTTGCAGATAAATGTTTAGAGGTAAGGAAGTCTCACCCATTGAGAGGCATAATTTGGAGCTTTTAGATACTCACTGTACTCTTGGTGGGGGGTTCTGTGGCTAGTGGTGCCAGTGCCTTTTCACCTTTGAACATAGAATTTGTGTATTAGACTATATTTCAGTTCAGGATTTTTGCCTATGGCCACCAAGGAATGTTTTCTAGAAGAACTTACCCCTATTGAGTGACTGCCAGGCTGCGTGTTGGCTGTGGACACTGGGCTGGAAGCATGACTCTTCTCAAGATTCTTGGACTCCTCGGGATCTGAGGAAAGGTGTTGTCAAGGTGATGAGAGGGCCTGGACTTTCTTGGCCATGTTGCCTCCTGCTTCTGCCTCAGGGTGTCTGACTACTTCCACCTGCTCTCGGAGCCTGTATGTGACATTGGCGGGAGGGTGGGGGCCTGGCACAGACACTCCTCCTGCAGATTGTGGTGGTGGTGGTGAAGGCCAGACTGGAAGCAGCAAGATTGATGGTCTTGGGGAACTACCCCTCTCGGTGCTCCTGGGTCCTAGTGGTGACAGGTGGTCAACTAGGGAACCGACAGATGAGATGGGACCCAGTCCCTGCCCTGCCCTGTAGATGACCGAGCTAAGAATGTTGACTTGAGAGATTAGAAGTTTAGCCTCCATGCCTTTGGGCAGATCCTTTCAACTCCTGGGATCCTGAATTCTCCAGATAAGCAGTAGAAGGTCCCAGGCAGGGAGATCAAGGAAGAATTGTTGCAGTACTTCAGGTGGGAGGTTAGGAGGGCCTGAACAAGGGGGGAACATTTTATGGAGAGAAAGGAATGTAAATGAGAGTGGTGCCATTAGACAAGCAGAGATTTGGCTTGTAATGAAACATATGGAGTGAGTGCCAGTGAGCAATTGAGGATGAAACTGTTGTTGAAATGTGGGTAGAAGGATAATAGTTTCCTCTCTAGTTAATAGAGCAGTCAGGAAGAAGGGGTAGGTTTAGGGAAAAAGGTAATAAGTTCTGTTTTGAAAATGTTGAATTTAAGTTCTGTGGTCCATTGAGTTTAAAATGTTTAATAGGGAATTTGAGATGTAGATTTGGATCTCCAGAGAAAGTTTAGGGCTACATAGACTTTGGGATGATCTGCAAAGAAAAAATAGCATTAAATCCATAAGAAGTGTCATGAGATCAACAAATGAGATAAAATAGAGGGATAAGGAAAAGGGGAAGGAGGACTGAGTCTTGGGACATCATAGGAATTCATCTTTCAAAGGAGACTGAGAATGTGTGGTCAGATAAGAGAGTGCAGTCATGATAATGCAGAAGGGAGAAATTCAGTTGGGAAAAAATAGTTCTCTATGTCATGATGCAGAGTGGTCAGGAAGAATCAGTATTGGGAAAAGGATATTGTGTCTTTATTGGAAACTTTGGAGACAGTGGTTTCAATTGAATAAAGAAGTCAGAAGCCAGATTTCAGGGTTTTTAGACTCAAGCCAGAGAAAAGGAGGGAGAGGCACTACTGTATTTTTTTCTCAAGGAGTTTAGCTGAGAAGGGGCAAACTGATATAGGATAATAAAAGCAGAGATGTTTGGATCCTCTGAAAGTTTATTTTTTTAAAGATGGGCAAGACTAGATATTTATAGATATGAAAGGAGAAAATGGAGAGCTATTTAAATTTATAGATAGAAGGGGATTATAAATGCAAGGAATTTGAGAGTTGAGAGGTGGTACAAAATTAAATTGGTTCATAATACAATGTAGATTGGGAGGGGAAGAGAGTATTCTCAGAGCAATGGTGTTGAGGGTTGGGAAAGTTGGAGGTCATGAAGAGGTTTCTGAGGAGTAAGGTTTAGGAAGAGATAAAGTAATAGGAAATAATGATAACGAAGTGATTTCAGGTTTTTTGGTTTTGGAAGGAGTTGATTACTTCTGAGTGATGTCCAGTTGGAGTTAGCTGTGGGGTCAGAGGTGTTGATTAGACTGAAGAAATGGGAGTATAAGGTGTTTGAGGGAGCACCAACACATGTTGAAGTTCTTTAGTATCAACCAATCACCCAGTAGACATTAAACATCTATTTTCTAAGCTCTAGGCCTACAAAAAGAGGAAAAGATAGACCCTGCTTACAATCTAATGGGGAAGACAACAAGCAAGCTAATAGAGGATAAATAGGAGGTAATTAACAGGAAGAAGGCTTAGGGAAGACTACCAACAGAAGGAAGGATTTTAGATGGAACTTAAAGGAAGCCAGGGAGGTCAGTTGAAGGTATCCTAGGCATGGAATTCAACTAGAGAGAATACTCAGAGCTGGGAGATGGAGGGTCTTTTTCATGGAGTAGACAGGAGGCCAGCCACTGAACTGAAGAATATGTGTTTGGGGGCAAGGCATAAGAATACTTGAAAGTATGAGGATACAGCTTATGAAGGACTGAGAATGTCAAATGGAAGGTTTTCTACTTGATACTGGAGGGATAGGGAGCCACTGGAGGTTACTGAGTAGAAGAGTGATATGTGTGGACCTGTATTTTAGGAAAATCATTTCAGTGGTAGAAAGGAGAAGAAGTGGAGTGTGGATAGACTAGAAACATTCAGGACCCTCTGCTTCCCCCCGCGCACCCCCCCCCCCCCCCCCGCAGTAAACCAGGGTGTAGTGGCAGAATTGGTTTGGAAAGGAAGACTTTGAGCCAGTCACTGCACTCATTGAAAAGGAGTAAGAATCACATAGAGTCTGTTAAATAATGCTTACCAGGATTTGGATTGGTTGACCTATTTGGAAAAAGTCAGCATCAGATTTGGAAAGGGCACTTATCCTTGTTTGAAGGGTGAGTATCTGACAGGCAATGGGAAGCCAGGAGATTTGCTTGTCTCTCCCTGGGGTCTCTGACCTGGTGAAGCGTGAGGGAAGTACCACTAGGATTGAAAAAAGATGCCCAATGATGGAATATTTGGGTAGCGAGCCAGCTTAGTGAGGGCCAGCAGATCTGAAGAGATGTCTAAAATGAAGGTTAATTTGCTCATTTTAGAGCTGAATTTCTGAGGGCCTTGTGGAAAGGAAGTCAGGTCAAGACAGTTTGCTTATTCTGCCAGGCCCCATGCCAAGTTCTGAAGGTAGCAGAAAGATAGTCCCTGCCTTTCTGGAACTTCTTTTCTCCTGAGGAAAGAGAAGCCATCAAAGGAGCTGAGTGGTGAGAGGGAGGGGATCTCGCGCCTGGTAGAGAAGGTTCAGAGCATCAGGGATGCCCCCTCATCCTCTGAAATGGCAGGTTCAATGAGAACCCAGCCAGTCAGCCCTCAGTGAGGGCACCTCTAGTGTGAGAAGGTCAGGGGTGAAGTGAACTTTCCAGGAGAAGAGATTTTTGTGGTGTGTTTAATAGAGAAGATATAGAGATACAGGAGAGAAATTAAAACCAGCAAGAAAATGTGTAGGAGGACATTGACAAGGTAGACTGAGATGAACAAGAGATCTTCTAGCAGCGGAGACTGGGGAGGGACAAAGGGCTGATCCAGGATTTGGCATTCCTGCAAAGGGGCAGGGATTTAAACCAACATGTAGACCTTGAGTCCAGGCATAAATTCTGTGTGTGGATAGGATAGTTTCCCGAAGACCAGGGTAGGATGTTCAGGATTTGGTTAGTTGGGCTTCTGGGGCTTGAGGGAGCCAAGCAGTGGTATGATACTGACGTGAAAAGCAGGTCACTTCTTTTGATTCTGTGTCTTTACTCCTTTATGTGTCCATCAAAGTTCAATTGATCTAAATGCTTCTTCAACCAATTTTTCTTTCATTTTTGTCCCTTTACCTTTTTTATATGATGATGGAAGGATTGTGTTCTGACCTGATGGCCAGATGCTTTGGAGAGTTCTGATCCTCTGTCTTTCCTCCCTGAAGGCAAATGGCTTTCAGTTGGCCTTTCTATATAGGAACTATTCTGAAGTAGCTGGCAGTTGCTGTCCTTGGTGATGAAATCAGCACTTAAACAGACTAGTATTTCATTTGAATTCTTAAGGAAAAACAACTAGATAAAAATACTGAAGTTTGGGTTTCACTATCTTAATTAAGCTATTGATAGCAGTCTACATGACAGACATGCTTAAAGGGCTAAGGAAGAGCAGCCAACCTCAAGTAGCTTAATACCACTGGTCAGAGGAAATGCTGGAACTATTTTAATCAGGTTTTTTTGTATCTCAGAAAGAAAAAAATAAGTTCTCGGAGAGGAAATGACTTCCTCTTACCACAAAGATTCTCTTATCAGTTGTGGGGTTGTGACTGATAATGAATTGTCAAGATGGTTATGTGTAAAATGCAAAGTCTGTGTTTTTTAGGTTGGGAAGGAAAAAATTAGATGAAGCTGATAAAGGTGGAGTTATGGCTTTTGTTAGGAGACAGAAACTATTAGAGACTGTCTTTGTTAGTTTAAGAATGTATACTTGGGCTCCTCCCTGTGCCCCTGGTCAAACCTAAAGCTGCTTGAATCATTGTTTGAAACTTTGGGGAATAAACAGCCAAGACCAAATTTAAGACAATATCTTGAACCAGACAGTAAAATGTAGATGTTAAGACATGCCCCTTGATTTGTGTTCCGGAAACTTTTTAAAGCTTGCAACTTCAGTTAAGTTGAATATTGTTCATTGGGGTGTTCGGGGGCTTCCCCCTCCCTTCTTTTCACATTTAGCTTTTTGAAAGCCCATTTCCTGCCCTTCTAAACATGTGGCATTCCTTCACGTATTGTGTATGTGGCTCTCTGCCTTTTGGTTGGTGTAAGCAATTCTTTCTCATTAGTGAAGGCAGAGAGAGCATCCCTCTGGCCCAAAGCATGCTTTACATACCTTCTCCTCATCATACCCCTCTGAGGATAGCCACATCCATAATCCCTTCCCCACCCCCCACCCCCACTCCTTAAAGGGGTCCAGATGGTAAATGACTTCCAGAAAGGCACCCAGACAGTTGGTGACAAGGAGTCAATGAAGGATCGAGTCTTAACATGTCTCTGCTTTTCGGGGCTTTTCCCCTTGCCCAGCTCTCTGCCCCGTTTACAGAGCAGGTTGGGATGTTCTCTCTGGGCTTTTGATACAAAAAGAAGCAACCAATTGTCCCTCTCCTCAAGGAATACACACAGTCCAATTTAATAAACATTTGTTATCTGCCTATTACGTGCTAGGCTTGATGCAGAATACAAAGAATATAAAGAAAACATAAAGTCCAAGCAGTCCTGAAAGGACTGCACTAACATCCAGTATCATGATGACTGAAGAATGATTTCATGGCTGGCTGTACTTAGACACCATGGAGAAAAGTTGGGTTTCCATTTAAACCACCTTGAAAATAGACTGGGGAAAAAGAGGCTTTCCTCTTCTAATTCCGTATGTCATTCCCTTTAGTTTGTTAAAAAGCAGAATATGGAAAACTTTGTCATTGCTACATGACTGTTTCTGCCTGATTACTGGGCTAGGGCAGAAGGGGGCTTTTTAAGTTTGAATCCTCAAAAGCTGAAGAGTAACTTTTTGTGTTCACAATCAAGCTGGATTTTATGAGTATGAATTCAACTTAGAGCTCCTTTTTTTAGGAAGCTTATGTACAAATTATATGTAAGAATGAAGAGGTGCCAGAGGGTTCATACTGAGCGCTATATTTGATATCCAAGATATTACTGAGATTTCGGTGGGATATATCATTCTGGAGTGGTATACTTTATTAAAAAATACAGGATACTTAAAATACTGTGTAGGGTTGGTGGGGTAGAATTTTATTTTAACAAAGTATGCTTAAGTGAGAAAGTCATATAATTGAGGGAAGCAACAGGGTGATGATGAATGGAGTGAAGTGGTGCTCTCACCGAGTTACTCTTCAATCCCCCTAGGCAGAAAGACTGAATAAATGTGTTCATGAAATGGTTCATAAACATTGCCTAACAACATTGTGAAGTCATGATGGGGGAACCTCAGTGATCTAGACATCTTCTGATGTCTTCTCCCTTTGCCAAAAGTAGAAAGACTTATAATATTTTGAGATATTATTATCCTTCAAAAGATGGAGGAACCTGTGAGGAAAATTCTCTTCAGTATCTGAATCTCAGCAGTGAGAAAGAAATGATTGCTGGGACTCTGGAAGGAAGTGCTTTTTTGGTGTGGTTCAAAGTTTGTGAAAGAACAGGTGGTGGTGGTTCTTTTTTGTCCTTCATTTTCTAAGAGCACAAAGACATCAGGAGGGTGATGTTGTGACTTGGAGGTGATTTGATTTCAGTGAGACAGAGCTGTGCAAAGGCATCAGTCTCATTCTGTCCCCTGAGCCATCAGAATTCAGTGGCAAGACATGACTGGGGGTGGCCCAGCTGTAGAAAAGAGGAGGAATACCTAACCTAAACTTGACATGCAACCTAGATGCTGGAAGAATACATTTCTAAAGAAGATGGGATAGGACAGGTGGAGTAGAGTGTTCCATAGGGAAAGTCAACTCAGGAATACTGAGCACTTTTTTTGAAATTTATTTTTATTAAAGATATTATTTGAGTTTTACAATTTCCCTCCCAATCTTGCTCCCCCCCCCCCCCCCCCAGGGAAAGCACTCTGTCAGTCTTTACTTTGTTTCCATGTTGTACCTTGATCCAAATTGGGTGTGATGAGAGAGAAATCATATCCTTAAAGAAGAGAAGTCTAAGAGGTAACAAGATCAGGCAATAAGATATGTTTTTTCCTAAATTAAAGGGAATAGTCCTTGCACTTTGTTCAAACTCCACAGCTCCTTATCTGGATACAGATGGCACTCTGCTTTGCAGACAGTCCAATATTGTTCCTGATTGTTGCACTGATGGAATGAGTGAGTCCTTCAAGGTTGAACATCACTCCCATGTTGCTATTAGGGTGGACAGTGTTTTTCTGGTTCTGCTCATCTCACTCAGCATCAGTTCATGCACATCCCTCCAGGCTTCCCTGAAATCCTGTCCCTCCTGGTTTCTACTAGAACAATAGTGTTCCATGACATACATATACCACAGTTTGCTAAGCCATTCCCCAATTGAAGGACATTTACTGGATTTCCAATTCTTTGCCACCACAAACAGGGCTGCTATAAATATTTTTGTACAAGTAATGTTTTTACCCTTTTTCATCATCTCTTCAGGGTATAGACCCAGTAGTGGTATTGCTGGGTCAAAGGGTATGCACATTTTTGTTGCCCTTTGGGCATAGTTCCAAATAGCTCTCCAGAAGGGTTGGATGAGTTCACAGCTCCACCAACAGTGTAACAGTGTCCCAGATTTCCCACAACCCTTCCAACAATGATCATTATCCTTTCTGGTCATATTAGCCCATCTGAGAGGTGTGAGGTGGTACCTCAGAGAAGCTTTAATTTGCATTTCTCTAATAATTAATAATTTAGAGCATTTTTTCATATGGCTGTGGATTGCTTTCATCCCATCTGTAAATTGCCTTTGCATATCCTTTGACCATTTGTCAATTGGGGAATGGCTTTTTGTTTTAAAAATATGACTCAGTTCTCTGTATATTTTAGAAATGAGTCCTTTGTCAGAATCATTAGTTGTAAAGATTGTTTCCCAATTTACATTTCTTTTGATCTTGGTTATATTGGTTTTATCTGTGCAAAAGTTTTTTAATTTAATGTAATCAAAATCAACTAATTGGTTTTTGGTGATGTTCTCCAACTCTTCCTTAGTCATAAACTGCTCCCCTTTCCATAGATCTGACAGGTAGACTAGTCCTTAATCTTCTCATTTGCTTATAGTATTGCTTTTTTATGTCTATGTCCTGTAATCATTTGGATCTTATCTTGGTAAAGAGTGTGAGGTGTTGGTCTAATCCAAGTTTCTTCCATGGCCGGACCCTTTGGGTTTATCAAACAGCAGATTACTATAATCATCTCCTGCTTTTACACCTAGTCTATTCCACTGGTCCACCACTCTATTTCTTAGCCAATACCAAACAGTTTTGATGACTGATGCTTCATAATATAATTTTAGATCAGGTAGGGCTAAGCCACCTTCTTTCGCACTTTTTTCCCATTAAGCTCCTGGCAATTCTTGACTTTTTATTTCTCCATATGAATTTACTTACAATTTTTTCTAACTCATTAAAGTAATTTTTTGGAATTTTGATTGGTAGGGCACTAAACAGATAGTTTAGTTTTGGTAGAATTGTCATTTTTATTATATTAGCTCTACCTATCCATGAGCAGTTGATATTTGCCCAGTTATTTAAATCTGATTTAATTTGCGTTGAGAAGTGTTTTATAATTGTTTTCAAAAAGATTCTGAGTCTGTCTTGGCAAATAGACTCCCAAATATTTTACACTGTCTGAGGTTACTTTGAATGGGATTTCTCTTTCTAGCTCTTCCTGCTGTTTCTTGCTAGACATATATAGAAAAGTTGAGGATTTATGAGGGTTTATTTTATAACCTGCAACTTTGCTAAAATTGCTAATTGTTTCCAGTAGTTTTTTGGATGATTTCTTGGGATTCTCTAGGTAGACCATCATGTCATCTGCAAAGAGTGAGAGTTTTGTCTCTTCCTTCCCAATTCTAATTCCTTCAATTTCTTTTTCTTCTCTAATTGCTGATGCTAACATTTCTAATACAATATTGAATAGTAGTGGTGATAATGGGCACCCTTGTTTCACCCCTGATCTTATTGGGAATGCCTCTAGCCTCTCCCCATTGAATATAATACTTGTTGATGGTTTCAAATAGGTACTGCTAATTATTTTAAGGAACAGTCCATTTATTCCTACACTCTCTAGTGTTTTTAATAGGAATGGATGCTGTATTTTGTCAAAAGCTTTTTCAGCATCTATTGATATGATCATATGGTTTCTGATAGGGTTGTTGTTGATATAATTGAGTATACTAACAGTTTTCCTAATATTGAACCAACCCTGCATTCCTGGAATAAATCCTACTTGATCATAATGTATTATCCTAGTGATGACTTGTGATCGTTTTGCTAAGATTTTATTTAGGATTTTTGTATCTATATTCATCAAGGAAATAGGTCTATAATTTTCTTTCTCTGTTCTAACTCTTCCTGGTTTAGGTAACAGCACCTTATTGGTTTCATAGAAAGAGTTAGGCAGAGTTCCATCTTTCCCTATTTTTCCAAAGAGTTTATATAGGATTGGAAACAATTGTTCCTTAAATGTTTGGTAGTATTCACTTATGAATCCATCAGGCCCTGGAGATTTTTTTTTAGGGAGTTCAATAATGGCTTTTTGAGTTTCTTTTTCTGAGATAGGGTTGTTTAGGTATTTAATCTCTTCTTCATTTAACCTGGGCAACTTATATTTTTGTAAATATTCATCCATTTCACTTAGATTATCAAATTTATTGGCATAGAGTTGGGCAAAATAATTTCAAATTATTACTTTAATTTCCTCCTCATTGATGGTGAGTTCACCTTTTTCATTTATGATACTAGCAATTTGGTTTTCTTCTTTCTTTTTTAAAATCAAATTGACCAGAGGTTTATCAATTTTATTGGTTTTTTCATAATACCAACTTTTGGTTTTATTTATTAATTCAATAGTTTTTTTGCTTTCAATTTTATTAATTTCTCCTTTAATTTTTAGAATTTCTAATTTGGTATTTAATTGGGGATTTTTGATTTGTTCTTTCTCTATTTTTTTTAGTTGTATGTTTAGTTCATTGATTTCGTCTTTCTCCAATTTATTCATGTAAGCATTTAGAGCTATAATATATCCCTTGAGAGTCACTTTGAATGAATCCTATAGGTTTTGGTATGTTGTTTCAATATTATCATTATTGGATAAAATGGTTAATACTTTCTATAATTTGTTTTTTGGCTCACTCATTTTTTAAAATGAGGTTATTCAGTTTCCAATTTGTTCTGGGTCTAATACTGAGCACTTTAAAATGACATTTTGAAGAGACCAAGAAGAATACTTCCAACAAGATGGCAAAGGGAGTCTTGACTGGAAATGACTTGTCTAAAGATACTAATGTGATAAATATATATATGTATGTATGTATATATATGTAGGAATTCACTAACTAAATTGAGATTTTTAGGCAGCTAGGTGGTATAATGGATGGAGTCAGGAGAACCTGAGTTCAAATCTGGCCTCAAATACTGCTAGCTGTATGATTCTGGGTGATTCACTTTACCTTGCTTGCCCCTCTTTCCTCTGTAAAATGAACTGAAGAAGGAAATGTCAAACCAGTACAGTGTCTCTGTCCAGAGTAGGATCATGAAGAGTGGGGCCTGATTAATTGACCAAACAATAACAACAGAAAATGACAATGAGGTTGGGTTGTGGAAGATAGAAAGATATGACAAAGTCCTTAAAATTTATTTTGAGAAATACTAAATCTGAATGAGTAGAAGCTGGCAAGAAAAACCAAGGATATGGTTTGAGGTTTTATTTTTATGGTATGGTATGAGGTTTTATTTATAATAGGAAAAAAAATAAGGATCGAATCTTAGCTCAGAATAGCTAATGTGATGATAGTAGAAAAAGAGCAGAGATAAAGCTATAAAACTCTTCTGCTGCAGTTTTCTCTCCAGGTGAGTGTGCTTTGTATTGGAAAGGTGTCAGAACAAATGTGGGAGATGGGTGAAGTGACCAAGATAAGTAAGGAGCTAAGAGAACCCAGTTAGGGCTGTCTTTGAGTTCAGGGCAGCAGATCAGATGAACTAGGGCAAATCCCTAAGAGGGATCAGAAAGAGAAAAGTCCCTCTGCTCTCTGCTGGGGATTTCAGAAGGGGTCTTTTGTTCAGTGCTGGCTGCTACTGTTCAGCAAAGATGTTGACAAGGTGGAGAAGGTTTAGAGAAGAAGCCACCAGTTCAGAAAAGAAGCCACCAAGAAGAGAAAGGGACTTTGCCAAAGGTGGAAGGAACTGGCCTGGAGAAGAGGAGACTTAGGGAGAGGATGATGGTAGTTTATTTTCAAGTAACTGAAGAACCAGCACAAAATAACTAGATTTGTTCCATTTGGCCCCAAAGAGGTGAATAAGTTGTAAAGAGGTCCATGTAAGCTTGAAGTTAGGAAAAACTTGCTCATAATTAAAGCCATCTCAAAATCCAATCTCAAATTCCCTCCTTGTTGGAGGTCTTGAGGAAAAGAATGGAAGTTTAGCCACCATTGAGGATGTTCCAGAGCATTGTGGCCAGACTCATAGAATCAGGGCCTTCATCTGAATATGAATATCATGTAGTGGGAATGGGCATTGATTTACACATAGCTATTTTATTGCATTTTTTACTTATTTCGTGAAATATTTCTTCCCTACATTTGAATTGGGTTTTGTGGTGTTGCAGAGTGCTGTGGCCTCAAGGGCTACATGATTGATCCTTCTGTAGAAGAGGGTATTCTGGGCAGTCCTGTTTTGACCTCAGTGGTCCCTGAGACCCTTTCTAGCTCAGAGTCCTTGTTTCTGAGGGGATCCTCAGCGCAGGCAGGGTGAGCTTTCCTTATCAAAATGTTGACCAAACCTGAACACAAAACGATTATTAGTGTCAGCTCAGGGAGAGGTGAAGTGTAGGGTTTTTGCACTATGATGTGCTTCTCAGCTTGTAGGTCCCAGTTGTGGATCAGAGGCTTTGCTGGGGAAAAGAGTCTCTCCTGTGCCTTGGAAGAAGGGGAATGTTTATGTGTTTCAGTCTTTGTAGCAGTTTCAAAGAAGCAGTGCTTCAAATTGTAATCTGGAGGCTTATTTTTGCTAAGGGGGAGGAATGAGACTACATTTTCAGTTTTAAAATTAACTCCTGATAACTTCATTGTCTTTCCAATGTTCTTTTATAAAAATTTCTTCTTCTTTCACTGGTAAGCAAACATTTCCCTATAGTATTTGTTTTTCTCCATAATTTTGCAGTGACCTTTATTTTCTTTTAAATATTATTTTGTTTATGAAAGTATATTGGGGCCTGTTGGATAAAGTCCATGCTGTAAAATTCATATTTGGACAGAGTGATTACAGGATGATGAGCACTGAGGGGCTTGAACATACAGCATAGAGATCACATGTGATTTCTGACCTCAGGGTGCTTAAAATCTATTAGAGAAAGTGGGAATAAGCAATTTCTGTAAAACTATAACAATATTTGTGTATATGCAAATATTGACATATATCTATATATCTGTATGTATTTGTGAATATATGCACTTGTCGATATTTTTGTGTTTTTGTATATGTGTGCATCTATATATCTATATCTATCTATATATATGTATTGTGTCTAGATCTGTATTGAGAGTAGGGCTCTGAGGGGAGTGGGAGGAAAAAAGATTGTGATATTTGTTTGGAAAACAGAGGGGAATTGATTTGGAAAATTTTTTTTAAAAGATTCTCAGAAAAGATGGGAAGGGAAGGATGTGATTTGGCTAATGTTTTAAGGGAGGCTGTTCCCCAGAATCGTGTGTTAGTCTAGGCCAGCCTAGAGAAGCCTAACACTTCTTTTCTGATGAATTTTGTGAATCATAGAAGTCTTGAGGTGACACTTTCATATTTCCTCAAATAAATCCATTTAGGAGAATACCATCTGTATCCAGATAAAGAACTGTGGAGTTTGAACAAAGTCCAAGGACTATTCCCTTTAATTAAAAAAAAAAAAACTGCTATCTTATTGTCTGATCTTGCTATCTCTCATACTTTATGTTTCTTCCTTAAGGATATGATTTCTCTCTCATCACACTCAATTTGTATCAATGTACAACATGGAAACAATGTAAAAGACTGACAAGTTGCTTTCTGTGGGGTGGGGTGGGGGAGGGAAGTAAGATTGGAGAAAAATTATAAAACTCAAAATAAATATCTTTAAAGAAAAAAAGAAATAAATCCATTTAGCAATTAGTGATTGAGCACCTTCTGTTTAAGGCCCGATGTTTTAAGTCAGATAAGACACCGTTCCTACCTTCATAGTAGGAAACAGCCTGTATAAACACATATGGGATAAGATACAGATTTTAAAAACAGTAATGATATGGCCAGCACTCTGAGAAGTGCCAAATAGAGTTGGGTGAAGTCTAAGGAAAAAGTTACCAAGTATAAAGAATCAAGGTCTTCTTGGAGAAGGAGATATTTGAAGATGAGCAGGAGCTCCAAAGATGATGAAGATTAGGGAATGAGGCAGGAAAGGGCAGGGGAGGTCCAGAGAGCAGTAGAAGGAGATGATCTTGGAAAGATAGTGACCCCCATTGGGAGAGGAGAAGCATGCAGGAGAAAATTCTGGAATGGGCTGCTCCCAGGGACAGACCCTCGGTCCATCAGACAGTAAGTCAACAAGTCCATCCACCTGTTCACATTCTGTTGGGGGAGACAACTTAGCCTTGGTGTAACCAGAAGGAGGTGGCTGAAAATATGAAAATATGAATATGGATTATGTCATTGGATCACAGAGTCCTGGAGGGGCACTATAAGTGAAAGAAGCCTGGAAGGTCCAGAGGGGCCATGTTTGGGGTTGATCCTGGAGGTGACAGCAGCTCCTGGACTCTGGAGCAATGAGTGACATCACTAGGTAGAAGAAGTTTTGGAAGTGATGGGGCCAGGAGACTGCAGCCCAGCCAGGCAGGAGGGGAGCTTGTCCCAGGCTGGTGCCTCACTGGGTGAGAGAAGGAGACAGGCCTGAGGTGTTCTGGTAATATACTGGAGATGCGAATACTCAGTTTGTAGAAGTAAATGAGCAGCTATGCCAGCCACTGTCCTAAGTGCTGGCATCCAAAGAAAGGCAGCTCCCTCAGCCTCCCTCCAAAACAAAGGAGTTCACAATTGAATGGTGTAGCCATGATGATGAGGGATAAAGATTGAAAGGAGAGAGGAAAAAGAAGAGAAGGGGGCCCAGGACCCTTGGGGGACTCACAGTTCGTGTGACCTCAATGGAGTTCCTGCCAAAGACAGGGAGCCTGAGTGGTCACATAAGGCAGAGGAGACCCAAGAGAGGAAGGTCAAGAAAACCTAGAGAAGAGGGTGATGAATTGCATCAAGGAGAATGAGGATAGAGAAAAAAATCATTTGATTTTCTAGTTTGCCACCTTTCCCACCCTCTGTGCTCTTTGATCAGGGACACAGGCCCCTGGACAGACCATCCCTCTATTGGATCTTGTCTATCTCTCTGGCTGTTTCATGTGCCCCGGAAGCTTCATCCTGGACTCTACCGCCTCTACAGCCCCTCTTTAAGGAGCTTATCCTAGTGGTCATAGCAAGGGCAGGATGAAGAAATTAGCGCAGACCCACTGCATGTAGCCCAGACACATTCAGAGCCGAGTGCCCTCTTGAAAGGGCAATTGAAAGGTTCGTGGTTGTGCCCTTTAGTCAGAGGGCAGAGTCCATCTTGTCTTTGAGCAGTTTGGATCTAAAATACATGTCCCAATGAACCATGTCTCTGGGTAATCTGTTCAGCAGACACATCCTAGTTGAGCTTGAACCTCAGGTCTTTTTCAGTTACTTCCTTCTTTCTGTTGAATCCTTTTGAATCATGTCCCAGGGCTTGACACAGTCAACTCAGTGGGAATCTGCCTCTGTCCTTAAAAAGCTTATTGCCTCATTGGGAAGAAAAGCCATATGTGGAAATAAATACAATGCACAACAGTGAGTGTGATGATAACTGGAGCTCAAGATCAGCTGAGGAGGAGAGGTCAAAGAAATCTCTTGGTCCTCCTTCCCTTTGGATGAGTTGTGTTCTGGTTGCTGTTCTTACTAGTCAATTCAAAGTTTGCAGACATTTATTCAGTCCTCATTTTGTGTTATATGTGCTGGAAGAAATGCACAGTTTAGATGGAAATGGTTTATAGTGAAATGTTGGATGTGAATGCAGTGGCCCTTGCCAATGTGTGCTTGCTAATCATAACTCTTGTTTTTGTTTTACAGGTGCCCGGGGCCCAAGAATTGGTGGACTTTTCTCCAGTTTATCGATGTTTGCATATATATTCTGTCCTGGTGAGTCCTCAGTTGGATCTTTCCTCCCCCATTCCTGGGCTATACACATGAAAAGAGCAATGCCTTCTCAGGTTTGGGGTGTTTTTCTTTAAATTTGTTAGATGATGAGCAGAGAGGGGAGTGAGGTACTGCAGTGGCTGAGATGGTCATAGTGGTCCTAATCCTGTCCACAGGCATGACCCTGGGCAGTGAGTGATTTGCTCACAGATACATACCTGGGAGATGTCAGAAGTAGGACTGGAACCCAACTCTTCCTGATTCCAGGCAGGTCTCTGAGCCTGTCTGCCCTACCCTTCCAGTATCAGGACTCCATCCTCTTTGTTTTGATCCCTCTCTTCTCTTGTCTTCTCTTTCTGTACATATATTTGTCATGGCACAGATGGTGTCTGAAATCCTTAACTGACTCATGTCCATTAGCAATAGTTTAGGAGCTGATCCTCGGATTAGGGCTTTCATAAACCATGACATTCATTTTCTCTGCTGTTTGCAGAGTGCTGGGCCAGGCACTGGCAATTTAGTGATGAGATGTGGTCCTAGTCTCCAAGGATCATTCCATCTAGTGGCAAGGAGAAAGAACCTCTTAAAAAAGCAATGGAATAAGTGCCATAGAAAAACAGTACATTACAAATAGGGGAGTGGTTGTCCTGTTGTTGGATTTATAAGAGATTCATTTATTTTTTCCCAAATAAGACTCATTATGGATAAACAAGACAAAATAAAAAAAAAAACAACCCTCACAACAGCAACCCCAAACTTTAAATCCTCTAAATAAGAAGGGAAAGTCACCTTTTAAACAGTGGTTGCAGATGATTTTTCATGCAATTGTACCATTGTATTTATTGATTAATAAAAGAAACAGACACTTATGTGCATTATCTTGAACAAGGAATAACATTATCCATTGTATTTAATATAACTGTGTTGCTAATGATGCGGACATTATTTAAAGCATTGTGTTGGGTTCTACTTTGGGTTCTACTTTTTTGACTTCCTTATCCCTTCATAGAAATCTCCTTGGAGATCTGGTCTTCTTGATCTTTGTCCTTTCCTAGGTGGACTCCCCTCCCCAACTTTGGATATTTCAGATAGCACTGCTAAGTACAGATCTCTTGTTTGCCACTCTTCTAGTTAGTCAGGAGACAACTGTGTTGGTTGCTCTGGTGGTGAGAAAACTGTGTTTGTTGTTGTTGTAGTGGTGATTCTGGTGGGAGTGATGGTCATTATGATGGTATGTAATGATGTCAATGATTATGGATGGTGGTGAGAATGTGATAGTAGCAATCTTGGTGGTAGTGACGGTGCTGAGTGGTGGTGATAGTTGTGTGACATGTCTTCAACTTTGTTAGTATCATAGTCTCTTGTGGTTTGAACCTGGACTTCTGTTGGGGCAGAGGTCATTCCATCAGCACAGCAGCCTGTGGCTCTATTGAGTTTGTGTTCTAGAGGGGTATTCCTAGATCCAGATTGAATATTGAAAATCTCTTAGATTTTTTTCTCTCTCAGTTTTTAACGTAGCCAATGAATAAGAAATCTTTCCTCTATTTTTCATCATAGGCCAAACACTTTTGCTGTGCATTGCTGTGCAATCCTCTACTTGTGGTTGTTAGGATGTCAGAATATAAATAAATTGCCTGTGGACATAAGCAGACCTGTTTCTAATAACTTTTAAAGGATTATAGCAGATTGCATAAAAATTAGGAAGTCAAAGGACTTTAGTGTTTTTTTAAATTTATGTTTATTGCTGTTTTTTGTTTTGACATTGTCTAGATTTCTTCTGTATCCTTTCATTCAGTCATCAAGCATTTTAAGTGCTTGCTGTATACAGTCATTGCACCTGGCAAGCTGATGATAAAGCAGAAATAGTCTCTGCCCTAAAGCAGCTTGCATTCTACTGGGACTATATATATTCAATCCATATAGCTTGGGGGAGGTGGGGAAACTTCTGTGAAAGCTATATCTACTAGAACAATCTTATAAGTAAGTCTTATGGGAATTCACTATTTTGGATTGTTTTAAGAGGGGCTTGCATTATACCAACTTCTATTTTATAGTGAATGATGATATAAAGAAGTTCAGTTCTCACCTGAAGGTTCTATCAATATCACAATAATTTGTATTTTGCTAATTTAGTAACCTCATCATTTTGCCCATGATTTCTCTAATAGATGGTTTTTTAAAATTCTGAGGTAGATTAGTGACCCTTCAAATTGAGATGATTGACAATTATAATTCTGATCATTGAAGTAGGCTATTCATAACCTCAACTTCCGAAGGCATCTGCTTGCTTGCTGTTCCATCTGGCTGGAGACTCTCTTTCAACATTCCATTAGTTCTGTATGACCATTGCTATCACAACACTTGATATTATGATTTTAAACATTTCTTGGAATTTTTGTTTCCATGTGAAGATGTCCTTCCCCCAAGATTTTTCATTTTTCCACATTTACTGCTGAATTCACAAATAGAAAGACTAAATTTAAGTTATTTTATACATGTATTAACTTTTTAGTCACTTTGATAACTTCATCATATAAATCATTTTTTTAAATAAATTTTTAGGCAGATGTTAACTTAGAAAAAGTTCAAAATGGGTAGATCATTCTTAAGAAAGTCATGAATGAGTGAAAATAGCATTTTAACAGAAATTGAGTTCAGAATGCACCTAACTTAGGATAGGCATTTCTGTGAATACTTCAATAAATAATTTCATTTGTTCTGCATCTGTTAATAATTATATGGTTCTGACACTAATGCCATGGTATATTATTGGTATTAGGAAAAATAACGTAGACAGAATGTGTTACATTTTGAACATACTTTATTTTGCTGTCAGTAGTGGCATTACTGTTTGAGAGGCAGAAATCACAATTTGAGGGTAAGTGGTGGGGCCTGGCAGCAGGGAGGTGGGTCTTCCTTCCTACCTTTGCCTCTTAGAACAGGGCTGGTCATCTGTCATCTCTCTTGATTGTGCATTGGAAATAAAAGCTACCATCTAGGGGGAACTTGGGATGGGACCAGTAAGGGCCAGCATTCCTCATGAAGCAGGGTATTCACTGGGAAGGGTGGGCTTAGACCCAGGTCCCAGGGGTACACAGGGAAGCACAAGACACATCTCCCTTTTACTGTTTCATATCTTGTATCTTAGTATTTCAGTTCTTAAGGAACTGAAGTCAGTCTGTGGTATGAAATGTCTGACAGTTTCTGAGGGTCCCATTGAATGGAATTGTTCTTCTATCATCACATGATGTGTGATGGAACCAGGATCCATAATGGGCCTTGGGAAGTGGGAAGAGGCAGGTTGGTGGGGAGAGCTAAGCCCCACTGAGGCTACCACCCACCTACCTGGAAGGTGCCAGAAGGATGGTAGCCTTATTTTGACCCGGAAAAGAAGCCCTTCTTGGGGTCTCAGGGACTTCTGCACAATGTCAGGGCTGAGGCTCGAGGAGGGGAAGCAGCCCTCTTGGTGTGAGACGGAAGGCCCATTACACAAGTAACAAAATGTCCTAATATTTTGTCATTTACAATAGTGTTTATCTGAACTTTTGGCCCGGAGGATAACAAGGCGACTTTGAATAAACACGGCAATATTTATTATTTTTAGTGAAACCGACCTTCCAGTCACCTCCCTTTTATGGCTGCTGCTTATAAATTCCCAAAGGATTATTTGAAAAATCCTCCTCCTATCAGCCTTATCAGCGGGGCAAGAGTTCACTTATTGTCACAGGAGGTCGGGCTGCGGTCATGGTCTTGTCGAGGGGGCCGAGCACCTGTCAAGTCTTCCTTCGGCAACTCTGGGAGGAACAATATCAAGCCGGCAGCCAGACTTTTCCAGGAAGTGCTGAACTTTGGCAGGAAGGGCCGAGGAGGGGACAGAGAGTGGACAGGGGTCACGCCGCGGTTAATTGAGACTGGGTCCTTAGAGTGGAGAGGGTGTTGTGAGAGCCAGAGCGGGCAGCCCGCCTGCCTGGAGGGTGGGCTTGAGGAACTCCTGACCAGAGCAGGCCTCTCACCGAGGGGACATGTGGCCCCTACTGGTCCAGGGATGGGAATAAATGGGGGACATGTTTGTAATGGGGCTGTCTCTATTAAGCTAGCAAGATAGGAAGAAAGAAAAGGCAGGTGCATTTGAGAGGCCCCCATCACCTTGGTGGTAGAGGGACTGAGCAGGTGGGCCGACCAGCTTCCACTGAACCACCTGCAGTGGCCAGCCCACCACCCCTCCTCGGGGCTTCAGGCAGCCGCTGTGACCCAGATTGACAGTTGGCACATCTGTGGCTTGTGTAGGACAGGCAGGGTCAGAAGAGGAGAGGAGGGCGATCTCACTTCTGCTCTTCTTTGTGTCTTAATACCACAAATTGCAGTAGATTGAAATAGATGATTGGGGCTTGGTCTGTGAGGGGGGACTTTGGTGAACTCTGAATTGAAGGGGAGCTATTCCAGTATTTTCATGTACTCAAAGTCCTGGTTGTATCCAAAAATTAAAAATGGGGAGAGAGAGAGAGAGAGAGAGAGAGAGAGAGAGAGAGAGAGAGAGAGAGAATGAGAATGAACGCGAACATGCCCTGGGTCCCTTCCCTTCTGAGAACACTGTCTGGGAGGACCTGGAGCCCCATGACTTTGACTCCGGGCTAGTAGGGATGGGACCATAAACAGTGTTTGAACCATGACTGCATTTCCTTGGGATTTCTTTCCCCTTCCCTATTTAAGGTCTTCCAGTGGGACCTAACTTGGCCAGCTGGGAAACCAGCAAAGGCACAGTTCTGATAGCTTTTGGGAAAAACTGAGATCAGAGATCAGGCATGTAACTGGGAAGGAAAAGGAGTATGTTCGGAGGCCAGATCTGGAAGGCGCATTCCCCGGAAGGTGAAGGGAATTCATTAATGAACTTCCAGAGCCCCAACTCCAGATGAAGGACATTTGGAAAAGAAGTTATTGAGAACTTACAGGGATTGTGTGGGGTGTTTTGGTGGTGGGGTGGTAGTATGGTAAGAGGTGGTGGGATTGTGGTGGTGATGTTCCAGTTTGGTGGGTATCTCTGTTAATCAGCCTATTGATTATTTGGAGGAAGGCAAAATTCATCTGCTCTCATCTTGAATTTGGTGGATGAACTTGATGAGTTTGACCCCCCGTGCTTCCCCAGAACTCTCCCACTATGGCCAGGTTGTGAGGAGACAGGGCTCTTTAATGGATTCAGGGAAACTCCAGGCCCAGAAGGGGCCCAGCTTCCTGTGGGCTGTGCCATGCATCCTGGCTGCTCCAGCCCCAGAGCCCTGGTCTGATGGCTCCCAGACCTGGTTTCTGACCAGGAGGTCTGGTTACAGCTCAGTAACAGAGAGTTCTGGAACAAGGAATGCATTCTTGTTTCTGGGGAAGCTTGACAAAGAACATGGGCTCAGGACAGGAAAGGCTTCTTGCTAGAAAAGGAGCAAGGAAGGATCAATAACAAATCTGAATCTCTGACACTCTTTGAACAGGGCTGGTAGAGCAGGAAAGTTCTCTGGCTCTTTCAAAGATTTAAGAAAAGGAAATTCTTATGTTGTTCTTGTTCATTCATGTCCTACTCTTTGTGACTCCATTTGGATTTTCTTGACAAAAGTTGAAGTGGTTCACCATTGCCTTCTTCAGCTTATTTTACCAATGGAGAAACTGAGGCAAACAGGGTGAAGTGACTTGACCAGGGTCACCCAACTAGCTGGTGTCTGAGGCTGGATTTGAACTTGAATCTTCTGACTCCAGGACTAGTACTCTCTACTGCCCCCAAACTGAACTGGTTTGTAAGAGCTCTTGGGAAAAAAATTAACTGTGTGAAAGAATGCAGAGGCTGTAAAGTGGTCATCTTGGGAAAGGTTGGTAGGCAGAGCAGGAAGACCTCACTTGGCATCACCTGCCTCCGATCTTCTGCCCTGTGACATTGGTATGACCACCCGCTCCCCGTGGCCTGGTCAGCAGCACCCTCCACCTCAAGTCTAGCCTCAGGGCTGGGAGAGGCCTTGAGACCCCATCAGCTCCTCTTTAAAACTGGGGTTGGGGTGGGGGGATGGGGTGGTGTTGGACTGGAAGGTCTTCCAGATGCCTTGCAGGTCTAGAACTAAGGAGTCCAGAATCCTATCTTCCTATATCCAGTTTTCTTTTAGGGTTCACTTGATATTTGAGAAGAGATTAGAGCAAAAAACCATTGACTTACGCTTCTTTTACATGCATACATATATATACACATACAAGGAAACATACATATATACATACAATTTATTTAAAGAGTGTCTCTTAATTGGTGGTGAGCATGTATGTCGATGGGCACCTGCACCTGTGTGAGTGTTCATGAGACTAAGAATAGAAATGCTTGACTAGGAAGCTCTGAACGTGTAAGCATTCTGGGTAGGTTCCTGCTTCCTCACATTTCCAGGTGAGAATTCACATCTTAGTTTTCTGACCAAGGTGAAGAGCAGGGAAGCCCGAGGCACTGAACCTCACTTCCTGCATGGGTGAGGTGGGAGTTCTTGGATGGTATCAGCTGGAGAAGTGATTTAGAGCTGAGAGGGACTTAATTTATTTTAACCACTTCACTTTACAGACAGGAAGACAGAGGCCAGAGGTGGCCAGAGGAAGGTTCCAAAGGTTTTAGGTAGTGTTGACAGGCCTTGTGTTCAGACCCTCTGAAGCGATCAGTCCAAGTCCACTTTCAGGTCCCTGCCCATCAGAGAGTGACTGTGACTTAGGACTGCCCTCCCTCCCACAGTCTAGGTTTTTACAAAAACCCCTCCTTGTTGCCATCCAGATGTCTCCTAAATGCCCTCTTTTCTGACCAAGTTTAGGGCTAATTGTTTCTTATTCTGTTAGCCTTCTTGAATTTTGCCTCTCTTCTTTCCCCCTGACTTACCTGGTCCCCTTTCAGGGAGCTCTCACTATTGCCTAAGAGTGAATGTTAGTGGTCATGGTGGTGTTAGTGATGGCGGTGTTGATGACTGCCTATTTCTTGGTCCACTATTCATGGAGACCACCGACTGGGGGGATCAGAAGAACTGAGTAGATCTTGACTCTTCTTGCAGTCTGATGCATTTTACTTCTCTGGGCATATTTCCTCATCGATCAGGTTTGTGTAAGGGGTCTCTCAGATTCTTTGAAACTCCCAGGAAAAATCTTGCAATGCTCATTTTAAGTCAGGTGGGATTCCTATTTGTGAATATGTGGCATGGTGCTCTCCTAATTTGAGACACCCTCAGCTTTCCCTGGGGCCAGGCATTCTTGTGCTTTGGAGCTTCATGGACCCGAGGCAAATGGGTGCTGGTCTCTGTGCAGGGTCAGAGGGTAGATGAGCTGATCTGACCAGGGAGGGGGAATCAGCCAATGACTTATTTTTTTAGCACTCCACTGGGGTATTTGTTCATCAATGTTTCTGTTGTAGTCAGGGAAGGGAGTAGTGGTTTCTGCCTAGTGGCTTCCTATAAAATCATAATTCAGCATCACTGAAGAGATGTTGTTAATTAAGTCTGTAAGTACTGCTAGTACTCTGGCAGTGGGTTATCGCTGAATAAAAGTGGCACAGAATAACCCCTTAGTCCTTTTCTAGTCCCTTGGAATTGAAATACCCCTTTGGCTGACTTCATCATTTGGGTGGTTACATGCTACATTAGAGGCCAAATGTTTGGTAAAAGACAGAAACCTTCAAGAGGCCTGGCTCCCCATCAATTGTGTTTATGAAACAACATGGGAAATGTCTTTGGGACAGAGGAAAAGAAGAGCCCGCTAATGATGCCAAGGGCTTCTCTGGAGCAGTAAAGTGGAAGAAGCGGGACCATTTTCGGGTTCTCAAGCCCTTGGGGGATTGGCAGCACTTGTCCAAGAGGCATTCAGATGCTCCGGCCTGGTTTGTTGAAGAGCTGAAATGGACTGTTTTGTTAATATTTCAGGAGAGTATGTTTAAGCAGTATTCCCAGCAGCTCTTTTTTTGTTTTGTTTTTTTATTTTTTTTATTTTTAAATGGAATTTCTTTCCCCCCTTGAAATACCTGTTTATCTGCTTCCTTCAGTAACATGAAGAGTAAGCATAAGCTGCATTGTTGGGAGCCAACTTGTGTTCGGATAGAGTTGGAAGCAGTGTGGTTTGTTTCCAGTGACCTTGGGAACTTTTGAGCTGCAAAGAAAAAACGTGTTTTAAATCTCTTCTCTAGAGATTTTATTTTAATGTGGAAAATTTTGCACTCAAATCTTTGGTAATTCTTTGTTCATGTCAGACATTTTGCAGGTTGTTCCCCCTCTCTAGCCTTCCCTATCTTGCTGTCTCCTGGCCTACTAGACTAGACCCACCGGTTCCTGCTGGGGGGAGACACAACCTCTGGACATATCATAGTGGAAGGCAGAGGGCACCCTACATTGTGCAACATAATGATAAAGCCATTAGAATGAGCTGATGTTGGGACCGGGGGATCCCTCCCTCCCCTGCAGTAGGTGCTGATAGGTCCTGACTTACAATCTTGTCTGTAGAAGCTATGGATTGAACTTTGCAGATTTATCCCATTTCTTCTTTAACCCAAGGACCGACCTTAGTGTCCATGGGCACACTCCAAGAAGAGTTAGAAGGGCCCAGGTTTCTCTTCTGACTTGGTCCCCAGACCTTAGCTTGGGAAGTAAACATCATGTTTCTCAATGAACTGTGAATCCTTTCCTCCAACAGCATTGCAATGAAGCAACTCTCCCACTGTAGTAGAGTTAATTGATCTAACTTAATGAAAGCCCTTGCAAAAATGAATGGGGAGGGTTGCTTGTTTGTTTTGGCAGAGTGGGTCTTCTGGAATCAAACCTCTTTAAGGGACTTTGTTATCTAGCAAAGAGAGATATCTAGGCTTTATTCACAGCTCTATTTCCAACTTCTTGTTGGACCTTGCTAGTTTATTGACTAAACTTAGCCTCTCGGTGCTTTTAATTTTTTCTTTACATTTCTTACTCAACCATAAGTGTAAAAGCATTCCTTATGGTGTAGTTGGAAGATGTTATCAATGTTGAAAGGACTGCCATATGGAGGCAGAATAGCTAAGTGGATAAAAGCAGAAGGACCTGGATTCAAATTCAGCTTCTAACATAGTATAGCTCTGTGATCATGATCAAGTCGATTAAACTTGGAGCTCCAGTTTCCTCATGTGGAAATAGGTCCATACCAACCTGTAGTTTCTTCCATAAAGTCTTCTGGTGAAGTACAAAGAAAGTACTGTAATGTGAAGCTCTTGATAAACCTTGAAGCTTTACCTCTCTCTAGTCCATTCAGCTAACATTTGTTTAAGAGCCTACAGATACAGGTTCTTAACTCCTACTGGCCCTGCCCTCCAGGTGCTTGCAGTTTAAGGAGGAAGGAAGTCAGCATACAATCACAATGAATGCAGGTAAACTGGGTGCAGTCAAGTCACAGAGGACAGAGATGGGGGTACTCTCCCCTGTGATGGTCAGGAAGAGAGAGGGTTTGTATGACAGGAGAGGAAGTGACCAGCAGAGGCTTTGTTGAATTGAAGGTGGCTGTGGGACCTCTAGTGGGAAATGGAGGAGCCAGGATGCCTCTGACACATCCTGATGGGGAACCTGTCTTAAGTTTCTCCACTGTTCAGGTTGTCATTGCAGAAGGCATTGATCTCTGCTGCCGGAGGGTCTCCATCACCAGAAACTCCCGATACGGTGAACTCACAGGTGTTCACTGTGCAATTGCCACTGTTTGGCCTTTGGAATCCCTTTCCTCTTGCCTCCTAGTCTTCTTCAGAGATCTCTTCTCCTCTTAGCTATCTTTCCCTAGATTCACGCAGGTCTAGGTACCTCTTATGCTCAGGGCCAAGGGAGAAGAATTCTATTCAAACCTGCTGCTCCAATCTGTACATATTCTCATCTTAACATTTTGCTTTCCTTTGGCTTCCCCATTTCTCAGAGATGTCTGTGCCTGTTACTTCTACTTCCTCATCACTCCCGAAGTTCAGTACTGAGACCTCCCATGATGGAAATTTGATTTTAGTGCGTTTTCCCAACAGGCTTGGGAGCATGTGTTGGAGCTATAACTAATAGTAATCAAAGCCTACTGATCTCAAATACCAAAAGACATGGTGGGGAGTGGTGGAGGGAGGCAGTTTTCTCACTTTTTATAAGGTGAGCTTGTTGATTCACACAGCTCTGTAATCTGTATGTGCCAAACTGATCTGCTAACCTCCAATAATTGCTACAAATGGGACTGGTTTTGAGATGTGGTTGGTTATAGCAGCTGTAATGGAAGTTCATTTTTTAACTCTGGGGAGAGAACTGATTTATTTTAAATTGTGGGAAATTGAAAAATCCAGGACTGGGAACTGTGGTGGCGTCTGTCTCCTTTTCCTGGTTCTTATAACTCTGACCGCAGCCTAAAGACTGTTGAGGTGAAGTAGCTCAGGAGACTTAGCACCAGATTGGAAACTTGAAGCTTCAAGTCCTGATTCTGGCCATTCATTCCCCTTCTCCCATGGCCCAGGAACTATCTTACTGGACAGCTTCAAGTGATCCAGGGTGTCTGTCTCAGGAAGATGACTGTGAGTAAAATTAGTGGAGATAGGAAAAGACAATACATCCTAAGAATGAGGATTCATCTAATTTGCCTTGATAGTCCTCAGTTTGGGACCATTATAACTAATTTGCCTCTCGCATGAAATGTTATATCTTAATCTTACTGAATTTTATGGACTAGGAGCCCAGATTCCATTCTAGTTTTTTTTCTTATTGTTGGCTAATTTAGGGTGAATGCCCTAATTTCTCTAGATTACAGTTTTCTCATCTGTCACCTTCCATGTTTGATTTTCTCATTACCTCCTGATTTTGAGTGTCTTTAATGTATGATGAGCAGAACTGAAAGAGGTGGGCCAAAAGGTTTCTGGTAGAGTTGATGCTCTGTTCCTGCTCCTCTTCTTCTAATGGGCAGTTACCTCCTCAGATGCTAATGTTTTTTGAATCTTCAGGGTTTGCCACTAAGTAATGAGTAACTTTTCTTACTTTTTTGCTTCTTTAAGAGGTCAAGGATAAGGATTTCATCAGTATGGGGGCTCCCTCCACTGATGCCAATCTAACCTTTACTAGACTTGGTCACTTATCTTTGTCCAACAATCCATCCACTTATGACCCCACCTGATGAAGACTCACCCTGTCATTATTGGATGTGCTCTTTCCATTAAAATGGGACAGTAGTGATCGTGATATTCAGAGTGGTCTAAGGTCCTATCATAGATTTGATTGAATACTCTTTGAGAGTAGATGTCTCCTCCCCTGTACCACCCCCTCCTAAGCCCCAGAAAACACAGAAAAAAGGAAAGCCTTCAAAAGCCAAAAACAAACTTTTGCTTTATTGGATAAAACATCCCAGCAGCTGAGATTCATTAGAAGAGTTAGTTTCTCTGGAGACTCAGCCTGGACCATTAGTTCTTGTTTCCAGGACTGTCTGTCAGCATCTTTTTTTCAGAGGGTCCCAGGATGGCTGGCCTTGAGGAAGCACGTCCTCAGTTTTGTAGGACTGTGACAAGGCCTGTAGAGAAATAGGATGGATTTGGGGAGCCTGGATAACCCAGACATTTCAAGAATAGGGTTCTTGGCCCTTTCCTCAGAACTGTGAGGGAGGGCAGGAGTTTTCTGTCTGTGGGAACGACTCCTTCCTATTTTTTTGTCTGAATGGTTCCTTTCTCCTGGGCTAGGAGGTCCTGTTTGTGAAACAGAGTAGGCTCCATAAGGTCACTCCCATCCACACCTGGTCACAGCTGGTGTGGGGCTTGAACAGTTGTCAATAACTAGTCATGACTTTGAAAAATTGGTCCTTGTGGTTGGCAGTAGATCCCCTGGGTCCCCTTTGGGGTTGAAGGGTTCTGGCTGTGTTTGGACTACTGTCATTCTGAATTTCTCCATAGAATTTCTTCTATTAAACACCACTCAATACTCTAGGGGGGTTAACAACTTTGGGGAGTTTTTTTTCCTTAATAAAAGAAAAAGTTAAAGACTCTGTGTGTGTGTGTGTGTGTGTGTGTGTGTGTGTGTGTGTGTGTGTGTGTGTGTGTATGTTTGTGTGTGTATGTGTGTGTGTGAGAGAGAGAGAGACAGAGACAGAGATAGAGACAATCAATAAATGAGACAATCAACTGGGGAAGTAAGGAAAATAAATAAATATGA
This sequence comes from Macrotis lagotis, assembly GCF_037893015.1. Classification (NCBI taxonomy): domain Eukaryota; kingdom Metazoa; phylum Chordata; class Mammalia; order Peramelemorphia; family Peramelidae; genus Macrotis; species Macrotis lagotis. The sequence continues at coordinate 22,012,257 of NC_133658.1, forward strand.
AAATAAAATTGAAGCTTCATGCCTTCCTTCTGATGGACACCTAAAAGCAACAGAATTTTGCCTGAAATATGACTTGGGGGGGAAAAATCTGTTATTGATGTAACAAGGGAAACCAGCCTACATCATCCTTGGCCTGATCTGAATGCACTTAGTTACCAAGTGGCTGGGGTCCAGCAGGCCAGAGGTTTTAGTGTGGCCTGAAAACGGTGGGGGGAGCCACATTTTCCAGACTCTGAAACACAGGGTACCTTGTTCAGTCAGCACAGTTTAGGTCAAATGTGGTTATGAAAAACAGATGAATTCTGGTGATCAAGTTGTACTTTGACAAATATTCCATTGTTTGAGCATGCGGTAATTTCTGAAAAATGTGAAGCAGCCTGGACTGCAGAGATTGAGTTTTCTCTTCTGAGCTCCCTTGCCTCCTCACAGAGGTCTTGTTGCTCCCAAGGCCAGTCCAAGAGGCAGACATCCAGGCCGAGCCTGCTCTCTGTGCTTCACTGGCCGAGTGGTCACTTCTGGGCAGCCCCCTCATGCCACCCTGGAGGGTGGTGCATTCCCAGTGGACTGTGATCAGAGAGATCAGGGGAGTCGTGGGGATTTGGTGGCAAGAAGGGTGGTCACTGGGCTTGCCCAAAGCATCATCGCCCATTCTAGCCTGGATGCTCCCCACTTTCCTGGCCCCAGCCTGGGGGTCATGGTGGAGAGGAGACCCAAGGGAAGCCATGAAGTTTAGGTTCAAGGCTCGGCTCTTTCCCTTTGGTCAAGGACTTATTGGTCCAGACCCATTTGTAAAACGGCGCTAGCTGCTCTCCCAGTTCAGGCCTTCTGATTTGTGTGAGGGCTGATGATTTAGTTTGTGGGATACCGGGGTTTATTGCTGTCCTGGTTTCCACTTTTCACCAGTCACTTAGCACTTCTGTTGTTGGTTGGGAAGGAGAAGAAAAGAGATGAGCCATACATCTCTCAGTTTGACTATTACTCCTCATTCTGGCTTTGGTTCCATTGAGGGAAGGAGGAGAAACTGTTGCATAAAAGGACAGTCTTTTGTATCGTTCCCAATTCTGAACCTCTGTGAGGGAATCCTGGGTCTGGTCCAGCTCACCAGTAACTCCCAGCTCAGGCTCTTTGTAGCCTCCTTTGTCCCTTCTCCGGTTTCCCACCCTTCTGTACCCCAACTCTCCTTGGCCAGTGGAAGCCCACCTGCTGCCTCTGCACAGCAGTCCTTTGCCCCTCTTTAGGTGGGTCTCCCTAGTATGGATCAGTTGTTTGTTTGGTTTTTGTTTTGCCTTGGCCAGTTTTTTCACGGGTAGAATAGAATGGAAGTATCTGGACCAGACGCTTCCCAAAGCTGTTGCCAGCCAGAGTTCCCATCTAGGTGAGGATGTTGGGGCATCTCCCCCAAGAAGTGGGACCAAGACTGGATGTGCACATGTGCCAGGTGAGGGCTCTACCCAATGTGCTCCAAAGGGAGATGGGAAGGAGACCATGGAGAATTAGGGGATAAGACAGGAGTCCGGCAGGAAGATGAATGGCATCCAAGGAGGTGGCCGGGTAAGCAGTAGCAGCTCCCATTTGCATAGCACAGTAAACTTTGTCAAGGTCTCTTGCGTGATTCCTTCCTCAGACCTGTGAGGGATGTGCCATTCTTATTTCCATTGTACAGAGGAGAAAGTCAAAGTGCATACAATTTAAATTACTTGTTCATGGTGGAACAGATAGTGGAGGGGAGGGGAACCTTCACAGAGATTATCCTTCTCAATTTGTATTCCTCATCACACTCTCTCTTGCTTCTTTGCTCGGACCCTACAAGGTTTTCTGTTCTGCTGATGCAGGTCATCAATTCTGTTCTTGTGATTCTTATTTAATTTTCTTTTTCTTTTTCTTTTTTCTTTTGAGCCTCTTAGCAACACTTTAGGGATCATCAGTGAACCTCTTCTAGTTTTAATTCATTAGCTTTTTAACTCATTAGAGCCAATCTCTTTGGAGACCCCCAGCAACTTCTTTATTTCATGTACAAAATTCTTATTTTAAAGTTTAGGGATTTGGGGAAGATCAGAGAAAATTGTGACATCCCCCCCATCTTGGCATGTGACTCAAAAGTTCCCTCTCCTCCCAACTCCCATTAGTATTTAAACTTATTATGAGTAGAGTCTATTTTTTTTATTTCTCCTCCTAATGCCTGTCAAGTGCCCAACACATAGCCTATGAATAATCTACATGAAATGATCATTGATTAAACGAGTTGTGAACAATGATGAACTGTTTCTTTTTTTATGAAACTATTGACTCATAAGCTTACAAATCATACTTTTCCCAAATAAAGATACTAAGAAGTCTAGTGTCTGCTATCATCGTATTTTCCCAGTTCTTCATATGGCATCCAGTATCTGTTCATATGTCTTCCTATTCTCTGACTTGTTAATCATTGCTTATCCAGCAGTAATATTTCAGTATACTTCTATGGCACCATTTATTGATTTTGCCATTCCTGGAGGAAAGCACATCTACTTTGTTTTCAGATTTCTGTTACTACAAAAAAAATCATCTATAAATATTTTGGTTTACATGAGGCATTGCATATTATCTTAGACCATAAACCTTAAAGCTTATAGAGGTCTAGCATTGAAATTTCTGGATCAAAAATATAAATCTATATTTTAAACTCCTTTTTAATTACAATTCCAGATTGCTTTTCACAATATTTAGCTCAGTTCACAACTCTCCCAGTTACATCAACATTGCCTATCGTTTTTGTTAATTTACTGGCTATGATGTGAATGAAACCCAGGAGTTGCTTTGATATGTAATTGTATTATTATTATTGAACCAATTATTCATTTGATTGCTATAGGTTAGCATTTTTTTCTCTTGAAAATGGGTAATTCATATGCTTTACTTTTGCACTGAAAAATGACCCTTGGTCTTATATTTTAGTGCTAATTCTTAGAAATTAGTCTCTTATCAAAGCTATTTATAAAATTCATTTTTTTATTTTTCAGTTCTGAATTCTTTCCCTTCCACTCTCCTTTCCCTATCCATCAAAAAAGCAAGAAAAGCAAAATCTATTACAAATTTATATTTATAATTAAACAAAACAAATTCCTGCATTAGCCATGTCAGAAAATAAACTCTCTGTGCTCTGAATCTTTCAATTCTCTTTCTTAAGTGGGCAGCATGCTTCATTATGTGTATTTTGGAAATGTTTTTGGCTCCGTTGTGTTGATTAGACTTCCTAAGGCTTTCAGAGGTGTTTTATCTTGCAGATTGCTATTGTATAAATTGTTCTCCTGGATCTGCTCACTTTATTTGGTGACATCAGTTCTTATAAGACTTTTCAGGTCTTTAAAAAATCTTTCCCATCATTTATCACATACTAGCATTCCATCACATACATATTCCACAACTTGTCCATTCATTCCCCAACCTCAAAAAAGCTGCTACAAATACGTTTTTACATATGTCTTTTCCTGCTTTCTCAGTTCTCTTTGGAGTCTAAACTCAGTAGTGGTATTTGACCCTGGGTCAAAGGGTATTTATAGTTTAATAGCTTATGGGACATAATCCAAATTGCTTTCCAGAAAGGCTAGACCATTCACAACTCCACCAACAGAAAGTTTATGTCCCTGTTTTTCTACAACCCCTCCAACATTTATAATTTTCTTTCCTTTTTTAAATCAAATTTGTCATCCAGCACTTATAGTATTTTTTCATCGACTTTGTCAATTTGATGAGTGTGAGATGGTATTTCAGAATTCTAGTGTGAGATGGTATTTCAGAATTCTTTTTAATTTGCTTTTTTTCTAGTTCTTAGTGATGTAGAGTGTTTTTAAAAATATAATTATTGATAGCTTTGATTTCTTTCCCTGCAAATTGACTATTCATATCCTTTGACCACTTGTAAACTGGGTTAATCGCTCTATTCTTATAAGTTTGAATCAGTTCCCTGCATATTATCAAAATGAGACCTTTATCAGGGAAACTTGCAAATTTTTTCCCCTGATTTTCTACTTCTCTTTCTAATAAAGGCTGCATTGGTTTTGTTTTTGCAAAAAAAATTTCAGTTATGTAATTATAACTGTCCATTTTATCTCCTCTGAACCTTTTTTTCCTTTTGATCATGAACTCTACTCCTAAAAATGAATTGGACATTTTTTTTTTCTAATTTGTATGGATGTCCCTCTATGACTAAATCATGTAGCCATTAGAGCTTTTCTTCACACGTGGTATAAAAATTTCGTCTTTCTGCCAAACTGCTTTCCAGTTTTCCCAAATATTTTTTTTGAATGGTGTAGTCTTGCCCCAATAGCTGTAACCTTGACTTTATCAAACATTGGACTCCTGTATTCCTTTGCATCTCAATGTTGTGTGCCTTATTTTTTCTACTGATCAATACATTTCTTGTATTATAGTTTGTGGTATAGTTTGTGATCTGGTATTGGTAGATTCTCTTCCTTCTCATGTTTTTCATGAATTCTTTTGATTTCTTAACCTTTTGTTTTCCCATATGAATTTTATTATTTTTCCTTGTTTTCTAAAGTAACTTTTTAGTAGTTTGATATTACAATAAATAAGTAATTAATTTTGGTGATATTGTCAGTTTTGTTATATTGCCTTCGTCCCCTGAACAGTAACATTTCTCCCAATTATTTTAGATCTATCTTTGTTTATGAAAAATGTTTTATAATTTTATTGTTAATGTTCCTGTGTGTGTGTGTGTGTGTGTGTGTGTGTGTGTGTGTGTGTGTGTGTCTTGGTAGGAAGATTCCCATATGTTTTATACCATTTTCAGTTATTTTAAAGGAAATTTTTCTTTGTATCTCTTCCTGTTGGATCTTATTGACAATACACAGAAATTTTGATGATTTGTGTGGATTTATTTTATATCCTATAACTTTGCTGAGGTTGTTGATTGTTTCAGTTAGTTTTTTTAAATTAACTCTTGAAGATTCACTTGGTAAACTATCATATCTTCAAAATGAGATTTCTTTTTCCCTCTTTGCATATAGTTATCCTTTCAATTTATTTTTCTTTACTTACTGTTTTAGTTAGTATTTCTGGCACTCTATTGAATAGTATTGGTGATAATGGGCATCCTAGCTTTATCCTTGGTCTTACTGGAAAAGTCTCTAACTTATCCCCATTACAAATGGATGCTGCCAAACATTCATGAACAATAATTTCTCATTTATTAGATAATGCTGGCTCTTGGTTTTAGATAGAAAGGAGACACAGTGGACTGAGTGCAAATCATGCCTCAAACACTTAGGAGTTTTGGAATTCTTAACCCTGTTTGCCTTAGTTCCTTGTCTGTCAAATGAGCTGGAGAAAGAAATGGCAACCCATTTAGTATCTTTGCTAAGAAAATCCCAAAACAGGTCACATAGGGTCAAGACATGACTGAAATGATTCATGACAACAGCAACAATTTGTCATTTTAAACAATATATTTTGATTCTTATGCTTTCTGGTGTGATTTTTTTTTTTTGTTTTCTTTTAAATGGGTGGATGTTGAATTTGTCAAAAGTTTGTTCTACAGTTAATCATATGACTTTTATTGATCTATTATTAAAGAGTCAATTACATTAGTTTCCCACATATTGCATCAGTTATGTATTCTTAGTGTAAATTCAACTTGATAAAATATTGATAAAGGGCTATACTTTTTGTTAAATACTACTGAAACCTTCTTGCTAATATTTTATTTCAATTTTTGCATCCATAGTTTTTTCCTTTGTTTTGACTTTTTCTGGTTTAGATATCAAGACTATATCTGTGTCATAAAAGGAATTTGATAGGACTTCTTTTTCCATTTTTTTCAAGCAGTTCATGTAGTATTTGAATTTATTTTTCATTAATGTTTGACAGAATCTGTTTGTAAATTCATCTTGTGTTTCAGATTTTTATCAAACTACTACTGACTTACTCTTTATGACTTGTACAATTTGTTTTTCTTACATAGGGTTACTTAAATACTCTCCTTTCTGTTCTATTAAAATATGGGCAGTGTACATTTTTATAAATATTCAGCCATTTAATTTAGATTCAACTACTCAGTTTTTATTGGCACATAATTGAATGAAATACTTCTAAATTTCTTCCTTCTTTGATTTTGAGTTTACCTTTTTTGATATTGATAATTTGGTTTTCTTTTCTTTTTTTAGTCACCAAGTTAACTAATGACTATTCAAAAAAATCAAACTAGTTATTTTACTGAGCATACCCTCTAAAACAAACAAAAAACAAAATTAACTCCTAGTTTTATTAATTCATTAGCTTTTTTCTTTTTTTTTGCTTTCATTTTGTTAATCTGCCCTTTATTTTTTAGGATTTCTATTTGAATGTTTCCGATTTGTAACTTGTTTTTCTGGTATGTTGTTTTCTTTGTTATGTGATCAATTCATTGATCAGCACTTTCTTTTATTGATGAAAACATTTTGAGATAAACAATTTCCCCTAAATGCTGCTTTGTCTACATCACCAAAATGTTGTAATGCCATTATTTTGTTTTCATTATCTTTAATGAAGTTATTTGTTGTTTCTATGATTTTTAAGTTATTTAGTTTCCAATCAATTATTAATATTTCCTTCCAAAATCTCTTCTATGATATACTTTTTATAGGATCGTGGTCAGTAAATGATCCATTGTGTATTTCTACTTTTCTGCATTTGGTTGTGACATTTTTATGTATTAAATACTTGCTCAAGTTTTGTGAGACTATGCACAACTGAGAAATAGGTGATTTCTTTCTATTCCCATAAAATATTTCCAGAGTTCAATCAGATCTAACTTTCTAAAATTCTAGTCAGATCCTTCATTACTTTTCATTTATTTTTTCATGAGATTTATCTAGGGTTGAAAGAGATAAATTGAAATTCCCTACTATTAATTTTACTGTCTATTTCTCCCCTATAATTTTGGCACATATATGCTCTGTATAGATGTTAACTAATTGTCTATGGTACCTGTTAACAAAATGTAGTTTCCCTATTTATCTCTTAAAATTAGGTCAGTTTTTGCTGTGGTTTTGTCTGAAATCATTGTTGCTGCCCTTGCCATTTTTACTTCAGCTGAAATATAAGAACTTCTGCTCCAGCTCCTTATTTTAACCCTTTGTGTAGCTTTCTGTTGAAGGTGAATTCCTTGTAAACACCATATTCGATTCTGGTTTCTAAGCCATTCCGATGGCCTCCTTGGTTTATGGCTGGATTCATACCATTCACCTTCAGAGTTGGGATTGCTAATTGTGTATTTCCTTCTATCTTTTTCTCCTATAATTTTCCTTTACCCCTCCCCCTTCTTTAAGATATTGTTTTACTCACATTCATATCTATGTTTAGCATGGTTGCACATGTAGACCCTATATCAGATTGTTTTCTGTCAGGGAGAGGGGAAAGGGGAGGAAGGGAGAGAAGGAGAAAACTTGTAAAACTCCAAACCTTGCAAAAAAAAGCCCTATCATTGTATGTAGTTGGTAAAACAAAATATTTATATAAAAATAAAAAAGACAAGCAAAAAAAAGACATTGTTTTATACCTGATTTATCTTTCTTGTTCTGTTTTCTCTCTTATTATTCCCCTTTTCCCATGACCCCCCTTTTCTCCTTTTTCTATATTGGGTGAACTATGTTTATTTATATGCTTGGCTTTGTTTATGTTGTGTCTGTCCCCCTACACCCTGCTTCTTTCCTTGCTCTGGCTGGGAAGCCACAAGCTTTTAGAGCGTTGTGGTCCTGGGTCAAATCTGGTCTGAGCTCTCCAGTGCTGAGATTCAGATTTGGGGTACTTCTGATTGGCAGCTCCAGCCCTGGTCATTTTCCACCTGCTCCAGAGGCCGGGTATTCTAGAGCAGTGTAAAGATAGTGTCTGGTAGTGACTGCTTCTCTGGACACGTACCCCAGAGGTGGCCGGATGGCACCCATTTCTGCCCTGAGGTCTTCCAATCTGGCACATCACACCCTGGTACCAGGATATCAGCCTTCTTTCGGTCCTTGGCATGTCTGCTGAGATTGCAGTCTATCTCTCCCTAAGCAGCCACTCTGAACTGGACAAATGGCTCACTGACATTTTCTTGGCTTTCTCCATGAGAATTCTGTTCCTATTTTCTAGATCTTTGTGGAGGAGGCTTGGTGGAGAAAGTAGCCATCCATACTACCACTCATCAAAGCTATTTTATACAGATTTTTCAAAACAATTTAAAAGTCCTACATCTTATCCTAGCTGCATTTAGTTATTTATTTTTTGGTTGAATGGATTTTTCATTTTACTGAATGGAAGTACCATCTATTTTATTTATTGTGCTCACCTGCCATGTTTGTTGGTCATAGCTGTGAAAGATTTTTTTTTATGTTGTTATATTTCCCATTCAGTTCACATATTCATTTTGAGCTTATATTGTAGCATATGATATAGGGCAGTTTTAAACCTAATTTCTGCCAGACTGTTTCTAGATTTCCCAGGAATTCTTGTCAAAGGTAAACAGAGTATGGTATACTGTGATGGATGCTGTATAAAGAGTTAGAGGTCCCGAGTTCAGATTTTGGCTCTCTCCTTGTTGTCTTTGTACCTTGGTCCCTCAGTTTCCTCAACAGTAAAATGATGGCATTTCAGATTACTTTCAGCTCCTTATACCTGATTCTATGAGGTAGGGAGTTCTTCCTCAAGTAAATGAGTTTTTTTGGTTTATCAAATGCTAGATTACTGAGTTTGATTGTTTTCAATCTTATAATTTCCATAGTTTTTCTACTGAATTCCACTTATTTAAAAAAAATCAGTATCAAATTGTTTTGATTATTGCTGTAAAGATTTATTTGTGGGGTGTCTAGGTGGCGCAGTAGATAAAGCACCGGCCCTGGAGTCAGGAGGACCTAGGTTCAAATCTGGTCTCAGACACATAATAATTACCTAGCTGTGTGGCCTTGGGAAAGCCACTTACCCCCATTGCCTAGCAAAAAACTAAAAAAAAAAAAAAAAAATAAGAATAATTTGTGCTCTAGAATGTAATTAAAAAAAAAACCTTCCAAATAATCCAAATTAAAAAAAAGTTTCATTGCCTTATACCACTGTAACTGAAAAAACGCCTTTTGGGTGGGTGAGTAGTGGACAGAGGGGTGGGAGGAGTTTTCTTGAAATAATGTTTGAATAAAGAACTGGTTCATTTTTGATTTGGGTAGGTAATTCCTGCATTCTCTCCGAGATATATTAGTTGCTGTGGACTAGGAAAAACCATCTGGTCAATCTGAAAAATTAACTTTCTTCCTATTTTCTTTGAGAAGATTTATTTGATTTCATTCATAACATAATTTATTATTTGCTACCATACTCTTTGCAGTTTATGTATTTTAGAAATATGCATTTTCATCACAATTGTAAACATTTCAGAATTGAATTGTAAAAATAGCACTTTATTTTTCAAATTAATTTATATTCTCTCTGGTTATTCTTAAAAAATGGTCAAGTGAATATTGTAGGCCTTAATGTTATGATCTTGGCACAGATATCATCAGACATGAGCATTTCCTTATACAAAGAGCAGCTATATTACATGCAGATTGTTTTTAAGTATATATTAAATTTAATTTCATAGTTACAACATTGCCTTGCTTCTCTGGCCTCTTTTTGTTTTCTTTGTTCTGTGAAAGTTTATGTCTGAGTCTACCCCTGTACTTAGTCCTAAAAATAAAGAACTGGCTTCTGGAGTCTTCACTACAGAGAAAGGGCCGCTTTCTTTCCTTTGCTGAAGAAACTTCCTTCCTGTAGCTTTCCTATGACTATGAAAAGGCCCCCACTGCTCCCCAGCAGCTATCTGCTCTCATTTGTCCAGCAGTCCCCAGTTGGTGGACAACTGTTTTGGACCAGTGCTATGAGTAGTTCTAGAAGTATGGGTTCCTTCTTGGAGTTTCCTGGGATTGGTGCCTGGCCATGATGTTAGTAGGTCCAACGGTACACACAGGTTCCTGACTTTGGGGTTCAGTGACTAATTAACTTTTTACTGTGAAAATGTCCACCCTAAGAATTTAGAGTTCTTCCTAACATGGTTCTGACTGTAATCAAGCCCTCGTCTACCTTTTTGTCCTTTACTCCCCAGATGTACTCTGCAGACCAGCCAAAGTAATCCTCTTATAATCAAAATGACAGATCTCCCTAAATTAATCTACTTGTTCGGTGTCATACTCAACTACTACTACTACTACTACTACTACTACTACTACTACTACACACACACACACACACACACACACACACACACACACACACACACACACACACACACACACACAGATGGAAGAACTTTGTAAAGGTCAAGGAAATCAATGAAAGAACAGTGTGAAGGAGAGTGGCCCAGCTGTACCAGATTCAAACTGTATTATTAAGGGGGTAATCATCAAAACATGTTGGTTCTGGCTAAGATAGAGAGTGGTGGATCAGTGCAATAGATTGGCTACACAATAAATAGATTGTAGCAATTGACCATAGTAATTTATTGTTGGATAAATATAAAAACCCAACCATGGACAAAAACTGCTAGGAAAGCTGGAAAACAATGTAACAAAAACTTGAGTTTAAACTAACATCTCAAATTGTATATCAAGTTAAGATCAATTGGATAAATGATTTTGACATAAAGGCTGATACCATAAGCAAATTGGGAGAGCATGGAATAATTTTTCTCTGATCTCTGGATGAGGGAAGAATTTAGGACCAAAAAAGATATAGAGAGCATTATAAAATGTACAATGGATAATTTTGATTGAATAAAATTAATACATTTTTGCACAAACATAGCCAAGGTGACCAGAATTAAAAGGATACAGAAAAATGGGGGAAAAAAAATTTTAAGAGCAGGTGTCTCTGAGAAAGACCTCATTTCTCAAATGCATAGATGACTGAGTTAATTAAATGTATTAGAATTCAAGTCAACTTCTGAGTCAAAGGATATTAGCAGCGACTTTTCAGGTGAAGAATTCAAAGCTGCTTATAGTCATGAAGAATGCTCTAAATCACTATTAATTAGAGAAATACAAATTAAAACAATTTTGAGATACTATCTTATAGCCATTAGATTGACTAATATCTCAGAAAAGGAATCATGATAAATGCTAGAGACTAAGTAAATGCTAGATAAAGCTACAACAATAACACTAATGTTTGGTGGAGTTCTGAACTGATATACCTATTCTGGAGAGCTCAAAGGGCTATAAAACTGGGCCTAGTCTTTGATTCAGCAATGCCACTGCCAGGCCTGGATCCCAAAGTGATTTCCTAAAAGGGAAAAGAAACCATTTGTACAACAATATTTTTAGAGTTCTTATGATGGAAGTTAAGAAGTGGAAATTGAGGGAATGCCCATCAATTGAGAAATGACTGGACAAATTGTGTTATGTGATTGTAATGAAATATTATAAGAAGGATGATTTCAGAAAAACTTGGAAAGACTTATATGAACTGAAACAGAGTGAAGTGAGCAGAACCAGGAGAATGTTGCGTATCGTAACAGTAATATTATACGATGAAAAGCTGAATGACTTAGATTTTCTGAGTGATAGAATGATGAAAAATGCTATATGCCTCCAGAAAAAGAACAGATGATTTCTGAATACAGGCTGAAAAGCATAGTCTTCTTCTCTCCCTCCTCCCTACTCTTTTCTTTCTTCCATAAAATGTTTTACATGATGGTACTCTTTCAGATTCTTGCCATCTCAGGGTTGGAAAAGGGGCGGGAGAGATAGAATTTGGAACTCATTTGAAAAAAACCCATGAATGTTAAAATGATTTTTGCATGTAATGCAAATATGGAAAATAAAACATTATTGTAAAATTCTATTATTATATATTATTATAAACAAAAACAAAGTGGCCATCTTGTTCTCCATTTCCCATCTCAGCGCATTGACCCTGGCTGCACCCCAGACCTGTCGCACACTCCTTCTATACCTTTTTCCTTTTGAGAATCCTCAGTGTCTTAAAACTCTCCACTTCTGCACCTTCTTTGTGAGGCTGTTTGTGCGATGGCTTTTTCCTGCCTGGCTTGCTCATGCCTTTCCTTTTCATGTTAACTTTTAGGTGATTTTTAAAATACATTTTAGATGCACTCTCTCCTGATAGATGGTGAGCTCCCTCAGGGCAGCAGTGCTGTGACTGCACAAGGCTTGCTGATGGATCAGTTGTTTTCTCCATTTCACCGTAGTATAAACACATCTTGGGGAGTTAGTGCAGAATGGGCTGTACCAAGCTTGCAGGTCAGGCTTTGTTCTGTAGTCCAGTTCTTCTCCCTGCACTCTCTGGTGCACATTCTTGGGAGGCTCTGTCCTCGTTCTGTAAATGGCCACTGGTGGCACTTTGAAAGGATCTCTTGGGGTTTGGAGAGCAGGAGCATTTCATGCAAACTCTGTGCTTCAGAGAAGGGGTCCCTACTCCCCCACCTCTGAGAGTTGGAGGAAAACACCACCATTAGCTCCATTGGTTTGGACTCTGTTCCAAAGCCTGGGGGGTTGGCTTGTGAGGAGAGAGAGTGGTGGGCAGGTGCCATCTTCCACGTTCCCGTGGGCTGTGGGGTTGGGCACCAGCCTGCCAGGCTTCAGCCTGGCTTGGATGCATTCTCCATGATCCAGAGACCCTGCGCCCGGGCTACCCTGCATTCCCAACATGCCCAGCTGTTTAGGAGACCCTAGGGGAGACTCAACCCGTAAATCCACCTGCTTTTCCTCGGAGGCATTCTGCCCCAATGGAGCTGAGTGACCATGGCTTGGTGCAGGCAGTGGTACCAGGACTCGCCAGTCTCTCCGAGCCCAAGAGGGCTTTGCTTGCACCTGATGGTCTGCCATATCCCCTTCCTTTGATAAGACCTTCACCCATCTTGGCTATTTCAGGGGTCTCTGTTCTTTCTCCTTTCCAGAGCTGTCAGATTTCAGATCTGGGTCTCACGTGTTCCTCACCACTCCATCCACATGAGAATCTTCTCTAGTCCCTATTCCTATTTATGCCCTTGATATGGGCCAGGCCCTTCCCAGATTATCCAGAGGCCCCCCCCCCCAATGCCTTTTAATGAACCATTTTTAGCATTTTTTAGCATTCAGCCTTCCATTGAGCATGGAGAAAGTCAATTTGTCATAACAGAACTTGTTTCTGAAATTTTGGGAGAAGCTTAACCACTGATAGAAGCTTGCACCCAGAAGCACTGCTTCTCTCTCTAGGAGTCTGTATTTGCTCACCTACACCATCCCCCCCCTTTTTTTTTTATCATGCTCCAGTACTCAACCCCACTCAGGTATCAGAATTGTTTTATGACCAACTTCAGGGTTACCCACTTTTTTCTCATTTTGTGATGGTTTTGCTATAATGAGTAAGACCTTTCTTTTTTCTTTTAAGGCCTTGCGCTAAAACAAACAAACAAACAAACATCTTCTTAATACCATTCTTTGCTTGGGGATGACATAAGGTTTTGAATCATTGAAAACTCCACTTTCTGTCAAATCACTTTCAGTTCACCCCTAAGAGGATTCAGACTAGTGGCAGGTCAGCAGTGACCAGCCAGGAGCTATGAGATGGTCATCACTGGCACATTCGCAGGAGTGGCAGCTGGCAGTGGTGGCACCTCAGCTGAACTTGGAATTAAGAGACATGTGGATTTGAAGTCAGACTCTGAAGTCCAGTAGAATTCACTATGAGAATCTCCATATCCTTGAGTGTCATATGGATATAGTAAGATTATTATAAATTTCTGCTTTTTTTAAAACTGGTAGTGTGATGAAAGGTCCCTTGTTGTTTCAATAAGACATAGTCAGAATAGTTGTGGCAGTCGTACGTTTGACTCTTCCTAGCTGCGTGACCCTGGGGAAGTCCCTGCATGCCCTACACCCAGGGTCATCTCCTGTCGTCCAGGTCCATATCTGACCCATGTGGATCTGGAGCAAAAAGTGAGGCCAGGGGACCTCCCTCCCTCAAATCCACTTCATGTGCTTGTCGTGGCCTCACCCCCGATGCCCTGGTCCTCTTCAAGAATGAAGGACAGACATCATCATCACTATGTGGAAGACCCTGTGCTAAGCACATCCAAAGGGTATCTAATGTGAGCCCCACAGCAACCTGGGGAGGTCGCTGCTGTTGTCAGCCCCAATTTACAGGTGAGGGACCTCAGGCAAACACAGGTTAAGTGAGTTGCCCAGGATTATGCAGCTGATGAGTGTCAAGGATGAATCTGAACTTGGTCTTTCGGACGCCAAGTCCTTCCTTGTCATGAAGCCAGGGAGAAGGATTACTGGTAGTGTGGTGTATATCTTCACTCTGCTCCAGTGTCCGTGAACACAGCTAAAGGACGGCCGTTGTGTCATGGATATATTTGCCATGAAAGATTTCCAGAAGACAACGGATGAGAGTCACCTGCAGATTGTGGGAGGGGGTCCTGCCTCTGCCACAGGACCTCTGGGTTGTACATTAGGACACCTACACCCACCTCACACACATATACACACACCTCACTCACACACATGCACTCTTCACACCCACACATACACACACCTCATACACCACACCACACACTACACTTTACACCCTTCACACCCACATACACATACCTCACAGACACACACACACACACACACACACACACACACACACCTCACACACCCATACACACACCCACACACACCCTTCACTAACCCATCCCCCAGTACCAATGGGTGCCCTTGTCCTGATGGGTCCACTTGCTCCTGTGCCCTCTGAGTGTGGGTGGTGGTGAAGTCTTAAATCAGCTCTTGATATTTTGGATTTCCAGTCACATGGGCTTCATTTCCAAGACTGACATAGTTTGAAAATTGCATTTGGGTTATTAAAAAGTTCTTTCTTCTTGCTGTGAAAGGCAGAGCTTGTCCTCTCACAGTTTAGATTCTCTGGTTTGGGACTCAACGTGAGCATGTGCTCCTTGAGATTTTAATGAGCACATGGGAATTTGTCATTATTGATGCAGTCACTTGTGGTATGGGGGGGAAGGACTTGCTCTCATTCATGCACTGACACCACTCCCTCTTCCTTGGCATCCTCTTTCTCTTCCACCCTTAGCTCAGTGGCCGGTTCATTGCCACACCACTCTGTCATCACCTGGCTCTCCTCTGCTGCTCATCCTCTGTTGCTTTTTCTTCCCACATTTGTGGGTTATGAGAGGTGACCTGTGATGTGCCAAAGTCCAGCTTAGTCTAGTGAAGAGAGCGCTGTGGTTGCCGCTGTTACTGGTGGTGTTTGTCCTTCATTCTCCAAGAGGACATAACATCAGCAAGGGAGGGGATGCCATGACATGCTAGTGACCTGGATGGATGTGTGTGTGTGTGTGTGTGTGTGTGTGTGTGTGTGTGTGTGTGCGTGTGCACATCTCCCGTCTCCTCTGGAGTTGGCTGCGCCCAGGGGTCAGAGAGGGAGCGGGCCAACTGGAGGTGGTGCAGTGTTGTTAAGAGTGTCTAGGTCACCGTAAGTGTAACCTTCGAACCTCCCTCCTCCTGCTCCTAGTGGTGGCTGTCGGTGGAGAAGGTGGCAGCGCTCACTTCGGTATTTCTTTTCAAGTCAGAATGATTCAGCCTTCCATTGAGCATGGAGAAGGTCAATTTGTCATAACAGAACTTGTTTCTGAAATTTTGGGAGAAGCTTAACCACTGATAGAAGCTTGCACCCAGAAGGCCAGTCTGTGGTGGTCCTGGCCTGACCTTGACCTGGGCTGGCCCATTCAGACACTGCTCCTCTTTTCCTCCATTTCTCCAGGGGCAAGGTGACTTGAATGTGGGCTTTTCTAAATTTCTTAGCATTGGGGGTTTGAACCAGTAGGGAGGTGATGTGTGCATTTATTTTATATTATTTTGAAATAATTTCACTTCACCTGTTAACCTTCCATTCTCCATTTTGATACCATAACTTTAATTTGACTGGAAAGTTGTCTTCTCACTTGAGAAGTAGCTCTTGGAGTTTTATGTGATCAGCCACAGTGAGCTGGCCATGTTGACCTGATAAATGGGCCTGGGGGCTAGAGTGGTCCAGAGGAAATTTGGGGAGTCTTGGCTTTTTCTTCCTGGATGGCCCAGCCCGGGTTCTCAGAGGATCATTGACTCTGGCACCCAGCCAGGCTCCTGTCCCCAGTTCCCCTCTTTTGAGTCTCTGGCGTTGGAGGCTCAGAGGCAGAGGAGGGCTCTGTCCCTTGGAGAGGTTTGATCTTGTGTCTTTCTGCCCCGGCAGAGCCAGCCTTCCCAGACAACAGGGCCTCTGGAGTCCAGACTCGTGGAGGGGCCCGGAGTCCGGCCAGGCCTTGTTCACCCAGGAAGGACTGCAGCCTCTGCAGGCAGGGGAGCCCCACGGGGGGGGGGGGGGGCGCTGCTCTGGAAAGGGAAATCCAAGTCTCCCCCTGATCCATTGCTTTAATCACAGGGGAAGTCCGGCAGATAGGTAAGCCATAATTTTAGGGAGTTTGGGTTGCTAAGCATGATTAGGATCCCAATCCCTTTGAGGTTTACCCTTTCGCTGCTACCAAACCACTGTTTAGCCTCTCAGGTCAGAGGTTACGAAAAGCAGTCGTCAATTAAAGCGTTATTAGTTGTAATTGGTAATGCCATGAAAGGAGCCAGCCAAACTGAGTCTGATCATAAAAGACCCTTTGTTAAGATATTTAATAAATTAACACTCTGTCTTGAAAGGGGGGAGCTGATTACAAAGGCCAGGGTTGTTAATCATAATGTTTACTTTCTTCAAAAGCAGGCTCTAGTGTGCCATAATCTTTCGACAGCGGTTGGCTTGTCTTTTCCTTTCCTTTCTCTTTTCTTTTCCCTTCTCCTTTTCCCCTCTTCCTCCTCCCCTCTCCCCTCCTTTCCTCCTTTTCCCTTCCCTTTCTTTCCCTTCTTCTCCCCTTGGCCCTGGCCCCCTAAGCCATGAAGGGGTCAGTCTTGAGGGTCTGGGTGATGGCAGAGACAAAGCCAGGTTCCAAGGGTCATCTCTCTTAGCTTGCCCTGAAGAACTGGCTCTGACTTGGAAGGAGGACTGCAGTTTTTGTAGGGTCACATTACAAAGTAATTTGAGTCAGAGGTACTCAATTTTAAAGATTGGGTACTTATGGCCAGGGATGGGGTTTCTCTGCGACAGGATTTTGGGCTAGCATTTCTAGTTGGCTTTTTCTTCCCATCTCTTGAAGTATTCTGTGAGGAAGCTTGGGCTCATGGGTTGCCAGGGAATCTCAGAGAAAGAGCCAAGCTGGCTACCTCCCCTTTGGCCATGACCTTGGTAAGCTTTGCCCCAGAGCCCGCAGGTCCTCCTTGGGTACTCTCTTGGGGCCCTGCTGACCCCAAAGGTGCCGACGGTGAGCAGTAGGGGGCATCTTGGACTTGTGCTTTCCACATGTGTGTGAAGTCTGGTCTTTGGGGCAGTTGTAATGAAAGAAAATCCTGCCCTTGGCCTGCTGTGCAAATTAGCCATATGGCAAAGTGTAATATCCCGCTGAACGTCATTATGGGGCCCTATGAAAAGGGCTCCCCTTTTCACATGCAGGCAAATTAAAATGGCTCTTTCTGTATTTTTCCTCTGAATAAACCTGTCTTCACTTGGATGCCCAGGCAGTTAAAAGGGAGCTACAGCTGCAGTCAGGGTGGTGAAACGACAGGCCTTTGCCCACAGGCAGAATGGAAAATATGACTTCCTGTAGGCAAAGCTGGAAGAAGAATGGTGCATCCCCCCTATCTCCCCCCCACTCCCCCTCTGATAGCCCTCACTACCGGATGACAAGAGAAAGGATTCTAGTACTTGGAGCGGGGAGGAGAAGAAGGAAGCAGCATTACTTAAAACAACAAAAAGATCCTCACAGACCAACCCCCCCCCCACACACACACAATCCCTCTGGGACAGAAGCTTTGAACCAGAGGGAGGTTTAACCTGGTACTAAGGTGAGCCACAAAAGGGTTCCTTTTACCTATTGTTTGAATACACTGTTGTCTGGCTCTCATCTCTTCCCTTAAGAGGCAGGTGGGAGAAGATGCTTGGAGTACAGAGTGTTCTGTGTCCCTAGGAGGGGATGTTTTCCTGGGTCAGGCTGCATCATCTACAGATAAGGTCTCTGCAAAAGGGACAGTGAGTCATCTGGCTTTAGAAAAAGTGGATCTCTGGGAAAAGCCCAGCACCTCCACAAGGAAAACCTTTTTCAAACATTCTTTGTGTGAATGAAATGTTGGGGAGAGGCCTTGTTCTGTTCAGTTGGACTTTTCCTTGCCCTCAGTGGCAAGGTCTGTGAGGTTTCAGTAGGTCCTACTTACCTTGGGCTCTCTTTGGCAAAGACATTTGATACTTTTGCAGAAAGAAAACACATCATTATTTTAGCCATATGGATTTATTCCATTTCCCTCCCTGGGTTGTTGGACACATGGGACAGGATGCCAGAAACCCAACGATGTGGATGGACCTTGACCAAATAGACTTGGCCTGATTCTTCCCTCAGACCTCTGGGACTAGTGATGTTGGGTTCTCCTTCCTCTCTCTGAACTTTAATTTCCTCATCTCTAAAAGGAAGGGTCCATGTGACCCCTATGTAAGCTCCTATGACAAGGAGTCCGTCCCCCCCCCCATTCCCATTTTTAGACTCCAGGACATTTTCATTATTCACAATGCCTTCACTGATGTTTTAGTTTCATTTAATTCCATAAAGGGATTTGAAAAATGGAGAATGAAAAGATTAGAGCAGAGCTATGACAGGTAAAATCAGGGGAGGAATATGCTGATTTAAAAGCCAGCAATGGGGCACGGTCTCCTAGGGAGTATTTTCACCATTGTCATCAAATTCCCAATGATTACAAAAAAAACACATCCAAGAAAATGAATGGCTGTGGAGTGCTGGTATTTCTTTGGGGTCTTTGGGTTTGGAGGGCCAAGAAGAGGAATATTCCTCCTCCTTGCCAGTGGGGCAGATCATCAGGAGTCAGGGCCCTCCAACTGACTTCCAATTACCTCTTTTGCCAGACAAAAGGATATCCCCTCCCCACACAGCCTTAGTGGTTCCCTCTCCTGAGCTATTCCAAATGTGAATGAGATCAAACCCAGTATAGGGAATCCCTCCTGATCCTCTGAATGAACTCTGGTCCTGTGGAAGTCCAGCTGAGACTGATGCCCTTCATCTGGAGGATGAACCCCTCACCTCCAGAGAAGTGGGCCAAGGAGAGGAAGCATTTAAAGGGAGTTCCTTGTTTTGGGGGCACTAGGACCCAGCTTGGGGGGGAACTCTCCAGCTGACAGTGTGGCCTTTTGTTTTTTTTTTTCAGATTCTTTTGTTTGGAATTTATCCTCTGACCTGAGACTGCATATCTTATTTCTCAGGAAATAGAACTTGCTTCCAACAGCAAGGTTCAGCTAAACTGTTGGATTGTCTTTTAGCCTTGACTTGCACCCAGTGTTTTCTAAGAATTTCTCCCCCTACACCCCTTCTGGAGAGCCCCCTCAGCCTTCAGATCTTTGTTGTCTTTTTATTTGTTAACTCAAACCTAAGATTCCTTGGGTGTCAGATTGGAAGAGATTACCAAATGTAGAGGTGATAGGAAGGCCCTTGGAAGTCATGTCTCCCAAGCCTTCGTATGGAGTCTGAGGATTATAGAGGAAAGGAAGGCTGGTGGTGTGAAGTCCCGTAGGTAATATACAGCAACCAAGCAGAGGTTTAAACCCAGCAGCTCTGCTGCTATTCCCCTGCATTTTAGAAATAAAGTCACTGAGGCTGTTCCCAAATTCTCCTGGCTTCTTTTTGGCTCCCAGCAGATTTGGCGAACTAGATGATGATAGTAGTTATTAATGAGGATAATCTCAGCTCTTCCAGGTAACAGGTAGTAGTATACCTTACTAATCCAGAATTCCACTCACCGGCAATTCATCCAGAACCTAGTCTCCATCCAGAATGTGAGGAAGAAGCCCATGTGGAGGAGGTGCAGGTCAAAAACTTCAGTTCTTGGAATTTGGTGCCTTCAGAACTGTCCTCGAAGCTCTTTAGCACATAATCCAGTAACCTTGGGGGGGCTGGTTTCCAAGCTGTATCAAAAGTATCTTATTCAAAGGGAAGCCAAAGGCTGCTTCAGGCAGGCACACAGACAGCAAAGGAGGAGACCTTTGAACTAGAACAAGCAGGCCCAGCAGTCTTATTGGAACAGCAGTCTTAGACCAGTTGGATCCCAAGGATATCAGAGGGTACAAGAATTGCGTTTTAGAATGGTCTATCCAAAAACATTGATTAAGGACCTACTCTGTTTTAGGGACTGCCATAGGTATAACCCCAAATCAAAGCATCCTTCTACTCAGAGGGCTTGCATTCTTTCAGGAGACCCAACAGAAAAATTGTTGTTTGTAGACTTCCCAAGTCCCTCTCCTCTTAGCCCCAGCTACAGTTCTGGGTTGTTAAGGAAGGAGAATGTTAACATTTGGTGGGGAGGGGAATGAAAACAAACAAAAAAAAAGAGTCAAATCTCTTTCAGAAAAATTTTAATGTTTTTGTTTATATCATTACATATTTCCCAATTACATGTAAAAAAATTTGTTTGCTTTTTTGTTTTGTTTCTATTGTTTTTACAAGACCTTGGGGTTAACTGAATTGCCTGGGCTCACATAACTAGGTAATTATTGTCTGAGGCTGTATTTGAACTCAGGTCCTCTTGACTCCATGACTGGTGCTCTATCCACTGCACTACTTTGTTTCCCCTTAAAACAATTTTTAACACTCAATTTCTTTTTAAATTTTGAATTCCAAGTTCTCTCCCTTCTTCTTGCCCTTCCCCCTTTAAGAAGGCAAGTCCTTTATACAAGTGAAGTGATGTAAAACTTATTTCAATATTAGCCATGTTGCAAAAGAAAACACAAGCAAATACAGAAAAACAAGAAAAATGAAAAAAAAAGTTGTTTTTTTATTTTTTAAATTTTAAGACAGTGGGGTTAAATGTCTATTCCAAGGTCACACAGTTAAGCAATTATTAAGTGTCTGAGACTGGATTTGAACTCAGGTCCTTCTGACTCCAGGCGCTGGTGCTCTAACCTCTGTACCACCTAGCAACCCCCCAAAATCTATTTTTTTTAAAGATAAGCTTTAATCTGCATTCAGAGTCCATCAGTTCTCTTCCTGGAGGTACCACATGTTGGAAGTTGTCTTGCATCACTGTCTTGATCAGAACCTCAGTCTTTTACAGTTAATGATCCCTAGACTGCTGCAGTTACTAGGCACCATGGTCTCCTGCTTCAGGGCACTTCAGTCTGGATCAGTTCCTAGGTCTTCCCAGCTTTTTTTAGGCTCAACCTGCTCATCACTCCTTTCAGCACAGTGGGATTCTACACAGCTCCATTCCATAGCTGCTCCCCACCGGATGGGCCTCCCCTTGATTTCCTGTTCTTTGCTGCCACAAAGAAAGCTGCTGTCAATAGTTCTGGATACATAGGTCCTCTCAGTTTTTCTGTGGCCTTAGAGCCCTTTGGGGGTCAAGCTCTCAGTGGCTCCCCAGGGTGGCTGGACAGTTCAGAGCTCCACCAGCCACAGTGCCACAGTGCTGCAGTGCCCTCTTTTTCCACCAACCTGCCAGCCTTGGGCCATGGCTTGAATGAAGGGAAGACCCACCTTGAGGCGGAGGGGAGGAGGGGCTGCATCCCAGGCACGGTCCCTGCCAAGGTGTAGGAATGGTGAACACAAAGAAGACAGATCTGGAAGAAGGAAGATGGAGGAGAAGACTGGAAAAGTAGCCTGGGATCAGATTAAGAAAGGGTTAGAGGATCCACCCAGGAGCTTCTAACTTTCCTTAAAGTGTCTAGAGAGGGGAATGATGAGATGAGATCTTCACTTCAGGAAAATCCCTTTGGCAGCTGGATGGGGGAGAAACTTAAGGCAAGCAATTGAGATCAACCTGGGGTGAAGTGAGGTGCCAAGGTTTGGGAGATTGGCATGGAGTGGTCCCAGAACCAAGGAGGGTAGGGCCTGATGGAACTGGGCCCTTGTGAAAATTCTTCTATTTGATTTGACTCGTTCCTAGAGGATTTCTAGATAATCTAGGTTTAAGGATTTACATTTTTAGCCAGAACTGATGGTAACAGTGTTTTCACCAAAGGAGAAGCGTTCTGACCTTAAGAACTTCGTGCACTGAGAGATGGTTGGGGAAAAGTCAGTGATGTGGAGAAAAGGAAGAGAGAGACCTTTTGTAGTTGGATTGGTTTCTGGCATCAGGTGGCCCAGGCAACTGAAGGCTCTGAAGGATCCATTTGCTAATAGGTGGGATTCTACGGATTCTATGGTAGTCTCATAGCAGCCAGAATTTTAGATAGAGACGATGAGACTTCCTAGCAGTGATTGCCTTAAGAAGTTCAAAGTAAAAGGGATACATTGACTTTTTGGTTAGAAACAACTGCTATTTATCACCTGGGTGATGTTGGGCACTTCCCTTTACCTCTATAGGTCTTGTAAAATTTGGAGGTTGGAAAAAATCGTCTACTTAAAAAAGCCCCTTCTAGTCCTTACTCCTTCAGTTACGCAAACAGAAAAAATTGGACATAGATTGTGACTTGAAAACCAGGCAAGTGTCATCAGTGAGAAGTCGGAGAATGACCAGACAATAATGTACAGCTTTCACTGAGTATTTGCTTTCTTTTTATATGATCTGGACTATCACAGTAGCTTTTTCAGTGGTGGTTGTTGTTGAATTGTATTTATTTATATTTTCCCTCATTCTAATTTAGTATTTTATTTTCCCTCAATTATATATATATGCGTTAAAAAATTTCTGCATTTATGTTCTAAAATCGAGTTTCAAATTCTCTCCCTTTCCCCTACCCCCCGATAGAGAAGGAAAACAATTTGATAGAGGTTTGTGTAGTCACGCAAAACATTTCTATATTAGTCATGCTGTTAAAGAAAATTGGACTAATATTAAAATCCAAGAAAAATAAAGTAAAAAAGTATGCTCCAATATATATTCATTCTCCATCAGTCTTTCTCTGGGGATGGATAGCATTTTTCATCATAAGCCCTTCAGAGTTATCTTAGATCATTGCTATGAATAGCTAAGTCATCACAGTTGATCATCAAATAATATTGCTGATACTGTGTAAAATGTTCTGGTTCCACTCATTTCGCTTCATATCAGTTCATGTAAGTCTTTCTGGGTTTTTCTGAGAGCATCTAGTTTATCATTCCATATAGCACAATAGTATTCCGTCACAATCTCATACTCCAACTTGTTCAACTGTTTCCCAATTGATGGGCATCCCCTCAATTTCCAATTTTTTGCCACTAGAAGAGGATTCTATCAATTCTTAGACATGGTTCCAAATTGTTTCACATAATGGTGAATCAGTTCACAGCTCCACCAACAGTGGAACCCTGAAATAGACTTTTTATTCAAGACATGCTGTCTTCGAGGTTTCTTGACAAAAGTCCAGGTTTGGGGAGAGGGCAAAACTGGGCTGTAGATTATATAGTTATTATATGTTTGTGAGGAATGAGAAAAATTTGGGGGTGTTGTGCTACACATTTGTCCCATTTTCTTAGGACCTTTTGGCCTCATATGACCCTGAATGGTGAACCTGCTTGAATTATCAAGTTAATGAAAGCAGGAACTATGTCTTACTTATTTACCATTTGTGCTGTCTCCTTCCTTAAGTACTGAACAGATTATCTGCATGAGGGAGAAGCTCTAAATCCATGAAAACTGAACAGTGGGTGGCTAACAAAAGAAAAATGTGTTCTTCACCTTGGTTAGGGGACATTACTTTTCAAGTGTTTAAAAGCCCAGATATGAGGGAAATATCTTGTCTCAACAGTTGTGAACCTTACTCTGAAAGTAGAGAGAAAGAAATTACTGTTCCCTTAGTGATCCTAACTCTGGGAGGTCATCTCTCCTATTCCCTTCCTTTCCCTTCCACCTCAACCATTGCAGAGAGATGAAAATCTTCAGTTTTAATACCTGTCTGATGAGAAATGTCCCTTCTTTTCTCTGTATAGTGGGGAAGTGGTGTTTGACTTTAATGGTTTCCAAACTATGAGCCCCAGATGCTAGTTTTTCCACATGTATGTAGATGCTGTTTTGATGAATAAGATATGAATTACTTTTAAAGCATTGTTGAATTAATATCCTTTTGACATAATGTAATTTCTCAGGTAACAGCTACTACCAGTAAAAATGAAGAGAGACAGGAGGAGGCAGAGTGGACAGAGAGCCAGGCTTAGAGTGGGGAAGCAGGTGAGAGAGTGGGTAGAGCATCGGAAAGCATCTAGCTTATCATTTCTCCATGACAATCTCAAACCACAACCTGTTCAGCCATTTCCCAATTGATAAGCATCCCCTGAGTCTGGGGTCAGGAAAACCCCAGGTCGAAGCTGGCCTCGTGCAGCTTGCTGACTCAGAGCAAGTCACTCAGCCTCTGTCTTCCTCAGTTTACTAAGCTGCAGAATGAGGACAGTAACAGCAGCAGCCTCTCAAGGGTGTTGTAAGAAGCCCATAGCACAATGCCTGTCACCCAGTAGTCATTGTAAATATACCTGTCTTTGGTTTGGGTCTGACTTTGGGTAATCCCTTACCAACAGTGAAAGCAATATTACCTGAGCATCTGCACCATTGCCAGAACATAAGAGACCTTAAAAATTGTGTTACTTAGTTCATCAAACACCCTTCATCTTAAAATGCACCAAAGGAGCCCTGTCCTGAGCAGCAGCAGGTATTCCTCTTATGTAGCCTATTGAGGGGGCACGCTGGGCCCCTTGCTGGTGCAGAACCTTCTCCCCTTCAGGGACATGGAGGATTAACAGAGGACTAGGGCAGCCTCAGTGCCCACTGTGAGGAAGCACCAGCTCCCATTTGACGTCATCCCTCAAGGAAGAGTCCTGGAGGCAAGGCTGACAGCTAACTGGGGCTGGGTGGTGGTATCCCTTCGCCCAGAGCACGCCTTCCCAGCCCAGCTTCTGTATGTCCAGCTCACATACTTGGCTGCATGAGTGGACCAACCAAAGGGGAACCCGTCCAGCAGCCAGGAGGGAGACTGACCTGATTGCCCAGAATGAGGAAGGCGAACCTAGAGAGGCAGACGCTCACAGCTTTTATATTCTTTTTCTGCCCTGTAGAAGGAATAACCAAAATGTTAAAAATGAATGAACTTCAGGATGAAGTAAGGATTCTATTTGGACTTAAATATAGAATTTCATTTCATTTATTTTCTTGTCATTTTCAGCAGATAATTTAATTAGTGCATTATGGCCTAATTAGAAAGATGGCTTTCTCCTAAATTCTTACAAAAGTGTACTTTGGATCTGAAATCTGCTGAATATGTAACATCATGCTAGAATAATAAAGATCCTTTAGGGCTGTTAACCTTGAAATGAAGAACCTTTTAGTGTACATAATGAACTTGACATTTCGTAACATGACTCTTTGGTGAAATGGGACAGGAAGGGAATAGTATTCTACATGTGGCTTTGGTCGGGGATGAGCTAAGGAGTGTAAGGAATTATGAAGAAGGTCAAGGATTGAATTTGGGGGAAACTTTGGGAGACAAAGGAGAGGAATTTGAAGAGGAAAAGCTGGGAAGATATGAGCAAGAAGAGATTTCCCTCTGTGAGTAAAGGTCCTCAGAACAGTCACCACAATAGGGCTTGGGGGGGGGCGCAACAAAGGACTTTGAATCTTGCTTTCAGAAAGCATGGAAAACAAGTGGGAATTTTGTAATGGCCTCTTGGGTGCATAATGTTTATTTAGCCCAAGCCAGATTATTGTTATCTCTGCTTAAAAGTGCAAGCTGGGCTTTTTCCCAGAAGAGTAGGAAAAAAGGGCTTTCTATTGTCCAGGTTACTAGAGAGCATGAATTTTTCCTTTGAAAAAACCAACTCAGAAAAAAGGGGATTTGAGGAAGGGGAAGTCAGGGTTGGAAAAATGTCACCCAGGAGACCAGAAAAAAAAAAACCAGGATCTTGGGACACTTGGAAATGGGTTGGAGCCTTGGGACACATACTGGAGAAGAGGAAAAATGCACAGGCTTCTTGTTCAATGTTGAGATATTGAGTATGAGCATTTCAGAAGCACTTACTGTGATCTAAGTGCAAAATGCTGGGCATCCTGATACAAGTCTGCTCCCAAGGAGCTTCTATTCTGATGAGGAAGACCATCCATAAAAAAAGAAGCTGGAGAATTGGGGGTGGGCAGGAGAGGATCCTCAGCAGGAGAGAGAAAGCTTCTGGGGAGAGGAGGGGGAAATGGAAGAAGTCATCTATTGTGAACCATAAGGGGGACAGAAAACAGGGTAATTTTGGTGGGCACTCCACTGAGAATTGGTACTAGAGGACAAGAGAGCTGAATGTAGTTTTGACCAATAGTCAAAAGCAATAATTACCTGAGCATCTGCACCATTGCCAGAATTTAAGAGACCTTAAAGATTGCTATTTAGTTCATCACACACCCTCCATCTTAAAAATGTACCAAAGGAGACCTGTCCTGGGTGGCAGCAGGTGCTTCTCTCGTGTAGCCCTTGAGGGGCATACTGGTCCACTTGCTGGCACAGAACCTTCTGTTCCTTCAGGGACATGGGGGATTAACAGAGGACTAGGGTAGCCTCAGTGCCCACTGTGAGGAAGCATAGGCTCCCATTTGACTTCATCCGTCAAGGAAGAGTCCAGACTCTTGAAGACCAGACTAAAGAGGTTCAGAGGAAGGACAGATCGTATTTCCTGGGAGGATTGGGAAGCTCTCAAGGAAGTTCATCTGAAGATACCCAAAAGAAACAATTAGAGAAGAGTTGGGTAGTTTCCTCCATGGGGAACTTGAAGAGTTTACAGTAGCTTTGTAAAGGGCACATACAGGTGATGGAAACAAGAACAGGTAATAGAGAAGAGACCAAAATGTGTTATGGTCTTCCAGGAATGGTCTGAGCCTAGGAAGAATTGGTGGTGTTCAGTCATTTCAATCATGTCTGACTCTCATGACCCCATTTGGGGTTTTCTTGGTAAAGATCCTAGAGGTTTGTTGTTTCCTTCTCTAGCTAATTTTACAGGTGAGGAAACTGAGGCAGATAGGGTGAAGTGACTTACCCAACTAGTGAATGTCTGAGCCCAGATTTGAACCCAGGGAGATGAGTCTTCCTGACTTCCGGCCCAGCACTCTAGTCACCACACCACTCAAGTGTGCTGAGGAGGGAAGCTGAGTCTCAGACAACCCATGGGATGCTATGAAGGGAGGACAAGAGAAAGAAAAATTCCTCCATTCTTATTGTGTATGAAATAGTTAGCTCACCACATCAGAAGAAAGGAAATCATCTCTCATAGCCTTTAATGAGTTCCAATTTGGAGTCAGGCAGTCTGTATTTGAATCCCAGCTCTGGGTGACTACCTTTTTAGGCCTCAGTTTCCTCAACTCTAAAACAAGAGGCTTGGGTTTGGACAATGTAAAGTGGTTTAAAGTCTCTTGTCTTTAACTCTCTGGTCCTCTAGTCCTCCCCTGACCATACAGGAGCACCGTTGGTGCCCTTGGAGGACCATCCCATCCCTTTTCACCCTTTGTCTTCCTTCCTTTTATACTTGGACTATTCTTAATGCTTCATCATGACCCCGTCAAAATAGGAACTCTTTTGAGTTGTAGAATTGTAGAAAACTAAGTGGGCAGATAAGCCATTTTGCTTCAGGATTGCTTCTGTGAAAACCATAGTTAAATCACTAATTAAACTA
The DNA here is from genome assembly GCF_037893015.1 of Macrotis lagotis. NCBI lineage: Eukaryota > Metazoa > Chordata > Mammalia > Peramelemorphia > Peramelidae > Macrotis > Macrotis lagotis. Next base: position 22,039,924 of record NC_133658.1, read on the forward strand.
TCAAATTAAAGTTACTGGTCATTGATCATCCACTGTACTGTGGACTTTGATATTCTTGTCCCCCTTTTTGTCAGCAAAGATGTGACGCATCTATCATTACTACTAACTGCTGATTAGTTAATGGTAGTTTTTGATTATTTACACCCAATTTCAACAAAACTAGCTTCCCCATTTGGGCTTGAGTTAGATGGAGATGACAGAGGATTGCTAACTTTACTGTTCTGATGTGTTAAGATTATGGGCTCTGGGGGAAAGTATTCTTTGAGTTGCCATTTTGAATGTGTTTTTTACTCAATATAAAATAAACTACTGATGTCTAAAAAAGTTGATGTTGTAATCTTGTCACCTTGTGGTTCCTGAGGACAACTTTTTCATGCTCTTAATGCCAGTTGATGCAATACCCATCTGCATGCACACAACATACATATGTACATGTATAGATATATGTGCATATATTTACAGAGAATAATCACACATAAAAATATATATGCGTGTGTTCATGCATACAGACAAATGACCATCTTAGGGAGAAGGCATGCTTAGTAAGCAAGATTAAAACTTGCAGAAGGTGAAATTTTAGTTGAAACCTGAAAAAAAAAACTCAAAGGAGGTAAGAAGGAGACACCCCCCCCCCAAATGCCAGCCTTGGGGATGAGCCCATGAAAATGCCAAGAATCTGAGTTGAAGTGACTTGTGCAAAGAGACCAGTATTACTTGGTTGTGGAGCATATGGAAGAGAAACAAAGCAGGAAATGTCCTAAGGTTTGAAGCGACCAGGTTAAACAAGATTTTCTTTTTGATCTTGGAAGTAGGGAGCCACTGCAGTTGACTGAATATCAGTGACAAGGTCAGGCCTCCAGTGTAGGAAGATCAATTTGATAGCTAAATGAAGGATGGATTGAGGTGGGATACACATGAGGCAGGAAGATCCACTAGTGGACCCTTGTTCTTATCTAGTTGTGAGGTGGTGAGGGCCTGCCCTAGGCTGGGGGCAGAGGGGCTGTCTCCAATAGGACCTCAGCAAGGAGAGGATTCAGCTAAACTCTTTAGGCTGATATGGGACAGTTCTACCAGTCTGTTTACTGCCTGTTGGGTGGTCTACCTACTGAAATATTTCACTTTAGGGACTGAAAGGACTTTCTGCTCTTTCCCAAGCCCATGAGTACCTAACTCTGAAAACAAAGGAGACTCCAGCAAAACTAATTCAAGACTCAGAAATCCAGGGATTTCAGATCAAACCTCTGTCTTCTGCTGAGACTATCAACCAGCATCCATTTCTCTTCACCACTTGGGGAAGGCTTGCATCTCTAGAAGTCCTTCTACCTGTCGACCAAGTATTGCTGAAGTACAAACAAGCATTAGGACCCTCCAGCTCATCTGAGTGGAGGAGTTTAAGATCCCTGTCCCAATATCCTGTCCAATTGATGTTCCCAAAATTACTT